>NW_024097276.1:0-1200000 GCF_016545835.1 Crotalus tigris
TGTTTGCAATAGCTTTTGGCACGGAGAAGAGAAGCCTTTGAGGACCCAGTCTCATGCTCCTTCAGAGTCATCAAGGCTGCCAGGAGCTCCAAAAGAGGATTGGGCATCCTGCACAGGCAGCCTCAGGGAGTCAGTGAAGCTGAGCAGGGCGCCCTCATCCCACTCATCCTCTGCTCTTACAGCTCTACTTTTGGAGTATCAGGAGCATATGGTTGGGGGGTCAGGGGAACTGGGCTGTGTGAGTGGCAGGCCAGGGTATACACACACAGCTCCACTCATGCAAGACTGAAGAGACGCCTTTGGAGTGCTGCTTGCATGAGTGGAGCTGTGCACACACAGTGGGCTGCTTCTCAAATAGACCATGGCCTGGTAGCGGGCTGCAGCCCAGAGGCTGGGGACTCCTGCCTTACTGGTCAGCATTAGCTAGTTAGAAGCATTAGCAGATGTCGCTCACATTAATTGTTGTTCAGTACTCATAATTGGACAACAGGAGATTGAAAATGGGATTTCTCAGAATTGGAACTGGTCTGATTGGTTTATTTTTGACTCCTAGTGACCACATAGATAGATTTGAACCAACTACATGCAAAACATATTCTCTTCTATTGAGCTATAGCTTAGTTCCAGATATCCATTTTCAGATATCTGACCCTTTTAGCTTTCCTTTATATTTATTTATTTACAAGACTTATATAGCTGCCCTTTCTTATATCATGACTCTACCTAGCTCTCAAAATCCATACAAACATGGTTAAAAACAAAATTAATCCTTCCTCCCAAGTGCCAGACCAAACATCCTCATTGCTCAACTCCTCCCCCCCGCCATGCCAATCCTAAGTCAATGGTTAGGGGAAAAGTAAATCCTCATGTCCCTCCAGGAGGCTAAAAGGATGGGGATCTCAGGTGGGAGACTCTTTCAAAGGACTTGGGTGGCCAGCAGAAGATGCATTTCTGAGGTCCCATCAGGTAGGCAATATTTAAGGGAGGGGACTTGGAATGTATCCACTCTAGCTAACATAATTACTTATTTGTTTTCAGAATAATGATAGTGCACTTTTATGTAGAAAAAAAACAGGTATAATAATGAAAAAACATGATAAATTAAGACATTTAGCTCTATGATGAGATGAGATTATCTCCTTCCAAAATAACGGAAGTAACCTCTACATCTGTACTTTTTATATGCCACACTGGAGATTTATTTATTTAATTTCTATGTTAGTAAGAGATTTTAGTAGGTACTTGGGCACCTTACTTCACACTATCCAGATGCTTAGAGAATGATTTCGCTCATGCATGAAAAGCAAACAAATGACAAATATACAATTGCCTAAGATAATCTGCTCTCCTCTTATAGCGTAATCAGAAAGAATATCACCAGGGAATCCCAAGGCCCAGAGCATAATAATAGTAAACTACTCAGAATGCTACTATAAACACTGGTAAATATTGTTGCTAAAAAAACAATGTGGCTTGAATTAATACTATCATTACCCTTTAAATAGTATCATTACTTTGTATAAATTGTATAAATAAGTAGATTTTCCCCAAGTTAGCTTAAGTAGTGCATCAGTGCCTACTTTATGAATATATGGAGAATAATATATATTCTCACATCATTTTACAGCCTTCCCAGTCATAGGAGAGTTGCTTAGAAGAAGCTGAAGCTGTGGAAGGGGATCACATTAGGCCCATTTTCAAGGGAAAGAGTGGTGAGAAAATAATTAGCAATCTGCTACAAGAACTCTAATTCATGCAATGCTTCTCAGTAATCTTCTTTTGTCTATTTTAATTTTGTTGATAGACCACTTATACAGCCTAATGTAATGTAAATAAACCTGTGCTTTTGCCATGAGAAACTGTTACTATTTATTAAAAAAATAGATGCTATTTTCTGTGTTAACAGCAGGGTGAGTGCAAAAATGCTATAAAACAGCAGCAACAATAATATTAAAACAAGAAAACATAAAAAATTAAAACTAGATCTGTAATTGTATGTTAGAATATTAAAATGCCTGGGTAATCTAGGTAATTGTGGTTACAATTATAACCAGAGGCATGGGGTTTATTTATTGATCTGACTTTATGTAATTTCACCAGACAGTCGCATAGCTGTCTGTCTGTCTGTCTGTCTGTCTGTCTGTCTGTCTGTCTGTCTGTCTGTCTGTCTGTCTGTCTGTCTATCTATCTATCTATCTATCTATTTATGTCACTCACTTATACCACTATCGGAACCACTTTGACCTTTACTTTCCACATCCTCTCTAGTTCCTCTTTCATGCCTGGTACTTCTCCAGTTTCTCATATTCCTTCTTCCTGATGTTGCTATCATTTGGCACTGCTACATCCATCACCATCATTTATTCTGGTCCTTGTCTACTACTGTGATGTCTAGTACTAGTGGCTAGTATCTGCCTAGTCATTTGGATCTGGAAATCTCAAAGGATCTCAGCCCTGTAATTCTCCATGATCCTTTGTAAAATCTCCCTTCTGGACTTGGGAGAGCCTAGCCTATACATTGTGCAGATGTTCCTATCCATAATGCCAGCTGCTTGGTTGTGCTATTCAGTGTATGCTGTTCTTGCTTGCATCTTACATATTATCACTGTATAGTTGGGCTGTCTATCTTGCTTCATTTTTCTATGAATCTGGTGTTTAGTGCCTGTTTTTGTGCTGCTATGATCAGTGTCTCAGTGCTGTCTGTTTGTCATCCTTTTTCCAGCCAGCAATATCTGACTGGATTTCCCAATATCTGCCACCTCAGCTATCTCTTGATGGCACATCTCAAGCAGGGTTTGTCTTTCTATTACAAGTCCTCTACTTGATCTTCCTCCCAGCATTCTTTCATCTTTGGATGTATCTTACTGATGTACTCCTGGATACTCTGGGTTATTGAAATGGCTGTCTGTGTTTTTATCTGTGTCTTTTTCCCCCTGTTTTTATTGTAAAAAATATTTTTATTATATATTTTAAAAGTTAGAATAACTATCCCCTATTCCCAACTTCCAACCCCAGATTGGATACTTAAAGGACCTTTTGGAGAAACAGTTTTTTTCAACAGGGGGAAAGAAATATTCTGAGCAGTCATACAGTATTATTATACCCAGAATAAGTGGACAATACCCTACTAAATTAAAAGTTTATTTAGAATCTCAGTGTTGTGACCATATTTTTTATTTTGGCAAGAAGATTCTTTTTTCCTGCCAAGGTTTGATCTCTTGTTCTCAGACTAATTCATTTTTGTAATATAACTCACTGAATTTATAGATATGCCAATACTCAGTGAAATATTTTGTTCCCCTGAATTACTATAGGTAAACTATTTGCTGTAATTCCAGTGAGAATAAATTTTAAATCTTGCTGACATGGACATGTTTCTCAAAACAAAAAACAAATGAGAAATGTCATTATAAAACAACTAAGTACTTTACAGGATATAAGAGGAAAGGAAGGCAGGGCGAATAAAAGATGGAGAAGGTTCTTTTATTTTTAAGTCATTGATTTTTCAATACTATTAAAAATTCCAGCCTTCATTTTTTTCTCTCAACTTGTATCTAGATACCAAAGAATATGTGCATGACACAAATATAATTACATTTTCATTTTAGTGCAGCACATAATAAATGAACCACTACAGGCAATGTATTTTACATAAGACAGTTCTGAGTATGTGTCATAACTGGTAGGATGTATGTAACAATATGTTGGCTTACAAAAGGGACTTTAGATTACAGGTCCCAACTTGCAGCCTACATGGAATATTATAAGCTGTTTTGATGTAAAATTTGGCTTTGGTTGCACTTCTGGCATACTTTCCAAAATATGTGAGTACTGATTGTTGTTGTCCTTACCATTAGCAGGGAAGGGAAAGGGAGAGAAGTCTAAAACTACTACATTATTTTACTAAGGAAGGAAAGGAATTCCTATAGATTTTACTCCACTAGTCATTGCTGAATATAAGGGCAGCATTCATGTCCATTTTGAGACCATGAGCAGCGGTATCCAAAGATATTTCCATGGTCAGGTGGTCAGCATGACATCACAGAGCACTGTTTCCTCCTCAGAGAAGTGGTACTTATTTATCTACTTGCATTTGCATGGTTTTGCACTGCTAGGTGGGCAGGAGCTAGGCAAAGATAAATGCACACCCCATTGCACAACACTCAGGTTTCAAACACAGGCTGTCTTCTTTCCAGCCAACAAGCTCAGAATCTTAACCACTGAAGCATTGTGCTGCCCCTATTTAATTAAAAGGTGTAATATAAAATCTATGATTTATAAAAGCTATGATCAATTAAAAATAATTATCAATAGGCCAGTCTGGTGTGCAATGTGGCAAATGTAGAGTATGACTTGGAACAGAAGAAGAATAAATCACAGGATATGAATGAAGTAATGTAATATAATCAGTGGTGGAATTCAAATATGTGAACAACCGGTTCTCTGTGTGGATGATGCTTCTGGAAGTCCATTCTGGGCCTGGGCAACAAAAAATTAGCTACCGGCTGAATCCCACTACTGAATATAATGTAATGTAATATGACATGACATGACATAATGAAGGAAGGAAGGAAGGAAGGAAGGAAGGAAAGTTTTGTTTTGGCATAAGAGAAGGATAATAGATCTGATTGAAGGCTCTGATACTATAGAACAATATAAAATCTAAATGAATAAACACATAAAATAATATGTTATAAAATACCAATTGATGTCATCTAAGCTGTTTGGTTGCATTGGGCACTACCTCAGTGTAGTACTTCTGTCAAGGAGTGCCACTGTGCAGAACTGCCAGAAGGACAGAGATGGGAGAGATAGGTGTGTGGGAGGAGTTAAGGAGATCCTGTGGTTGTAAGTGTGGGCAGGCAGATTTGTTCATGTGACTGCAGGGGCACTTCAATGTCTGTAACTATTTGCAGTTACAATGCTGATGAAAAAGTAACTGTGACAGGATTTATGACTTTTGCTGGAAAGCTGAAGTAAGATCATAAGCACAGACTCATTTTTACTTACTGTTTTGTTTAATGTTTGAGTTGTCTTTCTATAAAACCTCATCTCTGTACACAGATATGCATATTAAAATGTAGAAATTTTATAAAATATGTATGAGAACAGCCAAATATGTTAAGTATCTAGCAACATTCTTCCTACATGTGCTGTACTTCAGCAGCAGCAGAAGGAAGAAAATGGGGAAATAAAGGATAGAGATCATATTTGTCTTCTTGATCATTCTATCATAAGATGCAGTAATTAAGAAATAGGGATTTGAAATAGAATTTATATTTCATGTTACTCTGGAGGTATAAAAATAATATATTTCCTATGCTAGCTGTAGGGAAAGCTTCAGCTATTAATGGGTTTCCAAGGAAATTAGGCAGTGTTTGCATTTTTTTTTACATGATTGTCCAAATATCTTGTTTTCACATTTTATTGTTTTCCACAGGAAGATTGACCAAGCAAATTTTGAGATCAGCTAGGAGAAGAAAGATGCAATTGGCATATGCTAATTTCTAATCTGACTAATCAATAGGAGGGACTTTTACGCAGTAGAATATATCTCCAGAATATGCAAAGGTTTTCCGATCACTTCATTACTATTTTAGTTAAGATGAACATTCCAAAGCTTGACAAAAGAAACTCTGATGGAATATACTAATATAACAATAAGAATAGATTGATTAAATCAAGGATCTCCAAATAATTTTGGCAATCAGCCAGTGTATAGACCAGTGTTTTTCAAACTTGGCAACGTTTAGATTTATGGATTTCCCAGAAATCACTAGCCAGTATGGGAAGCTGAAGTTTACATATCTGAACGTTGGCAAGTTTGAAAAACATTGTGATAGACTATACCTTTGCAGTTAATGTCCTAAAATGTCCTATTTATTACTTACCCTGAGTAATTAATTAAACATAGTATTCATTACATTGATTTAACTTCTGTTTAGCTGTTTTGACATTCATTCTGTTTGCTTTACTCCTTGTTGGTTCTTTCTCTGAACTTTGTTGGTTCTTTATGCTGTCAGTTTATAGTTAAAATCCCCAGGAAATAATTATGTTTGTGTTTAACCTATATTATAGACAGTAGGATATAATCCTTTCTGCAGTTTTATCCTGTGAGACAGTGATCATTATGGTTCTTCTACATCTGCACAATAGCTTATTGAGTAAAAGTGTTACTATATAATGTCAAATTCAATACAAATTCATTCTCTAGAAGTAAATTTAAGACTTTGAGAAAATGTGCTAAATGGAAGCTTTGAAAATATACTTTTTTTGGAGTCAGGTGTAAAACCCTAGCTTTTATTTGTTTTATTTTTATTTTTTAAAAAGCTGCCATTTCACACCACTGATTCCAGAGCTTTAATGTAACCCCTCCAGAGTAAAAGACTACAGACTGCAATTAGCATCAGAAGGAATGTCTACAGGCTATTGATCACTGCTTTCCCAGTCTGATATGATGTCATGCATCACTTTGTTGCTTAAGATTAAAGAAAGAGATTTGTACTGATTTCAATTACTTTCATTCCCAATTTAGCAGACAATATGGGTTCTTAATGATTAGTCAATTAGCCTCTAAGTATCAGGGTTACAGGTGACTCTTTAAGGAATGTAATGACTTAATTGCATTTCATCAATAAATAAATAACAAGTTACATATGGATTGTACTAAAACATGTGCATGTGCACACACACACAAACTTCCCTAGGGAAAGTGCTTGGGCTTGACTTGAAATAGAAAAAAAATGGAAAGGATAATTCAAGTTTTCAAGAGAAAGCAAAATGCAAACAACAAAATGGCATATACAAATTCAGAGTAATTGTAAAGACAATTAATGCATTAAATTTAGGAAAACTCCTTGTTGGGTATTTCAGCAACATCTCCTTTCGGTAATTCTTTTTATTGAACTAACTTATTGTGACTGTCCTTATTGACTAAAAGCTGTCACCAAACTTTCTTGTTAGGAAATCATTCTCCCAATTTAGCCTTTTTGGTGGTTTTGGGAAAAGTAAATTAAGTTCAATAGAGGCAGAAAAGACAAATCCGGAATGTACAAGTGTCTAAAATCAGAATCAAATGTAGGACTCAAAATGCTGGAAGAAGAGTGTTCTAGAATAACAACTAGAATAGTTGTTGCAACAACTAATGAAAACATTATCTTTTACCCTGTTCAAGATACATTATATGGGTCAGAATTAGTTAATTTGAGGAATATATAATATATTTTTTTATTTTGTTTATTGCATATGCAAAATCATCATGTTGTTACCTTTTGGCAAAAACAATGTTATACAAAGTACACAAAAGAATTAATGAGTAATAGAAACAAAAAAAAAGAAAAAATAAGTAGAATGAGTTAATACCAACAACATTTACTATATTGTTTCATATTTTCATTCAGCCAATGTTGATAGTTTAGAGAAGTGAACTAGAAGTAACAGAGTGAAATTTAGAGTCAGACTTGAAATTATTCATTTAGTAAACAAACATCAAATACACAATGAAGGAATGATGTAACTAGAAAATATGGCAAAACTAATATGCTTATTTAGAACTGGCTTCCTGTTTTGCACAGTAGCGCCAGTAGCCGAGAGATTGCAGGGCTTCACACTCTATGGCTGATTCTTCTCTGTCTGGGGATCCTAAATGGGCCAAAAGTCAGCCCAAAGAGGCAGCAAAGAAGGAAGGAAGCTCCAACGACTGTGGAGAGATGGTAGTCAATCCAGTCAATTGGGGAAAGCCATCCAGAAAGCAACAAAGAAAGGCTAGCATCACTACAGAGTCTAGCCCAAACTACAAGCAGCTGAAGCCAAAAAGTACTAAGTCAAGCTTGATAGTAAACAACGTGTTTGGAATTGGGTAAGAATAACTCTCTCTTCTACCTGATTGATTTCCTGAAAAAAAAACCAAGAAGCAAAAATCCTCCGAAAATAAGAGGAGGGGGATTTTTGCTCTACCCTCCTACAGATGGAAGGAGCAAATTTAATTTTTATGGGGAAAAGAAACATACTGAAATGAAATTACTATAAGACTTAAATCTGGATAAGTGTGAAATTGGTGGAATAAATTAATATTTTCTTGCCTAAAGATTATTGATGCAAATAGAAGGCAATTGCCTGTTTTGAAAACTGAAAAATGAACTGGTGCAAAAACTATAAAATTTAGAAAAAAAATGACTTCCCTGGATTATAAATATTTATTAAACTGTGACTTTAAAACTGTTTTCAGAGAAAGGAAAACTTTACTTTTGGCTATTATGGAGCATCAGAGGTCTGCAAAAAAAAAAAAAAAATCAAGAAAAAATAAATACTTTCCAGGAGAAAATGTATGCTATGCTACAACTAATACAAATGACAATGACCTCAAACCACAAGAAAATTAAAAATAACTTTGAAAATTTAAATGAACATATCTTCAATTTAACTTCACAACAAACAAACTCTCAGAAAACAAAAAGAGAGAGCTATCAAGTAAAGCACATAATTGAGCATAAATCAGAGGAAAGAGATTTAAAGATGGAATTTAATAATGGAAGGAACTGTGATTTAATCCAGATGGAGAAAAACTTGCAGGAAATATTGGAGATGGAAAAGACAACCTACACTTTAAAATTATAAAATAAGTCTAAGGACAAGAAAAAAGATTTGACAAAATGGATTACAGAGCTGTCAAAAGAACCATGAGAACTTGAGAGACAAAAAATGATAAGAGAAACTAAGAGAGAAGAAAGAAAAAAATTTTCAAGGTATCTAATGGGAGTAAACAAAAACAGAGAAAAAAAAAGAGAAAATTATTGGAAGAAAGAAAATCAAGGAAAGCTACTATCTGGAGTATGGAATTATAGAAAATAATTGTTACTGATTGTTTGTAATTATAAACCCAAAAGACATGCTGTTTACCAAATATTAATGGTGATTATGTTAAAAAAATCAACAATATATATATATATATATATATATATATATATATATATATATATATATATATATATATATGTCTTTGGTTGTTCGGGTTTTCTCCCGCGTAAAATTGGAAGTGTCTTGGCGACGTTTCGACGAAGTCCCATTCGTCATCTTCAGGCTGGTGTTTTCAGCTTCGTGCTTTGAGCAGCAATGTGTGGTCTTAGCTGTTTCTTCCTTTTAACTGCCAGTGGGGGTATGAACTGATTGGGTGGGAGCTTGGCTGTGTTCTGATTGGGTGGCGGTGTGTTCTGAAAAAAAAAGAAAAAAGTGTTCTGTTTGGTTGTGCTCAAGTCTGAGAATGAGGGGTTAATACCAACAACATTTATGCTGTGGGGGCGTTTTTCTATATTGTTTCATATTTTCATTCAGCCAATGTTGATAGTTTAGAGAAGTGAACTAGAAGTAACAGAGTGAAATTTAGAGTCTTACTGATTCTTGAAAGGAGGGCTTTGCCGTTTTCTTGTTCTTTGTCTTGGATTCATTTAGTAAACAAACATCAAATACACAATGAAGGAATGATGTAACTAGAAAATATGGCAAAACTAATATGCTTATTTAGAACTGGCTTCCTGTTTTGCACAGTAGCGCCAGTAGCCGAGAGATTGCAGGGCTTCACACTCTATGGCTGATTCTTCTCTGTCTGGGGATCCTAAATGGGCCAAAAGTCAGCCCAAAGAGGCAGCAAAGAAGGAAGGAAGCTCCAACGACTGTGGAGAGATGGTAGTCAATCCAGTCAATTGGGGAAAGCCATCCAGAAAGCAACAAAGAAAGGCTAGCATCACTACAGAGTCTAGCCCAAACTACAAGCAGCTGAAGCCAAAAAGTACTAAGTCAAGCTTGATAGTAAACAACGTGTTTGGAATTGGGTAAGAATAACTCTCTCTTCTACCTGATTGATTTCCTGAAAAAAAAACCAAGAAGCAAAAATCCTCCGAAAATAAGAGGAGGGGGATTTTTGCTCTACCCTCCTACAGATGGAAGGAGCAAATTTAATTTTTATGGGGAAAAGAAACATACTGAAATGAAATTACTATAAGACTTAAATCTGGATAAGTGTGAAATTGGTGGAATAAATTAATATTTTCTTGCCTAAAGATTATTGATGCAAATAGAAGGCAATTGCCTGTTTTGAAAACTGAAAAATGAACTGGTGCAAAAACTATTTCAGGTAGAAAAAAAATGACTTCCCTGGATTATAAATATTTATTAAACTGTGACTTTGGTTAATTTTCAGAGAAAGGAAAACTTTACTTTTGGCTATTATGGAGCATCAGAGGTCTGCAAAAAAAAAAAAAAAATCAAGAAAAAATAAATACTTTCCAGGAGAAAATGTATGCTATGCTACAACTAATACAAATGACAATGACCTCAAACCACAAGAAAATTAAAAATAACTTTGAAAATTTAAATGAACATATCTTCAATTTAACTTCACAACAAACAAACTCTCAGAAAACAAAAAGAGAGAGCTATCAAGTAAAGCACATAATTGAGCATGAAATCTTTGGAAAGAGATTTAAAGATGGAATTTAATAATGGAAGGAACTGTGATTTAATCCAGATGGAGAAAAACTTGCAGGAAATATTGGAGATGGAAAAGACAACCTACACTTTAAAATTATAAAATAAGTCTAAGGACAAGAAAAAAGAGGGTGGTCTGTGTTTACAGAGCTGTCAAAAGAGTTGTTTGGATTGAGAGAAAAAAATGGGTGGAGAAACTAAGAGAGTTTGAAAGAAAAAAATTTTCAAGGTATCTAATGGGAGTAAACAAAAACAGAGAAAAAAAAAAGAAATTATTGGAAGGGCCAATTCAAGGAAAGCTACTATCTGGAGTATGGAATTAGAGAAAAGTGGAATTACTGATTGTTTGTAATTATAAACCCATTTTGATGCTGTTTACCACGTAGGAATGGTGATTATGTAAAAAAATCAACAATATATATATATATATATATATATATATATATAGATATGGATATATATCCCCGTAGAGGTTCGATATCTGTTTTCTGAGGTTTTCGCGGTATTTGTATAGTGGTTGTCAAAAATCTTAGCCAACAATGTCAACTGAAATTCACTCCAACTCTGCAACCTTCATGTATGGATTGGGGGGGTTTAAAGTGGCTAATGATGCAGCTGTGGTCTGTCTTCTGGTTTGTGGTCGTGCCTCATAGTCAGTGTGGCTTTGGGTTTGTTTTTTGCGTGGATGTTTGGTGGTGACATCCTGTGTGGTTTTTGTGAGTGTGGGTCGGTATCATTTTTTGCTGTTATGGAGTTGTTTCGTCAATAGGGCGGGTTTTCCAATGCTGGTAGGCGGGAGGTATCATCTCGCTTGTGTCATCTGAAAAAACTTGAAGTCCAAAGAGCTTCCATTTTATGCGACCTCACATTCTACGCAACTGCCGAGATCAAATCTAATCCCACATTTTCACTTGAATTCCCTTCAACTCTGTCAAGCCCACCAAACGGATCCTGAAAAGAACATAATTGGCCCTAATCAGAAATGAACTTCACACAAACAAGATTCCTACTATACCGAATTAACAAAGATCTCCTCACCTCAGCCTCAAACTCAGCCAACAGATCCACCGCACTCCACCCCGCACTTTGGGACAAATCCAAACAACACGCCGACTGGAGAGCCGAAACACAGACCACCCTCAGACAGATACACACACCAACAAACTCCGAAGACTACAAGACGCCAGAAACAACCCCTCCTCCCTCACAGCCACACATGAAACAACAGTGCGTAACATCTCAGATAGGATCCTCACCAAAGCCGAAACCAATGTCCTTTCCAAAGGATTCAACTTTGCAGTCGCTCCCAAACACATCCCCACTGAAACCATTATATGTGGAGTTGAAACCAGCCTGACCAAAATCAACCCCGATGACGCTAACAGAATCAGACTCAAAATCACCAACATCCTCTGCACCAGCAAGCCACCCAAAAGCAACTTACCCAAAGAGGAACAGACAGCACTACGTAACCTGAAAGAAGACACCAGCATAATAATCCTACCAGCAGACAAGGGCAACGCCACGGTGGTTATGAACACATCTGACTACCAAACCAAATTAACCAACCTACTCCAAGATCCACATACAAACCCCTAAAAGCCTCCCCCATTAGCGAAGAGATCCAGCAAAGAATCATTCCCAGAGAGAAATCATCCAGATGCCCCAAACTCTATGGTCTCCCCAAGATACACAAAGAAGGAACCCCACTCAGACCTATAGTCAGCTCCATAGGCTCACCTCTACAAAACCTAGCCAAATTTCTCGCCAAACAACTACAGCCCTATGCAGAATCCATCACCTCACACGTAAAAAACTCATTCCAGTTTATAGAGATCATAAAGAAACAAAACTTACAGCCCAGCGACCTACTAGTGAGCTTCGATGTCATATCCCTCTTCACCCAAGTGCCTATCAAAGAAGCCTTGACAGCTATTCAAAACAAATATAACCCCCCCAAACACATCTTAGATCTGACCAACCACTGCCTATCCAACACATACTTCATCTATAATGGACAAAAATACAAACAAACAGAAGGAGCACCCATGGGATCACCCCTCTCACCTGTCATTGCAAACCTCTACATGGAACACTTTGAAACCCAAGCTCTAGAAAAATCGGATCACAAACCCAAACTCTGGCTCAGATACGTAGACGACACCTTCATAATCTGGCCACATGGGAAAGAAAAACTGGACAACTTCCTCACACACCTCAACAGCCTACACCCCAAAATACAGTTCACCATGGAAACAGAAGCTAACAACCAACTTCCCTTCCTGGATGTCTTAGTCTACAAGAAATCCAATGGCTCCCTAGGACACACCATCTACCAGAAGAAAACACACACAAACCGCTATCTGCACGCTCTCTCACACCACCACCCAGCACAGATCAACTCTGTAGCCAAGACACTCATCTCCAGAACAAAACGCTTAGCTGACGAACAACACCTAAAACCCGAACTACACACTCTCACCAATGTACTAACATCCAATGGATTCCATAGAAATAAGATTACAAACCTAATCCAAAAAGAAACCCCCACTAAAATCCAAGACAAAGAACAAGAAAACGGCAAAGCCCTCCTCCCATACATAAAAGGCACCACAGACAGAATCAGTAAGATCCTCCATAAACACAACATCAAAACAGCATTCTGCACAAACAGAAAAATATCCACCATCCTTAGAAACCCCAAAGATAAAATTGAATTAGAAAATCAAGGAGTATACGAAATCCCATGCACCACTTGTCCCACCACATACATCGGACAAACCAACAGAAGAATAAGTGCACGCATTGAAGAACATAAGAACTCAGTCAAAAAAGAGGAACCAACATCTTCCCTGGTCCAACACCTTAAAGCCACAGGACATGAAATTGACTTTAAAAATACCAGAACCATTGCCAAAAGTGAACATTTTAATAACAGAATAATCAGAGAAGCCATCGAGATAGAAAAACGCCCACACAGCATGAACAAGCGAGATGATACCTCCCGCCTACCAGCCATTTGGAAACCCGCCCTTATTGACAAACGACTCCCTAACACAAAAAATGATACCAGACCCACACTCACAAAAACCACACAGGATGTCACCACCACACATCCACGCAAAAAGCAAACCCAAAGCCACACCGATGATGAGGCACGACCACAAACCAGAAGCCAGACCACAGCTGCATCATTAGCCACTTTAAACCCCTCCAATCCATACATGAAGCAAACTGACACCCTCCATGAAGAGGAAGCACGACCACGAACGCGAAGCCAAAAAATAACAAGGCAGCCCAAAATCTCAAACCCCTCTGCAACTCAGACTAACCTGAGCACAACCAAACAGAACACTCCCCCAGCCAATCAGAGCACAGCCAAGCCCCTAACCATTCAGAACACACCTCCACCCAATCAGAACACAGCCAAGCTCCCACCCAATCAGTTCATACCCCCACTGGCAGTTAAAAGGAAGAAACAGCTAAGACCACACATTGCTGCTCAAGCACGAAGCTGAAAACACCAGCCTGAAGATGACGAATGGGACTTCGTCGAAACGTCGCCAAGACACTTCCAATTTTACGCGGGAGAAAACCCGAACAACCAAAGACCTACATACAAACACCCGCGAAAACCTCAGAAAACAATATATATATATATATATGTATATTTGTTTTCTGAGGTTTTCGCGGGTATTTGTATGTAGGTCTTTGGTTGTTCGGGTTTTCTCCCGCGTAAAATTGGAAGTGTCTTGGCGACGTTTCGACGAAGTCCCATTCGTCATCTTTAGGCTGGTGTTTTCAGCTTCGTGCTTCGAGGAGCAATGTGTGGTCTTAACTGTTTCTTCCTTTTAACTGCCAGTGGGGGTATGAACTGATTGGGTGGGAGCTTGGCTGTTTTCTGATTGGGTGGAGGTGTGTTCTGATTGGTTAGGGGCTTGGCTGTGCTCTGATTGGCTGGGGGGTTGGCTGTGCTCTGATTGGCTGGGGGAGTGTTCTATTTCTTGGGCTTCGCGTTCGTGGTCGTGCCTCATCTTCATGGAGGGTGTCAGTTTGCTTCATGTATGGATTGGAGGGGTTTAAAGTGGCTAATGATGCAGCTGTGGTCTGGCTTCTGGTTTGTGGTTGTGCCTCATCATCGGTGTTGCTTTGGGTTTGCTTTTTGCGTGGATGTGTGGTGGTGACATCCTGTGTGGTTTTTGTGAGTGTGGGTCTGGTATCATTTTTTGTGTTAGGGAGTCGTTTGTCAATAAGGGCGGGTTTCCAAATGGCTGGTAGGCAGGAGGTATCATCTCGCTTGTTCATGCTGTGTGGGCGTTTTTCTATCTCGATGGCTTCTCTGATTATTCTGTTATTAAAATGTTCACTTTTGGCAATGGTTCTGGTATTTTTAAAGTCAATTTCATGTCCTGTGGCTTTAAGGTGTTGGACCAGGGAAGATGTTGGTTCCTCTTTTTTGACTGAGTTCTTATGTTCTTCAATGCATGCACTTATTCTTCTGTTGGTTTGTCCAATGTATGTGTTGGGACAAGCAGTGCATACTATATGAAATCCCATTTTACACGGGAGAAAACCCGAACAACTAAAGACCTACATACAAACACCCGCGAAAACCTCAGAAAACACACATATATATTAAACAATAAAATATACGAACACCAGGAAGTTATAAAACTATAAAACTATAAAAAGTTTTAATAAAACCAGAATAAAACCAAGCTTTCGCTAGCATCTGCCAGCATCATCAGGGTAGTCTCCAGTCGATGGGAGAAGCTATTTATAAATGTGGCGTTCTTTGCGCCCGGCTTCTTGACCTCGTCATGGGTCCCAGCCAATCCACCTGCATTTTGATCGTAGTTTCTGTGTTGCAAGCTGTAATTTCTTCACTTTCCTTACTTGTGCTGGTACCGCAGCTCTTCCTCCCTTCTTTGCATAACTGTAAGTCGGGGGGACTCCTTAATTCCACATAATTAGATGTGCACTGTCTGTGTTTATGTTGTTCATTCTCCTCATCCTCCTTCTTTGTACTCCCTATTTCTCTTCTCCTCCCCCTGTTTCTCTGTTTACGATCCTCTTTCAAAACTATATCCTCATTGTTTGTCTCTGTAGCCCAAGATTCCATTGTGTTTACATCATTCTGTTTCCCGATCCTTCGTATCACTTTATTAACTCCCCTTTCTATTTTCTCTTCAATGGGGGTGATTTTAACACCCTCTCCAGAATTCGTGGCACCCACAAATTGATTGCTGAGGGTGATGATGTTAAAATCACCCCCATTGAAGAGAAAATAGAAAGGAGAGTTAATAAAGTGATACAAAGGATCGGGAAACAGGATGATGTAAACACAGTGGAATCTTGGGCTACAGAGACAAACAATGAGGATATAGTTTTGAAAGAGGATCGTAAACAGAGAAACAGGGGGAGGAGAAGAGAAATAGGGAGTACTAAGAAGGAGGATGAGGAGAATAAACAACATAAACACAGACAGTGCACATCTAATTACGTGGAATTAAGGAGTCCCCCCGACTTACAGTTATGCAAAGAAGGGAGGAAGAGCTGCGGTACCAGCACAAGTAAGGAAAGTGAGGAAATTACAGCTTGCAACACAGAAACTACGATCAAAACGCAGGTGGATTGGCTGGGACCCATGACGAGGTCAAGAAGCCGGGTGCAAAGAACGCCACACTTATAAATAGCTTCTCCCATCGACTGGAGACTACCCTGATGATGCTGGCAGATGCCAGCGAAAGCTTGGTTTTATTCTGGTTTTATTAAAACTTTTTATAGTTTTATAACTTCCTGGTGTTCGTATATTTTATTGTTTAATATGAGTCTACCCAGGAATCACTGTTTTGTTTTTAATATTCTTAATTTTATATATATATATATATATATATATATATATATATATATATATATATATATATATGGTGAGAATTTTACGTGGGAGAAAACCCGAACAACCAAAGACCTACATATATATATATATATGTATGCTTATTTAGAACTTTTAGCAGTAAAAAAATAAATTAACTTGTTTGCTTGGAAAGATTGACTATTACATTTGTTAGTAACTGGAAACCTCTTATGAACCTTTTGCTGAAGAAAGAAGAAAAAATGAATTGATGGTTTAAAAACTTTGATGTAATCATAGAGAGAGAGAGGATAAAATATAAAAATAATTGCTGTTAAGAAAATGAACTAATCTGCAAAACAGATGCTTCCTTTTCTGTTGAACATTCTTTTCAGATATGTGAAAAAATCAAAACTCCTCCATAACGCCTTCAAGAAATATTCAGGCACTGTGTAAAGATAAGAACCTTGATTAAAACTAAACGCTTATGCAAATTAAGAATTCTCAAATGCTAATTTTACCATAAATATTCATTGTGGCACAGAAATGATGCAAGATAATTATTTTACTTCAAAACTTCTGCATGCATAGACTAGTCCAGTAAAAGATATTTCACGCTTTGTATCTCTCAGCTTTGAGATCAATGCTGCAATATTGTTTTATACAAATATTATGTATAACTCCAAGGGGATAATGTAAATGAAAAAGATAAAAAAATGAAATATTTTAATATTATCTTACAGTTTCTTCGTGTGTTTTAGAAAAGTATTCCTTATTGGCATCATTTTCCCACAAGTGCCATAGATGCTAGTTTCTCATCTTTTGTTGCATAAGGCATGTTTTGCATAAACATTATAATTAATCAACATAGTTAAATAAAACATAAACACCAGCAACAAGGCAATAGTAACTTTTGGAACTTGTAAAATAAGGTTCTTTATTTTTTGTAAGTTTGTAGAGAGAAAATAGTGATTGTTAACTTGACATAAATAACTTTGTTTTATTTTATTATTATTACAATTCTTTTTCCATTTATAAAAATAAAAGAAAATAATTTGATAAATAAGTAGCATTTGTAATAAATATGTTACCTTCATATTTATATTTTTCCATGTTTCAATGCTTGCTATATATTACATTTCTGTTGTCTTCAGAAAATGTAGGAACTCAGAAGGTGGGTAGTATAATTATCAAGAAATGCCTTCTAAAGAGAGAACAAACTGATCCTTCAAGGAGTTTCTGAAATGGCATTTCTCTATCCATGGATTCCATTGGCATAGGAATATATCCAGTGGTGGGATTCAGATATGTGAACAACAGGTTCTCTGTGTGGATGTTGCTTCCGGAAGTCTGTTCTGGGCCTGGACAACAAAAAATTAGCTACTGGTTCTGCCGAAGAAGTATGAACTAGTTGAACCCACCACTGAATAGGTGAAACATTTTTAAAATCTCCTCAGGTGAACTTAACAAGAACCACTACTAGGACTGATCCTGCACATGTTCACTGCCAGTATTGGGAGAGCAATGATAACAAATAATGAAGAGTTATCATGCTTTTTTTCATCCATGTGCTCAGTGTGCCAACTATAAAAACCAAAAGTAGATTTGTATGTATTTTAAATATGAATTTGAGTGCTTAGAGAGAGATACAGTCCAATATATTTTTGAGATAATGTAATACTATGCATGCAGCATTTAAGTAAAAGTTGTTCATTATTTCAACCCTTTAATTTCCATTTTGACTCTCTTGTTTCTATTAAGCAGCTACTGCATTTCATAGTCAAAGCATTCAAAATATTCTATCTTTGCTTAATATTTAGTTTAGCAAATATTCAAATACAGCCATTAGCTGCAAGATGTATATGTGTCTCATAGGTATATTTTTATACAAAGTGTTGTTCTATTAATATTATTTGTTGTGTGCCACAAATATTACAATAATAAAGAAAAACACCATGTCAGAGGAATCATTTCCAGCAGGAATGCAATATACACGATCGCTTTCAGTTTGAAAGGGAAAAAAAAATGAGAATTAAAATGCTTGATTATCTGGTGTTGCTTTTAACAAGCTAGGGGATTAGAAGAAGCCACTATGCTTGGTAAACTCTTTTCATAAAATTCATAATACCAAAAATTGATTCAGTCATCTCTTCTTTGAATGAAATATATCATATAGCTTTCCTTTAATTCAGCCATAGTTGGCTACTTAGAAATTCTGAGGAAATGCTGATATCAGTGCACTTTGTAACTGCCTTGGAATATGAATTGGGTGTATTCTTATAGCACTGAGGTATGCTAAAGCCAGCAATCCTGTCCAATTTCTCCAGTTTCAGCTGTCATCTGCACAGGGAAGAATTTCCATTCCAAATATAGCTGTATTAAAAATGATGGCATTGGCAAGATTTATTTATTTATTCATTCATTCACCATTTATTCTTCAAAATATAGTCTGTCCAAATTCCCAAATGATTCTAGATCAGTGTCCCCCAACTGTTTGGGCACCAGGGACCAGTTCAATGGAGAGAGGTTTTCCCATGGACCGGAAGAGGCATGGTTTCGTGTTCTGCCTGCATCTCGCCGATGGAGCTTTGCTTGATTGCGCAGCCCGGTTTCTGGCATGCCATGGACCAGTGCTGGTCCATGGACTGGGGGTTGTGAACCCCTGTTCTAGATAGTTTCTAAATTAAAAACACAGAGAAAACAGTACATAAGAAAAGAATAGTGGTTGCCCCTGAAGTAACAAATAAAAAATATAAGTCAGCCCATTCCTCAACTTAAAGGGATTCCACTAACCCAAGACTTGGGAGAAAAGCAGGGTTTTAAAGGCTTTTTTTAAACGGCAGATAGAAAGATGTCATCATTATCTCCAGAGGGATATTGTTTCAGAGGGCAGGTAGAGCAGGAGAGAAGGCTTGCTTCTTGGTCCCACTAGACTGGGTGATACTTCCTAAAGGCTGAGACCCAACCAAACAACTCTGTGGATTCCTAGTGGGCAGCAGATGCTATGTCCCTAAGATAATTAGGCCTTACTTATGCCAAGATGATCTTTTCTGCTTTTTCTGCTTTTCATTTTCCATTTATTTGGCATTCAGCTATAATAGCATCTCAAGTAACAGGAGGAAGAGATGGGAAAAAGTATGTAAAAATTCCTTATTCTATATCATCATTGAAAAAAGCATCATCAGCTGCTATTAACTCCAACAACCCTAAATATAATTTATGAGGTTTATAAGAACAACTATGAATGATGTTTCAGTGATGATATCAGAAGTAGAACAGGTTCAGATCTGGACTTGGCCCATATCTACATAGAAGATAATGGGATCTGTTCTACCTCATCTGTTGAACAAGCTTAGAAGTAGCCAATGAGAAGCTCAATTTTAGATGATGATGTCCAATCATTAGAAGAGATATTTCAGTTTACATGAATAACTTTATGATTGGATTTATGCATTCTCCTAAGCCGTTATTGATTTTAATTGTTTTGTATGGAATAAAAGCTAATTGGATGGGCTTATACTGTGCACAGAATAAAGTAAAAAATCATATTATATTCATATTATTAATAAACAAGTATTTTACAAGTTTTGTAAAATAAATATTTATACTTATTTTTCAAGTAAACATAGTTAGGCCAAGGTACCATCAATATGTAGTAGGTTGATGCATTGCTGAATTAAGAGTGCACTTTATAACCATGAACTCCCATGTTCAAATTTTAATTCAACTGGTTCTATAAACCCCATATCAGGTTATCACCAAAACATTATCAGGGTTTCTAATGCTAAATTTAAAGGAGAAGACATTGTTTTGATTTGTTCTCTAAATTAAATAAAATTAAAATATATTATTATATATTATAAAATAGATTATATTGCATTATTGTTTCTACAGACACAACTTTTCCTGAATTTTCTCTTCCTCCTCCTCTTCCTCCTTCCAGTTATTCAGGTGCTTAATCTGGATTTGACATGTTTGTCAAGCCTTCAATTCCTTTCATTATCATTATTATTATTAAAAATGTGAAGGAAATATTTTCCTGGAATGAGCAAAGGCAAATAAAGTGCCAATATTCCTCAGGGATACATTTCCATCAGAAACAGAAATATGTGAGAAACAAAATTAATAATTCATTTGGCACAGAAATCAGCTGTGAAGTAAAGCAAACTAGTCATTGCTGTTCGTAACAAACATTCCTTCTTTGAACTCAAGTAAATTATTTTCTTGTTTCTTGTTTCTTCTTGTTTTTTCTCATGTAATTGCAGTTCTTGATTCATGCTTAGTACTGTCTGTGCTCTATAAATCTTTCTTCTTCTAAATTGTCTTATGTCTTTTCATTCTAAATAGAAGGAAGAATTTATTTTGGTATTTTATCAGGATGTTCTTAATGCAGGTCAGGAAGAACTATCTAATCAATAGCTATATGGAATCTGTCTTTACTGTAGTGAATCTCATAGGTAACAAAAAAAGTTTCATGAAAACAGTTCAATTCCTGGTTTCTACATTTTCTGCCTATAGTGTGTTGGGTTATCTTTTATCATGATTAGAAAAATAAAGACTACCTAGTTTTTTCTCTCTCTTTATTAATTCCATCTCCTTTTGTGCTGGAATTTGCTTAAGTGGTATTATTGGTTACTGCCTAACTGCTCCCTTTTAAATAATATTTGGAACTGGAATTTGAAACCAAGATTATTCAGTAAACAATGAATTTACAGAATATACTAAATGTAACTGTGGATTCTAGGATGATTCCACTCCACCCTACAGGTTCTGCCATTCCTGTTACTACATCCAGGAATACTGAGACTATACTGGGCTTTGGCGTGATCAGCAAGTCTATTCTTATTCTCTTTTTATGACATTTCCAAACGTTCATCAAAAATTGGTTATAATATTCAAAAAATTACATTTGCCTACAAATCATTATACAAGCAAATCAGAAGTTTAAAACTTCTGGCACAATATACAAGGTCAGGTAAACTGTAGTCACAGGTATTTTAAGCCTACAGGAAGTGGCTTTGGTTGAAAAAAAATGAATTTCTTATGTTTCAACAGTCATTTGTTACTGAAACAGATGGAGCCACATAAAGTGAAATAAATAAATAAATAAATAACATCAGAATTAAATCTGATATTTTATGAAAAGAAACAAAGAAAAGGATGTGTAAGGTATATACCAAATGAATTATGTAAACTGAAGTGAAATATTTATTTGAATATGTTGCCCTAGGCAACTGTTCAATCTGTCACTTTTAAAGTGTGAATTATTCAAGAATTATAAATAAAAAGCAAACTGTATATGATTTGTATCATGTATCAACTATGAACTCTATCTTGTTCATATTGTAATAGAGCACTCTTACCCATACTGCTTGATCCTCCGCATCTATTTAACATCCAGTTTATTTGATTCAGTCATATTAAAAATCCAGTTAAATTTGAAATGTGAAGGGCAGCTGGAAGTATATTGAACATTTGAGCTTATTCGTTTAATTTGTTAGAAGCATGCACAGGAGAAGTCTCCTTGTGTACAAACAGGCATTTTTATATCTTGATCACTCATTAAGTATTTGGGGAGGTAATAAAAGCGGAAACCTTACATAGGTAGTCCTCAATTTACAATCACAATGGAGCCCAGAATTTCAGTTATAAGTCATTTGTGATCATAAATTGAGGTACATATGACCAGACTTGATTATAAGACCATTTTCATAATGGTCATAAAGAAGTCACCACCGTTGTAAAGCAAATCAATTCAAACTAGCAAAAACTATCACAAATCATGATTATGTGACCATGGAACACTGTGATCAGTTATAGATGCAGGCTGATTGCTAAGTGACCAAACTACAATTATGTAATGATGTGGGGCAGTCATAACTTTGAGGATGGGTCATAAGTAGATTTTAAAAAATTCATTGTAACTTCGAACAGTTGTTAATTGATGGGTTGTAAGTCAAGAATTACCGGTAAATCATATGAAATTCTACTACATAACAAATTTAGATTCTAGAAGTCATATTTTAATCTGATATACTGTATTGTGCACGCATCGTTTACAGGATTTTTCCAATGTAATGTTTATTGTTTATATTTTTGTTTTTCCTTTTATTGATTTTAATTGTGCCAATCAAATATTTTTACAGCTTAATGGAGGTTTGTCCTGACAAGAAATTTAACATAAAATGTCTTAGCACCCTATTATTTATTTATTTATCCAATGTATGTGCATGATAGAGGATGAAAAAAAGTGAAAAAAACCTTGTATTGATTTGACAATGAAATATATAAGCAAAATATCTACTTTATATTGTTCTCGATTTGTATTCTGAGCATGTGATGGTAACAGTCACCTTGCAGCAAAGTTCTTTCAGGAAATTATACATAAATTGAAGGGAATAAATAAAATAGAATAATTTGGACAGGACTGGCTTTCTGCAGGCAAAGTGGCAAATTTAATAAATTCATTTCCAGCATCTGTCTGATTTGATAAGGAGTAATAGCTGCAGTGGGCACCTGATAGCGATTGGCACAGCTAAAGCTGTTAAAGCCTTTCATATATGTGTACGTATATATTCAAAACTAGTATTTTTATTCTTTTTTTATTTTAAAGCCATTTAATAACCAGATTCATCAGCAGGGGGAAGGATAATTACTTATGATTAATTCATTCTTAGATTGAGGAAAAATTCTATTCTGCTTTTGAGAGGTGAATTTTTTTAATGAAGATCGGTAGTGACTTAAGCCAGAAGAACATTAAACTTTGGGAAAGCAATTATTAGTGTCATCATAATTTAAACTATGGTAAGCGAGAATAATGATCATATTCCTACTATAGTAGGGATCTTTGTAAATTTGCGAAGATCAAGGAGGTAAAAAGTTCAGGTTTAAAACAGTAATGAAACATAAAATGAAACATAAAAACAAAGAACTTTGTACCAAAAATATTACATCACATACTGTATTTCAAAATGGTAGTATAAATTTTAGCCTCTCCCAAGTGGCTGGGGCCTAGCCATTTCCATCTATTGCCTTATCCCATGCACCTTAATGGAAAAATAGAAAACCAGGAATCCATCTTTTCCATGGATTTTGCAAAGAGAGATATGATGTTTATCAGTCTACCTTCTTAGCCAGGTTATAATTACAAAGGATGTATGAATATTGCATGCCAATTTCCCTGAAATTAATTTTTATATTGAAAGTTTTTAAAAAAGAAAAACTGCTAAAGTAAGAGGCTATGTTAAGCTGTGTTTGCCTCATTCTTTTGGGCCTTAGCAGATTCTCTCTCTCTCTCTCTCTCTCTCTCTCTCTCTCTCTCTCCTCTCTCCCTCTCCCTCCCTCCCTCCCTCCCTCCCTCCCTCTGTCTATTAGAAATCAAGTCCCATGCAAACATTGACTTACTTGGCAATATGTTAGCTAGAACATCAGAAGCAACCCATTTGCCGAGATTCAGAAGCATGATATGGATCCAGTGCATATATGAAATATGTCATAGTGCCACATATAAAATGCTGATTATCAAGAAGGATATTACAATGAACAATTACTTTATAAACATCTGAAAATCCTTTATAAACTTTTTTGCTGAAAAGGAATAAGAATAAACTGCCGATTTTGAGATTTATCAATTCAAAAGAGTTGTTGATGAGATGAAGGCAACTATGATATGCAAACACGCAAGGTGGAGATGGTAAATGGTTTGTAAATGCTGCAAAGATAAGAAGTCACTTCTTTAGGTACCTTTCTTGCTCTTGCTTTTTTATTATTCTTCACTTTTTTCTTTTAGCCTTTAATTTTTTTCTATTTTTTTCTTTCAAGTTTCTGTAGTTTTAAAGTCTTTATAAAATATAGTATTTAAAAAAAGAAATATTGATTAACAGATTCCTATCACTACAGGAAAAAACCTGCTTTAATGGCTATCGTTTGTTAAACACGAAGTGTCAGTATACATACATTGAATTAAATCTAATTTCTGATAAGAGTGAAACTTTCCAATAATTCTTAGGACAATGTCAACTAATAAATGCAATTAAACCTTGAATAGCTATTTTAAAACCAGATGTATCTTAGAAAAAGTACACAATTTGTGCATTAATTACAGGAAATGTTATCTTCCAAACTTTTCAATAGTATTATATTTCTAATGCAGATTCCCAAGCATATTCATATAAAGTTTGTTACCAAAGAGGAAGAGAAAAAGAAAATGTACATATGGCATTATTTTTTAAAGCTATAACGTTTAGATGCATTACAGAATAACGGAGTTGGAAGGGACCTTGTAGATCATCTAGTCCAACTCTTTGTTCAAGCAGTCCAGTCTCTTCTTGAAAGCCTCCAGTGATAAAGCACCTACAAGTTCAGAAACTGCTATATGTTTGTGCATTTTATTTTGATTATTATGTGTATGTTCTTAGTGTCTGTTGCTTTAAGCAGAGATTAACCAGTTTGCCTAGATTTTTTGTAAAGACTGAATAGCAACAAAATAGGGAAGATTTACTGACATTCACTAATTCACTTAAAATTCTAAAGATGTCAGATATTGGCCTGCTGATTGCTTCTAGCTCTGGTGGTGTAACTGAAATCACTATATATTAATAAATGTTATGACTGAATGGTTATTGAATATTTGTGGAACCCAATGTATGAAATTAATTGTTTCACTTTGATAACTGTGTTATCGTTAACTAAGCAGATATTGCAGCAAATCAAAATTAATGGACACAGAGTTCATGCCAATATTCTTGCTAAAGCTATTTGAGGATATCTTAATTAAAAACAATTTTCTTATATGATTTGGTATGTAAATACTGCTTGACTTCTACTTAATTAAGAAAGATTTTGAGAACAACTAGAATGCTATAACAGCTGAAATTTCATATAAAACATGAATTATGATGTGACAACATAAGCTCCACCCTCATATATTTTTCAGTAGGACCAATATTTAAAGACAAAAGGGATAGTGATCAGTAGATTTGATCAAGTGGGCACACATCTCTGTCACGTCATGGATCCTTGCACCTGGGAGATAGTACATTTCCCTAGATATCATGTGTGGCCTGAAATTGACAACTTTGTTCCATCCTGCAGTGAGTCATCCATTACCACTTACCTTTTCTCTTTGGGATAACTACGGTATTGCATTCTTCAGTTCCATCACCGAAGTATCTTCTTGTCTTCTTCCAGTCCCTGGAACCCTGGGTGAAAACATTTCTCCAGAAGCTATGATTAATCTACCAGAGAGAGAATCTGAACTTGATTGTACATTTCCAACGACAGGTGCTTTGAGTTACATGTTGCCAACATCTTCCTGTTTTTTTTCTAGTAGATTCTTTCTTCCTGAAGACATTGATTTTTCTAATGAGTCTTAGTGTAGCAAGAATAACTTTCAGACTTTCCCCTTTAACCTCCTTCAACACAATGAGTTTGTACTTAGTGCAGGTTAGTTAGTGTCCTTCTCGGAACAAATATGGCATATATCTTGCATTATCACCATGATATTTGCAACCATGATGGAATGTAGTAAGAAGTGGATTCCCAGGAAGGAGAAGTGCATTCTTGACAATGGCCCCCACCCTAAATTCCCAGAGTATAGGCTTCATGTGGGTAATAGTTTGCTTTACTTTGGCAATATTCTGTCTATAGATCTAGAAAAATAAAATAATAAAGAAAGAAATCTATTACATGTCCTTCTTGATTTTGGGGCCTGGCAACTATCTTGCCCATATTTATACATGTCCTGAAATGTACACCACTTCAGACAACTCCTTGTTTTGTATACTCCCTTGAATAGAATCCCCTGGAAAAAAAGGAAGTAAGGAAAAGAAAAATAAATAACAATGGAAGCAAAACAAATTTTTCCTATATGTTGGAAAAAAAAGAAATATAAGTTGGGATTAAAAACAAACATGTTCTCTTCATTTCCCATAATTCTCTAGGCATCTACAAATTACATCAATGAATTTAAAATATTAAATATAGTTTATATGTATAGTTTAAATATAGTTTAAAAGTATATGCATTTATTTTAGTCACACTAGTACATTCACTTTTGAAAAGGGATTTGGAGTTACTAAAATACTTAAGACATAAATAAAATAGCAACAAATTATTTGGTGTATGTGGAATAACTCCCAAAGTTACTCTAATCCTTCATGATCCAAAATATCATTTTAAATCAATGAGGAAGTCTGTTGTAAGTGAAGAAAGTTATGATGGTAATAGATTGAAGACAGAGGTAAATAAAGCAATAACATATCAAAAATATTTGAAAATTTCAAGTTTATACAGTGGGCAATGATATTCTCAAATGATGTTAATGAAATCTATGTAATATGGAAATCTTGGAATATTTTCCTTATATTTATATTTTATAATGCCATTTTATAAAAGACTTACTTATGCCATTATAAATAAATGAGCAGATTACATTGCAAAATCTAGGTAAAAGAAAAGACACATGATTACATAAGCGTAAGAAAGATAAAATATCCATTTATATTGTGGTTAGTTATATATAAGGAAACATCTGTTTTAAGAGAAAATGAAAGGAAGAAAGGATTGCCTAGGAAGATTTTTATACTAGAGCAAGTGCTGTTGTAATAAGCTAATACATTCCATTCTATTGATAAATATTGGCTAAATCTTTAAACTAAAATTCTGTAAAAAGAGAGACAGACAATAAGCCCATTGCAGTCAGTGTTACTTGACAACCTTGAATTGGATAAATATATTTTCTTTGACCTCTACTGATTATCTAGCATGATTTATCAGGTTTGTTGCTGAAAGGAATGAGAAAGGTTTGAGAGAAAGAGTTGTTATTCACCAAGTCTCTCTTCCAACAGGTCCTCTGGAATACTTGCATTTTTTCTTGCCTTGGATGAAGTGTTGCTGCTACTAAGACAGCTAGGTAAATATACCTATGACTTACGACCTCAACTGAGCCCAGAATTTATGTTGCTTACTAATTTACTTTTCCTCAGAAGATTCTTCAGCACATGGGTTAAATAGAGTGCTGGGATTCAAATATGTGACCAACAGGTTCTCTATGTGGATTCCACTTCCGGAAGTCCATTCTGGGCCTGGGCAACAAAAATAAGCTACCGATTCTGCCGAAGTGGTGCAAATTGGCTGAATCCCACCACTGGTTAAATACTATCATGTAACATGGCAAGATTGAAACAAGTTTAAAATGATGACATGCTACTATGTATAAGACTGCAGCCTTATGATAGGGAAAAGTTTCCACATGGAAAAGGAGAAAGGGTTCTCTTCCTTATCCCTAAGGAAAATATTACTTACCTTCCTGATGTTTGAGCTTCAGCTTGGTCAGGTGGAATCATACCTCACAGGGGCAAAATAAATGAAAATCTCAGTTTAAACACTTGTAAAATATCCAACAGTAGGGATCACTCAATGTCCAGAAATAAATTGTTGTTGCCTAGGGTAAGCTAGGAATGTTTCAGTTTTGATGTATACCAACATAGCAAACTTTTTTTATTTTTACCACTATTCAACAATATCATTCATTAAAAATTGATTTAGTTCACTGCTAATCAGATAAACTTTGATAAGTTCTTTACTCATGGGATTAATTATGTTTATTTACATAGATACATATACTTGGATAACGAATAAGGGATTTTTGTTTGATTGGACTGAGATCTAAGTTTCATCTGATACTCAGAATAATTTTCTGAACATAAGGAAGTGAGTTAGTCAAACCAGCCAAGATTCTATTTAAATGTGATATTTGAATGCAATAAGATTCAATTGGATCCAACTGAGATTTGTTTTGATAAAAGATTTAACCACAGGGTGCTTCATTTTTTTTTTTTTGGGCAGAATGGTATGTAAACAGCATGGAAGCTATAACATTTAGAGAATATAAATCCTAACTTCAAGGGTTACACCGGAGTAACATATTGAATTATTCTGACCACAATATTAAGAAGAGGGTAGGAGATCTTACATTCTTGAATCTAAAACATATACAGAGGTTGTACTAAACCAATTAAGATAGCATCTTATGCCATCTTAAAAATAAAACTCTTAAAAACTATAAGCTACTACTGAATATCACAATCTACACTTTTTATGGTTTATTTTCCATAGTTGGAAGATTGATGGCATGGCTCATAGGCAATAAATTTATTTTTTTCTGGGAATGACGGATTTATTTATAATTATGTTACTAGGGCTACCCAGCTCCTTGGCAATTGAGCAATATACAAAATTAAAAACCAAAGATATAAAATAACAAGCACAACAGAAAAGGAAGGATAATCAGAATTCACTATCTAGTGAATGGTAAATCAACCTTCACTGAAACTTCTCATTTACTGTATGACCTCTGAATCCAGCCCTATGTCAGAACCTTGGGAAAGGCCAGATCTTCAGGGTTTGTTAGAACTTAACATATTTGAGTTAGCTCCTCACAGAGATTTGAATGGCCCCAGCCATGCTAATCTTTGGGAGAACCATAACATGAGTAGAGCACATATTAGGAAATTCATTGTGGCGATAAGAGCAGAAAAACATAATTATTTTTCTGCTCTTACTACATTCACATATAGCTGGTGATTGGCCCTTTTGAAACTGTTTCCTGATGGGGAGAAAAGGGCCACAAGAATATTTAGAGGGCCACAGTGAGAAACAGATCAAGCATCTGATGGGTAAAGTTGCTGAAAAAACTTTGCCTATTTCCCAAACTTCTTTTTTAGGAAAAGTTGTTTAGGAAAAGTTGAAGCTTCAGGAGGTCCTAGAGGAAACAAATTATCTGGAGCCTTTGCAGACTGCAACATAACAGTCAGACAGCATTGATCACACTTGTTACTGATCTCTCTAGTAGAGTGAAGATGAAGTGGTCTAACCAGTGGTGGGATTCAGCTGGTTTGCACCACTTCGGCAGAACTGGTAGCTAATTTTTTGTTGCCCAGGCCCAGAATGGACTTCTGGAAGCGGCATCAACAAAGAACCAGTTGTTCACATATTTGAATCCCACCACTGGGTCTAACCATCCTGAATCTATTTGATCTCTCAGTGCCTTTCATATGACATCCTTCTAGATTGTCAGGACTGAGTGTTGGAGACATAATGTCACAACTATGCTCCTCCAGTTCAGTCATAGTCTTTGCAAAACCAGAAATTCCAAATTGCAAAACCAGAAAGTCCGAAACAATGCCAAAGAATGCCAAATTTAATGTTCTGCTTCAGAACTCCTTAAGAGTTATATTCAAAACTTAGTTCAGTTTTATTAAATACATACTTACATAGTGCCCATCATAATATATCTTTTTAAGACAAGCAATATTATATAAAGCATAAAATAAAACTAAGGTATGGTAAGAAGAAAAAAATAAGGACAGAGAAAAAGAAAAAAGGAAATCTAACTAAATCTAGGTTACAGCACTTCTCCACGCCCTTATATTCTTATCTTTCTTTTTTTAAAAAAAACCTTATTCTAAATGTATTTTGCACCAAAGTGTAGTTGGTGGATTTTGTATTTCTGAAAAACAATTGACAGATTGCATAGAGGTGAACTCTGCCCAGCTCTAATATAAACAAAACTGAATTAAGTGGATCAATGATCTGATTCATTGTGAGGCAATTTAAGATTTAGAGTCCTTTCTTTTGCCCTTCACATGTAAATCTGTTTTTGACCTATCAATGAGCCTGAGGGAGGAGAAAGAGAAACTTAAGCTTAAGTAGGGCAAGAGATGATGTTAAATTATTTTGTAATTGTTCATCAAGAACTCCTACAACTGGCTGCTTCTTTTGACAGGCTGATTTGGGGAATGGGTGAGTGGTGAACTATGATAAACTGCTTGTTAAATTAATTCTATCCTTATCTATTACCCTATTTTATCAGTGTTGGAATAACATATTGATCAATTGCTCTTCTTACTTGGAACCTCATCATTATACAACTTTCTTTTATAGGTCTGCCAGGTTCTAAGGAGGCCTGGATCTATAAATGGGCACTGCTGAAAGTAAGGGACATTTGGTTCCTTACTTACTTACTGAGTCAGTTTACAGGACATATGGGAGGGATGACAATAGTGAGGTGGACAGGTTTGCATTATTTTAGTCAATAAATGCAAAAGGGGTTTGCAAAAAGTTTTCAAAGAATCTGTCTGAATGGGCAAGAGTGTGACAAATGCTATTTAATGTTAATTTTAAATTCAGTACTCAAAAGCAAAAACATCCTTTTCATTTGAAGCAAAGATACTATTTCAGTTTAAAAAGATCTTGGCCATAGCTCAGTGAAAATGTTACTCCATATTACATTAACACTGAAAAGACATATTATTTACTAGAGGTCATTAGAAAACATGATTATCAACCAAACTCTCAGTATTGAAATGCAATACAGTAATAACTTTTTTTTAGTACTGTGTATAGTGTCTTTGAAATTATGCTGTAAAGCATGAAAGATGCAGTGTTGAGAGTCTGAAGAGAGTCACAGTTCTTTCTGGTGAAAGTGTTTTTATTATTGAAAAAACAGTGTGAATATAGTACCTCAGTACAGTGTTTGGTATTGTACCTCTCATACTGTGTAGCTGTATATCTCTGGATTTCTTCTTGTGTTTCTGGGAATCGTGGCAATTTAGCATTTTGTTGCTTCTCTGGAGAATGAACACTTTCCCAGGAAACCCGACAATATTCCCAGGGGATGATAGGATTTTGTTTTTGTAACCTTTTTTTTTCTTGGTATAGCCTATGTCTGTTCTATCCCAAACATTAACTAAGGTACCTTACTGGTCATTTTAAGTATACTTGCCTCTTGAGTCAAGTAACAAGAGGTTCCTCATAGTTCTACCTATTTCACACTCATAGATTAGGCCTGGTTAATTAACTATGTGGGAAGATGGATTCTTCCTCCTTTTGTATGCACCCTTCCCAGTCAGTTTCCATCATTGGTAAGATGGTAGAGCCAGTATCTAAACTAGAATGATAAGATCTTTCAGTTTTCAGTTTCCCTTGCCATTATTCTGCATTACCATTAGATAATAATCAACCTTCTGAATAGTTAAGTTGGCTTACTCATGATGCTGTGTTAATTATAGGAATTAACTATAGGAATTCTGATTGTGCTGATCTATTCACTGCTCATTTAATCCATGCTACCATTTATTCTATCATGGCTACATGGTACACAGAAGATACATACAATATTTGCATACATGGTAAGGAAGGAGATTAAGAATTTTTTTGAACTGCTCATGAAAGCTGCTATTGCTTAGTTCTTCTTTGTTAGGGTATCTGTTACTCCATTTATCATATATACTTAGAGTATCACTTATACTTGATTCTTCCATCTTCAATATTTCCAATTATTTATTTAGCATTAATTAATATCATTAATGTTATTAATTAGTTCAAAATATCAAATACCACATTTTTAAAAAAAGAACTGAAATATATTATAATTCAAATTTTGTATAGTCTTCTCCCAATGTATTGTTTCAAGATGAATGTAAAATAAATACCAGAGCAAAAAACTAAAAACTAAATTTAGTTTTTGTTCCTCAAACTATTTATCTTACCTTTTACATCTATTCTAATTCCTGAGGGACAGTGATAATTCATTATAATGCATTTTTAGACACTGCTTTTGAAGGGGAAGTTCTCTTTTTTTGCAGATGCAATTTATTATTCGTGGCCAATAATGGAAATATGGAAGCAAAAGAGGAGAAAGAAAATTTGTGAGCCATTTCTTTCTACTCTGTGCACAGTAAAATGTCATACTGATGTGTTTTGTATTAGAAAATGCCTTTCTGAAGGCTATATATTATCAGAGTGCTTGCATGAGAGAATTCTGGAATGATAACAACAAAAAAGTACATTTGCTTTTTTCTCCAATTGTAAGAATTTATTCTTGCTGAAACTCAAGTAATAAACCTATGGTAGAATATTGTTCTGTTTCTTCACAATCAATCACAAGGGATAACTTCTTTAATTTGAAAAATATTACTGAGTCCTCTCTAGTAACTATCTCTGCAATAGGCTACAATTATTTCCATTTTACAAAATAGAAACTGCAAAGCAAATAACATGATCAACTGAAAGATGTAGCATAGCTATTTCTGGACTATACTATTTCAATATACAGCATATGTGAATTTTAAATTATTTCTACTTTGGATAACTCTTTCTAAATAAGTTAGGGCAGTCTGTCAAAGTAAAATCAGCCTCAGTGATTGTACTTATTATCTTGAAGTGATCCTAGATATTAAGAAACTAAATATCTCCAGTAGGAGAAAATATATATGTAGCTCGGAGTTGAACTGTGGAGTCTTTAGTGCTCTTTGAGCTTGGATTTTGCTTACAGATGTTTCATTATTTGATTAGGTAGGATCACCAATACACTGATGTCATTTGCAAGCAAACAACTACGGTATACTTAGAGAATACCAAGGATTTCACAGACTAAATGTCTGCATCTAAATAAGATGTGTAGGTAGTCACTAAAAAAAGTTGACAGTTTCCAAGATAGCCTTTTCTGAGATACAGAAGAGCAAGACCATTATCATAATTAAAAGCCAGATTATATGATCTTGGATAGGTATGCCTATTCCCAGTGGTAAACTATCTTTTGGCCTACATAGCACATTATACAATCTGTGAATCAGTTATAGAGGAGGCAGTTATCTGAATTGTCTGTTTTTCTCATTGCTACCAAACTGTTACAGAAAAAGTTGAGGAAGCTTCTCAGCTGGAAATAAGTTAATGCATATTTGTCCAAAACAGCTGGGCAAGAAGAGAAGAGAAGAGATGACCACCAGCATGGTGGATAGGCTTAGTTACAATGGTAATAGGGTGCCATTGCAAAAGTTGAAAGACCAGGTTAAGGACAGATCACCACGGTTTAGAGACAGATTATATTATACATTAAGAAATAAGATAAGATAAGATAAGATAAGATAAGATGATAAAATAAGATAACCTTCGTTGTCATTTTTATACTGTGGGCACAATGGCACACATCAAAAATGAAATTTAGTTGCCCGCTCTCAAAGTGAAACACATATATGACACACACCTAGACATACTATGAACAACATATGTATAGACCCACATCCCTACATATACGTAGCAATAAATATTAAATATTGTCCATCTTGAATATATAACGGAAGGAGGAAGCTTGAGAGTTCGCAAGTTTAACACTATATGGAATGAAACTCTGGCTGGATGTTCTGCTTCAGATACCACAAAGCCTCCTCCCAGAAGGTAACAAGGAAAATAGGTCGTGAAGAGGATATGTAGTGTCCCAGATAATCTTATGAACCCTGCTTATGGTGTTAAATGCCGAACTGAAGTCGACAAACAGCAAATGCACATGAGTATTTCTTTCCTCTAAGTGCTTCAGGCTCAGATGGACAATGGAAGAAATAGCATCCTCCATAAAGCAATTTGGTCAGTAGGCAAACTGAAGCGGGTCAAAAGCTGGTGGGAGGCTAGATACAATAGTGTCCTTTATCAGCTTCTCAAAGCATTTCATGATGGTGGATGTCAGTGCAACCAGACGGTAATCATTGAGGCCTGTAATTGTGGACTTTTTTGGCACTGGCAAGATGATGGCCATCTTAAAACACGATGGGACCACTGCCTGCTGCAATGAGAGGTTGAAAATATATGTGAGAACACAAGCCAGCTCCCCTGCGCATTCTCTGAGGACACATCCAGGGATGTTATCTGGGCCTTCTGCTTTCTGAATGTTAACAGTCTGCAGTGTTTTCCGGACAGAGGTGACATCAAAGTTTGGCACTTGCTCATCAGGATGGGGCACTGCTTTCCTAGCAGGAGTTCTATTTGATGCCTCAAATCTACCAAAAAATGCATTCAGTTTGTTTAGGAAGTCTGGGTCATCCTTGCATCTCGATGGAGCCACCATCACACTTGATGGCATGTGATCACTCAATCAGGCTATATTGAAAGTATAATCAATTTGGGATAATTGTTTTATGATTCTTTAAAAATAAATATCAAATGTGATAAATATGGAAATTTAACTTATACATTTATTCTGTTATTACAACAGATTTTTTAAATTTGTTATTCCATGAGCGCCAAAATTAAATTATACAGAAATTAGTGTAGAATAATTAATAGCAATAGGACATAGATTATGTACAACCGAATAGTGATTTACAGAAATCTCTGGGCAGTTTACAATATCAGCATATTTCTCCCAAAAATCTGAATTCTTATTTTACCAATCTTGAAGGATGGAAGGCTAAGTCAACCTTAAGCCCTTTCAGGATCAAACTGTGGGCAGAGTTTGCTTGAAATACTGCATTCTAACTATTGCACCACAGTGCTATAGTTTTATACAGGAATTCTTCTTATTGTTCTTGTTGTTATAATGCCAGTATTCTAAAATGAATACAGAGTGGGACATATATATAAGTAAAAATCATCCATAAAGCTGTTTAAAAAAAATAGTACAGGTTTTCCTATTACAAAAAATAAATAAGGCAAAAGAAGTTCAACCATTTTAACAAGATAACAGCAAGGAAAATGATTGAAGTTAATCCTGCTAAATGAACAATTCCAAAACCAAAGTGTTGGCTTCAAGAAAAGCATGTCCCCAGCCAATCTTGTTTATTAGTTCTGGAATAAATGTAAACCAACCAACTACTAATATTGAGCAATGTAGCATTGTAGTGTTATATACAAAAGGTCTGGGAGATGTACTGATTTCAGCTCAATGAATCAATGTTTTCTGTAGTAAAACTGTCTAAAGTTTGCCGATTTCTTTTTATTTCTATTTATTAAGAATTTCACAAAAGAAGTAAATATAACTAAAAAAAAATAGAAAAGAAACAAGAAAAAAGTGCAAGAAAAGAAAAGCAAGAGACTAAAATTATGAATGTAGTAACTTCTGACCTTCTCTTCAACAGATATTAACAAACCAATTGTCTTCCTTTCTTCTTAATTGTTCCAGAAATCCCTTCAATCTCTTATTTAATTCTCATCTTCTTCAATCATTAAATCCATCAAGAAGAAGTGCTTTTTTAAAACAGTGGAAAAGTCTTTTATGGATTTATTTTTAAAAGAAGAAAAAAGTGAAATGATGAAAAATCATAATTTTATGGAACCCCAGTTACCAAAGGCTGCCATAGATAATTACTATTAGAGGAATACACTTAGGCTAGTTGTAGTCTAAGAACTTTATTTAATAGCATAAATGGGCCACAGGCTATTTTGAAAGATTTTAATCCCAAGCAAACTATAGGGAACCACATGTAGGTCTATTCTGTATTTTATGGGTTTAGGTCAGATATATTCAACAGCTGTCCCATGTCATGCTATCAGTTGCCAGAACTGAATCCCCATCCAGTCTGGTCATTGAAAGAGGTGCTGCTGAAATTTCCTTTCCCTTTTAAGACCTGCATGGAGTGTGTGAAGGTCAGCCCCAACACATGGAACTGGGACAATGAAAAATTATTAGGGGTCCATGAGATGTTGTGATTGAAACAAATTACATTCTGTTTTTTTTTGAGCTTTGCATATCATCTAATGATAGCCCTCACACCAATGATAACTTTTACATGCTGTGATACAGTTGCCGGTCTGATACTTTGCTGGTTGTAGAAATATGGTAAAACATGGATTGGGTAGGTAGAAGTGAATAGCATTGTGAAGCTTTTGTATTTTTTGGCACTTTTTTTTTATGCAGAGGCTCCTTGACATCTGAAATTTTTTTTAGGGGTTTCTCCAAATAAAAAAAAAAATGAGAAAGCCTGATTTATATTCTCTAAAAAGAGCAACTACATAATACTGATTCTATTTTTAATACATTGAGCTTTCAGGAACTAATTAACAATGTTTATAATTACAGCCTTGTATTGGTTTATATTTGAAACAGGCATTACAGCAAAAACAATTATATTAATAGTTCTCTTGCCAATCTGGGGAAAATATATATCAGTGTGTTATTGTATAGTAATTACATGTATTCTTTAAAAAAATATCACCATCAACATTCAAACTGCTGATTTAGAAAATATTCACTAAAGCAAAATGCAGCTATACTTTTATTACAATAATTTGTGGTAGGAGTGACTAACTCAGTTACAAAAACTGCTTCTTTAAAAAACAAAGCAGAAACCCAACTCTCAGTACACATTTACAAATTCATGACCACCAGAACAATACAGGCTGGATTACATAGAAAATAGGATATACTCATGAAATCTGTGACCTCTAATACTAGAGGGGAAGTTTGATCAGTACTTCAGTCACTACTAAGAAAGTTACAAGAACTGATGTAAAACTTACAGTAACAGAAAAAAGATCAGCAAGGTTCCAACCAAGCTATGCTAGAAAATCTGGAGTGATTAACTGGTTGAAAGAGGTCAATCTACATTCCAATCAAAAAGAAAGAATCAAGAGAGAAGAGGAAGAGAAAGACTTAACAGAGTGTGGTGGAATGTAGTCTGGATTCCTAGGACTGGAAAAACAAACAGCTAAGTTTAGACAATTTGGTTTGGAGAAAGAGGGTCAAGGTAGCTCCTCTTTAGAAGTTCTAAGAGTAGATATTTAATGAAATTTATAGTTTATTTAGTTTGACAAGATTTCTGTCTATAAGTGAGGAACAATAAATGAAACTGCTTAGAAGTAACACTGCAAACTATCACACAATGTTCTCAGTTTCATATACTAGCAAAATAATGTTTAGAATCATCCAATTCAGATTAGAGTTGTAAATGGGAAACAAAATGCCAGATTTTCAGGTTGGCTTTAGAAAAGGCTGTGGAACATAAGACATTATGGCTAATGTACATTGCATATTTGAAAAAAAAAGAACACCGAAAAGAAATCAGTATGTACTTCATCTATTATAGTAAAACCTTTGATTGTGTTTATCATGTCAAAAGAGTAGCAAAGAAGATGAATTCATAAAGAGTTACTATTGGGGATATGACAGAACAGGTTATGGACAGATCATCTTGACAAAAATCTATTTGGTTACTAACAGTAAAAACTGAGTTGCTTATAATCAACCAACCAAACAACCAACCAACCAAACAACCAACCAACCAAACAACCAACCAACCAACCAACCAACCAACCAACCAACCAACCAACCAATAGAAGTAGAAATATAATGAGTAATATGTGGCCTTTTATGAGGAATGTTTATTTTGTTTTATGATAGTGAAAGTTGTTTATGCTTGGCCAAAAATAAATGTTGAATATAGGATGACAGTTAAAATTGTTTAAAAGGATACAAAAGTGAACAGGCATTGAATGAATATTGTTTTAATACAAAAAGCACAAATGACGTATATTGATTTGGTTTTGATGTATAAAAAACTGACTGAGGATAAAATCTCAAAACAAATAGGTAAAGGAAGAATTAAGAGGGTTAAGAGGAAGAACCAAGTTTATAGTTAGAGAAAATGAAGGAGTAGCTCCAAAACAGAAGTGATTGTCTATGGAGATTCTTAATCATCCAAAGATGCTTTTTCAAAAGGCAACTGGACTTTATTTTTCCTTGAAGACATTTCACTTCTCGTCCCAGAAGGTTCTGGGTTGAGAAGCGAAACATCTTCAAAGAAAAACAAAGCCCAATTGCCTTTTGAAAAAGTACATTTGAAATAACAAAATGATTGTTTTAAAGAACAAAAGGCAATATACAATGCGGTATATGGATTTGGAAGAGGCAGGTGTGGTTGACAAACATTTAATTGGCCTAAACTATATTTAGTTAGTTTAGTTTCTTCTCACTCTTTTTTTTTTGTGTGCCTTGTTACATTCCTAAATATAATTTATTTGACTGAAGCAGATATAAATACCCTAATTGCCACACAAGGAATATGACAGTTAGGTATTTATATCTGCTTCAGCCAAATAATTAAGAAAATTAATACTACTAAGTAATTTCTAGTAATATTTGAATTAGGAATTATGTTATCATATTCCCCTCAGCATTATCCTTGCAATTTAATTTTCATAAATTAAATATTACTAGGTATCTAACAAAATGAAGCAAGAAGAGCAATATTTAGAATCCTAGATGAAGCTGTTTTCATTGCTTAGCAGCAATTTTCAACTGGCAAGACTGCACTCCGGATCATGAAGTAAAGTAGCACAGTGAAATTACTTTCACTCCCTTAAATATTTATAAACATTAGAAAGAAGAACCAGGAGATAAATGTTTTCCCCTGATATTTTAATATAGCAGCTACCTGTTCATCCTTCCCTTTTTGAATACTGCAACATAAGCATAAGAGTCTCACTTTGAAGACAATTTCATCCATCTTTTTGAAAGATTAACGATAGAAATGACACTGCTTTTCTACTTCAATATTATACATTAACAAAAAATATTATAAAGGTAGCATGGGTGAAAATGCTGCTTTTTGTTCCTTATAGTGAATTTCTGAATATCAGTATTTTTTTTAAGTTAGGAAGAGGAGGGAAGTGGGAGGGAGGGAGTACAGAGAGGGAAAGGAGAAACCCACAAAAAGTACAAAGAAGGGCAGTCTTAATGAGATCAAAAGCTCTTTACAATTCTGATTCTCCTGTGTATCTAATTCTCCCAAAATTTAGGATCAGGTAATCTGAAAGACTATTTGTGTTCATTTGAATAAACCAATCCTTTATGATTGAACCCCAGGCTTTGCCTATTGTAGCCAGAAATACAGCCTTCACACTGTTATAGCTCTAAGGTCAGGAAATGCACATCCCAGGAACCTTTTAAACAGGTTTTTAGTCTAAAAGAATTTTTATGAGTAAGTGATAACTTTTACACATTTTATACCTATGCGACATGAATTGTTTTATTTTGTTAAATGTGATTTTAACATATTCCTGTTTGTTCTGTGAACTATCTTATAGAAAACTATTTCTAACAATGGCATACAAATGAGAAAAATGAATGAATGAAACATGAAAATATTGATAATCTGTTCTAAAAAAGCCATTTAAATTCTTTTTCAGTTTAAACTGGTTAAACTGATTATTTTTATTGTTTTTTCTGATATCACTGATATTAAGTACATTTCTTTAGGACCAAGAATGCCAGTTTTATAACATAAGACTCAGTGTGTAATTCAGTAGTCCTGTGCAAATTTTTATGCCAATAAATAAAACTGAGATGGGGAGAAAATGTGGGCATAATCTCAGCCACTCCACATTTATCAGGTATTGACTAGAGTTGGAGATTTATATATTTACTGCAAAGATTTTAATAGAGTACTGCATACATAGTAAAACAACTTCCTGGTAACAAACCTTTTCATATCTTTATACACTACTATAAAAATAGGCAATGTTCAGCCCAGTTGATAGATCTTTCTACAGATAAATCAACTCTGTAGGATAATTAAAAATACTTACTGATAGAATCTTGCAAGTATGGTTGCACTGTGCCTCCTCCCTCTTATGTTCCAGTGAATCAGGGAAGTGTTTATCTGAGTCAGTTCCAAATGCTGTCTTGTTGTTCTGGACTTTAAAAAAACGTTTCAATGCCTTTTGCCTATGTAGTGTTTTTTTTTTTTTCATATCTCCATCAAGGTCATTTTCCTTATGCTCTATGGCAACTGGATGCCTTGGGCAATGAGGCTTTTTATTCTTTTTCTCATAAACTAAAACCACCCAAATGCTGAAAGTATTTTAAAAAAAAATTAATTAAAAAAAATACAGACATGAATTGTTTATGGGAATGTTATTTGTTGTTGATGTATACAGTGGACTAAAGAGTTTATGAGTTGTACCACGTTAGGGTAAATGTATTCAGGTTTGTATGGATTTTTCTGAACTGAACAAAAAAGAGAAAAACTCTCAATGGATGCATAAACAGAATAAATCAAACTCATGTTTAGAAAAAGAAAAAGAGAAAAACTAAAATAGAAATATCCATTCTGTTACTGTGTAATCTGAATGTATATTATGATAGTCTCTCTATCCCATGATATGGGTTTTGCCTTTTGGGCATGTCTATGGAGATTCTCAGTCATCCAGGTCATGGTTGTCCCAAAGGTGCTTTTTCAAGAGGCATTAGACTTCCGTATAAGATGTAATATGGATCACTATTTAGGACAGCAGAAATAACATGGACTTAGGTTAAGGAAAGCATCTTTTTGTTCATATTAGTAAAGTTGGAAGGGATCTTGGAGGTCATCTAGTCCAACCCCCTGCTCGGGCAGGAAACCCTACACCATTTCGGACAAATGGCTGTCCAGTCTCTTCTTAAAAACTTCCAGTGTTGGAGCATTTACTGCTTCTGGAGGCAAGCTGTTCCACTGATTAATTGTTCTCACTGTCAGGAAGTTTCTCCTTAGTTCTAGGTTGCTTCTCTCCTTGATTAGTTTCCACCCGTTGCTTCTTGTCCTGCCTTCAGGTGCTTTGGAAAATAGCTTAATTCCCTCTTCTTTATGGCAGCCCCTGAGATATTGGAATACTGCTATCATGTCCCCCCTTGTCCTTCTCTTCGTTAAACTAGACATACCCAATTCTAGCAACCGTTCCTTATATGTTTTAGCCTCCAGTCCCCTAATCATCTTTGTTGCTCTTCTCTGTACTCTTTCTAGAGTCTCAACATCTTTTTTACATCGTGGTGACCAAAACTGGATGCAGTATTCCAAGTGTGGCCTTACCAAGGCATTGAAGAGTGGTATTAATACTTCACGTGATCTTGATTCTATCCCTCTGTTAATGCAGCCTAGCACTGTGTTGGCCTTTTTGGCAGCTGCAGCACACTGCTGGCTCATATTTAGGTGATTGTCTACTAGGACTCCGAGGTCCCTCTCACAGTTACTACTATTGAGCATGGTGCCACTTATGCTGTACTTGTGCATTTGGTTTTTCTTGCCTAAATGTAGAACCTTGCTTTTTTCACCATTGAATTTCATTTTGTTAGTTAGTGCCCAGTGTTCAAGTCTGTCCAGATCCTTCTGTATCTTAAGCCTGTCTTCTGGAGTGTTGGCTATTCCTGCCAGCTTGGTGTCGTCTGCAAATTTGATGAGTTCCCCATCTATCCCTTCATCCAAATCGTTGATGAAGATGTTGAAGAGTACTGGGCCCAGAACAGAGCCCTGGGGCACCCCACTACACACTTCCCTCCATATAGATGCAGTTCCATTGAGGACCACTCGCTGAGTACGGCCGGTCAGCCAGCTACGGATCCATCTGGTGGTGGTTCTGTCTACCCCACATTTTTCTATCTTGTCAAGTAGTAGGTTGTGATCTACTTTATCAAATGCCTTACTGAAGTCCAAGTAAATTATGTCCACAGCATTCCTCTGATCCACTAATTTTGTCACTTGGTCAAAGAATGCAATAAGATTTGTCTGGCATGATCTATTTTTGACAAACCCATGTTGGCTTTTAGTAATGACTTTGTTTGCCTCTAGGTGTTCGTTGATTCGTTGTTTGATTATCTTTTCCAGGATCTTCCCAGGTATTGAGGTCAGGCTGATAGGTCTGTAATTTCCTGGATCCATTTTTTTTTCCTTTTTTGAGGATGGGAACTACATCAGCTCTTTTCCAGTCCTCTGGTAGTTCCCCTGTGTTCCAGGATCTTTGAAAAATATAGTTCAGTGGCTCCGATATCACATCTGCCAGTTCCTTGAGAACTCTGGGATGTAATCATCTAGGCTGGACAGGTGCTCACTAACCATTTTCTTGCCTATCTTAATTTGTGTTTCTGTTTTGTTTTTTATGGCACTATTTTTGATAGGTTGGTCTGTTTTTTCCCTTTGTGTAAAGACAGATGCAAAAAATGAGTTAAATAGTTCTGCTTTCTCCCTGCTTGTCACCTTCTTGCCACTTCCACCCACTAATGGACCAATCATTTCCTTCACTTTTTTCTTGTTTTTTACATGTTGAAAGAAGCTTTTTTTGTTATTTTTGACTTTGGTCACAAGCCTTAGTTCATTTTGAGCCTTGGCTTTCTTCACTTCATCTTTGCAGGCTCGAGCTATTTGCTGATATTCTGACTTAGTTATGTTCCCCTCTTTCCACTTTCTATACTTGTCCTTTTTATCTTTCAATTTGTCAGAGAGTTCTTTATGCAGCCATGCTGGTTTCTTTTGGAGCTGTTGTTTTTCCTCTTTGTTGGTATTGTGCTAGACTGTGCTTTTATTATCTCATTTTTCAAAATTTCCCAAGCTTCTTGAGTTGTTTTCCCCTTGAGGATTCTCATCCATGGAATCCTTCCCAAGCCCTCTCTAAGTTTATTGAAATTAGCTCTCTTGAAGTCCAAGACTCTAGTTTGACTGTGTTCTATTGCTTGTGCTTCTATAATGTTGAATTCTAATATAATGTTGAATTCTAATATTGCATGATCACTTCCTCCCAGGGTTCCTATGGCTTCAACACTGTCTATCATTTCATCTCTGTTAGTGAGAATTAGATCCAAAATGGCTAATCCCCTAGTTCCCTTCTCTACTTTTTGGGAGACAAAGTTGTCTGCTAGGTTTGCCAGGAACCTGTTTGATCTTCCACTTGGTGCGGAGTTTGTCTCCCAGTTGATGTCAGGGTAGTTAAAGTCCCCCATTACTATTGTGATGTGCTTCCTACATACCTTAGTTAGCTGACTAGCAAAAAGTTCATCTATTTCCTCTGTTTGGTTGGGTGGTCTGTAGTATACACCTATGGCAATGTCATTTCCCCTCCCTTTTATATTGACCCAAATGCATTCAAGACAGTTTTTATCATTGTTGTGCTCTATTTCTGTGGAGATGTAGTTATTTCTTATATAGAGAGCAACTCCACCTCCTCTTTTATTTGGTCTGTTTCTTTTAAATAATTTAAATCCCTCTAGCTGTGTGTTCCATGTGTGGGTTTCATCCCACCATGTTTCCGTAATGGCAACAATATCGTATCTGCCCTCATTAACCTGAATTTCTAGTTCACCCTGTTTGCTGTTCATACTCTGTGCATTGGTGTATAAACATTTGAGTCCTTTGTGGGTGGCCCTGTGTTTCCTTTCTACATAACCTGTGTGGTGCCTGAGTTCCCCTATTGTCTTACCACCTATTTGGTTAGTGCACTTTATGTGGCACTCGCTATTAGAGGCTTCATTTTGCTTGATAGCAAGGTTGATATTCTTGTCCACACACACATCTATGCTACATGCACTGATAGCCCTATAGTTTTTAAATTGCCGGGGACAGGGTTGTTCCGTGTCAATTAACTCCCTGTCCCCGCTGTTTAGTTTAAATTTCCCTCCAGAAAATCTGTGAATTTATAGCCGAGTAACTCAGTCCCTTTTTTTGATGGATGCAAACCATCTCTTTTGTACATCTTTTGATTGGACCAGCTACTGACATCGTGACTAATATATCCAAAGCCTTCCCCTTTACACCACTCCTTTAGCCACATATTGAATTGTGCTATGCGCTGGCCTTTTCCGTTTTGCTCCTTATACACTGGTAAGACCTCTGAGAAAGTAAGCCTACAGCCTATTCTGCTAAGTTCCTTCCCCAAGCTCTGGAAATCATTCTGCACAGAGAGTACATCTTTTTGGGATAGATCATTAGTGCCAAGATGTACAATAGCCTCCACATCACAGTCCTTGCTGCCATTCTTGATTATTTTAGAAATACGCTTCTTGTCCCTACTGGCAGTAGCACCTGGAAGACACCTGACCTCTTTCAAAGCCTCTGTGTCCTTTCCTAAATTTACATCCCTTATAATTGAATCACCTACCAGAAGGTAGCTTCTCTTTTTGGGAGCCTTTCTATTCTTGCATGACTGATGTGCAATACCTGATTCACACTTCTCCCTGTCAAAATCTAGTTCTTCATCTCGGACCACAATCCCCTGCTTATTTGAGTTATCTTCACAAATACCTTTACCTGTCTCCTTAATGTCCCTATTAAGGTCAGCAAGGGCACTGTAACTGTTGTGCAGGGACACAGCGAAAGCTTTGTGTTTATGGTTCACAGCTCTCACCCTGCCAGATCCCACAGTTGTCCACACTGCCCTTCTCCTGCAGGATCTTTGTGGTAAAGGGGGCTGATAGCATGGGGGCTTACTAGAGTAGAGGGGCTGAACTGGACACCTAATTTCTGCCCGAAGAACACAGATTACAGACCCTAGGTAAATGATCTGTCCTTGTAGGCTAGTGATTTGTTTACAGATAGGACAGTTTCCAAGTTTGAAAAGGGTACTGCGAAAGACAGCTGCAAAGCAAGTGTTGCACTGAACTAAGCCAGACATCTTAGATACAAGGGATGTCAGACACACTTGCCCTGAATGTACTGCTACTGTTTGTGATTTTTAGTTATATAATTATATAATTCGCGCTCCATTAGGCGTGCGGGCCGCTACATTCCTGGTGGATTACAGATTAAGCAGCAGCTGAGGCAATGCAGCATGTTCCAGCAGCCCGACCGGAATTGAAATGGGGTTTAAATAGAGTATAATACACTATAAGTATAATGGAGATCCAATCAGGGCCTCGCTACTTTCCTGGTGGATTCTCCCAAAATTTACAGATTAAGCAGCAGCTGAGGCAATGCAGCATGTTCCAGCAGCAACTGGACTTTCTTTGTTTTTCTTTGAAGACATTTCAGTTCTCATCCAAGAAGCTTTTTCAAACATCCAAAAAATGCATGTACCATTTTGCACTCATGAATGAGTTTCTCACAAATTCTTCCTATGTGCAGGAATGTAACATTAATCCTTTAATATAATTTGTCATGTATCTGATAAAGCAATTATCAGTTAAGTGGGTATGGGGCATTATACATAAAAAATAAATTAACAAGTAGCTCTCCTACCCTGGCCATATGGATACTCTTGAAAGTACTCAAATTCAAATTGAGTATCAAGGGTTTATGTAAGCCAGTTTATATAGCTATAGGTTTCCAAGTATGTAATATGAGTAAACCACAACAAAAAATTATACATTGAAATAATATATTTAAAATTAATCTCCTTGTCTTCAAAATGGTAACTCTGACTAAATGTATGATAGCAGTGTTTCAATTTTTCAGGGGTTGCCACAAAGAGGGAGTTAAGCCATTCTATAAAACATCTGAAGGCAGGACAAGAAGCAATGGATGGAAATGAATCAAGGAGAGAAGCAACCTAGAACTAAGAACAAATTTCCTGACTGTTAGAACAATTAAACAGTGGAACAATTTGCCTCCAGAAGCTGTGAATGCTCCAACACTGGAAGTTTTTAAGAAAAGACTGGACAACCATTTGTCTGAAATGATATAGGGTTTCCTACCTGAGCAGGGGATTGGAGTGGAAGATCTCCAAGGTCCCTTCCAACTATTATTATTATGGATCATCGCACAGTCAGCCAGATGTTCAGACTGGATTTGGCATTTTGTCTACTATCAAGTCCTTACCCATGACCTGGGATAGGCAGATGTGGATGTTTGATGGTATTACAGATATCGTCGCAGGATGGAAGCAGTTCCTAATAAGGCCGCCTTTTACAATTGACTAATAGCGAATTTGTCAATGCCAATGGTGTTCAAGTGGTGCGCCAGTTGTTTTGGGATTGCACCTAAGGAGCCTATGACTATTGGTACTACCCTTGCTTGCTTTTGCCACAGTCTTTCTATTTCTATTTGTAGGTCTTTGTATTTTGTTATCTTCTCCAGTTCTTTCTCTTCTATTCTGCTATCTCAGGCACTGCCACGTCCACTATCCAGACTTTTTTGTCTTTCTTATCGACAATTGTTAAGTCTGGGGTGTTATGTTGCAGGTGCTTGTCTGTTTGAATTCTGAAGTCCCAGAGCAGTTTAATTTTATCATTTTCTATGACTTTCTCTATTTTATGATCCCACCAGTTTTTGCTTACAGGCAAATGATATTTTTTGCAGATCTTCCAGTGCACCATTGTTGCTACTTTGTCATGCCGCTGTATTATTATTATTATTATTATTATTATTATTATTATTATTATTATTATTATGACGCGAACCTCAGTCAACTGAACATTCAAATTGACTGGCACTGATGGTTGGACATGGGTTGCTGCCAGCATCCTAGGTATTAACCAGGTACCTCCTTAAAATGTAAGATGTTCCAGTAGCACAGTTTTTTTGTAGCATTGCTGGAGTTATTGCAGGAAGCTGCAATTTCTTGAAATATTTTGCAAAGTTTTTGGACATAGTTCCCAGTGCCCCAATGACAATGGGTATCACTGTTACATGTTTCATTCATAATCGCACAGTTTTGATGGCCAGGTCGCAATATTTTGTAATTTTTTCCAGTTCTTCCAGTAATTTTTTCTTCAACTCTGGCATCTCCTGGTACAACAATATCAATCAGCTGTATGCTTCAGTTCTCTACAACTGTGATATCTGTTGTTTTGTGTTCCAAATGGTGATCTGTCTGTATTCGAAAGTCCCATAAAATCTTTACCCTCTCATTCTCGATAACTTTTTCCACCCTATATTCCCATGACTTTTTGGACACAGGCAAGTCGTATTTTTTACACAATGACCAGTGGATTAATTTAGCAATTCGGTCATGTCTAGCTTTGTAGTCAGTTTGCGCAATTTTGCTGCAATCACATATTAGATTGAAACAGTTTCAACTTTGTCATTGCAAAGTCAGCAGTTTGGATTGTCAGTGGATTTTTATATCTTTGCTTTCATGGCATTAGTTTGTAGTGGTTGTTGTTGTTGTTGTTGTTGTTGTTATTATTATTATTATTATTATTATTATTATTATTCACATTTTTTCCTCATAGGGGTTGCTAGGCTTATAAATACATAGACAGTTGAAATATTATGCCAGCACCAAGTTTTAATATGAGACCTTTTCATCTGAAAAGAAAATATCTCAGGGAATAATGGTTTGTGTTCATCTCTACTGCATTCAACATGGCTATGTACAATCCCTAAGAAATAAACAAGCAATATGCCTTATAATGAAAAGTTTGTCATGGATTTTTTTAAAGTTAATTCTGAGGTGCAGGAAGATGCATATATTATGTTATATTTGAATAAACAACTGGATGATTTTGAATGAAACTGCATTTTCAAATTTTCTTCTAGATAATTTTCTAAAGCTTGTTACAGATTTAGGCCTTGCATAGTGCTAGTTATTATACAATGACGCCAGATTGAGCAAAATGTTTTCTAACAGTGATTAGAACCAAGCCAAACAAAATCAAAGTCTGAAAATGACTCAAGTGAAAAAAAATATATTTGCTACATAGAGCGGTTTCAAAACTGAATTAGTTGGCATAAGATATGCTTTATATGAGGGCCATAAAATATTTTAATTCCCTCTTAACCTGTGCTGTTCCCAAATTTCTTTAATCTATTATTAATTTCTGTATATAATATATTATAATATATTGGATATAATATTTTATATATATTATATCTAATACAAAACATTATTTTTATCAATTACATCTTTCTGCACTGATGATGACTAACATCAATTATCTTCATACTTTTTTAAAAAAATGTACAAATGATTTTATAATAAAAGATAGCAAAAGCTAAATAAAAGATCAGATATGACTTACATTCTCTGTAGAAGAAAAAAATGCTTTTAAAGGTGAATGTCACTCAGGATTGAAACAAGGGATCCTTGGTGCTCTCTGAGCTTGGTTGTTTTCTTGCAGAGGTTTCATTACCCAACTAGGTAATATCAACAGTGCACTGTGAAACAACCAAGCTTCAGAGAATACTTTTGTTGTGGAATTTCCCCCAGATCTAATAGAGGGAAGCAGCTATAGATTTCTTTTCCTCATAACAGGAAGAATTGAAGGCAGAGGTTCATCAAACTGCTTCTCATTTTTCTGATTTTCACTCCCATTACATTATTAAACATGTAGACATGCTTGATCATGTATTCAGTTTCAGCCTATCCATTTTTCTTAGCTTGCACCTTAAAACTACTTAAAAATTAATTTAGATACGCTTGTGATTAATTTTTCTGCAGTTTTAAAAGTTCTTATATAAGCGCAGATCATTTCCAGATTGATAACATCTGTTCTATTTGGAGACCAATAAGAGCTACTATTGCAGCTTGGCAAAGTCTATAGTCGTTTCCTGGTTTTGGTGGCTTAAACCATTATCAAGTTCCTCATATTTACTAGAAATAAGCCATTTTTAAGGCCACTACTTGGGTACTGATGCCTTTTTGCAACAGTTTTAGTTTCTTACAGACAAAAAGTAAAAAGCAGAACATGGAATAAAGGATTTCTGTCTAATAAAGTTTTCCCCTAACACCTTGTTAAATAATTGGTTTTTCCTCCACCAGTGAATGTCCATAAAAGCATCACTCACTCGTCCTTGCTGCTCTCCAGCCTTTTGAGTACAAATCTATATATAAAACTGTTTTGGATAGATATTTTATTCCATGTAGAAATGATGTAATGAAATTGTTTCAATTTGTAATAGAAGACAATAATCTAATTAATCTCTAGCTCCATGTAATAAACATATTTAGGGAATTAACTACATCAAGTGAATATGGAGAGTTAGAGTAGATCTGATTGGAGATGAGAACATGTGTTCACAAAACAATGCAGGATAAATAGCTGCAATAGGAAGATTAGACATTGAATAAAGCAGCTATTGTGGTCAAATTATATGAAAGTACTCAAAAAGATAGTCACCTAATATCAGCAGAGTAGAATCTCTATAAATATTGGTATTGGTGTTCATCAGATAATGATGGTCCAAAAAATAAGGTATAAAGGTATCTGGGGACATACTATAGCCAAACATTAGGTTAAGGAGGAAGAATGATTTGTTTTCTGTATTTTGAGTAATTGTAATAATTGTTCTAGGTGGCAACCAGATGGTGATTGATACCTAGCTACTTGCTGACTGATTGATAACCATGGGCAAACTGCTTACTTAGTTTCTTCAAAGTGTAATTTGTTTGGAACACTAATGTGGTTGATTATTTGTGTACTTTCTCAAAGATGTTCTAATATTCTTAATCAGAATACATTTGCCTTTCATATCTTTTGTAAAAGGAGATTCTGTGAATTATTATATTATAATGAATCATTATATTATAATTATGCTATATGAACAGTAAATGCTGCTTATTTTCAGAGACACCTGGATTAACTAGATTAGGCAAAAAGAATTGGTACCAGAATCTCACCATTTGACAACCACTTTAATTCACCAGGTTGCTACAAACAATTAAAATTCATTTAGGAATTTTATAGAAAAACAATGGACAGTATCTTTCAGGGTCTATGGATGAGATTCTTGTCTATGCAGCAACTGTTAAGGGACTCTATGATAAGAGTTTTGGCAGTTTTTGAGAAATTCCATAAAAAAACTTAACAAAGGAAGAAGTCACTTTGATCTCGAAGAGATATATTAGAGATTACATATTTTATATGTATTTGGATATATCTTAGATGAAGAAAAACATACCTGATCCAAAGAAAGCTGTTCTTTGCGTTAGTATTGAAACTCATCTTATAGACTCACACTTTAAATTGTCCTGCTCATCCAATTCATTTTTTAGCTTGTTACAATTGCTTGTGTATAATTTGTTGTACTCCAGGGGACTACGTTTTAACTGATTTCCACAATGCATATTTGATTTAGTAATAATAATGATAATTAAAATATCCAGCTGCTGTAATTCATAACATTTTGTATAAAAGTAACCTCTCTAAATGATGATTAAACATACACAGATAATAAACTGAAGTTACTAGAGGGTTGGACATATGGATAATCCTCATTTAGCAACCATAATTAAGAGTGGCAATGGTTGCTAAGCAAAATAGTTGCTAAGTGAAACCACAACAGTGCTTACAATCTTTTTTCAGTTTTGTTTTATTTTATTTTACAGTTCTGAAGGTCATAAATGTGAGAATTGATTGTAAAGTTACTTTTACATCACATTCGTAAGTGCGAACAGTTGCTAAACATGGCAGTCACTAAATGAGGACTTCTTGTGCAGTATTTTTATAACAAAGAGAGATAAAATAGTTGAAAGCTTGCAACTTTATTTTATAAAACATGAGCAAAAAAAGGAGAAATAGATCTGCTAGGCAGTGAAGCTTATAGTACAAAAAGCCATCTTAGATTAGGATTTTTATTACATCTGATTAGCTACAAAGGAACTGTTTTTATTCCTTTTCCAGCCTCTTCACATTCTCTCACATCTACTTTGTTCAATAAATGGAAATCAGGTCAAAAACTAACTGTTAAAACTCAGACTTATTTACGGTTGAGACACAGTAAGAGGAACAGTGATGAATAAATTGAGAGTTTATTTCTCTCACTATTGGGCAAGTTCAGAGCATGGCTAAACCTTTTCAATTAAGCTGCAAATGCAGATATTCATTAAGCTCCCATTTTAACAAAGCTCAGTTTAGTTGACTTTGGACATAATGGACAGAATTTTTATCAATAATGTTTCTCCCCCAAAATAACTTGATGTTAAAGCAGTATGGATGGTAGTTGCTATTTCCTATTAAAGTAAGTATGCTCCCATGCATATCTAAAGTTTGAGTATCATGTGCTTTATTGTACACTGCCCAGAATCCCTCTGTGGGGAGATGGGCAGTTTTTAAGTATGACAAATAATAAATAAAAATAAAGAGATATTTACAATAGAGACTTATGAACTTTGGAAATGAGATCCAACTGTTGGGAAAGTTCCCAGTTAAAAAGGCAATATTCATTATTAAGAGCCAAACAAGGATATTTGATCCTGGACTAGTCAGAGATAATGATTGGGGAATACTAAAAATGTTAAAAGAATTTATTTTACTTTAGCACTGGATGAAAATGAAAAGATAATGAACAGGATCTATGGCTACATTGGGTGAAGAAATTATTTTTGGTTCTTAGTTTAGCATTTCAAAATAGAAGTAAAGAGAAATGAAGATATTCCTCAAGCTACTATAAGGATTATCAGGATTCTCTACTTGCTTTCTCACCTGGAAGAACAATCCCAAGAACATTTTGTCTGTCTGTCTGTCTGTCTGTCTGTCTGTCTGTCTGTCTGTCTGTCTGTCTCTCTCTCTCTCTCTCTCTCTATCCATCCATCTATCCATCTATCCATTGTCTATCATCTATCTTTCTATATATCTATCATCTCTCTCTTTCTCACTCACTCTCTTTCTTTCTCTCACATCTATCCATCACCTATTTCAGGAAGGTGGCATAAAATGGTACTAGTCTGCTGATCAATTTGGAACCACCTCTTATAGCACTACATTTAACATTCTGCTTCAGAGCATCTGAATAATATCTGTGCTTGATTTATATTATTCAGAGAATATGCAATATAACAGGCACAAAACATCAGGGGAAAAAGAAATTGATAGATGATTTGTGCAGCATATATAATTTTCCATACATAGGAGAAAAACCAACTGATGTATTTACTTTTTGTTGAAAATCGTGATTTCATAGCATAAATCATTCAATACTACTGGAGCTATTCAATGGAATTCAATACAGTTTGTTAACACAAAGACAAGTATATTTTTACTTTCATCTGTTAAAGGAAACTGGGAATGAATCCTGCTGCACAACACATTTCAAATATGGGTAGCCTCCAAAAATCAATTCCTTGAGTCCTTGAGTTTGTAGAAATGTACGCAAGTAAAGTTGGATAACCGACTTCTCTTCATCTGAGCATAAAAACTAATAGATTTGGTTGCCAAGTTTGTCATTAAATTTAATAAAGGAGAGCAAACTTATCTAAATTTAAGAGGAGTAAAGTGTAAGAAGACTTGCTGACTTCTATCAAACAGCAAAGATCAGAGTACTCAATTTTACAGCACTTCTTCCCTACCCCTCTACCATTTACTGCGCAAATGTTGAAAATTAACTGTGCAACCTAACAGGCATGGTTGACATGCCAAGGAAAGTCAAGGTTTCATAAGGAAATGGATAAATGTATCTAATGCTACTTCTAACTTACCATAAAACAAGTTCTATTACCAGCAAAGGCACTGTTAGTACTGTTTTTGTGAATGCTACAATGGGGCAAAGGGGTTTGAATATACGGAGATTTCCTTCTGCCTGATGTGTTTCAAAAAAGATAAACCGATTGCACAGAACCTCTTACAATCATGTCAGTTATATTTCTGTGGGTGTTCTGGAGCCCTCTTAAGATGGACATGTTACTCCATGGGGAGTTCACTACTGACAGAATTAGGTTTCTTTTACCTCCTTGGCATTGCCTTCTATAACTGAAATACCTTCTCCTCTTCCTCCTTTACTACTCTAACAGGAGTAATTAGAGGAGGAGTAACCTACTCTAATAGGAAAGTAGGTTAAAACTTTATTGGTTGGAAAGGCAATGGGAAATTGGCTCCATTCACCATGAATTGTGATTTTTTCACCATACATTGTGATGTTTGTTGTAAGGTACTTCTTATCTCCTATTATACATTACCTGTTTCTCCAATATTCCAATTTCCAATATTAGAGTTAAACTAATTTCTATTTATTATATTGGATCCAATCTAAAAAATAATACAATATTTGATTTTACTTCTGAAACTCTAAATTGATGTTTAGTTTTTCAGAATGTTAATTAGTAACAATTACCCCCAAAACTCATAAAAAATAATGTTGTAAAAGTTAATTACACAAAGAAATATCCTATCTAGATATAATTATATGTGGGTTTTAAATGTTGATTGCCAACAGTGGGTAAAAATAATTATCAGAATTGCCACCATAACTTACTATATCAGGTATGATTTTCATATAAAGAAAAATAAACAATAATTGTACTATTGCAAAAATATAAATAACTGATAATGATAATATGTAGGTATATGTATTTTTAGCTGGTAAAATGTTGTTTGGTTACCTTTATTGCATATCTAATTTAGCTAGTATGCATTGTAGATTGCATATTCAAGAGATTCAGTGGTTAAAAATGTGTCTCTTACATTGTTAGAATTTATTTTGGAACCTATTCCTCTAATAATAAAGGAGTTTTTTTCAGTCTCCATAGATGTTGTTCATTTGACACATTTGCTGAAAAGTATAGTGGATACAATTCAGCACCACTTAATTCTATATAATGACCATTGTAAACTGTGATGCTATCAACACCTTCTCCATCAACAATTTTCTCCAATCCAGGTAGTTCTTGTTTAAGATCAGTTATGTAGTGATTGTTCAAAGTTACCATGGAACTGGATGAGTTGTCTTTTTCATCAGTCCTCAAAATTCTGACTATCCCAGTACCTCATGGTCCCATGATGATGACCTGGGCCCCTAGCTCACATGACAGTTGAAACATTCTGTAGTCACATGATCACCATTTGTGACTTTCCCTACCACTGTCTCACAAGTAAATTGATGTCACACCTCACAGCTGACCTATGCACCCTCCCCTGCCCAGCAGCAGCCAGGCTCAAGCCACAATCATGATACCTTATCTGCCTACTAGCCTGTGTGCAACCCTCCTCTGACTCATTTTACAACCCACAGTTCTTGCTTAATGACAGCAACAACAAATGCCGAAATATGTGTCATTGTGTAATGCAGTCATGTGATATCATAGTTTATGACTACATCACTTAGCAATGAATATTCTGTACCCAATTACCATTGTTAACTGCAGAGTACTTGTAATGGAATATATGAATGATCTTGGAGAAAGAGAGGAGGGGATTTTACCTAAAAACCAATTAGACAAGAGAGCCAGGAGCCCCTGATTACTTAACAGTCAGAGAAAGAGACTTAGGAAAGACTCACTCTACTATAATGGATCAAGTAGTTAAAAGTGAAGGTGGGAAGTTAATATACCCTTACAATAAAGTATAAAAAGTTCATCTTTTCACGTTTCCTATGTAGTGTACGCTACCTCAATATATAAACATGACTGTGGCAGCTGGAATGGGGAGTGTACAAGGTATTATTCTATTGACAGGCGCAGGAGCAGAAACTTAAATATAAAAGTTTGAAATGAAATAGGAAAGACTAATTTAGTAGACAAGAATTCCTCCTGGATAAAAACATATATTACATAGAGCCATAGAAAGCAAATGCAAGCAAACCACACTTAGCATTTAAAGGTATAAGACATCATGTAAATAGGGAAGTCCAGAGCTGTTTTTGAATTGGTCACTTTGTCACAATGCAACAGTATATGTGATTTGTCTCTGTATGACTAAGGTATTACACCCAAATGTCAATATTTAGGGATAAGGTAAATAATACATTAGTTTTGATTTTGATCTTTTTTTAAAAAAATATTTTTTCCAGTTGTAGGTTGCTTTTGATTCATTTCTATATCAGCATTTTAAAACAATATTGAAACTCCACATATAATAATCCCGGCATTTGTTTATTTAATGGTGCATATAATACATATCTTGCTGGATAACCAAGATTAGCTACCAGTAATTTGTAACCGATTTAAACATTGGAGAAACTTTGTTCCTCAAAGAACTTAATACTTTTCTTTTTAAAATATTTTTTCTTGAAATAAAAAAGCCTGTAGGTATTTTCTACTTAACTGTGTATAGCAAGAATACAGCATGTACCTTAATCATAAGAGAAATCATTCTTTTTGTCTTCAAGAGAAGTCCTTGGCAGATATCTCATACGCTAACGGCATAAAGCAGATGAGAGCCTCTTGAAAGCTATTCTTTGTCTATCATGAAAAAGCAACAAGTGATGAACCATAAAGAAGGCAGTGAAGAGGAGAGGGGGGAAGAAATATGACTATTTTGTCTACATGTTTTGACAAAGCACACAACTTTCAGGTTTTATCAAATCCCATTGAATGGATTGCAGATGTGGAACTGTATAGCTGGCCTACACATTTCATATTGTATTCATTTAGCTAAATGGTTTTGGAACATTCAGAAAAAGGATGTGTAAAACAGATTTGGAAAATAGTATTGAAACTCTTTTGACATTCTTACAATATTTTCACAAGGAGAAAGAATGCATATTCAATGTAGTAAAAGCTTTAGAGGACACACGTATGTACACATTCACATCATCCTTTAAATATTTCTACCTACTATGTTTTATTTCCTTCTCTGTTGTTGTTCATTGCAATTTATTTCTTGCATTTATATCCTATATTTTCTTAAAGAGCTCAAGGCTGGAAATATGGGAATCATTCTCATTTTATTCCATAACAAATCCTGTGAAGAATGACTTGTTCAACCAAGATCCAGTGAGCATTCATGTGTCAGTGTATGAACTGTGCAAGCTAAACTCTTAAGATATAAAGTACAGAGATTATTTACACTAATGCTGAAAAATCCATACTGGTGGCCAATTGCTTACCAAGGATAACAAAAGATGTTGGCAATGACCTTTCAAGACTTAAAAGGCTTAAGAGTAAGGGACTGCCTTTCTATTTTGAGCCTGCCATTAATGACCTTTTGGACATGACTCCATTAGCAACTTTCTTCAGGAGAGGATCTTCTTCTGTGTTGCCTTTAGGACCAGAGAATTATATTTGTCACGTCCTCGTAATATTTGGAAAAACAATAAAATTATACCAAACTTTTTTATGTTAAATGATCTTAGTAACTATTTTAACATTAATTTTAAACTGTATGTAGCATCTTTTTAAATAATTAAAACCTTATTGAGGGAGCATTAGCAAAAGGTCAGCATTGTCTAATTTGGCAATCTTTTTGGAGAAAAGACAGTATCATATTACATGTATTGTGCAACAGAGGCACATGGATATCTCTTAAGGCCTAATAACTTTGAGAACATGTAGGCACATTTTCACTGCACATTTCTCTTAAGGAGAAGGCACCTATATTGGCAGAACTTTTGTGCTGTGTATACTTTTTCTGATTTTAAGTTATTGAAATGTAAGTGATACCAAATGATAATCATATGGTACTTCAGTGTTATTAATTAGTTATTTTTCCTGGCAGCAAAATGGTAGTATTTCTAGGAAATTCCAAAGAAATATTGATAGTCAAGATAAAATAATTGTACATTCCTAGACTACATACTCAAAGACATCATTCTACCACAGTGAAAATAAAACAGTGCAATTAGCTCAATTGCTTGTTTTATGCAGCACATGTTTACTTCACAAATCCTGCTGATTAAATTTGCCTATCTAGAAAATGAATAAAATGTTCAGTGTTATTCAGATATTAACAACAATTTGAAGAAAAAATCTTGATAAATAAATCATGTTGAAAGCTATTTCTGTTTAAACAGATTTCCCTTTGGAATTATCTTTAAGTCTTATTTTAATCTGTGTGGAAAATGAATGTTATTTTCACAAAATTAAGTTCTTTCTAGGCAGTGTTAAATTGAGCTGATACATCAAAAGCCAAACAAAGCCACTGTGAAAAAGAGCAGCACTGATATGAAGAAATCTTGCTTTTTTGCTCCTATAATAACAATATTAAAGATAAATAAATTTTAATAATTACCAAGCATTTTAAAATAAACTGCATAGGAATGTATTCATAGCTAGCTGACTGGCCATACTCAGTGTGTGGTCCTCAATGGAACTGCATCTACATGGAGGAAAGTGTATAGTGGGTGCCCCAGGGCTCTGTTCTAGGTCCAATACTCTTCAACATCTTCATCAATGATTTGGACAAGGGGATAAATGGGGAACTCATCAAATTTGCGAATGACACCAAGCTGGCAGGAATAGCCAACACTCCAGAAGACAGGCTTAGGATACAGGAGGACCTGGACAGACTTGAACACTAAGCGCTATCTAACAAAATGAAATTCAATGGTGAAAAAAATAAGGTTCTACATTTAGGCAAGCAAAACCAAATTTACAGGTATAGTATGGGGTACCTTGCTCAATAGTACTAACTGTGAGTGGAAGAGAAATATTTCTGAAATAGTGAAAGAGAAATATTTCTGAAACACTTCCTAGTGGACAATCACTTAAATATGAGCCAGCAGTGTGCTGCAGCAGCCAAAAAAGCCAATACAATGCTGGGCTGCATTAACAGAGAATCACATCACGTGCAGTATTAATACCACTTTACAATGCCTTGGTAAGGCCACACTTGGAATACTGCATCCAGTTTTGGTCACCACGATGTAAAAAAGATGTTGAGACTCTAGAAAGAGTTAGAGAAGAGCAACAAAGAAATATCAGGGGACTGGAGGCTAAAACATATAAGGAATGGTTGTTGGAATTGGGTATATCTAGTTTAACGAAGAGAAGAACGAGGGGGGACATGATAGCAGTGTTCCAATATCTCAGGGCTGTCACAAAGAAGAGGGAGTCAAGCTATTCTCCAAGGCGCCTGAAGAGCAGGACAAGAAGCAACGGATGGAAACTGATCAAAGAGAGAAGCAATTTAAAACTAAGGAGAAACTTCCTGACAGTTAGAACAATTAACCAATGGAACAACTTGCCTCCAGAAGTGATGAATGCTCCAACACTGGAAGTTTTTAAGAAGAGACTGGACAGCCATTTGTCTGAAATGGTATCGGGTTCCTGCCTGAGCAGGGGGTTGGACTTGATGACCTCCAAGGTCCCTTCCAACTTTATTATTATTATTATTTTGGATCATCGCATAGTCAGCCAGATGTTCAGACTGGATTTGGCATTTTGTCTACCTATCGAGTTCTTACCCAGGACCTGGGATAGGCAGATGTGGATGTTTGATGATATTACAGATATCGTCGCAGGATGGAAGCAGTTCCTAGTAAGGCCGCCTTTTGCAATTGACTAATAGCGAATTTGTCAATGCCAATGGTGTTCAAGTGGTGCTCCAGTTGTTTTGGGATTGCACCCAAGGGCCTATTACTATTGGTACTACCCTTGCTTGCTTTTGCCACAGTCTTTCTATTTCTATTTGTAGGTCTTTGTATTTTGTTATCTTCTCCAGTTCTTTCTCGTCTATTCTGCTGTCTCCAGGCACTGCCACGTCCACTATCCAGACTTTTTTGTCTTTCTTATCGACAATTGTTAAGTCTGGGGTGTTATGTTGCAGGTGCTTGTCTGTTTGAATTCTGAAGTCCCAGAGCAGTTTAATTTTATCATTTTCTATGACTTTCTCTATTTTATGATCCCACCAGTTTTTGCTTACAGGCAAATGATATTTTTTTGCAGATCTTCCAATGCACCATTGTTGCTACTTTGTCATGCCGCTGCTTGTAATCAGTTTGTGCAATCTTCTTGCAACAGCTTACCAAGTGGTCCACTGTTTCTTCAGCTTCTTTGCATAGGCGGCACTTACTGTCTGTTGCTGTCTTCTCAATTTTGACTTTGTATGCATTTGTCCTTAAGGCTTGATCTTGTGCAGCCAGAATTAGTCCCTCGGTCTCTTTCTTCAATTTCCTGCTCTTAGCCATTGCCAGGTTTTATTATTATCTGCTTTCCCGGCTATTTATTATTATTATTATCGATCATCGCACAGTCAGCCAGATGTTCAGATTGGATTTGGCATTTTGTCTACCTATCGAGTCCTTACCCAGGACCTGGGATTGGCAGATGTGGATGTTTGATGGTATTACAGATAACGTCGCAGGATGGAAGCAGTTCCTAGTAAGGCCTCCTTTTGCAATTGACTAATAGCGAATTTGTCAATGCCAATGGTGTTCAAGTGGTGCTCCAGTTGTTTTGGGATTGCACCCAAGGAGCCTATGACTATTGGTACTACCCTTGCTTGCTTTTGCCACAGTCTTTCTATTTCTATTTGTAGGTCTTTGTATTTTGTTATCTTCTCCAGTTCTCATCATCATCATCATCATCATCATCATCATCATCATCATCATTATTATTATTATTATTATTATTATTATTATTATGCTATTTAAAAAAGATAAATACTCTGTAATGGCTATCTTTGCATGACATGCTTTCCCTTGGCTTATTTAAACATGGCTTACTCAACCCAATTTTTCTGCTTTGCAAGATATGTTGAATCATACATAGTACTTAAGTACACAGGACTAATTTATGCTACAAGCTAGGCTAAAAGGTGGTTATCTGATTAGTCATTATGCATAACATATAAACAATCCAGCAAATTTGGGGTTTTGTGCTCCTCTTTGGTTAGGTTCTCTACTGATTTATAACAGATTGTGAAAATAATGAATTTTGCATTTCATCTACCATCCTAAACTGAGGTTAGCTTACAAACAGAACAAAATAAAATCACAAGAAGATATTTAAAAAGATGTTCTCTTGCTACTTCAATATCTTTCCAATCCACATCTAAATGACATGAAGAATCTCTTCTAAAGGAAACTGCAGTGAACTTTTAACAACTTCTCTGAGTTCTGTGTCATGTTACTTTCTCTTCTTTCCACTCAGTTTTTAATTTAAGATACTTCTACTCAGTCATAACATTCACATTCCAAATATCCAGAACTGAAGGTAATCTGTGACTGTTTTCATTTCTGCCAACTTCAGATATTGAGAAAAAGAATCAAAATTCATTGCCCAGATGAACTGCCACAGGTCTTGCAGGAATTAAAATCCTCATACCCTAATTTTACAAATGGGAACGAAGGAAAAGGAGAAGGCTGAATACTGAAAAGACATTTTAACATATATAATTATATTTATATTATGCTGGTTGATATATTAACAAAAACAAACATTACTTCTTCAGCAATATTCTTATAATACTAGCAAGTAGTATTTCAGTATTCAGACTATGGACAACTGCTTAATATGAAAAATGAAGACAAGCTAGACTTTTCTTTCTCTCAGAATTTATGATTTATTATTCATGATGAAATATTCAAAATAAAAGTTACGTTATACCATGAACAAATAGTGGTAACCCCAGGCCCTGGAGCATTTGTGTTCATTTTTCATTTATAAAAATACTGACTTTAAAACATATCCATTTAAACATTTTTCCAAAATAATAATTTATTTAGACATATTATGTGATATTTTTGAGATAAAGGAGAACTGTGAGCATATTTATTTTGAATTAAATATGGATATGAGAATAAAAAAGATTCCTAAAGGAGAGTGTCTTGTGAATGGAAATTGTAAAAGCATTTTTTTCCTGGGTGGTCAAAATGGAGTTTCATGTTTTCATCATTTTAATAATTTTCTTAAACTCATGTTGCATTTACACTTACATTGAACAGTCTAACTTATGTAAATGTAGGAGCAGATGCTTTAAATAACAGAGTGGAATTGGTGGTGAACTGAGGCCAAGATCTCGCTCACTGGCTCAAGATTAAAATGACTTCATTAACTCTCTGATCTTCTCTGAGTGATGTGTGTAAAGAGTGGCAACTTGGAGAATAAGGAATGTTGCTCCTATCACTGGAAATGGACTAGAGAGGATGATACATTTCAAAAGGCCAATTGTTGGGGGGTGCCATCTTGATTTTTTGACCTCTGCTTCTGGTGCCATCTTGATTTTTTGACCTCTGCCAGATACCAATGGATGGCATATATAAATACCAGAATGAGTGACACTTCTCATTCAAGTTCAGTTTTACAGCAATGAAAGTTTTATTTTGGTCATATGAAATATCATTTGGATACTTAAAGATGCATTAGAAGAAATTGTATTTGTAGAAAAATGTGTTTTATGATTACATTACTTCTTTAAGAAAACTTAAAAGGAAAAAGTTTTACAACCTCAGAATAAATCAGTCTGAAAACAAAAGAGGCCTTCATATTTTTTACTTATATAAAGTTATATAAATGTGATCAGAATATTGTACAGATTTTTAAAGCACAATTAGCAAAAAATTAATTCTTAGAAGTGACTGTTAGAGTGAATAACATGTAAAAAAATTATTAGAACAATTTCTAAGTTTGTGCCATAGCCCATTAATTTTCTCACAGATGTCTTCAGATGAGAAAATAAAGCCCTATATCTCCATGTTTTCTTATCAGTTTGGAGTTTTAGTGCATTGTCAATTCATATGCAATAACTATATTCTGATTTAAACATGAAAAGAATAACTCAAGATACAGAGGAGATACTCCATATATTTGAATAATTGAATATTCAAATATAATTTTCTGTTACCCTCTAGCATTTACTATTACCCTCTCAAAAGAGAGAGGGAGGGAAAGAAGAAAGAATTATTTCCTCACACCCGTAACTGGTTAGATGGTGTCCATGGATATTACTTTTTAAAAAGGAAATCTTCTTCCTCTGATAATATCCTTCTTACACAGCCAACTTCAGGGTTTTTTTTTTTTAAAAAAAAGTTGAACTACCGGTAATTGTCATTGTATTAAACACATTTGCAGGGCTTGTTCTTCTCTTTATAGAGAATATAATATGGACAATGTTTGTTTTTCTGTGTGAAAAAAATATAGTGCAGGTGTTCCAGTTTTCTTTCTCTTTAGAAGAGAAAATGGAGTGATTGGACATAATTTTCTGCATTTGTTTGAATGAAAAAAGTACTCATTCTTCCATGAAGATTGTGATACAAAATGTTCACGCCATTCTTCTAACACACTTACATTTTCCTGAAGAAGATTGCCCTTTACTTAATTTGTTCATGAGCTGGCTAAATCATGAATCATGACATTTCTTCATGCAGAATAATCTAATGTTTCTGCTTATATTTATATGTAGTCAATCAGAGGTATAGTATATAAATATATAGTGGTTTCTATGTATCCTTTTTTATCTTTTCCTTATAAGGAAACAGAGGCTATTCACTTCTGGTGGTTTAGTAACAACTAGATTTGCACTCTTTCTTCCATTTTCTCGCATGACAGTAAGACAATAAAATAGATTGGAATGAGAAACAAAGTTATCCCCTCCCCCAAATTTTAATAAGCTTTCACTGCTGACAATGGACATGAACTGAGCTTATCTATTAACCACAGTTATTAATTGGTTTATTACCTTTCATATCATATAATTTAGTATTACCAAATGTGAACTTATTTAAGAGAATGCTAGTGTTCTCCTGTAAACTTAGAGGCCCACCTGGCTGATCACAATTATTTAGACTGTTCTATTAGATGGGAGTTTTATCTGAGGTTATAAAGGTCTTCTTAGAAATCAGAATCAGAATATTACCGTATGTTAAAAATTTTACCACTGGAATCGAAGTTGCCCCTTTCTTGATGTAGTTTAAGAGGGTATACAAGACATTACTTTGACTTAAACAATTTTGGGTGATATGCTATCTATTCTGAAGGCTTTATAAGTTTAAATGAAAGATTGGTTTGTTTGTTTTTTGCTACATCACAAAGTTATATCTTTTTAAGTCACCCCAAATCATTTAGAATCACAAATAAATAAAATTATTATTGTATCCTATGTTGGAATCAATTTGAAATATTTCCTACACCTAGTGTATGCATGATAAGAAATATTAAACAGGGGTCAAGGCAAAGTTAGTGTAGGCTGTGAAATGAGACATACAGGTTGTAACTTTGAGGATGATGGGAAGCCCCATTGTTGCTTTGTGATATGAAGCAGAATGAGAAATTATTCTACCTGCTTCAGAAATCTGAATTCTCTACTTAAAATTATAGCATGTATTACAAGGGGACCATAACTTTCTTTGCCACTAGACAAAAGGAAGTCAGGATCCTATTTTCAACTCTGTAAATGTCTACAATCAAAGTAGGATAATTCTTTATATTTTTTTTTATTTACAGTTTGACCTTCCAAAATGAGAGATTGATTCCACACAGATGCAAAGAAAAAGAGCAACAGCACAATACACTGTAAGAGTGCTTGTGTCAGAGGTCATCATGGCTGAGCTGCACCAGCTGATAGCACTGTGACTTAGAAACAACCAGCTATGCTTACCTTCTTGTATGCTGACATTCATTTCAGGACCTTTTGGGTCTTTGGTTGTTTCAGGAGTGAAATCTTAAGAGTGAACTTAAAGATACTATAATTCTCCAACTGAGGTTCAAGACTGTCTGGTCACACAAATTCAAATGTTTCCCCAAAAAACGAAATTAAATACTCTTGATTTCTATTCTCAAGGCATACATACACATTCATAGATAAATATTCACAGAAAAGGAGAGAGTTGTTAATACAACTTTCTGTAATACAGAATTATTCATGCTTTCTTAGAAAACAAAATTATAGATAAAAATAGCAAAATATGTCACATCCCTTTCTTCTGAAAAATTAATTCCAGTAAGTTGATGTCTTCTCTAGAGTCTAAAGAGGGATTATAGGAAATTTCTAAGTTAGCAATCAACCCACATCTCATCTTTTATCAAAATTAAGCATCTTTAAGTCATATGGTATTTCCTGGTATGCCTATCATACTCCTATTCCTATCAGTAAAATTTAAGTAGCTGCTTAAGTAAAATTTAAGTATAGGTCATCCTTGATTTATGACCACAATTGGGATCAAAATTTTCATTGCTAAGCAAAATAGTTGTTAAATGAGTTACACCAATTTTATGAACATTTTTGCCATCACTTCTGTTATTAAGTGAATTATGTGTTCATTAAGTGAATGCAGCTTCTCCTAATGTCTGGCTGGGAAAGTCACAAATGGTGATTACATAATTCTTAAGTATATGTTGGTCAATATATGCCCCATATGAACATAGGGATACTGCAATGGTTGTAAGCGCAAGGACCAGTTGTAAATCACTTTTTAAGTGCTGTTGTAACTTTAAATGGTTGCTAAATGAATGGTTATAAGTCAAGGACTACCTGTAGCTACTTTATGCTTACACTTAAATTTAGAAATGGTTCTTAATTTCGACTAGATCATGCCCATTGCTGTACCTAAAAATTAAGCAAGACATTTTTTAAATTGCCTTCAACCATTTTGATACTTAACTTTATTGTCGTAGCCAGCACAGCTGTTCAAAGTTCACAGAAGTAAAGCAAAAATAATTTCCATTGTTTGAGTAACTATTGCTGCTTAAATTTTAATTAGCGTAATTGTTGGGAGTTTTCTCTTCAAGCAGTTGTGTCAGTGTGCATATTGGCAAGCATCATTTCACTTTTTCTGTTCTTAATTACATATGGTGTTTGTTTATGGTAATTAAGAAAGTCTTTTTTCTGCTTTGATGTCACAAATATTCACAAATTTTGTTAAATAAATAGAACAAGAGAACTCATTAAGTTATTGATGAATCCTGGCAAATCACATTACTTTTCAGTTATGCTGATTAGGTCACCTATATAGAACTTGCCCAAGGATCAGTTGATTCTTGTTTTTGTGCTTGTGATCAGCATTCATCTTCTACATTATCTGAAGAGAGAAAGCTATCTTAGGACCCACAGGTCCATCAGAGGGGAACTGTATCCATATAGGCATGATTTGCAGCCCTCCAGATACTGTCAAATGACACAACCCAGCAAATCCAGCCAACATTGCTACTAATTAAAGGTGCAAGGGTAGATGTTAGAACAACATATGAAAAGTCACACATTATAATTTCATAAAGCATGGCACTTATAAGAAACAGCTGAGAAGAGCATCTAGTACTTGAGGCAGTCACCATATTTTACATCATTGCTTTATTATCCCACAATCCATGTGTTTTGTTACATTAAATTGGAACCTGCACAATTACACGAACACAGAAATTGTCATTGATAGTCAGTGGTAGCTGACAAGAGTTTGTGATAGTTAGAAACAACTGTCGTTGATGTCAAGAGGAAACCCTTGCCATTATTGATCAGAATTGGGAAGCTTAAATGTTTATGTGCTTCTCAACCCTTATGCAATTTTAGCAGCCACTTCTAAGAATAATGCTCCTAACAGCTAGCACTTTTGATATCTGTACATGTACTTATAAAAATGATCCAAATATTGTAATAAAATTGCTTATGAGAATTAAAACCCAAACATCTGCTGTACAGCAAGATTGTTTTAAAAAGGCCTTAGCACTTGACTTGGTAATGAGTATCAATTAATGGAGCCATAGCGTACCGCCTTGCTTTAAATTAAAAATTGTCTGTTTTCCTTTTCATTCAAGGGATCATGCAACAAAACTTCCATTTGTCATATTGGGCATACAATTGTCTATGTATTTTTGGATCACCAAGATGTGACGGGAGGAACAGTTAGTGATTCTTCCAAAATTCAAGCTATGAACGTGCCTGCTTATAAATTCTTGATGAAATTCAGATAGTATGGTGACATATGTACAATATCACCAGTCATTCCAACTGAGCCAGAAAAGAAAGTTTAGATGCTACTTTTTTCTGCTTCTCCATAGATGTAGCAATGCCTTTGAAAAGTCTGAATTATTCTATCATACATTCATTGTTTATATTCATTTATTATAGATGTCTATTTTTTGCCCACTACCATCATGTTTCTTGTATTGCTCAATATTCTCAAGTAGCTTTAGGCCACATTCTGTTGGATCATTAGTGCTGCATCCATTCTGTAGTTCTCCGATTAGTTCAATTTTTCAATCTCCTTTTCTTTGTAGAAGCTAGATTAGTATCCTACTCCAAAGTCTCCAATTTCTGGCCTTATTTATATGCCTACTTGAGTAGGGGGCTGAACTGTATCTACTGCTTTCCCACAACTTTTTTTCCCACTGCAAAATAGGCTTTTGATTGCCTACCTTACTCTCAGATTCAGGATGGTTCTGATTAGGATGCTTCTGAATTTTATTTATTACTATAGTATGGCAATCAGTTACCACTTGAGCTGAAAAAATCTGTAGGAGATTTTAACATACGGTTTTCTTTGGGATTTATGGAATACATGGGAAGAAAAGGACCAAGCATAATGAAAAATAGAGCTTATATATATAGTTACACCACTTGGGCAACTTCTAGCAAAGCCAGCAGAAAAACTGGCCAGGCTACCTTTGAGAAGTTCAACTAAATGTTTTTATGCTTTGGAAGAAAAAATATCCCTTTAAAAGACCTGTTTTGGAACTGCACTTGAAACTCTCTATAGTTGTGGTGATTTTCTTTATCCTACTTAGATCAGTTGTCATCTGATCATCTCTTTGCCAAACATATCTTTATTAGTCCCATTCTGTCCTATTATGAAGAAAACCATATTTTCTTAGTTGAATAGCACTATTGGATTCCATTTGTCACTTTCTCAAGTGTTAATAAGTTATACTGAATAGGATGAAGAAAAGGCTAGAGAGAAGTTCCCTGATGATGGGCTTCAGCACAAGTCCGAAAGCTGAGAAGACTGAACCTCTGTTTCTGGTGACCAACCTGGATTGGATTCTGCAACATTATCCTGGGACATGTACATTTGTCTTCATTTGTGAAACTCGAAAGTGGTCTGCTGCCATTCTCAGATGGTATATTCCTGAGCAAAGGAGGATATGTCTTCTTAATTCTAAATGCAGTAGGAGAAATGCTATCATTGTTTAGTGATGAGAGTATGACACAGAGCATCTTGAAATCTTTAGTAATACAATATTTCTGCTTTGAGTTGATTTTTTTTCTGGCTGCTATATAATGAATATCATTTTTAAAAATAGTTTAAATAGTGCAGATTTCCAGATCCCTGGAAACTTTGATCATGTAGGTGATATATGTATGAACAATTTCATCCTTCCTGTCTCTGCTAGTCAGTAATAAAATAAAATCTTCAGTTATTCCCATATGGATTGTCTATGTATTTTCATATTTTTATTCAGCCAATGCGTTATGACATTGTTACTATTCACAGCTACTGTTAATATATGTTTCTTTGCAACTTTTACTGGCATTAGCTTTTTCCAATGCAACTTCAAATAATTTACTCTACTCTTCTGTAACTTTCTCAAAATACAAATTTCTAAAGAGAACAGTAGTGAAGCTGTCTTTTCCCTGAAGCTTATTCGTTCATTTGAAATCTTCAATGAAAATTTAATTCCGTTGGCAGAATTAGATCGTGCTCTATGTTCATTTTAATAATAATTTATGTCATTTCACCATGTTTCTATTAAGGTGACAATGGAAGTTCCTTGGGTGTTAATTTATTAAAGCATATTTAGCAGCATGGAATGGAACTCCTCAATAGTTATTCAGCTTAAATACACTTGGTAAGAGTTGGAAGAAGTACATACCCCACTTTACTTTGGGGAACATATTTTCAAGTCTGTAATTTTTCATTATGACAGACATAAAAATTGTTAGATTGAAGCCCTATTTATTTAATAGCTGCACTCTCTTTGAAGAGGTTGGACAACTTCCTTTATGCTTTTTGGAAAGGTTTTACAGTTATACAATATCACACTGATATTCTGGAACCACTAAAAAGAAACATTTGATTTTTAAAAGCACAGTGTTCTTAATTCCTCTTGAGCCATGCAGATAGTATTCATTGATATCTATGCTTTACTTTTAGGCCCTAAGGAGTTTAAATTTTATTAATGGCAAGTGTTTGAAACTTGTTTAAGAATTTGAGAGAAAGTCACCTATATGCAGGAATTTATACTAAAAGAATACAATTTCATCATTTTTATAAGCACAGATTTATGAAACACTGAATTGACTAAAATAATTGATTGATGCCTCTCTCCAAAATATGAGGCATCAATTGGGGTTGATAGGAATATTTCAGAGTTCTGCAAAGAGGTCTAGTTGTAACAAGCAGAAAACAACCACTGCTTATAAAAATGTTGTTTGTTTGATTTGTTTCAAAAGAGTTTTTCCATTTACCAAACATTGTTGAATTTCACATTTTTTTTTCTGTGTTTTGAAAGAACTGAGCATTGTATAATGTGGGTAAGATGACTGCAGATACCACACATTTCTTTCCATATGAAATAACAGTTCAAGGCAGATCTGGGTTGTTCTCCAGTGTAACACTTCAGAACATTGCCATATTATCAAATGTGAAAACAGGAAATCCAATTTATTTGTGCTTGTTTATCTTATATAACCATAGTGCTATGCTTCCTGTGCACAACTGGAAATATTGTACTTCTGTAGGTGGAAGATGCCATTCTCCAGCATGATTGGATGGAGAACCCACGGGTGGGTTGTCTTAATCTATCTGCTCCAATTAGACTAAGTCTGAAATTTAGTACCGCCCCTTCTGTGCCAACTGCACCCCAGTTTTACACTTAGTCTCTTTGCTCTAAGACGCGTTTTTTCTTCGCTCCTGGAGCAGAAGACTGTGTATTCCTATTTTATTTCATCCCAACCTGTAGCCTAGCAGGCTGACAGGCTCACAAAACCTCCCTTCACAATCAGCTTGAAAATTGGATTCCCAGAAGCAAGAGAAATCTTCTACCAGGGGCCGTTCCTCTGCATCAGAAGCTCCATTCTTCTAACCAGAGCCTGGAGGCCTTAGGGGCAGGGGTAAGCTTGCCAATTGACTGGGGGGCTCCGCAAGGGATGACGAGGCTCAGCAGACCGCCCCAGCAGCAGGAGAAAGTTTTTGGCACCGATCCAATTTTCAGAGCCTGGAAGCCTTACTAGGCCTCGGCCTGCCTCAGCCTCTCTCAGCTCACCTAATTGTAATCCATTCGCTGCGTTAGGAGCCCAAGCGATTCCTCAGAATGAGGGCTCATTGCACCTTAGGCCACAGGCCTCAAGGCCTTCTTCTTCTAATGGCCTTTTTTTTTTTTGGAATCCATTCGCTGCGTTAGGAGCCCAAGCGAGTCCTCGGAACGAGGGCTCATCGGAGCTTAGGCCTCAGGCCTCAAGGCCTTCTTCTAACTGCCGTTTTTTGGCGTGTGAACTCTGTGGCCGCCATTTTGAATTGACTCACGGCGGCCATTTTTGTGTGACTGAGGCCCAGACTGCCTGGAGTTTCTCCTGAAGGCAGTGTTCATCACCGGTGGCAGAGGCTTCGAGACTACAGCGAGGGAGGGCCTGTTCGCTCCCAAGGGACGCAGTGCCCATTAATTCCCCACCCACCCCCTTCACGGGCTGAATCATCTCTGCAGGCTCCCTTGGTGAGTTACAGCGCCGAGGGGGGGCGTTTTGCCAAGGTTGAGCCCAGAGCAACTCATCATGGCAGAGAAAATCAGCGAGCCGGCCAAGAGGAAACGCCAAACAGAGGCAAGTGGAAAGAACACCACCAAGCAAGCCCGGCCAAGCAGGGAGCTACAGAGGGAGGAGGAGTCCCAAAGACTGAGAGCAGCCTCCCCAGATCTGACAGGCATGATGGGAAGGTCCATTTTTGAACCCCTTTCCTCACATTGTGCCTCAGCCCCAGAGGCCTGGTCTCCCCCCAGGGGAATTCCCCAATTAGATTTAACCACAAGAGGGACCCAGGAAGGGGCATAACCAACCAGGACACCCCAGGACCCCAGGCCACGTTCACCCCCACTGCAGCAGGGCTTCGCCCTCCTGAGAACCAGGCCTTGAACCCGGACCTCCTTCAGTCCATGATAGCCCAGGCTGTGGCTCAGTTTATGGCATCCAACACCCCACAGCCACGTATCATCCACAATCTCCAGATTTGATGGAGGATCCCTCATCGGATTTGGAATCTACAGGGGCTGAACAATCTGGCCTGATTTTGTTTGAGGATGAGGGCATCACTCCCTCTGACCCCACCCCTCCTGTCGGTCTCTTTGACCATTCATTCTTTAATTCCCTGCTACTCAGGGCCTGCACTACTGCAAACCTCCCCCAAGAACAGGAGACCTCACCTACAACGTCCAAGGGTCCCCACGCCATATACACCAAGCCCTCAGTCTCGCAGAACAATATTCCCTGCCCTCCCCTTTTTCTGAATATAGTTCAAGAACAATGGGAGAACTTAGGATCCTTCTTAAGTCCCGGTGCAGTAGAGGGAACATTATTCAATGTTGCCCGTTCTCTGGCCTCCCTATTGGAGATTCCTGAGATTGAGGAGCCTTGAACTCATTGTTTCCCAATGCTAACATCCCTGGGGACATAAATGAGGCATTTAGGGCGGAGGATAAAAAGATTGACTCCGCATTGCGTAGTTCCCATCTGGCATCAGCCTGGGCAACAAAGGCGGCAACGTCCATGGCCGTCTTCGCCAGGGCTTCAGCCCTTGGGTTACGTGAGCTCCAGGACAAGATCCCTCCGGACCAGCTCAGAGCTCACCAAAATCTGGGTAAGTTAGTGGCTACATCCCAGTACCTAGCCGACACTTCTCTGCACATGGCTAGATGCACTGCCAGACCATCGCTGCAGACATCTCAGCATGAAGGCTCCTTTGGCCCAGGAATTGGCGAGCAGACACCAAGACCAAGTGGCGTCTGGCCTCTAAACCTTACACAGGTGGACATCTCTTTGGTAAGGCACTAGAACCATACTTAACTGAAGGTAAGGACAAACATAAAACTCTGGTTAACTCATGTTACAGAGCAATTACAGGAGGCTGCCTTTCGACCAGCTCCATCCTGGGACTGGGCTCAGGCATCCCTCTATTCCTTTCAGAGACAAGAACGACAGCAGGATCGTTCAGCATGCAGAAGCAGACCACAGATCCAAGCCAAGCGGCCCCTTCAAGGCCGAGGGGCCGTTCCTCTAAACGAGGCAAGTGATCTCACAGTCTCACTTCCCATAGGAAGCCAGCTGGCCCCTTATTCCAGCACTTGGGCAGTCACCACTACAGATGCCGGCTGGCCTCTTATTCCAGCACTTGGACAGCCATCACTACAGATGCATGGGTGTTAGACACTGTCATGCAAGGTTTGAGACTAGAATTTTGTTCTCAACCACCTGACAAATTCCGCTCTTGCCCTATCCCAACGAGCAGGTCCAGGGCTGACTTTATGTCAGAGGCCATAGCTCATTTATTACAAATATGAGCAATTGAACCAGTACACAAGACCAAGAAGGACGAAGGTTTTACTCAAACCTCTTCGTCATCCCTAAGACTTGGGGGGCTGGAGGGCAATCTTAGACTTGAAAGGTCTAAACCTTACTTGAGGTATAAGAAGTTTAAGATGCAACCACTTCAATCAATCCTGGCCAGCATCAGGCAAGGTGACTTTCTTACCTCAATAGACCTAACTGAGACATGTTTCCTAACCACCGCAAATTCCTCAGATTCAGCTATGCCCACTACCAGTACAGAGCCCTACCATTTGGCCTCTCATCAACACTGAGGGTATTTACAAGGTACTGGCAGTGCTCACAGCCCACCTTAGACAAATTCCAATCAGAATTCAATGTTATTTAGATGACATACTAATTCAGTCATCATCATTCCGAAACGCTCAGTCAGACCTCGCCCTAGCCATCAAGGTCTTTCAGGAGCACGGGTTTTCTGTTAATTTCCAGAAAAGTCATACAACAACCCAGCTCCTCCATTTGGGCGCTTTTATAGACACGGACAATTGTACGGTCTACCTATTTCAGGACCGAAGGAACTCTATTCAGACTCTTGTACATTGGATCCAAAGGGCCAGAGTAGTCACATTGGCCTCCCTATCACAGCTACTGGGGAAGACGGTGTCCTGCGTGCAAATTGTGCCATGGGCACGCCTCCATGCCAGAGAATTACATGGCTTCTCCTTCCATTTCAGAGACTTGAACTCCCTTAAATGGTGGGACTCCCCGGCGCTGTCACGGGGAGCAGTATTAGAACCAGACAAGATTACCATTACCACAGATGCAAGCCTGTTTGGGTAGGGGGCACACCTCCACACGCACTGGGCTCAAGGTCGGTGGTCCAAACAGGACCTAAAGAACAATATAAACTGGCTGGAACTCAGAGCCATACATATGGCCCTAAATGGATTCACCGATATAGTACAGGGCCAACATGTCCTGATTTTAACCGTCAACATTACAGCCAAGGCCCACATCAACAGACAAGGGGGGGACAAGGTCCAGGCCTCTCATGCAGGAGGCCAAATTGCTGGGGTCCTGGGCGGAACTGAATCTTGCCTCCATCAGGGCGGAGCACATATCCAGAGTGACCAACCAGCAGGCGGACTCACTGAGCTGAGCAACCATGGACCATTCCGAATGGCAGCTGGATTCGAAGGTGTTCAGAGAGATCGTGGACAGGTTTGGTTCCCCAACCTTAGACCTTTTGCCTCCCCCACCAACTCACAACTTCCCAGATTCCTTTCCGGGTTCCCACCTCCATCAGCGGAGGGAACAAATGCGCTCCGCAGTCCCTGGCCCAGGGAACTGCTCTATGCCTTCCCTCCTCTGCCGTTTCTTCCTGCCACGATCAGGAAGATCCTTCGCGAATGAACAGAGGTCCTCCTGGTTGTGCCACATTGGCCGAGACGCTCTTGGTCACCGACCTGATGGAGCTCTCCGCATCATCTCCATGGAGGATCCCAGCAAATCGCATCTCCCACATTCAGGGGGAACTACGCCATCCAGACCCTCAATGACTCCAGTTAACCGTCTGGCACTTGAGAGGCAGGCCTTAGGCTGAGACTCATATTCGTCAAGGGTCATAGCTATGATTCAGCAATCCAGGCGACCCTCGACGAATAGAATATATGATGCCACATGGAGAGACTCCTGTAATTGGTGTTCAGTTCGAAAAATTGACCTTTTGGCGGTTTCAATGCCAGTTATCTTGGAGTTCCTGAGGGATGGTCTAGACAAAGGGCTTTCCACAAGCACCATCCGCAGGCAGGTAGCAGCACTTGCCACAGTTATTTCCTGTGGCAATGAATCCTTAACACATTACCCTATGATACGCTCCTTCCTAAAAGGAGCTAACAACGTCAGACCATCAACTGTACATAGATACCCCTCATGGGATCTTCATCAGGTTTATAGGCTCTTGTTTCGCACCCTTTGAACTATTGACACTGGTTTGTTTAAACAGTTATCGATGAAGGTGGAATTTCTTGTTGCTGTAACTTCAGCGAGAAGGATATCTGAACTGGCTACTCTTCAGTGAGGAAGGACCTGTGTATGTTCCATAAGGACAGGGTAACCCTTAGGCTAGGCCCCTCCTTCGTGCCTAAGGTCAAGTCCTTGTATCCTAGATCTCAGGAAATAGTTTTGCCGGACTTCTGTCCTAACCCATCTAATGACATAGAGGTTCAGTGGAACAAATTGGATGTGCGCAGGGCTTATATTGTGTCCTGTTTGTGTCCTGTCACCCTTCATATAATGACATAGAGGTTCAGTGGAACAAATTGGATGTGCGCAGGGCTTATATTGTGTCCTGTTTGTGTCCTATCACCCTTCATCACTAGGTCAGAAGGTTTCTTCAACCACAATACGCAGGTGGATTAGAGTTTGTATTTCTCTGGCATACCAGTCTCAGTCACTGCGAGATCCCAGGCATATCACGGCCCATTCCACCGGGGCGCAGCTACTACAGCTGCCTGGTCTACTCAGGCCTCCGTAGAGGGAATTTGTAGAGCAGCAACATGGGCATTGCCCTCTTCCTTTGTCTGTCACTACAAGAGGGATATATATGCATCTTCTACGGCTTCATTTGGCTTCAAAGTTCTAGAACACGCATTAACGTTGGATGGGACCCAGGCCCAATCTAATTCCCCACCCTAGGGACACAGGGCTTTGGTATGTCCCATCCGTGGGTTCTCCATCCAATCATGCTGGAGAAAGGGGCGTTGTCTTACCTGAACGCCTTTTCTCAGCATGATGATGGAGAATCCACTCCCTCCCATTAGGTCAGTTGGCCTGGTTCCCATATTGTTCAGACGCGTCAGACTAAAGTCTGAGTATCGCCTTAGCCTAAAACTGGGGTGCAGTTGGCACAGAGGGGGCGGTACTAAATTTCAGACTTAGTCTAATTGGAGCAGATAGATTAAGACAACCCATCCGTAGGTTCTCCATCATCATGCTGAGAAAAGGCGTTCAGGTAAGACAACGCCCCTTTTTCCTCTGCTAGATTTTTTCTCCTCTTTTTTTCTTTTTTGAATGGAGCTCACCAGCTGTGTGAAACCTTGACATGTTACTGATAAGCACTTCTTCTCTCTTTTTTCCCCAATGTTTCTAGTCCTCCTTGATCAATCATAGCTGACTAGAGACAGAGTGCAATATTGCACATAGACAGCAAACAAAAAAACCTGTTGGTGAGCCATGGGGTTCAAAGATTCAAAATATGTCAATTCCTTTTTACATGAAAAATAATGTAGGGCTTATTTGCTTCAAATGAAGACTTGCATATATTATCTCCTATCAGTATTTTTAACTAGATTCTAATTAAATTAAAATAATTCTATGCTAATAATAAACATCGTGTTCCTTATGGTATTAGTACAATGTTTATGAGAATTAATTTTTGTAAACCTTGCATATATGTCTTTAATTCTTTAGCAATAATCTAATTAACACATTTTGGTTTAAACTCTCTCTCTCTCCCTCCCTCCCTCCCTCCCCCCCTCTCTCTCTTCTGTATGTGTGTGTCTATGTATGTAAGTGTAGATGTAGGTGTGTGTTTGTGGTCAAAATTGTGGAAATCTTTGGGAAAAGTGTACATTTGAGGTCTGATGGCTAATAACACCACTTTTTTGGAATAGTACCATAAAATTATATATCAATGGAAAGATAATTTAATCAAGAATGTAATGCAATAACTTTTATGAAAGATTTGCTATTAGAATAGCAGTTATGAAGAAGAAAATTGAAACATGTAGAAAAAATGACACATACAAAAATTATCACCATTTCAGTTAATACTTTAGCATGAATAACTTTTAGCATGAATTATGGCCTTACAACGTCTTCCCATGGAGTGAACCAAGTCCTTTAGTTCTGTAGCTGTTATAATATGAAACCAAGATTGAATGATTGCTTCTATTAACTGGGTTTATTTCTGGGTCACTTCTGACTAACACGTTTCTTTAGTCAGCTCCATAGATTTTCAATTGAGTTAAAGTCTGGGCTATTCCCAGACCATTCCAGCAGTGGAATATGATTATCTTGAAACCACTTTTTGCACACAGCAGCAACATGACATGGAGCTGAATCCTGTTGAAATATAAATGCTTCATTGTCTTGGAAAAGATCATTTGCGGAAGGCTTCAGTTTGGGCTCAAGTATTTCATTAATGTATTTTTGGCCATTTATATTCCCATTAATCACACAAATTCTGCCCACACCTTTTGATGTCATACACCCCCAGATCATAACACTGACTGGGTGTTTTACGGTACATGTAATACAATCAGGATGCAAATCTTCTCCGATTCTTCTCCTTATGTATTTTATGCCATCACTACCAAACAGGGAGATCTTGGTCTCATCACTCCAAATAACACTGTCCCATTGTTCCTTTGTCCAGGTAACATGGGTTTTAGTCCAGTTTAGTCTTTTCAACCTTTGAGAGATAAAAGTGGCTTTTTTCGTGAAATTCTAGATCTTAGGCCAAATTCCTGCAGTCTGCGCCAAACAGTCCTTGCACTCAACTTCACATTGCATTGTGCCATTTCATCTTGATGACTTCCTTCTGTAATTCTTCTATCATCACTTGCTGTTGTGCACCTTTTCCTGCCTTTACCAGTGTGGTTTTGTAGTGACTGAGTCTCCTTATACCTCTTCAAAAACTTAGAAATGCCACCTTTGGTTAAGTTTACACCATTTTTTTCTTCTAATTTGTTTATAACTGTAGACTTGTTCACTTAATAATACTATTTTACACCGCTTTTTGGGTGACCAGTCAACTCTTTGCACCATTACTTTAATTTTATTAGGTTTTACAAGTGCACTAAATGAAAGAACACAAAAAAAACCAACCAACTTGATAGCGATCACATAACACACTGACAAATGTCCTCCTCTCAGCTTCAATATATAATATCAATAACTGAATCCTACTGTGATCTGATTGGCTCATTGTCAAAACAAGATGACACCTGATTGGGTCTCTAAACACTCATGCTCATTGGCTACAATCAGATGAAGGAAAGCTACCTGATATCAACCTAAGCAAGTGTCTGGTTATTTGGCTATAACTTATCATAGAATACAGATAATTGAACAAACTTTGTTGTTTTACATTCTTGATTAGATTATCTTTCCATTGATATATAATTTTATGGTACTACTCCCAAAAAGTGGTGTTATTAGCATCAAACCTCAAATGTACACTTTTCCCACTACTGTACATACACACACACACAAAAACAAACACACACACACATATATGATGAATATGAACTGTAATTAATTTGTTTTCAGTTTGGTTGAGCAGGTGATCTGGTGGGTTGAACAGAAGCAGTGAGAAATAAGAATCTCTTGATTTACTTCTTCCTAGTGAGAAATCTATTTCAGCAAGCAGGATAAACAAAACTGGGTACATGGGTCTTTAAACTAAGATTGTGAAAGGCTTAGCTCTTAAAAGCCTTCTTTGCTTCCCTGAATGACTAAATCTGTCTGTTCCATTTTTGCACATGCTGTCTGTCTGTCTGTCTGTCTGTCTATCATTATCTATCTAAATGGATAGGGTTGTTATTATTATTATTAGGGTTAGACTATTATTATTCTTTTACTCACACATTGACTTGATTAATAACTTTGCTTTGTTTATTTTGGATAGATGGATGGATGGATGGATGGATGGATGGATAGATGGAAAGAAAGAAAGAAAGAAAGAAAAAAGAAAGAAAGAAAGAAAGAAAGAAAGAAAGAAAGAAAGAAAGAAAGAAAGAAAGAAAGAAAGAAAGAAAGAATTATAAGCATCTTAGAGGCTTAAGACTGAGGCAGGACAGAAGTCAAATTTAGTAAATTAAAATTTGCATATTGCTTAAAACACATCAACCACAATATATTTTTATGAATTTAAGTATTTTGCCTTTAAAACTAAAATGCAGGAGTTTTAGAAAACTTTTCACTACTTGGTGGAAGAGAAATTGAAACAATATAAACCTTTAAAAATTATCAACATTTGGATTTACAAAAATGTAAATCCAACTATTTGTGCGTAATCTCCAAAAGTTTGATTATTTTATAAAGATAGTAGGCTAATACGGCCTATTTCTAGTCCAACACGGTTTTTGATAACAGCAGGAAAGATTAGCAACATCTGTAGAGTTTTCTTGCCAAACAGGATCCACCAGAGCTTAAACCACAGTTCTGTTAACAGCAATCCACAATTACGTTTGAAACATATGCCTACTAAATTATAAGACCTTAGGCCATCTGGCCATTGCATGTTCCACACTGTACGCTCAAATTATTTTGCCAAGGGTTTCTAAACAATTTCTAAAGGATTATTAAACAAGATGAAAATAGAAAACAGAATGAAAGGTCTAGGATATGCTTCTCTCTCTCTCTCTCTCTCTCTCTCTCTCTCTCTCTCTCTCTCTCTCTCTCTCTCTCTCTCTCTGTGTGTGTGTGTGTGTGTGTGTGTATGTGTGTGTGTGTGTGTGTGTGTGTTTCTATCATTATTATCCACAATGCTAGCACTGCATGATATTGGCTTCATTTAAGTTTGTCCAGATGGCTCACATTTTCAGCACTGAGGGGGTAATTTCAGTGTAAAAGGTTGGTTCATACATTCACAATAAGGTTATCTGGGAAAAGTATCTTTCTAGTTTAAAATATATTTTCTAGATATTTATCATGAATAATAATAATAATAATAATAATAATAATAATAACAACAACAACAACAACAACAAGAATAACAAGAATAGCACAAGCATTAAAAGATGCAAATACTGCAATAGCAAGTATAAGCACCAATTCACTGCAAGAAACAAACCAACTAATGTACAGCAAGCAAAAACTGGTGAGATCATAAAATAGAGAAAAAAAATGATAAAATTAAACTGCTCTGGGACTTCAGAATTCAAACTGACAAGCACCTGCAACATAACACCCCAGACTTAACAATTGTCGATAAGAAAGACAAAAAAGTCTGGATAGTGGACGTGGCAGTGCCTTGAGATAGCAGAATAGAAGAGAAAGAACTGGAGAAGATAACAAAATACAAAGACCTACAAATAGAAATAGAAAGACTGTGCAAAAGCAAGCAAGGGTAGTACCAATAGTCATAGGCTCCTTGGGTGCAATCCCAAAACAACTGGAGCACCACTTGAACACAATTGGCATTGACAAATTCGCTATTAGTCCAATTGCAAAAGGCGGCCTTATTAGGAACTGCTTCCATCCTGCGATGATACCTGTAATACCATCAAACATCCACATCTGCCTATCCCAGGTCCTGGGTAAGGACTCGATAGGTAGACAAAATGCCAAATCCAGTCTGAACATCTGGCTGACTGTGCGATGATTGATAACAAGAACAACAACAACAACAACAACAACAATAATAATAAAGTTGAAAGGGACCTTGGGGGTCATCTAGTCCAACCCCCTGCTCAGGCAGAAAACCCTATACGATTTTGGACAAATGGCTGTCCAGTTTCTTCTTAAAAACTTCCAGTGTTGGAGCATTCATCGCTTCTGGAGGCAGGTTGTTCCACTGGTTAATTGTTCTAACTGTCCGGAAGTTTCTCCTTAGTTCTAGGTTGCTTCTCTCATTGCTTAGTTTCCACCTGTTGCTTCTTGTCCTGCCTTCAGGCGCTTTGGAATAACTACAAGTGTTTGTAATTATTTAAAGTGTTAGTACATCCTTATAAAATAATACTAGCACAATGGTGATTAAAATGGGAAAGTCAATTAGCCAGAAGAAATACTTAACATAACAGACAAAAAAATTAATTATCCTAATCTATTATGATTAAGTATGTACAAGGAAAACAAAAAAAGTTCTATAAAGCAGAGTAGACAAAGCTTCAAATCTAAACTTAATGCCCAACTATGTAGTTAATTTCTTGGTATGGTAGCACACAAAGTTCACCTTGGATATTTATTAGTATTCTAGTTACAACTTTCCTCTATTGTAGAAGTTGTTATTTAGATATTGGAATTTATCTAATCACTGAAACTCTTGGAGACTCACCTAAAAGCATTTGTGAGAGCAACCAACCAAAAATCTAATGCGGTTTTCCCAAGTCCCCATCTTTATGTACATATAGACTAGGTCAACTACAGTGGTGGATTCAACCATTTCGCACCAGTTCAACAGAACTGGTAGCTAGATTTTGCTGAGTTCAGAGAACCAGCTGAATGCACACTACTTACAGAAGTCCAATCTAAGCCTCTGAGGCCTGGAGGAGGCCTCCCAGGCCTGGAATGGCCCCCGGGAAGTGCATGGATGTCACTTCCGGAAGTCCGTTCTAGACTTCAGGGGCCCAGGCTTGCATCCAATAAGAGAACTGGTTGTTCAGATATTTGAATCCCACCATTGGTCAACCATATTATATATTGAAATATGACCAGTGAAATACAATAACATTTAATATGATAACACATAAAAGATTTTTTTTCCAGTGGAGTTTAAATAGGAACGGAGAACAACAGGCTGCAATTGATCCTGATAATACTAATTGACTTTAGGGATTCTAAGATTATACCATTTTTCATGCTGCATGTAGTGACACTGTTCCAGACTCAGTTTACAATCTGGAGATCCTCCTAGACTCACAACTCCTTTTCAAGGGGCAAGTAGCAGTCATGGTTAGAAGGGCCTTTGCACAACTTTGTCTTGTGCACCAAGTGTATCTTTTCCTGGACTGGTGGGTTCTGCTAAAAGTCTCTCATGTCACTTCCGGATTGGACTATTGTAATGCACTCTATATAAAGCTGCACTTGAAAAGTACCCAGGAACCTTAACTGGTTTAAAATGCAGCAATATGGTCACTTATATGTGTTTTCAGTAAAAGACATGCTATACTTCTGCTTCATGTACTGCATTGACTGCCAGTGTTCTTCTAGATCAGGGGTGTCAAACTTGCAATGTCACGTGACATGTTGTGATATATCGCAACTTTTTTTCCTTTGCCGGCAATGGCATGGGCGTGGTTTTGGCATGACGCATCTGGCCCATGGGCCGGCAGTTTGACACCCCTGTTCTAGATCCAATTCAAGATGCTAAGTTTAATCTTTAAAGCCGTTTGTGGCAGGAAGCTAGCAGAATAACAGAGTTGGAGTTAGAAGAGATTTTGGAGGGTTTCCTATCCAACCTCCTGCTCAAGCACAATTTCAGACAAATGGTGGCCAGTCTCTTCTTAAAAACATCCAACATTGGAGTACCCACAATTTCTGGAGGAAAGTTGTTCTACTGATTAATTGTTCTAACTGTCATGAAATTTGTCCTTAGTTTTAGGGATGACCTAGAAGAGGGATGCTCTCTTTTGATTACATAAACACATCCCAGTAGGTAAAACAGAAAAAAAAAACATATAGCATGTACTCTCTTCCAGGGACCTAAATTTATAGGTGGGCCTTTTCTGCCTTGGCACAAACCCTATGGAATATTCTCCCTGAAGTCAGTATCTGGAAATTCCTAAAAACGTGGTTGTGTCACAGGCCTGGGGGGGGAACCGGACAAGTTCTTAGATATCTCTATTGCAGTTGAGTCCCGAGGCACTTTAAAAATTAAGATTTGTGAATGCAAACTTCTCCACTAAAAATTCCATACCCCATCACAGCTTGAATAAAGGCCAGTTTACAATGGGTTATATGGTGGTATTATTGCTTCCTCCTTATAATTCCTCATTCCGTTCCCAGCCTGTGGAGAGTATAGAAAAGTACAAACCATTTATGCCCTTATAAAGGACAAAATATTCTTGGTCATACCTAAATTACACCTAAGTTAATTAACAATAAGGCATCATGATTGGTTTCATTTCTGTCAAGCCTGCCCAAATGTTTTCCTCAGTGAAGTTGAGTTTTATTGGCTCTATAAAAATAGGAGAAAAACAATGTTGAAAATACACTGGGAGATCAAAATTTTTATAAAGTGAGATCATTTTCATAGCATGGGCCATCTAAGTTGATATAATCTTATGGATATGACATTGCTACTATGATATACTCCAGCAGTTAGTCACATACAAAGGCAGAAGGTATATGTGGGGATAAAGAAGCTTGGAAGAAACAAACCTCATGAATTAAGTTCTATGTTTTAGGCTACTATTAAGGTTATACCAGCAGATAGAGTACACATAAAAACATTCAGCATTATTTCTGGAAAGCATGTCCTAATCCAAATATTAGTTAAACACATCCTTCAAAAATGATGTTTTGAAGGAATATATCTGAATGTAGCTGCTTTAGAATTATTTTCCAGTAATACCTCATAAGAAAATACCACATGTAAATTTATTAAGACACATATATCCATTAAAATATTTGGATTTTTACCAAGTCAATAATCTGACAGCTAATGGGAAAGGAGAGTCTTAGAACAAACCAAGGCCAATAAAACATGTATCCAACAGAGAAGACTTAAGCCTCTTTCTTGTTAGACAAGGGAAGAATAATTAATCTGGTAGGAAAATGTTCTATGTAACCAAGATAGTATGAAAACACTCAGATCATCTGTCATTGAAGCAACTGCACCTTTCTGCTTGATTAACTGCAAGCAACAGAAGGGCCTGGTTATGAGAATAGGTGGATGAATGGTGCTGTCTTAAGGAAAGATTAGAGCAGATGGATGTCTGTCTCTTATAGCTCTTTGATTCTAAGATACTGTTAACTGAGTGTTCTATGAGAAAAAAAAAAGCCCTGCAGATTAGTCTTCAAATATTGAAAAGGAAGACATGTAGGAGGACACTTTTTGAGGGAGGACAGAACTTACAAAAGGAGGACTGTCCTCCCTAAAGGAGGACGGTTGGTCACCTTAAACAGATTTGCTGCATTGTTTTTAATGTCAATTCTGTCATTGTTATTGATAATATGGTTAATGTATTTAAATTGTATTTGTTTTAATAATTTGATTTTATAACTGTTTTATTTTAAGCCACTATCTAAATACGATAAATAAATAAATATACATTTCAAATATTCTAGACAGAATATGAAGGAGGGAAAGGAAAGGAAAGTTTGCAGAGGATTGGACCCAGTTGTAATGACTTCAGGGAAATACTAAACGGCAGGGAAAGTGTTAAACACAGATATCAGGCATACATTCTGTGGTTAGATGAAAACAAAATGAAGGGAAAAAACTGTTCAGAGAAGGAGACTTAGGAATCATTCAGAAAACTACAGATAATTAAGAGAAAACTTCCACTTCTGACACTCTCAGATCTGGCCTAAAGAAGATTGTGATATGTATGTGTGTGTGTCTGTCTTTGTGCGCCTCTCTCTCTCTCTCTCTCTCTCTCTCTCTCTCTCTCTCTCTCTCTCTCTCTGTGTGTGTGTGTGTGTGTGTGTGTGTGTGTGTTACAAGCATATGAAGCTATTTATCATAGAGATGTACTACAGTTTGTATCTTCAAAATTCTGGAAAAAAAGAATTTAGCTAAAATCAGTTTGAAGGAAAAAGCTACAAAAGTATACTTGGCAAAAGTATGTTCAGTGTCATAAAACAATATGTTGTAAATCTGTTCTTCTGACATATTTTAATTTCAAGACTATTTTTTATTTTTCTTGTAAATGTTAATTCTATTTCTTGCATCTCAGCTGATATTATGGTTTACATTTTGACCTAGGTTCCAAATGCTCTGTTTATGCCACCTATTGATGTGACTCAGGAATGATTATAGACAAGTGTTTGGATTCTACCTTCTTATACTAGACATACCAGCAGAGACTTTCAGCTTCAAGAAAGATAAAAAAAGGCAAATAGATTTCATCAACAAAGCTGATCATGAAATGTACATACATGAAGTTTTCTTCTGCTGAAAAAAATGCAGAAGACTTTTTCTTATTAGCTATCCTACATAGAGAAACAAAATAGATATTTTAAGGGTGGCGATTTAATAAGGTCCCTAAATTAGTTTTGCCATTACAATTCACAGTAAAACTCCCATATATTATATGAACATATTCAAAAAACAAAGAATGCAAAGGTTTCTTAAGCTAGAGAATATCAAATTTGTTTTCTTATTCTGAAGCTGAATAAAAATGTAACCATACAAATTATTTCAGAAAATTAAGAAATTAAAAGCCAATAATTCAGCTGGCAAAAAATATGTTTTCTTAAATAGGGCACCACAATAAAAGCATATACTATGCCCATGTAAGATTAGGAATAATTGCTTACATGATCAGTTTTAAACATTTTGCAGACATCAGCTTCAGTTTGTGTATATTTATATTCTCCCTATTTGCATTTAATTTCCTATTGTGATCCTGACAGCATCACTCATCAAACTTGCTCTGGAAGCTAATGAAGCTACGAGAATTAAAGTCTCTCCCATCATTCATTAATTCTGTCACTATAAAAACAATCCAAACTTCTTATTGTAATGAAGGACGAGGGAGGACATGATAGCAGTGTTCCAATATCTCAGGGGCTGCCACAAAGAAGAGGGAGTCAAGCTATTTTCCAAAGTGCAATGGATGGCAACTAATCAAGGAAAGAAGCAACCTAGAACTAGGAGAAACTTCCTGACAGTTAAAACAATTAACCAATGGAAAAACCTGCCTCCAGAAGCGGTGAATGCTCCAACACTGCATGTTTTTAAGAAGAAACTGGACAGCCATTTGTCTGAAATGGTATAGGATTTCCTGCCTGAGAAGGGGGGTTGGACTAGATGACCTCCAAGGTCCTTCCAACTGTATTGTTATTATTATTGTTATTATTATTGTTATTATTATTATTATTATTATTATTATTGATTATCGCACAGTCAGCCAGATGTTCAGACTGGATTTGGCATTTTGTCTACCTACCGAGTGCTTACACAGGACCTGGGATAGGCAGATGTGGATGTTTGATGGTATTACAGGTATCGTCGCAGGATGGAAGCAGTTCCTAATAAGGCCGCCTTTTGCAATTGACTAATAGCGAATTTGTCAATGCCAATGTGTTCAAGTGGTGCTCCAGTTGTTTTGGGATGGCACCCAAGGAGCCTATTACTATTGGTACTACCCTTCCTTGCTTTTGCCACAGTCTTTCTATTTCTATTTGTAGGTCTTTGTATTTTGTTATCTTCTCCAGTTCTTTCTCTTCTATTCTGCTATCTCCAGGCACTGCCACATCCACTATCCAGACTTTTTTTGTCTTTCTTATCGACAATTGTTAAGTCTGGGGTGTTATGTTGCAGGTGCTTGTCTGTTTGAATTCTGAAGTCCCAGAGCAGTTTAATTTTATCATTTTCTATGACTTTCTCTATTTTATGATCCCACCAGTTTTTGCTGACAGGCAAATGATATTTTGTGCAGATCTTCCAATGCACCATTGTTGCTACTTTGTCATGTCGCTGCTTGTAATCAGTCTGTGCAATCTTCTTGCAACAGCTTACCAAGTGGTCCACTGTTTCTTCAGCTTCTTTGCATAGGCGGCACTTACTGTCTGTTGCTGTCTTCTCAATTTTGACTTTGTATGCATTTGTCCTTAAGGCTTGGTCTTGTGCAGCCAGAATTAGTCCCTCGGTCTCTTTCTTCATTTTTCCTGCTCTTAGCCATTGCCAGGTTTTATTATTATCTGCTTTCCCAGCTATTTTTTTCATGTATTGGCCATGTAGTGCTTTGTCTTCCCATGCCTCTATTCTGTTCTTCATTTGGTCTTTCTTGTAGGCCAGTTTGGTCTCTCCAGTAGTTAGTAAGCCTTCCTGATATACTAATTTCAGTGCATCTTCATCATTGTTCTTCAGATATTCTTCCAAAGCCTTTTTTTCTTCTTCAACCATCTGATGTACTTGTAGCATTCCACGCCCACCTATTTGCCTTGGTAGATAAAGTCTATCAATGTCACTGCCTGGATGAAGGGCATGATTCATTGTCATTATTTTTCTGGTCTGCCTATCCATTGCTTTTAGTTCTGCTTGAGTCCACTCCACTATTCCAGCTGTGTACCTAATGACTGGGATTGCCCAGGTGTTGATTGCCTTTATGGTATTTCCTCCATTGAGTTTGGACTTTAAGATCTTCTTCACTCTCTTAATGTATTCACCTCTAATCTTTTTCTTGACTTCAGTGTGCTTGATGTTGTCAGCTTGAAGGATACCCAAGTATTTGTAGTACTCTTCCTTATCCAGACTCTTAATGTTATTTTCGTGGGGCATCTTGATTCCTTCAGTTTTCACTATTTTCCTTGTTTGATAGTAAGTGTGGCACATTTGTCCAAGCCAAACTCCATTACAATATCTTGGCTATATATACGGACAGTGTTGAGCAGCGATTCTATTTCAGATGATGTTTTTCATACAGCTTCAGATCATCCATATAAAGGAGGTGGGATAGTCTGGCAGATGTTTTTGATGTTTGATAGCCATGTCCTGAGTTATTCAGTATTGTTGACAGAGGAAACAGTGCAATAACCAATAGTAATGGTGATAATGAATCTCCTTGAAATATTCCTCTCTTGATATTAACCTCTCCCAGCCTCTCACCATTGATCTGCAACTGTGTCTTCCATTGTGTCATCGATCTTTGCACAAATTTTCTGATGTTTCTACTGACTCCTGTTATTTCTAGGCACTTGATTATCCAGTCATGTGGCAGAGAGTCAAATGCCTTTTTGTAGTCAATCCATGCCACATTCATGTTGGTCTTCCTTCTCTTGCAGTTTTCCAAGATCATTTTGTCTATTAGGAGTTGATCTTTTGTTCCTCTGCTATTGGGGCGGTTTCCTTTCTGCTCAGGTGGAAAGAGATTGTTTTCAACTAGATGCTGTTGCACTGCATCAGCTACTACACCAGTTAGTAATTTGAAAGTTGTTGGTAAGCAGGTAATTGGCCTGTAGTTGCCTGGTGTTGCCCCTTTTGCTGAATTTTTCATTATTAGGTAGGTTTTCCCAGTTGTTAGCCATTTTTCAATTTCTCCTCCTTGTAGTATATTGTTGAACTGCTTGGCAATGAGTGGGTGTATAACAGTTAGATGTTTCAACCAAAACCCATGCAGTTCATCTTCACCTGGTGCTGACCAATTTTTGATTTTCTTTGTTCTTTTTTCTACCATTTTTGTTGTTATTACTAGTTCTTTCATTTCAACTTCTGTTTTATTTGCATCCACCTCTTTTAACCAAGCCGCATCCTTGTTGTATTTCTTTGGGTTATCCCATATCTGCTTCCAGAACTGCACTGTTTCTTCCTTGTCAGGTACTGACTGATTCCTTGCAGTTTCTCCATTGATGGATTGGTAGAAACGTTTCTGATTGGATTGAAATTGGAGGTTCTGCCTATAGTTTGCAATTCGAGCTTCATATCTACTGATTTTCCTGGCTATAGCTGTTATTTGTTGCTTTATTATTTCCAGTGCTTCCTTGATCTTCCTTGTTTCTAAGTGGTATTTCTTGATTAGGTATTCTTTGGTCTTCTCGTTCTTCAGCTTCTTTTCTTTCATCTGTTCTAGCTTGCTTGCATGTGATCTTAGCTTGCTGATCTTATTTTCTAGTCTAACCTTCCATTTTTCTGGTGCACTGTTTGTTTGTTTTTCTTCTTTGTTGATTTTGCATCCCAGGTATTCTGTTATAACTGCAGCTGTGCTGTACATTAGTTGGTTTGTTTCTTGCAGTGAATTGGTGCTTATACTTGCTATTGCAGTATTTGCATCTTTTAATGCTTGTGCTAGCTGTTTCTTTGGAACAAGTTCAATGCAGGCAGCCTTATTCTGTTGTTTTTGTGCTGTTCTAGATGCTCAGTTATTCTTTGTTTCAATTCTTTTATTTCTTTAGTTAGAGGGTTTTGTTCTTCCTGAGGAAGAGGTGCCTGGTTTCCAAATGAGAACAATTGTATATCTCTACTGGATTCTTTCACTGCCAACTGGTTTGCCTCTACATTCTGAATTACTTCTTGTAAGGCTTTGATTTTTTTGCCCTGGGTAAACCTTTGCAGTTCATCCAATTCTGTTTCTGTAAATACTTTATTTCATATTATAAATCGGCGTTGATCTGCTAGTCTCTGTTCTGTTATTTCTGATTCTGGATGTTGTTCTTTCCAGAACTGGTGCATTCATTTTAGATATCCTCTTCTTGTTGGACTTGATCTGTAGTAACAGATCATTATTTCTTTGTTTTCATCACTGTGTATCTGCGACGGGTAAACACCTTTTCTTCCAGTAGTTCTGCAGCTGCTGGCCCTGGTTGCTCAGCCAACAGTCCTGAGTCCTGTAACCCATTTTTCACCAGATATCCAGGAACTCCAATATCTAGCACGGACCTTGTTAATCCGGGCGACATCCGAGCCGGTATGGCATTCTGAAATTTACGTCTCACCATATTTTGTATGGGAGAGACACTCTTTGTCTGACTCCTCTGATGAGACCTGTCCAGTATGGTTGAACCTCTGGCATAGCTCTCATCTTCCTCAGAGTACGCAAGCCCCACAACCACGTCAAGGTAATGCCTCACTGGGGGATTATTATTATTATGGATCATCGCACAGTCAGCCAGATGTTCAGACTGGATTTGGCATTTTGTCTACCTATCGAGTCCTTACCCAGGACCTGGGATAGGCAGATGTGGATGTTTGATGGTATTACAGATATCGTCGCAGGATGGAAGCAGTTCCTAATAAGGCCGCCTTTTGCAATTGACTAATAGCAAATTGTCAATGCCAATGGTGTTCAAGTGGTGCTCCAGTTGTTTTGGGATTGCACCCAAGGAGCCTATGACTATTGGTACTACCCTTGCTTGCTTTTGCCACAGTCTTTCTATTTCTATTTGTAGGTCTTTGTATTTTGTTATCTTCTCCAGTTCTTTCTCGTCTATTCTGCTGTCTCCAGGCACTGCCACGTCCACTATCCAGACTTTTTTGTCTTTCTTATCGACAATTGTTAAGTCTGGGGTGTTATGTTGCAGGTGCTTGTCTGTTTGAATTCTGAAGTCCCAGAGCAGTTTAATTTTATCATTTTCTATGACTTTCTCTATTTTATGATCCCACCAGTTTTTGCTTACAGGCAAATGATATTTTTTGCAGATCTTCCAATGCACCATTGTTGCTACTTTGTCATGCCGCTGCTTGTAATCAGTCTGTGCAATCTTCTTGCAACAGCTTACCAAGTGGTCCACTGTTTCTTCAGCTTCTTTGCATAGGCGGCACTTACTGTCTGTTGCTGTCTTCTCAATTTTGACTTTGTATGCATTTTTTATTATTATTATTATTGATCATCGCACAGTCAGCCAGATTTTCAGACTGGATTTGGCATTTTGTCTACCTATCGAGTCCTTACCCAGGACCTGGGATAGGCAGATGTGGATGTTTGATGGTATTACAGGTATCGTCGCAGGATGGAAGCAGTTCCTAATAAGGCCGCCTTTTGCAATTGACTAATAGCAAATTTGTCAATGCCAATGGTGTTCAAGTGGTGCTCCAGTTGTTTTGGGATTGCACCCAAGGAGCCTATACTATTGGTACTACCCTTGCTTGCTTTTGCCACAGTCTTTCTATTTCTATTTGTAGGTCTTTGTATTTTGTTATCTTCTCCAGTTCTTTCTCTTCTATTCTGCTATCTCCAGGCACTGCCACATCCACTATCCAGACTTTTTTGTCTTTCTTATCGACAATTGTTAAGTCTGGGGTGTTATGTTGCAGGTGCTTGTCTGTTTGAATTCTGAAGTCCCAGAGCAGTTTAATTTTATCATTTTCTATGACTTTCTCTATTTTATGATCCCACCAGTTTTTGCTTACAGGCAAATGATATTTTTTGCAGATCTTCCAATGCACCATTGTTGCTACTTTGTCATGCCGCTGCTTGTAATCAGTCTGTGCAATCTTCTTGCAACAGCTTACCAGGTGGTCCACTGTTTCTTCAGCTTCTTTGCATAGGCGGCACTTACTGTCTGTTGCTGTCTTCTCAATTTTGACTTGTATGCATTTTTTATTATTATTATTATTGATCATCGCACAGTCAGCAGATGTTCAGACTGGATTTGGCATTTGTCTACCTATCGAGTCCTTACCCAGGACCTGGGATAGGCAGATGTGGATGTTTGATGGTATTACAGGTATCGTCGCAGGATGGAAGCAGTTCCTAATAAGGCCGCCTTTTGCAATTGACTAATAGCGAATTTGTCAATGCCAATGGTGTTCAAGTGGTGCTCCAGTTGTTTTGGGATTGCGCCCAAGGCGCCTACGACTATTGGTACTACCCTTGCTTGCTTTTGCCCCAGTCTTTCTATTTCTATTTGTAGGTCTTTGTATTTTGTTATCTTCTCCAGTTCTTTCTCTTCTATTCTGCTATCTCAAGGCACTGCCACGTCCACTATCCAGACTTTTTTGTCTTTCTTATCGACAATTGTTAAGTCTGGGGTGTTATGTTGCAGGTGCTTGTCTGTTTGAATTCTGAAGTCCCAGAGGAGTTTAGTTTTATCATTTTCTATGACTTTCTCTATTTTATGATCCCACCAGTTTTTGCTTACAGGCAAATGATATTTTTTGCAGATCTTCCAATGCACCATTGTTGCTACTTTGTCATGCCGCTGCTTGTAATCAGTTTGTGCAATCTTATTGCAACAGCTTACCAAGTGGTCCACTGTTTCTTCAGCTTCTTTGCACAGGCGGCACTTACTGTCTGTTGCTGTCTTCTCAATTTTGACTTTATATGCATTTATTATTATTATTATTATTATTATTATTATTATTATTATTATTATTATTATTATTACTATTATCTCTTCAGGGGCACCAGCTAAAAAAGTGGAATATCATTCTGCATTTTCTTTATTTTTTGCTTGCCCAAAGCAACAGTCCTGTCAATGTACAATATTAGCATCTCTCAGGCCAATAGTTAGGGTTTTTTTTTTAACTGTCATAGTGATCATAGCCCTATAATTTTTTTAAAATGTTTTGTTTTAACAGAGATATTGGACAGATTATAAGCCATGCAGTTTGTTCATAAAATGGGATTGATTAATAAATCCAAAATGGAAATATATAAAAATACAATAAATTCTATCTCCCTCTCCTCAGATATGATGAGAAGCCAGAGATCTAAATTGTTTGTTTGCAGAAGCCTGTAAAACAGTCCAAAGGCCTCCCAAATTATGCTGTGGTTCATAGGTTTGCTTATCCCTGACTTATATGTGTTTCATTTTCTTTTGGAAATACTTTAATGCATAAAATGGAATTGGCAATGATATTATATTAATTGGGTCTATTCATTCTGTCTGGAAGGCTTATCTAACAAGATGCACTTCAGTTTCTATCTGAGAATTATGAAGTGATTCCTAAGATATGGTACAAAACTACTGTGCTACAATTAGTCCCTTGGCATTTACTAAGAAAACTATACAAGAAAATTTCATTTTATCGGCAGTGACATTGAAACAGATCCTTATTAGTAATGTCAGTTTTCAGTTTCAGGAAATGGTAAGATGCCTGTGGCATTCAATGTACTACTTACAATGGCAGAGTGGAAAAGAATTATAAAGATTTTTTTTATAGGCTGAGTGGCCTAAGTAGAAAAGTAGGGAGACATGAGCTTTTAGTTAAAGTTATTCTTGTTATTTTTCCATTTTGATTTAAAATTCTTTGCTTACAGTGGAGTAATAGTGGGAAAGAGATAACGTTTATCAGTATCTCATCCTCTAATATTACTAATATGTTAAGTCCATGTAACAGTGTATATCTCTGATAGATTTCTGTTAGCATTTTCATGTGGATATTAAAAATATGGCCAAAAATAAAACCCTGAAAAATTGAAAAGATAATTGCCAAGAGGCCAAGAAATAATCTAGTCTCATTTTCAGAGACCAGCTGTTTAAATAGCATGGAATGAGCATGGCATGATCACTCATCTGTGTTATGTACACATAGTAAGAAAGTTTCTATAGAGTGATACTTCTCAAGCTTCCTGGAGAAACTGCTTATTCTATATCTTTTAGGTTGGTGTGAGGTTGCTGTTGGTATAAATGTGAGTGCAAAGTAGATATTTGCAATGCTTATGCATTTACAGGTTTAATTAACATGACCTGATTTCTCTTCTATTTGTGGAAAAAGTTAATGTCCATAATTGAGTATATTCAACATTATCCTCAATTAATTAATATATATTGCTTCAATTTAGTCACTCAAGCAGAAGAACTTGATTATGCATTTGGGGTCATAGAAAACCATGTTCTATAAATAAAAAGAGGAGACATAAGAAATGTTATTCACTATAAATAAAACAAAGGAAGGCCATCCATAAAGAAAGTTCCATTAATAATCTATGCATTTTTATGAGCATAATCTATACTCTTTTTCAAAGTGATCATAATTTGTACAATTATCTGTATGTTTTCTTCCCCTAAAGTATTTTAATAGAAGGTTTAACTAATAGCTACAAGAAGTATACCACACACTTTTGTTTAATTCCTAAACTCTATAACATTCAAATACATTCATAAATTAATATATTCAACTACAGCTAGTTGGATTAAAGCTTATACATTTAGATTTTGTCACTTGTACTGAAGCATCTATTAAAAAGCTCTGCAAATGTTCAGCAGAATGTTAAGTATTTTTTCATCCTTCAGCAGCATCCATGTTTGTTCTATGAATGACAAATGGAACTGTATGTAAGAATATAAACAGCTATATAAATTTAACTAGGAACACAGACAAATTAATGAATGGATCATGCCTTTATTCCTTTCTCTAAACTGTGAGACTTGTTTGATAATGCATGCATGATTTTTTTCTGACACTATTTTACCCAAATAAAACTATTGAAAAGCGCATGATTTTGATTAAGTGACCCTATATTCTACTCTTGTTAAAATGCACTGAAGCTACAATATATTTATGGTTGCCTGACTCCCAAAACAGCTCTGGATACCTTACAATTAGAAATATTTTATACATAGCCAAAAGTCTCTATAATGGTATTCAACCACTTTGAACCTCATCGAATTTGATAGTGCATTTTGATGTGAAAATTTTGTCCTGGTACTCATAGTTTGTTTGATATTCAACGCACAAGATAGAGCTTGCTGGTGCTGGCTGCCTTGTGACTCACGACATTATTTCTTATGGAAAAATATGCTCGGTACTTATTATTTTTGGTACTCATGCATCTCCTGGAATCGATTAACAAGGAGTACCAAAGTACCAAAAAGCCTTGTTCACAGAAGGAGAAGGAATTGTTGTTTGCTTTCCTGGCATGGCTGAAAGGGGAAAAGAAGCAGGGGAAGGTACCAAATTGAGGCCATGTAAACCAAAAGACAGATAGATGGTCTTGTCAATCCTGTAGCCAAAGTTGAGGAAGATATTGAAATTTGGAAAGGGAATTCTTAAACTGATTTTGTTTCCTGCTGGTTTATGCATGAAAGATGAGCAGCTGAAGGCTGCAGTGTGGAAAAAACTTTAATCTTCCCTAATCTTAGTGAGACTATGTAAGAATAAAATCCCTTTTGAAAGCAGACAAATGTTGCTGTGTCTTCAGATAATAATTCTGGCACTGGTGATGTTAATGTGTGTTTTGACAGATAAAATGAGATCAGGCATTTACACTACTTAACACTGTAATTTATCTGAGCTGATTTCATTTACTGGTTCTGGATCTGAATAAACTATAACATACCTGATGCTCACACACTCACATACCCACTAATTCATAGTTGATCTAAATTGCAATTAGCAGTCAGAGGTAATCTTTAAAGTTATCTGACTACATGAACAATGTGGGATTTGAAAAAGTATTATGGGTGTATATCTTATCAGAAAGCACTACTGTGTTCAAATTTCTGTTGAAGAATAGCTCTGTTTATGCAATAGGCTGTGTTAGGCATGGTGGATGAATTTAATCATCTATTTTTCCTGAACCTTAACATACCTTATCCTATAATTTCAGTGCATTGTGTTTGACATTTGCGAGAACAGAGCAAAATGATGTGGTCAATAAATAAGAAAGAGAAAGGCAATGATTGCTGCATCTAATTTAGAAGGCAGATTATCATTTATACAACACACCACGGACTCTATTCTGCATTTTTTTTTTACATCAGTTCACATTCAATCTGATGAATGAGAATTTATTTTAAAAATTCTTGTCAAACAAGCAAACAACAACAAAATATTATAGTAAGTGGGCTATAGTTTCTAGCACTTACCTAGCTATTTAATGTTCATAATTTTATTTGAAGATTGGCAAGGAGGACCTTAATAGTAGTATGTTCTCTTTTCTCTTAGGTGCATAGTACATGGAACTCTATATTACCATGTAATAGTTGAATATGTAATACAGAATTACAGTAACCAAGCATTTGTTTTAGTCATTAAAAAGTTATCCTTGGGCAATGTTTTGTTTTGCCCTGTTCTTGGTGAATGACATATGTCGAGTTGTTGTTGTTAATTGCGAAGTCGTGTCCGACCCATCGCAACCCTATGGACAACGTTCCTCCAGGTCTTCCTGTCTCTACCATCTTCTGGAGTCCATTTAAGTTCACACCTATTGCTTCAGTGACTCCATCCAGCCATCTCATTCTCTGTGATCCCCTTCTTCTATTGCCCTCAATCTTTCCCAGCATCAGGCCCTTCTTCCTTCTCATTAGGTGGCCAAAGTATTTGAGTTTCAACTTCAGGATCTGGCCTTCTAAAGAGCAGTTGGGGTTGATCTCTTCTAGGACTGACTGGTTTGAACACCTTGCAGTCCAAGGGACTCGCAGGAGTCTTCTCCAGCACCATAGTTCAAAGGCCTCAATTCTTTGGCGCTCAGCCTTTCTTATGGTCCAACTTTCACTGCCATACATTGCAACTGGGAAACCCATGGCCTGGACTATATGCACTTTTGTTGGCAGGGTGATGTCTCTGCTTTTTAGTATGCTGTCTAGATTTGCCATAGCTTTCCTCCCCAGGAGCAAGCGTCTTTTAATTTCTTGGCTGCAGTCCCCATCTGAGGTGATCTTGGAGCCCAGAAAAATAAAATCTGTCACTACCTCCATTTCTTCCCCATCTATTTGCCAGGAATTGAGAGGGCCGGATGTCATGATTTTGGTTTTCTTAATGTTGAGTTTCAAGCCAACTTTTGCACTCTCCTTCTTTACCTGCATCAAGAGGCTCTTTAGTTCCTCTTCACTTTCTGCCATTAGAGAGGTATCATCTGCATATCTTAGGTTGTTGATATTTCTCCCGGCAATCTTAATTCCAACTTTTGATTCATCTAGCCCTGCCTTTCTCATGATGTGCTCTGCATATAAGTTAAATAGGTAGGGCAACAGTATACAGCCTTGCGACTCCTTTCCCAATTTTGAACCAATCAGTGGTTCTGTGTCCGGTTCTCACTGTTGCTTCTTGACCTTCATATAGGTTTCTCAAGAGACAAATAAGATGGACTGGTACTCCCATCTCTTTAAGAACTTGCCACAATTTGTTGTGATCCACACAATCAAAAGCTTTAGCATAATCAATGAAGCAGAAGTAGATGTTTTTCTGGAACTCCCTAGCTTTCTCCATGATCCAGCGTATGTTGGCAATTTGATCTCTAGTTCCTCTGCTTTTTCGAAATCCTGCCTGTACTTCTGGTAGTTCTCGATCCACACACTGCTAGAATCTATCTTGTAGGATTTTAAGCATAACTTTACTAGCATGTGAAATGAGTGTAATGGTGTGATAGTTTGAACGTTCCTTGGCATTGCCTTTCTTTGGAATTGGAATGTAAACTGACCTTTTCCAATCCTGTGGCCACTGTTGAGTTTTCCAAATTTGCTGGCAAATTGAGTGTAGCACTTTTACTGCATCGACTTTTAAGATTTTGAATAGCTCAGCTGGAATACTGTCACCTCCACTAGCTTTGTTGTTGCTCAGATTTACTAAGGCCCATTTCACTTCACATTCTAGGATGTCTGGCTCGAGGTCAGTGACCACCCCATCATGGTTATCTGGGACATTAAGCTCATTCTTGTATAGTTATTCTGTATAGTTTTGCCACCTCTTCTTAATCTCTTCTGCCTCTGTTAGGTCCCTGCCATTATGGTCCTTTATCATGCCCATCTTTGCATGAAACATTCCCTTCATATCTCCAATTTTCTTGAAGAGATCTCTGGTCCTCCCTATTCTGTTGTTTTCTTCTATTTCTTTGCACTGTTCATTTAAGAAGGCATTCTTATCTCTTCTAGCTACTCTCTGGAATTCTGCATTCAATTGGTGTATCTTTCTCTTTCTCCTTTGCCTTTCGCTTCCCTTCTTTCCTCAGCTATTTGCAAAGCTTCCTCAGACAGCCATTTTGCTTTCTTGCATTTCTTTTTCTTTGGGATGGTTTTAATTGCTACCTCTTGTACAATGTTGTGAACCTCTGTCCATAGTTCTTCAGGCACTCTGTCTATCAGATTTAATTCCTTAAATCTATTTGTCACCTCTACTGTATATTCATCAGGAATATGATTTAGTTCATACCTGAGTGGCCTAGTGCTTTTCCCTACTTTCTTCAATTTAAATCTAAATTTTGCAACAAGAAGCTCAGGATCTGAGCCACAGTCAGCTCCTGGTCTTGTTTTTACTGACTATATAGAGCTTCTCCATCTGCGGAGCACATAGTCAATCTGATTTCTGTGTTGACCGTCTAGTGATGTCCATGTGTAGAGCCGTCTCTTGGGTTGTTGGAAAAGAGTGTTTGTTATGACCATTGTATTCTCTTGACAAAATTCTATCAGCCTGCGCCCTGCTTCATTTTGTATTCCAAGGCCAAACTTGCCTGTTATTCCGGTTATCTTTTGGCTTCCTACTTTAGCATTCCAATCCCCCATGATGATAAGGACATCATTTTTTGGTGTTAATTCTATAAGGTGCTGTAAGGCTTCATAGAACTGGTCAATTTCATCCTCTTCAGCACCAGTGGTTGGGGCACAGATTTGGACTACTGTGATATTGACTGGTTTGCCTTAGATTCAAACTGAGATCATTCTGTCATTTTGGGGATTGTATCCCAGTATTGCTTTTCCTATTCTTTTATTGACTATGAAGGCTACTCCATTTCTTCTGAGGGATTCCTGCCCGCAGTAGTATACCTGATGGTCCTCTGAGTTAAATTCACCCATTCCTGTCCATTTTAGTTCGCTGATTCCTAAGATGTTGATGTTTAGTCTTGTCATCTCTTGTTTGATTATGTCTAGCTTGCCTTGATTCATGGATCTTACATTCCAGGTTCCTATGGAGAAAAGATCTTTACAGCATCGGACTTTCCTTTCCCCACCAGATGCACCCACAGCTGAGTGCCCTTTTGGCTTTGGCCCAGTCGCTTCATTTTTCTGGCACTACTAGTACTAGCTCTTCCCCAGTAGCATATTGGACAACTTCCGACCTGAGGGGCTCATCTTCCAGGGTCATTGAGTTACGCAAGCCCCTTTGTCACGACAAGGCAGTAGCATGATCTTTCTCACTATCAATCCAAAAACTTTGAGAAATCAATACTTAGTATAAACAAATTTTGGTCTCATCTTTTGCAGGAATCCATATCCTTGAATCTCTTGATCTCACTAATGGCCAAAAGAACTGATGCTTTCCAAGGTAACATAGACATATCCTTCTTATTCTTGATAAAATCCAGTTAGATAAGACTATTGAAACCAGGTGTGAACAATGGTGGTACATAGCCTATATAAACTGATCAGAAACACTCACAAGATGGAACTTTCATGTAGGCCTGATTGGGAGAATGCTGCTGGTTTGCTGGTTTTGAAGAGGTCCATCCATTGTCATCTTTTGGCAATTTCATGACTGGCAGAGAGGTATGTTGTCTTGCATTCATGAGCAAACTTTAATATAACATCATTACTTCTGAATCCAAAAGAACCTGTGACAAAACTCTGGTGGACTAGGGACAGAGCAATCAAATTAAAAGGCAGCTTCAGGGATATTATAGTCCTGTCTGTCAAATACAATTATTGTTCCCGTAGGTTTACAATCTCCTAGCTTTTCACATTCCTATTCCTACTCTATATTTTATATATCATGAAAAGATATATAACATATTGTTGTGATTTAAAAATATGCGTGTGTCAATATGTGCTCAGAAAAAGAGAGAAAAAACATGTTCATTTATATTTATCAATATGCATTCATAAAGTTTCCAGGTCTTCAATTTGTATGTACACTCTTATATGCACATGTCTAGACATGCAATATGAGGAACTAATGACTATAATTAAATTAAACCTTGATTACAATAGGCTTGTTACATAGTTTGATACTTTTTCTTTAATCCAGATTTGGATTACTGAACATAAAATTGTCTTACCATAATCTTATGATGTCCCTATTCTGCAAAATATGCACTTCATCTATCTGGCCATGAACTGAGTCTACCATCTGTCTGATAATCGTATCATATTTATCAAGTCAGAAAGGCTACAAAAAAGGAAATAATAAATATAATAAACTCCAGCAAGGACAGCAAAATCAAGTTTTGAATTCCTGGTGAAGCTAAGTGGAATACATTCAGTTCATCAGGTCACAAATTGTACAACCTTCTGTGATGAACTATCTAAGATGACATATTATTTCGTATGACTTGTAACACATTCCTCTGGACAGTTTGCTACTGGAGTACAAATGTAATAACACCCAGTAGGAATTGTTCATAATGTAAGGATACTAAACCAATCTCAAAATGATGTTCCATATATAACATTAATAGTAATATAGTTTCCATTCCTACCTTTTATTCCGTTTTTCTAACCATTTATAAAAGTTTTCCCATGTTTGGAAATATTCTGAATCTTGTTTCCCTTTCATTTTCAATGTAAGCCAGGAATGTCAAACTCGCAATGTCACGTGATGTTGGGCAACATATTGGGACTTTTCCCCATTGCTGGCAATGGGGTGGGCGCAGTTTCTGTGTGACACTTCCAGCCTGCGGGCTGGCAGTTTGACATGCCTGATGTAAGCACAGTCCAAGATTTTCTTAATTAAATCTTCTTCAGATGGTATTTCTTCATTTTTCCATTATTGAGCAAATGTAATTATCGCTGCTATTAATACATATAATATTAAGTATACACATTTTTTATCATAATTTTCTGAAATTATACCTAAAAGAAATAGTTCTGGTTTATAGTCTACATGTGCTCCTATCATCTTCTCTAGCTGCCTATGTATTTTTGATCAAAAGTTCTTTGCTTTAGGGCATGTCCACCAAAGATGGTGGATTTTGTCTACATTTCCAACAATTGCTAGACACATTTTTAAACATTTTTGTTAGTCTTGCAGGTGGTAAGTGCCATCTATAGAAAACTTTGTATAGATTTTCTTGATAAGATTTTCTTGATAAGTAGCTAGCAAGCAAGATTTCTAATAATCTAATAAGATTTCTAATATTCAATCCCAATAACTGGAGATCCCCATGAGAAATGGAAAACTGACATTCTAGGAACGAAAAGCTTTTGTTTGTGTTCTAAGAACATGAATATTTCTTTAAAGGGCAGTCATTATTAAAAGCTAACATCAGTAAATGGAAATAAAATTATATGTCATATTCTTTTTGTGAAACCAATTTGATATTCTTATGGGAGTATATAATTTTCAGAACTTCTGTACTTCTTAAAAATAAAATAAAACAAAATAAATATCACAGTTCTTCCCTTAGGTTGCTCTTTGACAATTGTGGACATTGCTGAGATTCCCTGGAACATTGCTTCATATTTCTTTTTCTCTTTGCTTCCATTCCTTGTAGATAATGCTCAGACCCCCCTTGTGATCTAAGCACATTCTAAAATATGCTGAGAAATGTATTTATGGCCTTTTTATATGATAATATTTTTCACATAGAGGAATCTGCAGGTATTCTTTTAAATTATTCTTCTCATCAATGTAAATCTAGAAAAATCTCATAGTCTAAGGCTAGTTTTTTCCATTTATTTATTTATTTATTTCTTGTTAGTCAGTCGATCAATTTTTGATTCTTGGTGACTGCTTGGATAAGTTCATGAAGTTTTCTTGGTAAGATTTTTTTAAAAGTGGTTTGCCATTGCCTCCTTCCTAGGTTGAGAGAGAAAGAGAGAGAGAGCCAGCTTTAACCTATGATAAGACAAGAACTCGTGGTCTCCCCATTTATAGCTTCATGCTTTAACCACAACAGATATTCCTTGATTACCAACTACTCATTCAACGATTGTTCAAAATTATGACACTGCTGAAAATAGAAACTTACAACTGGTCCTCCAAATGATAGTCATTGCAGCATCCCTAGGGTCATGTAATTGCAATTTGGCCACTTGGCAACTGGCATGTATTTAGGACCATCACAGTATCTTGCAATTATATGATCACCATTTACAACTTTCATATCAACTTCCAGCAAGCAAAGTCAATGGGGAAGCCAGCAGGAAATCACAAATTGTTGTCATAAGACATTACCTTTAACAATTAGCAACCCATAGTGATTCAATTAATGACTTTACCAGGAACTGGCACAGTCACCTAATGTTGCACTTAACAACCGCACTACTTAGTGTTGTCAGTTCCTATTACCCCAGCCTCCATAAGCAACATGTGATTACAAGTTTATAGGTTAATGAAAATACAGCAACCCTTTTGATTAGCAAATGTATATCTGAATACAAATAAAATCCAGAATTATAATAGGGATTAAATGCTATTTGTGAACGCTTCAATGAATAGAATGGAATGGAATAGAATAGAATAGAATTTTTTATTGGCCAAAGTGGTTGGACACACAAGAAATTTGTTTCCGGTACATAAGCTCTCAGTGTAGATACAAGCAACAGTGATAAATCATGATCATAATCAATATAAAATACATTCATCATAAATCATAAGATGCAACAGTGATAGTCGTAGGATACTACATAAGCAAACAACATACATCATACTAAGATACTAAATTAACAATATAAATCGTAAGATACAAGCAACAAAGTTACAGTCATAAGAATATAAGGAGATAGGTAATAGGAAGGATGAGGAGAATAATAGTAATACAGCTTTACTAACTAGTTTGACAGTGTTGTGGGAATTAGTTGTTTAGCAGAATGATGGCATGGGGAAAAAACTGTCCTTGTGTCTAGTTGTTTTTGCATGCAATGCCCTGTAGCAGGGGTGTCAAACTCAATTTCATTGAGGGCTGCATCAGCATTGTGGTTGCCCTCGGGGGTCTGGGTGGGTGTGTCCAGGGTGAGTGCAGCCTACTGGATGGGCATGGATGGAGTGGGTGTGGCCTACTGGGTGGGCATGGCCAGCTCTACATCGTTTGCATCAAGGGTGCCCGTGGGGGACTGGGCAGGAGTGGGACAGATCTAAGGGTCTCTGGCAGAAGGGGTGGGACCAGGACAAGCACCAAGGCAAGGTCCATTTCTTTATTCCTCACAAAGGGTGACACCTCCCCAGCATGCACCCAGGAGGCGGGGCGGGCGCAGCAGGGGCTGGTTCCTCACTGTTTCCAGACGGCCTTGTGGAGCTAAGACTGAATGCCTTTCAGCATAAATGGCCACCACAAAATTGTACATTGGCTCCCGGCTGGCTGGCCTGAGCCAGGGACAAGGCAGTGGAGGCTGTTCCCTCACTGTTTCCAGGGATGACTTCATGGGCCACATGAAACCACTTCGCGGGCTGCATCTGGCCCCTGGGCCTTGTGTTTGACATGTCTGCCCTATAGCATTGTCTTGAGGGAAAAAGTTGAAACAGTTTATGTCCAAGATGTGTTGCTCGTGCCATATACAGATCCTCAATAGAATTGTAGCAATTGTTTTTTTCTGCAGTTCTAACTATTTGTTGAAGTATATGTCTGTCTTGTTTGGTTGTTATAAAGACAGGTATAAAGGTACAAATGACAGACTCAATAATTCCTTTGTAGAACTATATCAGCAGCTCGTTGGGCAGTCTGAGCTTTCTGAGTTGGAACAGGAAGAACATTCTTTATTTTGCTTTTTTGATGACATTTTTGATAGTAGGTGTCCATTTTTAATTTTGAGATATTATAGAACCTAGAAACTTATTATATGTAATACCTTAAAGTTTTTTTAAAAAAATAAATCTATGTTTCCTATTAATAAATTTAGAATGAGATATTGTATTAGCAACATGATGTTACATAAAGTTAAACTTCTGAGGACAGCATTTTAGTAAAACCCATAACATGCTAAAACACTAACTAGCATTAATATAACAAGATTACAAAATAAACATTTGAATAATATACTGAAATTTCAATGTAATAAGCAATTGTTGAATTAATTAGCAAAGTGCTTTCCACACAAACCTTTAGCTGAAGTGACTAGGAGTATAATTTACCAAGCATTGTTAAATTATATTAATTTAAATCAAGATCAGCAACATTTTTGGATTATTGATACAAATGTTTCCATTATGTCAGCTGAAGACATCAGGATTGTTGGGGGGTTGTTGTTGTTGTTTTGTAATGATGTCACTGGAAATAGGGTCCATGATTTTCTGATGTGAACTAATATGCTATCACATAAATACTTAATGTGTTTTTTCCCCATTTCCAAATTTGGTAGATAGTTGATATTCTGTTATTTGTTTATTTTTCTGTGAAGATCCAGCACAACAGTTTTATAAAATTCAAATAGCTCCATGAGCCACAGGTTACATATTCTCTATTACGCCATTTCAGTTTTTTTAATTTTTCTTGCTCTAGAGAATGTTTTGTATATTTTGAAATTTTGAAATTGCCAGGATTTTTCTTTGGATTTACTGTTGCTGGATGTACTGCTGTTGCAACATCTCTTCTAATTCTGTTATACTTAAGCCTGAGAATTTAGTGTTAAGCCAGGGGTGTCAAACTCACAACGTCACGTGACATGTTGCGACATGTTTTTTTCCATTGCCTGCAATGGGGTGGGCGCAGTTTCAGTATGACGCATCTGGCTCGCGGGCCGGCAGTTTGACACCCCTGTGTTAAGCTACCATTGTGAACAGACAATGCTTTGGCTTCCATTGCTAGACTAAGAAATGTTCATAGCCACCATGGGGATACCCCAAAGGTGCTTTTTTAAGAGGCATCTGAACTTTCTTATTTTTCTTTGAAGACAGTTTGCTTCTCATCCAAGAAGCTTCTTCAGCTTTGATGCCAGGGGCTACAGAGAACTGAATTTTCTATGCCACCTTATTCCTATCTAGTGTTATCCTGATTTCGCAGTCCAAATATAGTTCTTTATTCGGTCCATCTTTTGTGATATCATAAACATAATTTCTTAAATTATCAGAATTATCTGCCAGTAACTTGTTTTTTGAATCCTTCTAAATGTATGCTTGTGTCATCAGTGATAGTATTCAGCCACTTTGTCTTCTGTAAGCCTCTTTCCCAACTGCTTTAAAGTTTTTTTTTTCCAAGTGTCAAACAATCCTCAAATGTCTTTTGTCTTAATTTTTACTTTATTAACAGTTTTTCCAATTAATACTCTGGTTTTTAAATGGAATGTTGTGCCTGCAATCCAAGTATTTTTAACTATAATTTGCAGCACTACAATTCAAAGACATAACTTTTCTCTTTTCAGACTTTTTAATGGTTCAGCTTTCATAGCATACATTACAACTGAGAAAAATCAAAGCTTTGACACTGCAGATGTCTATGGTCAGTGTGAATATCCACAGTTTAATGTTTGTCTACAATTCTCAAAGTTTTTCTTACAAGTAGCAGACATTTCTTTAATTCTTGGCTGTTTATCTTCCTCGTGGATTTTTTTAACCTAGGAAGATATGTTATTGTTACTTTTTTTTTCTATTTGTATTGGATTTGCATTGCCTTTTGACCTGTTATTGCTGTTGTTGTTTCATGCAGTGGATCAGCTTGTCTCCTCCCTTCTTTCACCTTCAGTAATTAATTCCTTACATCTCCTCACTTCCAGTCATTGAAGATGTATTATCCGCAAATCTGAAGTTCTTTATGTTTCTACCAGCAGCTTTAATTTCAGCTTGTTTCTTCTAGTCTACCTTTTTTCATGATATATTGTCGTCAAGATATATTAATTCTGAACATTTAGTGGCTCCATAATTCATTCTCCTTATTGCTTCCATCTGTACAATCAAAACATGAGGTAAGATTGGTTTGGACTGATTTATTCCCACGCAGCAGTTTTCTTTTTCACCCTTCTTGAAGATAGGAACAATCTTTTTTCTCCACTTATGTGGTTCTTCACCAGTTTTTCCAGATTGAGATAATACATACAGATAATCCTTGGATTACAACAGCAATTGAGATGAAAATAGCTGTCACTAAATGATATGGTCATGGATATCATATGATCACATTCCTTAACAATAGCATCTTAAACAATCCCAGTTGCAATTATTAAGCAAGGACCACATAAGTCATTAAGCAAGGAATTCACATGACTACCACTTCCAGCTTCCCACTGGCTTCCCTACTGACTTTGCTTTCCATAAAGCAGCAGCAAACACTGGAAATTGCAATCATATGACTGTGACTTGTTGCAACACTAACTGTAAGCCAGGTCACAAGAAACTCTGAGACAGCTGAAACTCCAAACACTAAATATCATCATAAGTTTGTAAATATCATCATAAGTTTGAATGGATACTGAATGAATGGTTGTAACCTGAGGACCACCTCTAATATATAGGTTTTTTTTAATACAGTGGAAAACATATTGGTTTGATACTCCTTTGTGTCATCATCTTCCAGATAATGTTTGTCCTTATAGGGCTTTTAAACTAGGAAAGATTTAAGTAACTATTGCCAACTCTGTTGTACCGTATACTATGCTCTACTGTACCGTCATAATTTTATCATGTTTAATAATCATCTCTTTTAAAATATTCTATACTAATCTAAATACCACTGTTTGGGAAAGAGAAAGGATGAGTGAATAAGAATGTCAGTTGTTTGTCTGTTTCCTTCTCTCTTTTCTTTCTGTTGCTTCTTTTCTCATTCTCTTTCTTTTGCTTTTTCTCCGTCACTTCCCATTTGTGCAGAAATAGGTTTTATTTTTTTCATACTTTAGAATCTCTCAGGTAAAAGAAAAATAAATTGTTTCAAAAACATAAGATTGCAATATAGGACAGCATTAATCTCCATTTTGTCCTCCAGCTACCTGACCTTAAGCCTGCAGATTTCTATACTCTAGCAGCACAATGGCCCCATTATCTCTCCAGGTTACAAACATAGGGAAAATGCAGCATTTCTTCTCTGCAGATTTTTTAAAGAGAATATTTTATTCATGGAATTGAATTGCAATAACTTAGACTATGTTCTAAATGTGTTTTCATACTTCTGGGCACCATTCCTCATTTATTTTCCTGTGCTGGAATGTGTTCCATTACATATCAACTAAATCACTATTTTATTTTATTTTTGGGGGGAGGAGGAGATGGAGAAGGAGCTTGTAATTTTCCCTTTTGTTAGAGAAATTCAAGCCTTTTATTTGCCTAAAAAAATCAGCTAAAACATTAATGCATCTTATACTGAATCTTAGAGTTGGGTGGTACCATTTAGTCATTGAATCTAATCTGTTGGGTGGAGGCATCCAAAAGAAATCATCCACAACTACAGCTGCCCAAACTCTTCATGAGCAGATCAAGTAAATGATAACTCCACTACCTCACTAGCCATCAACTGCATTGTCAACTTTTATTCAAAAAGTGATGGTTTCAATTAGTAACTCAAAATCATCATTCTGTGTCCAGCATTCTGTAGTGATGAAGAACAAATCATGGCCTTCTCTTGTGTGACATTTCTTCAGTATTTTGAAGAATTTTATTGTTTGTACCATCAATTTCCATGGTTAAATAAACTCAGTTCCCTCAAACTATATTATACCATACAGTTTCTCATAAACTTTGTACTTTTTTCCCAGATTTATTTTGGTAAATTAAATATTCAAAGCTTACATAACTTCATCTACCTGTCTTGTGATATGGTGACCATTGTGCCAATTCTTGATGACTATACCATCTCTTTGCCCTTGAGGATGGGCAAGAACATGCCTTTTTCTTGGCTACTAAAGCAAATGACAAACCTTAGATTAGAGAAAGGGTCATCTTCACATTATCCTATATCTGTTTCTCACCTGGATATCCTGGTAACTGACAAGTCTACCAACAAATAGCCTTGAGATGAGGTCACACTTCTTCAAAGCTAACAATCATTGATCTCTATGAATTCCAGGAACTGATGCAAGGTTCTATTTTATTATTGTGGACCATAATATAATTGTGGGAAATATAGCTTGAAGTTATATTGACGGTTAACTCAAACAGTTGTCATAATTGAAAGCTATACAGTACTCTCAAACCTGCGACTCATGACTGCGTTGTTGTAACTTTGAATGGTCACTAAATGAATTGTTGTAACTTGAAGATTTTTCTTTCAGCAGTTTCTAATACTTTTATAAAAGTGGCCATCTGACTATTAGTAACTTTTCTTTTTCTTTTTTACTCTGTGTGAATGCTGGCCTCCTACGTTCCTTTATTTTGCATCTTTCAGAGAAATTGTACAGAATGTACAAATAACTCTTTCTTTCAAAAGAAGCACCGGATGGGGTTATATTACTATATAACCCCATGGTTATATTACTATTAATACTGCATCATCTTAAGGTTGCAATTTAGTTTATTCTGAAACCGATAATCATTTGGGAGCTTATTGTTTCAAGTTCCAAGCTTCTTGATTATCCAAGAAAGAACCTGTTTACTGAGCATATCACAAAAAGATCATAAGAAATAAAATAAAAACATTTCCACAAAATGTACTGTACATGGGCAACATACCTGTATAAGCTCAAAACAGGGAATAGTTCCAATGTTGTAAACATATTTGTTTGAACACTAAATCTTGCTAAAGACAACTCTTTATAAATCATGTTTAGAAGAAACACTTCCAGTTTCCGTACTGGTCAAAAAGCCTTGTATTCAAGTATGTACTATTAGCACAGGAAATTGGCAGTGACATTCAGAAGAGAACCATTGCAGAATGTAAGGAGAGAAGGAAAAACAGGGAATAAGAGCAGATGTTACTTGGGGAGACTTGTATACATTGTATTCTTATAACCAAATTATGTCATGTTGTTTTTGCTGGAACATTTGATGAAATGGCTCTTCTTGAACTACATCAATATGGCATTTAGCCATATTCTGCAGGTATCTTTATGATCATATTCAAGTTCTTAGATCCATTTAAACAAGTTCTTTGTAATAATCCAGAGCCAAGAATTTAGTGTTAAATATTACATGAAATTCTATTATTTGAATTGAATAAATGTCTCACCAATATATATATAGAGAGAGAGACGCTTATAAAAAAACATGCATATGGTGCAATCATGATAAAGTTACAACATAATGAATTTCTCTATATAACTTTGAATTAAATATACAAAGTAGCAGGTGCCTTGTAAAATTTACATTTTTCATTAAACTTCTTTTGTAATATGTAAGCCTAACAAAGTCAGTAAAAACAAAAAAGTGTTCACTGTAGCCAAAGCAAACCTGATTTGCAATGGTAAATTTTTCATTCTGAGATTAAATTGCAGTAGCTTCAAATACAGCCATATGCAATGTCAATTGAATTTGCATTTCAAAATAAGGATGTTTTGATATGCAAAAATACTAAAGAAAGTATGGAAGTGCAGAATTATTCACATTATAAAGTGAACCTAACTGAATTATTTATATTGAAAGTTTGTGATCTTATCCACATTCAGAGTCTAATATTTTCCCACTTAGCTTCATGTTTATATGTTTGTGTTTTTATTTATTTGTAATTCTACCTATGGTTTTATTCATGTATTTGTTAAGATTTATATCCTCCCTTCTCTTCAGGAGTTCAAGATGGTATATAAGAATACAGAGAAGAGAACAAAGATGATTAGGGGACTGGATGCTAAAACATATAAGGAACGGTTGCTGGAATTGGGAATGTCTAGTCTAATGAAGAAAAGGACTAGGGGGTGACATGATAGCAGTGTTCCAATATCTCAGCGGTTGCCACAAAGAAGAGGGAGTCAAGCTATTCTCCAAAGCACCTGAAGGCAGGACAAGAGCAAAGGATGGAAACTAATCAAAGAAAGAAGCAATCTGGAACTAAGGAGAAACTTCCTGACAGTTAGAACAATTAACCAGTGGAACAACCTCCCTCCAGAATCTGTGAATGCTCCAACACTGGAAGTTTTTAAGAAGAACCTAGAGAGTCATTTGTCTGAAAGGGTATAGGGTTTTATGCCTGAGCAGGGGGTTGGACTAGATGACCTCCAAGATCTCTTCCAACTTTTACTATTATTATTATTATTATTAATAATAATAATAATCATTGCACAGTCATCCAGATGTTCAGATTCTCCTCAGACAAAATGCATCTAGAAAAATAGGCCATATTTTCATCTACACACAGAAATATCTTTATAGTTGTATCCTAGCACAATTTACTAAGATCAACAACCATAATAACACCATAAATCAACTTGTAGATCCAGGTTTAAAAAATCCTTACAAGAAAGTAACAATTCAAGCTTTCATCTGTCCCACTCCTAGAAGTATACATGGAAGAAGAGAATCAACATTAGAATTGAAGGGAAATAGACTTGAGAAAATAGGAGAAAAAAGTGATTACAAATGTTGGCTTTGGCATCAACTATTGCCATCACAACAGGCTGGAAGAGGATGGAAATCTCAGTAAATGTTCCTTTCCTTTGCCATGAGATACTGAAAAAGATATTTTTATAATCTTGCAATTGGACTCAGTAATACATACAGTATTATCTGAAGCTGCCCTTGAAGATTGATCAGAGGCTTCACCTGTTTTTGCTTGTGATTGAGTAACTTGTAAAGTCTGAATCATATTATATTAACTATTCATGATCTCCATTGGCATTCATTTCAAAGCCTATTTCAAGGCATTAAAGATGATTTATGCAGTCATAAACAGCTGGCTTCTGAAGTACTTTCTAGAATGTCTTTGTTGACAAATACCACTTCAATCCTGACACATTTTGAAAAGAACCTAATGTGTTCCTCTATATGGGAACAATGCAGGGGAGAATAGACCCTAACAAAGAACTGTTTGGATATTTTCATAACTATGGAATTCCAACTATTTGGAGTATATCTATCATTCTGAAGAGTTAAATTCTTTGTTTAAAATGCACATTTTAATGTCTTTATAAGGATGTTTGAAAACTACTTTTAATATTTTGTTGAATACATTTGAGACTCTAACATCTCATTCCTACTTGGATTTTATTAGAGTTTCAACTGTATTAAGAAAAGTGTTGGTTAATGTCTTATAAATCTTTTTTTCTCTCTGAATTTAATGGTTGCCCTTGGAGTCCTAGTCAATTTATAAATATGCTAATAAATAAAATAAATAAAATTTAGCTACATAACATTTGAGATTACTCTCATCCTTGTCTGCTTTGTGGCTACTTATTAATAAAAGGAATATTCAGTTAGTGCTGGCAAACTAAAATAATTTAATAAGCAGATGGTTGAGTCTTTGATGTAAGAAACCTAATTTAAAATCTGTTGTAGTCCATAATGTGGTTCAAATGCTGAGAAAAATGACAAACATTTCTTCTATAAGCTAAATCAGCTTTGCATCTTGATGATGTTCTGAGTGTTATTACTGCTGCAGAAATTAATCAGTAGCAAGCATCCATTCCTCAGAGACATGCACCAAACAATTTCCCCATTTCCTAATTTTTGCATTAACCCAATCAAATATTTTTGACAATTTCTCATTGTTTCTTAATAATGAATTGCCAATGCATAGTGCTTACATGAACTCAGAGTGTCAAATCTGATTGATGTACAAATCCCACTAAATTAAAAATCTATTTAATGCCCCAGTGGTTAAAAAACCATTAGTTTTGGCTAGCTGAATTATATGTGGCTATATTAGAACATTTGGGTGCTATGCAGAAGCCAGAGTAATAAGGCTGCATCATTTTGTAGCCACAACCTAAAGATGGCCATCTTGTTTTATTTCTCCATGAAATTGAACCTGATGCACAGTATAATGCAAAGAATTATTCACTCCAATATCAGGAAGAATTTCAATTATACTTTAGTTCACAACAGACAACAGATAATTGCTTGAAGAAATTATGTAGTATATATTGGGTTTGCTTCCATATATTTTTGTAATATATATATTACATATATGTCAAAAAATACATATGAAATTAGTTTTTTTCCATAAACACTAATTGTTATATTTAATGTTAGTGTTTCTTCATTCTTAGTTCAGTAGACAGAATGAATTATTAGTTCATTTTAGACTGCCAATGAAACAAATGTCTCTACTTAACTAACCAATCAATTATTAATGTCATTGAGACAGCCTGTGTGACAATAAAAAACTGACTCTGTGTCAGAAATCTATAGAGTAGAAAAAAGAAGAACATGGAGAGCAAGAAAGGCTACCCAATTGCCTCAATATACACCAGTTCTGATATTTCAGATTCTTATTCAAGATCATTTAGTTCATGATCACATAATATATGTCATCCCATTTGCATTGTTATGATACATAATACATAATAGAACTCTTGTAAAGGGCATAGAAGCTCCTACTATTACAAAACTTGACTGCAAAATTATAATCTGTACTAGATAGAAATAATTATTCCAGTTTTGAAAAAGTATGTGTATGCCATAAAAGTTGTATTCAAATATCATTATTTGAATTCTTATCATATTGTAAGACTTGTTGTTCAGTGAGTCATTAGACCTGTTTGTGACCTGATGGATATAAATGTGCTAATAATGTTGGTCTTTAACTGCTTAGTTATGTTCTTGTAAGCTTACACTTGTGTAATCAATGATAGTATCTAGTTACTTCATTTTCTGTCATCTTCCTTTTGACTGTATTTATTTTTTTTAAGCATCTTCTCTTATGACTTATGACTCTTGCATTTGTAATATATGTTCAAAATATTTAACTTTTGTTTTATAATTAATATTTCCATTAGCCAGTCTTCACTTGCTTCCCTTGGTTTTACAGTGCCTTCCAGTAATATTGAAAGGTTTATTATTCTTCCAGCCTAAGATAGTCTCACTAATTCTGTCCACCACCATGGTTCAAATGATTCTTCATTATCAATCACTATTTCTAACAGTCTATTTTTTTACATCTGGGCAACCTAGAGTAAACCTAGAGCAATAGAAACCTAGCTCTCTATTGCTTCCTTAACCATTATGTATTATTTGAGAGGTTAATAAGATGGCCCAGAGCACTTATATTTAAGTCTTTCTTTCTTTCTTTCTTTCTTTCTTTCTTTCTTTCTTTCTTTCTTTCTTTCTTTCTATCCATTTTATAATCAAGAAAGCAAAAATCAACATTTTATAGAACTTTCTTTCCATTTTCCATTAGATGGTAGTATTGTGGTGTCTGGTCCTCTGCTTCTTCTGAATCCAGATTTTATATTTGACTGTTTTTATTCCATGCACTGTTGAGTTCTGTATTGCAAAGTTTGAGCATTACCTTTGTGCAAATACCCAAGTATATATTTGTTTACAAATGGCTTATAAAATTTTAATGGCATAATTTTGTAAATTACCTATGTGGCAGATGAAAAAAAAATGGCTTATTGAGAGTTGGTATTTTCTTAGCAAAGATGTGTAGTTTGGTGCATTCAAAAGAAATAGAGTACTAATTTTAGTGTGATTATACATTGAAATACACAACATTTTGGTGGTGTGGGGAAGAGGAAGAGCTGCAACAGAAGGGGCTATCATGTAAAGAATGTAGAATTGTATTAATGTCATGGTTACGACAGACAGAGACAAATAAAGCAGAACTCCGAGGCTTGGAAATTCCTCAAAGAACATGTTTATTAGTTACAAAATATCAGCCCATCAAAAGTGAAACCAAGATTGAAAACACACGTAACAATTTCCCAATAAGTTAATAAATACATCTTCTTGGCAGGCTTTGAATGAAACATCCAGCCAGCATTTTCCCTATTCATTTTCAGTTGACACATTGAAGGAGGAAGGGGGAATTGCCAGGTGCTTCACTAATCAAAATATCTTTTGTTCTGTGGGACCAAGGTCATCGGCTGCTCTCAAGACTGCAGGCTGGGAGTTTTGTTCAAAGTCTTCCAAAAAGATGTATTGGGGAACGTAGTTGCTTGCATAGCTTTAGAGTTGGAATTTCTTAACCTTGTGTTGGAGGATTGTTAAATGTGTCTTCAGATTTGGTTTCACTTTTGACATGCTAATACTTTGTAACTAATAAACATGTTCTTTGAGGAATTTCCAAGCCTTGGAGTTCTGCTGTATTTGTCTCTGTCTGTTGGAATTATGACAAGGTTTCGGATTTTGAATTATTGTAGTCTTTTTTTATGGGACAGTATTAAGCAGAGTTAAGTTTATATTACACATGCATTGCTATTTTGTATATTTTCTTCTTCTGCAGAGCAGAAAATTATGACAATAATTTCATGGCATCATCACCTTTCAAATTTGGCAATACACTATAGATGAAAGAGATTCAACTAGATTGAAAGAGCTGCAAAAAGGAGGTTATATCAATAAGTAAAGTAACAGAAGGCTCAAAAGTTAAGAGAATGTTGCAAACTGTCTGACAAAAAGTGTCTTTATTCTAATAAAGCTGATCTTTTTTTTTTTCCTCCAATCCCTAATTTAAATTCTAGGTGAGTTTTTAAAAACATATTTACAAGAACATTCAAAAGTGGAAACCTGCAGAATTATAAGTTTGCAAGCTTTTTCATAAGCTATTGAGATGGGAACCCCTTTAATAATTGCATGTAATCCACAATGGAATGTTTGGTCAATGATTGGAACAGTCATTAAGTAAAATGTCATCTGACTGTTTTGGTCAACAACTACAATCTTGTCAGTCCTAGTTGCAGTCATTAAGCAATCTACTGGGTCATTAAGCAGATGGAAAAGGGGGCCAAATCCCTCCAGCAGGGATCACTTTCAAAGAGACTGGCTTTTGGCACAGTGCTTACAGCATGGGGTTTTTACAGGCAGCCCACAGAGACTAGAGAGCTACTTCTCATTTCTCTGGACTGTCTGCAAATGCCCAGTGCTGCGTCTGTCCCAAAATCCAAACAAGATTTTGGCATGGAGTGTTCGCAGCCAACTCTCAGAGATAAGAGAATTCCTTGGGCTTCTGGAGACTGCTGTAAAAGCCCTATGCTGCAAAGGCTCCATGATAAACTCCTGCTTGGATTTTGGGATGGATCTTGTTCACCCATCACCCAGAAACCAGAAGGAGTCCTCTTGATAGGTGACAGGGAGCTTGCAACCTTCCCTGCTTTCCCATGAACTTTCTATAGAAGCCAGCAGGGAACGTGACAGTCACATTATTATGGGGTGCTTGGCAAAGTATTGTAAGTACAAATTGGTTGCCAAGCACCCAGGCAGCAATTATATGACCACAGGGAGAGTTGCAATGGCCATAACTATGCATCTAGTTCTTCATTCAGCAGTGTCAGAATTTTGAACAGTTGCTGAATGAACAATCATTCAGTGAAGACTTTGTATTTTGAACTAAGGGCAAATGATATGATGCATTTGAATGTCAATGTGTTATTGGCACCTATTATGTTCCTTGCTCTGTCTGATTATATAAAACCATGTAAAGTTAGAATATCACAAACCAATGTATCAGCCTTGGTTTAATGATAAGAAAGCCTTCTGAGAAAATAGAAATAGTAGCTAGTTGCAATTCTTTATTGGAGAACGTGCCCAATTGCCTAGAAAACATTATTACTGTGTTAAAAATGAAATAATGTCTAGAATAACCTTTATTGATGATACTAATTTCTGTCAAGTTGGCATGTCATTGAAAGCAAAGAGGAAGCAGGCATAAGAACAATGAAATATTTCACTGGGATTGTATTTCCATGGGAGAAATCTCTTTTTTTTCAAGTTCGGTTTAGAAAAGGTCAGTTCTGTTATGCTAGTACAGTAACAATGTGCATTTGGTCTTATTAAAGACTAAGCAAGGCTTAAAATTAGAACAAGACAATTATTTTCATTTCCCTTTTTAACTTTGTTTCATTTTTCTAATAGAAACAACCTAAGCATTTTTTTCCATAAATAAAGGATACTGAGTAAATATAGGATGAAATGAATCTCAATAAATTCATTTTTCCTTCAGCAAATTTAAGGCAATAAAACCACTGGCCTTGCCCTTCTTACCTTCTATGAGCATTATACTCTGCCCTATCAATGTCTTCACTGTAGATTCCTGGTACAAGGAAAACAACACACACACACACCCAGTTAGCCATGAACAATCAGTCCATCTTATTTTATTTTAAAAAATGTGATTTTTTTCCAATATAGCAAACAACAGCAACTTCTTTCTGGTGACTGTGTAGAAGAAGCAGTAAAACTACATTCCAATCACTCTGAACTGAAGAAGCTTCTTGGATGAGAAGCAAAATATTTTCAAAGGAAAAAACCAAGAAGGTCCAATTGCCTTTGGAAAAAGCATCCTTGGGACAACCATGACATGTATGACTGAGAATCTCTACAGGCAAATCTAGAAGTTGCTATGAGAATAATTAACCAGTGGAAAAGCTTGCTTTTAGAAGTTGTGTGTGCCCCATCACTGCAGGTTTTTAAGAAGAAATTGGACAGCCATTATCTAAAATGATATAGGGTTTCTTGCTTGAGCAGGGGGTTGGACTGGAAGACCTCCCAGGTCCCTTCCAACTCTGTTATTCTGTTATATATGTTAATTACTATAATATATATATTATATGTGGCCCGAGACATCCCTGTTCACCCATTATGTGCCAGGCAAGCCAAAAGATGGTTATAGCAAGGAGAAAGGTCCATAAACTATTATATTTGAAGGCAGAATTAAAGATAAATCTTTCCTAAGGGTTACTTTATTTAATGACATGCAATATTATGTTTTCTTTAATAGAACTGAATTATATAAATAAATATATGAGGTATATGTGTCTCATAAGAAGCCTAAAAAGGAAACATAGAGCAAGGACAAAAATATCACACAGCCGCAAGACTATTAGCTACAGCATTCATGGTGCCAAGATGCTGTAAAATCTGGCAGCCCACTTACTTTCACATCACACAAGTCCATCTGTTTGGAGTCACTTCAGGCTGTTTCAGATGATCAGCTTTTCTCATTCCCAACCTTTCTAAATCCAGTTTAAAATACAGAGAGATTCACCCGGCTGTGTTAACTATTTTTTTCAAATCTGCTTGGATGTCAAAATTGTATCAATATAGGAGAGTTGGATGCTTATATCTAGATTCTATCAGCCAAGCATCATGCAACCTTTCTGGTCAATAACTAAACCCTGAAAACTGTCAGTTAATCTGTGATTGCTTGCCAGAAAGTTAATTAATGTTGCCTTTAGTCTTGTGCCTAAACACACAGACAACATTTTTGCTCCTTAAACAAATAAAACAAATAAATTGCTAGCATTTTCATATGTTATGTGTTTGCCTTGGTAGCAAATTTTCTAGCCTTTCTAACTCTTATGGTTGGCATATTGGCATATTGGCATATCTGGATCTGAGCCCTTTTCATTCATGCCAGTAGGCTGCTGTGAAAAAATCCTGTGAGCTGAGAAAAGGGCAAGGCAAAAATCATATCAGTAAGAAGGTAGAATGCTCAGTCAAACTCAGGACAGAAATATACAGCTAGTCCTAGTTTAGCAACTACAACTGGGACTGACAACTCAGTCTTTAAGCAAAGTGGTTGCTAAGGTAAAACAACAACAATGCTTATGATTTTACTTTACCGTAGCTTTCTTTTGCTTTGCAGTTTTGCTAAGATTGTAAATGCAGGATTTATTTGTAAAGTTAGTTTTTCACCATTGCAACTGCAACCAGTCCCTGAATGAGCCAATCACCAAGAGGGCATAATCTGCATTACTAATTGTTAAGTGACATTCATTGCCCAGAAATGACATTTTATAACATTTTATTAGGTACACCACTGGTATAAGGTTATATTGAGATGGTTTGAAAATTAAACCTTAATATGTAATATAATATGCAACATAGAATGCCTACATCTGGCTAAATTTATCAGATGATTAAAATATCCCATATTGGCCCACCTGTGGATTTAGGCCCAAATCACTGAATTAGGTTCTAAGATATGATAAATCCCAGAAAACTTCCCCAGTGCTGTACCAAAAAACATGCTCATGAAATATTACCATTTTGGACAATAAAGTTGTATCAAAATAATTGTTAGAATCCAAACTAACTTTGAACAACTGAAGGATCTTTTTGTTATAAGGAAAGAAAAATAAATCACCTCCAGGCAGGGAACTATAAAATATTATTTCTCAATTCTACACACTGGCAGGCAGCAAAAGTCAAGAATAACTCAAAAAATGCATCTGAAACACATGGAAGATAGTAAAGTTTCCCTCCAGCATGCTGGTCGTCTGTAGCCTATCTAAGATGAAAAGAAAAGCTGAAATAAAATCTAAATAAGATTTCTGTATTGTTGAGATGGAAAAGGCTGGATTTGTGGATTATATAGTAACAGATGTTATAGTACTTTTAATACCTTGTATTTAGGTATTTATTTTCATGGGGAGCATAGCTAGCCACTGATGACAATGGCTTCTGAGCTTTTCAGTCTTCCCCCAACCCAGCTATTTTCTCTAATAAAGCCAGTCTACCTTTTTAAATATTTTAACAAACAGTAAGATAATTTTAAGCAGGGTGCTTAAAAGAGACTGAACACAAGGCAAAGGGCATCAAATCTTATTTGGAAGACCCTGAAAGCAGTTGAGGAGGCACCCTTTCCTAGCAACAAAGAAGAAGCAATGGAGAAGAAAGAAAACATTGTCCACAGACATGGACCGACATCTAATATGGATGTAATTAGACAGATAATAAAACAAAAAAGAACTGAGAACAGAATGAAATAAACATGCTATGGGAGTAACTAAAGATTTGGCTAGTGTGTCTCAGCAAATGAATAAACAATTTAAGGAAATGTCAGGTATTTATTTTCACTTTAAGGAAAATGCTATACAATCTATTATTTTTCCTGAGTAACAGGACCTCATAACTATATTAGGCCAGGACGCATGAGCAGGACATTTCTGTTTTTGGAACTCCTTGGTATCATTACCTCTTGAGATGTTATCCTCATTATAGGATTTGATGAGAGTTAGATAAATTAGTTTTAAGAGTTTAACATAAGTTTCCCACTTTCACATGGACTTAATTCCACTTGAATATGGCAGTCTTTAATTATTGATCTTGGGTCTTTAAATGAGGTGCCTGGAAAGATTACAGTTTACTTTTTACATTGAACACCTAAAATATTGAACTGAACAGTTTCTCAACCATTAATATGTTGTTCTTGATTTATGATAATTATGATAATTAGCATGATCCAAGAAACATGCTAACACTCCCAACTGTAGTTACTATAGTTGATGCTTGATGCTTCTCCAGAACTTCTGTGTTGCTGTTTGCTGACTTTCGTGTGTGAGTTTGTTTCTGTGTCATGCAACAATAAAGGTATTGGGGAGGTTTGGGGTGGATGGATGGGAGTTGACTTTTACATTGCTGTTGTAGACAGAAGTTTGTTGGTCTATATGTATGTGAAATGCTCATGCTCTACCCAATAACACAGCAGCAATGAACTCAATCAAGCCAAACTGTTTAGTTACAGACATTAATAAAACTAATGGCTCATGCAAAGCCATCAAAGAAGTTCTGTGTTTTCTGGTTGTTGTGATTTTTGAATCTAATATTTATTCCACTATGTTTATTTAAATGTTCTGGGATACCATTTACAGGTAGTCCTAACTTAGGACTACAATTGATTCAGGCCCATATAACTGAATTAGGTTTTTACTTTAGCTTTCTTTTGCTTTACAGTCTTTCTGTTGCTAAGAGAAACATTTGTTGAATGAATTTTGCCCCATTTTAAAACCTTTCTAGCCACAATTATTAAGTGAATTAGTGCAGTTGTTAAGTTAGTAACACAGGTGTTAAGTAAATTTGGCTTCCCTAGATTTAATGTTATATTTAATTTATATTTGAGTGTATAATTCATTAGCTCCAACTGACTCTGAATCCCATCAGACTGACAGCAACCCATATGGTTAGGCCTAGGGAAGGCCTCTTGAGGACTAGTCATATACAACCACCTTCAAGGCAACTAACATGAGATAAATTGACCACCTCCCAAACCCAGCCAGTCATTTCTCCAGTACTTCAAAATTCCAGCATCTATGTCTCCAATGTCACAGGCTACCCTGTTCTACTGTGATTTGGAATTTCTGGTCATCTTAAATCAGGGTTCAGAAAGCTAAAACTTTCCTCCAATTTTTTTTAGTATTGTCATTTTGGATATCAAATGCATATGCATTTGGATTTTTTGTTGTTGTTTTTTTACATGGAAATAGATTTATATGTCCAGCATGTAAAATGGCATTGAACAGGTATATGAATGCTTCCTGTTTTGAAGGTTCATATTAGGCTATTGTCAGAATAGTATAATAGTGTCAGCAGTGTGTTTTTTTGAAAAAAAAAAAAGCTGGCAGAACTCACACATGTCATACAATATGCCTTGCCTACTCTACAAGGTTCCATCCAAAAACAGTGCCGGAACTCCGTTCTGGGCGTTCTATGACAAAAAAAGCCCTAAGTGTCAGAATAAATTTGGTATCTGTGTCTGCTGCTTCAGTCTATATGTTATATGGCATCCTGATTCTGATGAGCAGCTGTTGTCAGACTGGAGGGGCTGTAAAAAAAAAAAAAATACAAGCCTTAACTCCTATATCCATTAAAGAAAAATGCCATTGCAAAGGATGGTTTTTAAATAATTGAGGACATATTTAGAAGTTTTACCTGGCAGCTATAAGTGATAATGAGCAACATTGCATTATTCTCTCTCCCACTTCTGTTTCATAGTGGACTATTCTTCAATACCAGTCAGAACTGGGTGAACTGCTTTTCTCTACCCCTCATTGTTCCTGAACTGTAATCTGAGAAATATCTAATGAAAATCCTGAAAGCCTGAAGGCCTCTTGAATAGGTTTGATATAAGTAATTTTATCACTATAGCTTGGCTATAGGCAATGGATTTTATGACAGAATTTATGACAAAGCTAGAACTACATATGTTTTAATATAATTGAAAGGAGTACTGTGCTAACATTGAAACTAGGTTTTCCAGATTCAGTTCTTAGTATGCCTTCCTTCCTTCCTTCCTTCCTTCCTTCCTTCCTTCCTTCCTTCCTTCCTTCCTTCCTTCCTTCCTTCCTTCCTCCCTCCCTCCCTCCCTCCCTCCCTCCCTCCCTCCATCCATCCCTGCTTGCCTTTATTATTTTTAAAAATATCCAACACACTTTTCTCATGCTATTTTCCCACAACAACAATCCTGTGAGATGAGTTGGTCTGACAGAGAATGACTGGCTCAAGATCATCAAGGTGGCTTTCACGGCTAAGATGCCTAATGTGTCTCATTCAACAGAAGTAGCATGGTGAATACGCAGGATACAAAAATAACACTATCATTGTTTGGGTTTGAATAGAATAGAATAAAATAGAATAATAACTTTATTGTCACTTTGAATGTACACTAATCGGCATACATTAAAATGAAATTTCATTGCATACAGCTGTCAAAGGGTCACTACCTCCATTATACACTACATAAATGAGACATACATTCATACATACATAAATACAGTCTAGTTTGGATTATGTATACATGTGCATGGTAAGGAAGATGAATTTACCAGATGGATGACATAGGGAACAAAACTATTACAGAATCAGGTTGTCCTGTTAGAAATACTTTGAAACCTCCCCCTCAGAGGGGAGCAACAGAAACAGACCGTGAAGTGGTATGTGGAGTCTCTAACAATGCTTTGAGCTCTAAGTACATGGTGCTTATAAGCAGCACCCTGAATACTAGAAAGCGAGGTTCTATGATCTTCTCAGCTGTCCTTACCACTCTCTATATCAACTTTAAAATACTTCATCGGTGTGGCTTTGGGTTTGTTTTTTGCGTGGATGTGTGGTGGTGACATCCTGTGTGGTTTTTGTGAGTGTGGGTCTGGTATCATTTTTTGTGTTAGGGAGTCGTTTGTCAATAAGGGCGGGTTTCCAAATGGCTGGTAGGCGGGAGGTATCATCTCGCTTGTTCATGCTGTGTGGGCGTTTTTCTATCTCGATGGCTTCTCTGATTATTCTGTTATTAAAATGTTCACTTTTGGCAATGGTTCTGGTATTTTTAAAGTCAATTTCATGTCCTGTGGCTTTAAGGTGTTGGACCAGGGAAGATGTTGGTTCCTCTTTTTTGACTGAGTTCTTATGTTCTTCAATGCGTGCACTTATTCTTCTGTTGGTTTGTCCGATGTATGTGGTGGGACAAGTGGTGCATGGGATTTCGTATACTCCTTGATTTTCTAATTCAATTTTATCTTTGGGGTTTCTAAGGATGGTGGATATTTTTCTGTTTGTGCAGAATGCTGTTTTGATGTTGTGTTTTATGGAGGATCTTACTGATTCTGTCTGTGATGCCTTTTATGTATGGGAGGATGGCTTTGCCGTTTTCTTGTTCTTTGTCTTGGATTTTAGTGGGGGTTTCTTTTTGGATTAGGTTTGTAATCTTATTTCTATGGAATCCATTGGATGTTAGTACATTGGTGAGAGTGTGTAGTTCGGGTTTTAGGTGTTGTTCGTCAGCTAAGCGTTTTGTTCTGGAGATGAGTGTCTTGGCTACAGAGTTGATCTGTGCTGGGTGGTGGTGTGAGAGAGCGTGCAGATAGCGGTTTGTGTGTGTTTTCTTCTGGTAGATGGTGTGTCCTAGGGAGCCATTGGATTTCTTGTAGACTAAGACATCCAGGAAGGGAAGTTGGTTGTTAGCTTCTGTTTCCATGGTGAACTGTATTTTGGGGTGTAGGCTGTTGAGGTGTGTGAGGAAGTTGTCCAGTTTTTCTTTCCCATGTAGCCAGATTATGAAGGTGTCGTCTACGTATCTGAGCCAGAGTTTGGGTTTGTGATCTGATTTTTCTAGAGCTTGGGTTTCAAAATGTTCCATGTAGAGGTTGGCAATGACAGGTGAGAGGTGTGATCCCATGGGTGCTCCTTCTGTTTGTTTGTATTTTTGTCCATTATAGATGAAGTATGTGTTGGATAGGCAGTGGTTGGTCAGATCTAAGATGTGTTTGGGGGGGTTATATTTGTTTTGAATAGCTGTCAAGGCTTCTTTGATAGGTCACCACCACACATCCACGCAAAAAACAAACCCAAAGCCACACCGATGACGAGGCACGACCACAAACCAGAAGCCAGACCACAGCTGCATCATTAGCCACTTTAAACCCCCCCAATCCATACATGAAGCAAACTGACACCCTCCATGAAGAAGAAGCACGACCACGAACGCGAAGCCAAAAAATAAGAAGGCAGCCCAAAATCTCAAACCCCTCTGCAACTCAGACTAACCTGAGCACAACCAAACAGAACACTCCCCCAGCCAATCAGAGCACAGCCAAGCCCCTAACCATTCAGAACACACCTCCACCCAATCAGAACACAGCCAAGCTCCCACCCAATCAGTTCATACCCCCACTGGCAGTTAAAAGGAAGAAACAGCTAAGACCACACATTGCTGCTCAAAGCACGAAGCTGAAAACACCAGCCTGAAGATGACGAATGGGACTTCGTCGAAACGTCGCCAAGACACTTCCAATTTTACGCGGGAGAAAACCCGAACAACCAAAGACCTACATACAAATACCCGCGAAAACCTCAGAAAATATATATATATATATATATATATATATATATATATATATATATATATATATATATATATATATATATAATAGAAACGAATAAATAATGATCACCAAGAGAATAAATAGAAAAATATTTAATAAATTCTATTCTATTCTTGGTGATCATTTATTTGTTTCTATAGCATGGATTATACCCAAGAGTCGGATTTTTACCTGTATAACTAATCATATATAGAAAACCCAAATAACCAAAGATCTACATACAAACACCCGTGAAAACCTCAGAAAACAAACCTCAGAACACACACACACACACACACACACACACACACACACACATATATATATTAAAAATATGAACCCTGGGTATATTCATGTTTAAAATAAAATGAGCACTAAGGTAGTTAAAATTATAAAAGTTTAATTTAAAAACGCCAAGCTTTTGCTGTCACCTGCCGGCATCATCAGGGCTTAAAATGCCAGAGAGTGGGAGAGTCTCTTATAAGCAAGCCAGAGTCTGCGCACGGCTCCTTGATCTCGTTATCGGACCTAATTGGATAGATTGTACTCCAGTGATCCGTTTCTTCCTGCACCCCTTATCTACGTGTATGTCCTCATTTGCCTTCTTTTCCTTGGATTCTAGGGTGATAGGGAGGTTGCCCCACCCACCCTAGAATCCAAGGAAAAGAAAGCAAATGAGGACATACACGTAGATAAGGGGTGCAGGAAGAAACGGATCACCGGAGTACAATCTATCCAATTAAGCCCTGATGATGCTGGCAGGTGACGGCGAAAGCTTGGCGTTTTTAAATTAAACTTTTATAGTTTTAACTACCTTGGTGCTCATTTTATTTTATACATATGTGTGTGTGTGTGTGTGTGTGTGTGTGTGTGTGTGTGTGTGTGTGTTTTCTGAGGTTTTCGCGGGTGTTTGTATAGTCCTAAAAGTAATAATCACATCAATATAATATTTCTTTTCTATCCAATCATTCTGGTTGCCTTATCATAGATCCTGTTACAATCCTTATTTTAATTTGTTTCTCCCATCAAATTCTAGATATTCTTACTAGTTAAGATTTTATCAAAAAATAATTACATTTAAGAATTTAACTCTATTTTTCCATATGAACCATTTGACATTTTTACATTTCTTAAGGAATAGATAAAACAGTAGAAAAACAGAAAGAAAAACAAGAGTAAAAAAGCATGAAAAATAACATATTACTTAATATATATATCCCTACTAAGTTAATATGTATTTATTTCCTAAATTTCTTATTCTGTTAACCATAATTAAAAATGTTTAATCTTTAAACATTCCATTTAATACATCTAGTCATCTAGTCCTTTAACTCTTATTCAAAACATTTTAATCCATTATAATTTTCTTAAATTCAATCACATTTAATATCTAAAACATTTCCTTTATCTAAGTCATTTCAACTTTTTTATATTACTCATATCAAGAAAGGGAACAAAAAGGGGAAAAAGCATACTATATTATATTTAGAGAATTCATCCGTCTTAGAGTGACATATATATTCCAAAACTTTTCTATTTCTTTAACCATATTCAAACAAATGTTTTTTAAGTATTCTCTCTGATAAGTCCCATCATCTATTTTCTTAATTTCTACTTTAGTCTTTTTCTTTTGCCCAGTGTCTTTCTTAATCAATGTATTTTGCTGAATCAAAAAGTTTTTCTGTATGTTCGTAAATGTTGCTGTAGATATAAAAAGTAAACCAGGAGAAGTTTCTTTGTATGGGACTTCTGCCTTTCCATGTTTGTTGAAAATCTTTTTCTTTCTCTCCACTTCTCATTATTTCCTTTCTCTCCGATGTTCCTGACATCTCTACAGTCCATTTTATCTGTTTTCTTGTCCGCAGATTTATTTTGTAGTCTTAAGGGATAAGTTGTTTTTTTTCCAATTCTTGTGAATTTTTTCCACTAGGATTAAATCATGTTTCCTTGTTTTGTTAAGTTCGATCCTTAAGTTTCTATTATCAATTCTATATCCATTTTATCTGTTTTATCTGCTCCTCCTCTGTTGTTGTTTTCTGGGAATTTTTTTGTTGTAGAGTTAACTTGGAAATAGATTGATTTATCTTTTCAAAGTTGTTTTGGATTTCTTTGTGGTTTAAAGTCATTGTTGTTTGAATTAGGTGCAGTATACTATATATCTCCTCCTGTGAAGTATGTTTTCTTGATATGTTCTTTCTACATGTCTCTGATCCATGATAGCCAAGAATTTGAGTTTTCCTCTTTCTTTCTTTTCTCTGCAAATAGCTTTAGAGTCCCAATTAGATAGATATTGTAATCCAAATAGTTCAAAAAAGTTTTTTCCTGAAATTTATAATTTTCTCTTTGTCTACAATTTTAGATTTATCCAGATTTAAGTTTTAAGTTTCAGGTTTTATATTTATTTCACTTCCATATATTTTGATCTTCCATAAAAAGATTAATTCGCTGCTTCTGTTAGTATAAGGGTGGTGGGGGGGGGAAATCTCCCTCCTTCTCTTTTGGAGGTATTTTGCTTCTTGGGGATCTTTTCCAGGAAATTAAATGTAAAATAGAAAAGAGAAGATCAAATTCCTCTCCCAGTTTCAAGCATGCTGTTCACCATTGTGCTGGTTAGTACTTTTGGACTTCAGTTGCTAGTAGCCTGGGCTAGTTGATGCAATATGGCCAGCCTTTCTCCTGTTGGGTTAGAAGGCTTTCCCCAAGTCGAACAGAACAGCCACTGCTGTTCCAGAATCACTGGAGCAGCCTTCTTTCTTCGTCGCCTCTCTGGGATGAGTTAGACCCATTTAGGGCCCCCTAACAGGGCGAAATTAGCCATGGGTGTAGGGGGAATCTGCAAGCTCACAACCGGTTGCTACTATGCAATACGGAAGTAGAACCAGGTTACTTTTATTGCAACAGTCCACCAGAGCCTTCACATCTTCCCTGTAAGCATCTTCATTGTCATCCTGGATAAGACCCATCACTGCTGTGTCGTCTGCATTCTTCACAATATAATTCATAGGAGATTTGGTACAGCAATGATGGGTCATCAAGGTGAACAGTAGTGGACTCAGTACACAGACCCATGGGGAACCCAAACTTAAGGAGATGAAGTTGGAAACTTTCTTTCCAACTTGCACAAACTGGAGCCTATCAATAAGGAATCAAGTATTTGGTTACATATTGTAATATATCTTGGTGGTCATAAACCTGTTAATAATATTTGTGTAAAGTAAGGTGAAATGAGTTCTTTCATCTTTGAAATAAACTCATTTCAAGTCCTCTTTGATTCAATTCAGATTAACATAACTAGCTTAGTGAAAAGGAGTGTAATTCAGATGTCATATATATATATTATTAGAACAAACAATTTGTTTTGGCCTCTTCATTAAGCAGAACTTTCCAGCTTCCATTTTTACTTCATTATTAATATAGCCCATAGAATTGGAAATAAATTAATGGGACAATAAGAAATTCATGACAAGACAAGACATGACAACCTATCATCTGCTCTGGGGATCTGGTAATATCCTATAAAGTGTCTGTATTGCTAGGGAAATTACTCACAAGTTATATTTTAATTTGTTTTGTAATTTTAATGATTTTTGTAGTTATGTTTTTGATTATTTTATTGTATTGCTTTTGTATTTTTAACCTTATAAGATGCTCAAAGTGATATATGAAATGGGTAACTATATAAATTTACCGAACAATCAAACAATACGAGAATGATATTCTAGTCATACCTAATGCCCAGCAGATATATTGGCAATATTGGTTGAATATGATTGGAGTTATAGTTCAATATATTGATACAATACCAAATTAGTGCAATAGCAGACCTAATATCTGGATAAAACAGGTAATAGCTTCACCTGTTTTTCCATTTTATATCCCCACCATAAGCAAAAAGTTTTAATTGTTGAAAATATAATATACTGTGAGTCCAAACACAGTTACAACTTTAATTGTTGATCCTTATCTGACACCTTTAAATGTATTTTTTAAAAAAAGAGAAGGAAGGAAGGAAGGGAGGGAGGGAGGGAGGGAGGGAGGGAGGGAGGGAGGGAGGGAAATTTTTATATGGTAGCATCTCCTCTGTCACTGAAATAATATATTTGTGGTAGTAGAACATAGAATCAGAAGTTTGGAGTTCTACTAGTCCAACCTTCTGTTCAAGCAGGAAACCCTGTATTATTTCAGACAAATGGTTGGCCAATCTCTTCTTGAAAAGCTCCAGGTGATTTTAGTATCTGGGTATTATTTTTGTATCAGCTATGTTTGCAACTACCAAAAATTTGTACTTTTAAAGCTGTCTTAAAGAAAAATATCCAGTTTATGAAAATAAGGTGAACAATAACTGATTATTATTGCATGAAGGCATCCTACACTTTTTTACAGTTATCAATCAGATCCTTCTTTTGTAGACCCATATAAGTGGCAATTCAAAAGACAAAACCTGGTAAATATTTTCAATGAAACTTTATATTCTTTAATGTCACTGTGAAATAGACTGACTGAATGCATGTATCACCTTGGTTTCATATGTTATGTGACAGCCATAATGGAGGATAAGATAAGATAAGACAAGACAAGACAAGACAAGACAAGACAAGACAAGATAACCTTTATTGTCATTTTTACACTGTGGGCACAATGGCACACATCAAAAATGAAATGTAGTTGCCCGCTCTCAAAGTGAAACACATACATGACACACACCTAATACATACTATGAACAACATATGTATAGACCCACATCCCTACATATATGTAGCAAATAAATATTAAATATTGTCCATCTTGAATATATTACGGAAGGAGGAAGCTTGAGAGTTCGCAAGGTTAATGCTCTATGGAATGAAACTCTGGCTGAATCTGGATGTTCTGCTTCGGATACCACAAAGCCTCCTCCCAGAAGGTAACAAGGAAAACAGGTCATGAAGAGGATGTGTAGTGTCCCAGATAATCTTACGGATCCTGCTCAAGCAGAGCTTCTGTGCTGTGTCCTGGATGGGAGGGAGGAAACTGCCAATAATTTTTTCAGCCATTCTCACCACTCTCTGCACCACCTTCCTGTCTGAAGCAGTGATGCCTCCAAACCAGACTGTGATGCTTCTGTATTTTGTGTATCCAGCCATTTTAAGGTTATTCAAGCCAATCATGTTTAAAAAAATGTGGTTTGTGCAAGGTAAGAATTATACATAGTGTCAGAGGACATCTTTCTCTCTTACAACTTTTTCTCTACTTGTCCAGGCCTGAGGATCCAAGGTTGATATGGAGGCCCTGAAGTGGTTTGTTTTAATGTTGTCACCAGGGAGATGGGGGTGTTTTAGATTTTGTATTTGGGGGTTTTGTTTCTGTAATCACCCAGAGTTACCATAAGTGAATTGGACAACCATATAAATTTCTTTAATATATAAAAAATTAATAAAATCCTCACTTCTGGATTTTTATATCGATCTCTGTTCCACTATGCTTGCTTTAAGTTAAGTTACACAAAACTAAGACAGTTGATCATTATCATAAATATTTTATAGGATATGAATACTAAGACACAAAATTACAAGCTTGATATTCATGACAAATATTTAGAATATAGCTGGATACAAATGATTTTTCAAAATAACGGACTGGACTCAAGCAGAGAAGACCAGATAGGAAGACCAGAAAAATAATGACAAAGAATATACCCTTTATCCATATGGTGATGGATAACAGATTCACCATGGAGTATAGGTGGCCATGGAATATTGCAGGTACAGTACATCAAAAAGAAAAGAAAAAAAAGCTGAAGGGAAAAAGGCCATTGAAGGACATGCACTGAAGAAGTTACACTGAAGATAATATACCAGGAAGGCTTACTGAGTATTGGAGAAACTAAACTGGCCTACAAGAAAGACCAGATAAAAAGAGACATGGCAAGGTAAAGTATTACATGGCCAGTAGATAAAAAAAATAGTAGGCAAAGCAGATAACAACAAGACAGGACCACTGCTAAGAGCAGCAAAATTGAAGAAAGAAAATTCAGAAGAAATTCTGACTACCCAAGAACAAGACTTAAAAACAAATTCATACAAAGTCCGAATCAAGATTATAGCAACAAAAATTAAATGCCACTTTCTGCTGAAGCTGAAAATACAGTGGATACCTAATGAGCTGCTGCAAGAAGATTGCACAGATGGATTACAAATAATGACACAACAAAGTAGCATTGGAAAATCTGCAAGAAATCCCATTGCCTGCAAGCAAGAACTGTTGGAACCATGAAATAAAGTAATAAAAATATGAAGAAGCTAAAGTGTTCTTGGATTTTAGAATTCAAACAGACAAGCACAACACTCAGACTTAACAATTGTTAGTATGACAGACAAAAAAAAGTCTGGGTACAGGACTATGCAGAACCTGGAGAAAGCAGAATAGATAAGAAGGAATTGGAGAAAAGTCACATACTACAAAGGCCAATACAAAAATCCATTTGAAAAAAAAAAGTAGGCCCTGGGGAAAGGAATCCATCTAACTATAGCAGACAGTAGAATGATCTAGATCAGGGGTGTCAAACTCGCAACGTCACGTGATGTGATGCGACGCATCATGACTTTTTTGCCATTACTGGCAATGGGGTGGGTGCGGTTTTGGCATGTGGGCTGGCAGTTTGACACCCCTGCCTAGATCTTTTAAAGCTCTATAGTTCTTATTTTGTGGCTTTACTGAAATTGTTTGAAATTGTTTAGATGGAGTTCTTTAGGTGAAAGTATAGGCAAAAATGACCACTTATAAGATCTTCCTTTCAAACGTACTAACTAACCAAAATTCTAAAGTCTTAGCCAGTACACTCTAAAGCAAAAACAGAGCAGAAGACTTTGCAAGGTTTAAATAAATGCAGGCAACTCATAGACTGGATAGTCTATATTGTAAAATTTAAATTGCTGTATTCCTTTTGGGAGCAACAAATTAAACTCTAATTGTCATTCTGAATTTACAGAGAATCATTTATTTCCTCCAGAGGTGGCAGGCAAATGACTGAATAAACTTAGGACTGATTTCACATGCTAGTTTCTCAATGTGTTATCTATCTATCTCTCATGTTTTAGGATTTTTAAATTTGTTTTTTATAATTCATTGTCATGCAGAAAAATCCTGTATTACCATGGCAACAAATGCATAGCAGCACATTGGCACTCAATTAAGGAACCAACTCCCTCTTGCCTGACAAATTACAATATGTTACATAAATAATGCTAAACTATATAAATTAATCTATATGTTTATTTCTTAGTATTTTTAATCTTATGCTCAAAGAGATACTTTTATCATAACTCTCATAAGCATCTTAACATTTTCAGCACCATGCAGTTTTATGGAAGTGATAAATGCAAACTTTCTGTGTATGTTGAAAACATAGGATATTTAGCCTGCAGAAAGATTACTTGACTCTTTTTTGCCACAGAGATGAGACCAAGAGAAATGGCCTTTAAAGAACAAAATACAAAACAAAACAAAGAAATACTGTTTGGTGATGAATTTCTTAATTGCCAGTTCTAGAAAAGACATAGTTCTTGATTAGAATTTGCTTCAATTTGTTATGTACATCTTCAGATTATTGTTATTTAATTTAGAACAGCTGATACATTTTGGTAAATTTGTTATTTTTTTCCTTATTAATTTGAAAATTATTTCCATCTAGGCTCTCTGTTGAAGATTTTTAGCAGATCAAATGTTCTTGTGCCACAAGAGAAACAGCACTGCAGTGGAATCCCTAGCCAGGAGCCTGTTTCTGGCTGACAAAAAATCTTTGGAATCACACGTTTTGTGCTCCAGAGAAGCTGTTCTTTGTGAGAAGACCACAGGAATTAAGTTTCTTGTGGTGGATAAAAATCAAAAAGCTTAGCAAGAGTGGGATCCAAAAAAGTTTTAAACAGATAAATAGAAGCAGTGATTTTTTTAAAAAAGCAGAATTTTTTTTTAAATGAAACATGATTTTGTTGCAGTTTTATTTTTTATTTTCTTAATCAAATAGAGCAAGAAAAAGAAAAAAAACTGAGCATTTGATTAGTTAGGAATTGTTTACTTTACCACTTTAGTTACACTTTCATTAAATTATGAATAAGACTGCATTAAAAATATTGTTAATTAATAGTTTTATATGAATTCAATATCTTGAATGCTAATCTAAATTTATTTAATCAGCAAGTTGAAAGCCAAGCTATCTAGGTTATGATCTGAACCTTGTTTATTTTTTATTATTAGTAGTATATTTTTGCTAATTATAACATGCTATTAAGTGAGAGAACTCAATAAACCCTCATTCAAATGACAACTCTGAAATTATTTTTATACTCAGGAAATGACTTCTTGATATTTAACAGTTCGTACAATTTTATATGTAATAAGACATTTTATTAGGCAATGAAGAGGCTAATTGCCTGTAATTATATTCTTTATTTAAAAGTATTTACTATAACTATTTTTAAAAGTTAGGTTCCACAAGAGGAATCATTTGTGCAACCCCCTGCCTTATTCACAGAGTTTTACAGATGTCCAAGCTATGAGTTCTATTTGTAGAAAATATTTTCATCACTATGGCCATAACTATGCTTCTACAGTAGCTTATAACTTGGGAACTTCAGTTTGACGAACAGATGAGAAAAATTGTAATAATGATATTAATAATCTTAGATGCTGAAAATCAGGGATTTCTAAATTTCAGAAACATCTAAGAAGGAAAACTACTTGCCTTTCTTCGTTCAGGAATACATGAAAGGGAGAGCAAGGCTGCACTCATTTGGATGCCATGCTATACATTTCCAGGAAAAAAGAAATGCATCCCTAAAAAAGAAGGCAAAAACATATATCAGATTTACATATCTTAATTTCTATGAAAAGATACTTGGATTAGAAGAATTAACTACAATTTAAATAGAAATACAAGATATCTCATTATATATGACCAGATGGACTGTATGCCTGAAGAGTCTGCTCTCTGCTCATCATCAGATTCCTGTTTTACTTTCTTATGGTTCTTCCACATTAAAATTGAGAACAGTTAGCTCTTCCATTGGAGCACACAAACTGTTCAGAGTGTTCTTTAAACAGGAGCATGTCTTCTGAAAGATATCCTTATGGCCCCCCAAAAACTTTTTGACCTTGCCTCACCATTTCTGATGTCTTATTTACTCAGGCCCCAATCTCTTATGATTTCAGTTAAGTGAAGAAACTTGTCTATATTCAGATAAAGCTCACTGGTCAGCAAGGCAAAGCTACACTCTAGAGTTATTTTCTTTGTTGGTACTTTAGATTAGCCTCCTGGTTCTCTTTATATCAGAATCACTAATAGGATCTGCAAAAATAAAATGCAACAGCCAATGTAATATAATGGTTAAGGGACTGGAATAGGACTGGGGGGAACTGTAGTCTTCAATATTTACTGGTTAGCTTAGCCAAACATTAACTCCCAGTTCAATTTATATTATAAGTTTGGGGGGGATGGGTGGATTGGACAAAGGTGTACTATGTACACTGCTGAAACTCCTGGAGGAATGGAAGAATGTAAACCTAATAAATAACATCTTTACCCTGTCTTCCTGTTTCCCAAATGAGTGCTCCTATTGAGGAATTCAGGCCGTGAAATACGACTTCTCAAGATCTCTTGAAACTATTAAGAAATCTTCTCAGAGTTTCCATTATTGTTCTCTGTCACTCGATATTGTGTGATGACATTGGTTAAATATAATAAATATCCTTATCTAAAGGTTATTGGTGGCATCATTTCATTCTGTGTATATACACAGATGCTGCACTCTATGGGGATTGTTTTGAGTAAATATTGATCAAGTTCACTATGTTTAAAGTGCCTGAATATAGATTCAGGCTCAAGTAGCCTACAGCAAATTTCAGAATACTAATATTACATCTCTCTCTCTCTCTCTCTCTCTCTCTCTCTCTCTCTCTCTCTCTCCCTCTCCAATTTAAATTGACATCAGTGAGCAATATCTGGGGGCTCTGGATAGACAGACTAATTTTCTCTGAAGTTAGCATGTCAGTGAATTAGATACACTGTAGGAGAGGAGAGTATTTGAATAGCAGAGTACCGTTAATCTCCAAAAAGCCATCTCTAAGCAGTAATCAAATGTGGAAAACTTGGCATCTGAAAAAGTTCCTGTTGTATTGTAATCCCTGGAGGGAACATAAGTTAGAAAGTACTTGGTAACTGATAAAATAGTCTAGTGAGTGAAGATTGTCCCACAGTCTCATGTTGATAGAGCTTTGAAAAATTGTCTCACTAACCTTTTAATATCAGAATATAAACATATGATGTTCAGGGATGTTTATAATTCCTAGTGATCTTCTGCAAAATGAGGTTTACAGTTATATTGGGATTATTATTTACAGTGCAGTGCATATATCTGCAATACATCTAAATGTGTGGAAGCACTTTTGAGAAGCAACAGTTTTTCAACCATTATATAATGATTCACAAAAAACAGTGGACCTGAATCATGATCTGTCATTCTGTTTGGTTATATTCTACAAAGTATGTTTCAAGAGATTCTCCCTATTCCAAAATAAAGTCTTCTACCATAAGAGAGCAAGTTATATTCTGTTACTTCCACCGATTTATGGATAAAAGAATTCATATGCTACCTTGAGTGCCAGGGGAAAAAGCAAAACATAAGTCAAATAACTGGAGATCAAAGATCTTTTCCATTACATCACTGTGTACATTTTAACTTCATTTTTTTTATCAAAGTCTTTAGCTTCAGCTCTGTGGTACACGTAGCCTTTTTTAAAAACAAACGCCCTAATTACCCCAGTACAAAATGACTGGGGAATGGGAAATAGGGCAGGAAGAGATTCAGTTGTTTGCAATGGCTGGTTCCCAGTAGGGGTCCTGAGTTACCAACATAGAGGAAAATTGGCCTGATTAATCTGTAAAGCTTCGTTGCCTGCTTTGCCTGGAATCAACACAGTAATTATTAAAAAGCTAAACTGTGATCTAGCCAGAGTCTGAATCTTGGAAATTGTTTCTTCTTTTTATCAGTTTAAATACATTTCATTAATTTAAATGTTGATACCTGTTGTTTATTAATGATTGGTGAATGGCTGAGAAAGAAAATCAAGAATAGTAGAATAATAAATTCAGCCAATGAGTCAGGTAACAGATATAAGAGTAAATAATAATAAAGCTGCTTTTCACCTCTCCAGAACTAGACTTTTCTTAGTTGTAACAAATCTTGTTGTTGATGTAAAAAGCCAAAGGTTTTAGCAGTGGGGAATAACTACCTTTAGCTGAATTCAGAAGTTTGAGGGGGAGGGAAATGGTGCGTGCACACGTGCCTTTGAGTTATTTTTTGATTCTTGGTGACTGCCTGAACTAGACCCTTCAGATTTTATGGCCAGATTTTAGGAAGTTGTTTGGCATTGCTTCCTACCTAAGCTAAAAGCAAGTGATTAGGTCAAAATCACCCACCTGGATTTATGCCTAAGAACTCCTGGTTTCCTGATTTCTAGTCTGATGCCTTAAGCTAGTGGTGGCAAACATATGGCACACGTGCCAGAGGTGGCACTCAGAGCCCTCTCTGTTGGCACACGCACCACAGCCAGCATCAGGTGCATCAGGCTGCCACCACCGCCCAGAGCAGGAGCCCCACCCAGCACAAAGAAGGCAAAGTGGCCGACTAGCAAGCTCGAGTAGAAGTGGTAGAGCAGAGGTCACCAACTATTGTTGGACTGGAAGAAAAGGGAGGGGGAAGCATTTTGTACTGCAAATGGGGTGGGGCTAGTGCCTACATGATATTCAATAGCCTTGCCCTGTTCTTGCATGATGCAGAGCCTTGTATCTGCACCCCACAGTGCGGCAGCAGCAGCCGTTTTTGCGCCTTGCAGCACGGTGGCCTATTTTTGCATCCCCGGTTTTTGCGTGCCAGATGCAGCAGGTGCCTCCCTGACCCCCCCCCCCTGAGGGCACCACAATGCTGATGCAGCCCTGGCACTTTGCAATGAATAAATGGGTTTTGGGTTGCGGTTTGGGCACTTGGACTCTAAAGGTTCGCCATCACTGCCTTAAGCACTACACCAAATTAGTTGCCTTAGAAGATAAGTAAGATCTTGATTATTATTAGGATCTGGGACTGCTTGACTTTGGGGCTGCTGACTAGACTGGGAAATCAGATAAATATTACAGAAAAAGATAATGGCAGTCACATTGTTAAGAAACCTGCATGAATAAAATTTGGATAAAATAATAAAATTTGGTTTAAATTGCAGCCACCAGGAGTTGACCCTGAGTTGACCTTACTTTAATGAATGGAAAGGTTGTCTGAATGGAGTGTCTCCTTCAAATAGGAAGGTTCATTCTATTTATGGTTTTATGGTTGAGCACCAGTATTTGAAACAGAATCTAAAAACAAATCAAGCGGCATTTGTTGAAGGAAAAGTCTTTATCAGGGTCCAATCCAAGCTGGGAATAAACAATTATGGTGACTGCTTTAGAAAGAAGGTTGTAATTTATTGAAGAGGAGAGCCAGACAGAAAGATGGCTCTGGAAGAAAAGAGAGAACACATGTAGTAGGGAGTGAGTTTTTATACCCTCCTGGGCTTTTGTTTGGATTGTTTCCTGTTCCTGTTTGAGGCTTTGTATTTCCTTTGTCATGTACTTTGACCTTTGTCTGAGTGTGCCCCTTTGGCATCTGTGGGTTAATCCTATTATGTCCTGTCTTAGAGTTTGGACATAATAGGGTTATTTTACGTGTCTTTGTCTTCCTAAACTTCTAGCTAGAGAGCTCCAACCTTCCAGAATGGATTGTTACATCTGCATTTCTACAGAGCTGTTTTTTGCTGGGGGGAGGGAGACTTGGGGCTATTAAGAAAAGCTGGGTAGGTTGGCATGCTTTTATATGGTATGAGAAATCTAAAGCACATAAGTACTTTCAGAATCATGCAATAAGAAACGTACTACTTTCAGAATGGGAAAAAATTAAACATAAAATATACATGAAAATACCTGAGTGGTTTTCAACAATGGAAGCATTTGCTTATCCAAATCTGATTAATTATGACAAACTGATTAGTTACAAAGATATTTTAGATAAAGAGGGAAAACTTAAGGATAGGCAAACTTTACAATTACAAGGTATTGATTTGACATGGTGAGAATCTACCATCTGGCCAGGTTATTATTACCAAAATTCTAGAGTGTGCAGAAATGGATAAACTAACATTAGAAATGAAAGAAAAAGATGATTCAATTTATTTTAGAATGTGGGAAAAATTTTATCAATGGTTAGAGACACGTTAGAACTTGAAGGATTTAATATTTTAGAATAGATGACTGATTTTTAATCGAGTTCTAACTAACATTTTGATGATACAATTACTTTTCCTGACTTACTGATTTTCATTTGTTACTTTTGATTGTTAGGATTTATTTTTTTATTTTATTTTATTTGTTCTTTTGGTGATTTTATTAGTAGTGTTTACTTAATAGATCAACGTATTTGTTTACTAATTATTTTTAATATGTTACAGTTTAAGCTTTGTTAAAAATGGTTGAATATGATACTTACTCATTATTATGAACCGGACGGTTGCTTGATTGTTGAAATATGTGATTGTATCTATCCTTATTTTACCCTAATCCCTTATTTCCTTCCCCTCCCCCTTTCCTTTTTACTCTTCCCTTTACCATACCTGTATTTTTCCTATTTTTCCTTACCTATATAAATTTAATAAAATTTTGTTTAAAAAAAAGAAAAGAAAAGCTGGGCTTGCTTTTCTGCCTCTTTAAGATCCTTTGAGGAAATATAATATTCTGCCCTTTTAATATTTCCTTCTGTGGGGAGGGGGCTGATTTGTCACACATTTATACAATATATATTCACATTCAGAAACTGTGAAGGCCATTTCTGAATGCTTATATTTTTTACTTCAAATGTGTAATGGTTGTTTTGGAGATATATTTCCAGTTATTGTCTTCATTTAGCTTCATTTTCTTTATTGATTATGGGATTTTTATAATATATTTATATGTTTAATTTTTTATTTTTATGTGCACAATATTCCCTTGATGCTCACTGTCATACAATATCAAACCTAGCTATAGTCAAACCTATACATAATGGTTAGCAAGCTATGCTTTTCTTCAAATATATTTTGTATCAACCCTCTTTTTTTCTAGAAATATACCTTAGGTAATTGTGGCCAAGCAGTGTAATGTTGTTTTGTCAATTTAGAATACTTTGTTTCAGAGTATTTCAGGCTTGCCAAAGATTTCTCCAGATATGGGAGATTAGAAAAGCGGATCAGCAAGGGAGATGTGGGGAATATTATATGGTGGGTTTGTGTGTTTTAATTATGTAAGACACTCAGACTCACTTGTGTGAAATGGGTGGTGGGAGTACTGCTCTCTCTCTCTCTCCCTCTCTCCCTTTCTCCCTCTCTCCCTCTCTCTCTCTCCCTCTCCCCCTCGCTCCCTTTCTTCCTCTCTCCCTCTCTCTCCCTCTCTCTCTCTCTCTCTCTCTCTCTCAGAGAGAGAGGGGGGAGAGGGAGAGGGAGGGGAAAGGGACAGATCTCCTTCCAACAACTATCTTACATGGATCACAGTTACATTAACAATGCTATCCAATATGGATACCTACTGTAATATCTACTAAACTGTTCAACAGGTCATTTGAAGTTATTTTTAGCTAGAACAATGCAATAATCAGAATTTTAAGGAGCATTACACTTTCAGGCCAAATTGTGGTTATCTTAAAAGAACTTCCTGCCGACTAGTGCATGGAAATGTATAGACATCCCTGACCCAATGTTTATGTTTTAATAAATAGTAATAAATGAATAAAAACTAACATAGTCTCTACACGATACAAAGTTAAACATAACATCTGTCTACAAATCTGAATAATATTTATTATGTATTTGTAACCTTACAGATTCAGAATAACAAAACAATATAAAGCAACTCAAGAGAGCAAGAAAAAGATTAAAAGCAGAAGCGAAATGCAATGGAAGGTTGAAGTTAAAAAAATCTTGGGAAGTGGGTGATAGGCTCAAAAAAGAGTGAATAGAATTGACAATAAATGTGTTGGAAAGTGAAATAAGAAAATTCTTTTAGCAATTTATATGGAAATAATAATGATTCTTCAAATAATGAAATTGTTAAATTTCATTGTTAATTTAATTGTTAAATTAAGTCATGAAAATGAAGTCATTAGGTGCCATATAGATATTAAAAATGTATATTGTCTCCTTATGGATTGGCTGTACGGGGCAGGAAGAAAGGCAAGGAATTCTGATGTCCCTTAGTTGTTGCAGAAGTAAAGATGCAAGGTTGCTGATGTGAGTTCTCATTCCTGTTTTTGTGTTCCCTGAAATTTTACAAGAGGTAAGGATCACACTTGTACTACCAAGAGATAACAATAGAAATACCAAAAGGACAGTGGAATTCAGTGGAATAAAGAAAAGAAACTGAGTCAGATAACTGAAAGAAGACCCAGCCTTATCTGGAGATGGTAAAACTGAACAATAGCTTACTATAATAAGCTATGATATTTTGAAGCTAATCCAGTTGAGTTAGGAATAGCAGAACCTAACAGTTCCACAAGCCTTCCAAAGACAGTGATCAACTACATTCCCTACAATTAATATAGCTAATAAATGTTTTCTCTCCTTCCTACAATCAGAAAGGGAATGAAAGACATAATTCAGTTAAGTAAACAATTATCAGGTTACTTCAACCTAAAGCGGTACCTGCTGAATTATAGAGGATGGAAGGAAATATAGGGGTATGTGTAAGTTAAAAGAACATTAAGCTCTGGTAAAAGGGACATAATTCCCAGGCCTTAAAGGAGAGGGTTAAAGCAAGAATTGTTACTACTGCCTTTATCACTAGAAAAGATTATAAACACAGCATGAAAGGGACATATTTAATTTCACTAAGTATTGTCACTTGTCCCTTATAAATATAAGCATAAGTAAATATATAAGTTGTATATAATAGGCTTAGCACACCAAGAGTGTAGTATATGTTCAATATAAACCTACTTCTTGTAAATACCAAAGAAAAAGCATTCAACCTCTGGTATGTGGTATGTTCTTATCTTAATTGTAATTCCACCATGGTTATTTAAAATTTTAATGGAAAACTATGAAAAGAATGCTTTGGGTAATGTTAAAAGTGGTCTTCAGGAACATGAATATGTGCACATTTTTATATGCAGATGATGCAATGATGTTCGTTGAGAATCTAAATAATTTGCAATAATTGATTGTATGAGGAATATTTGCAACAACACTTATCCAGCATCTAAAATATATATTTATCAAACACCAAGGTATTTATGCTCAGTAGAGAAAGTATAATAAACAAGATTTGTTGTCTCTTCTTTATTCATAAGTATTTTATGTTATTTTTAAAGATGCTGCTCATAAAGCATTGCAGTCTTATTGTGCATAAAATCTTCAGAATAGCCATTCATATTTTGTATCTTTCAAATGTCTCCTATTTACAATTATTTATTTTGATATAAATGCATATGTAGTGTATATGTTTGAAATACAAATTATATTTCTTCAATTTAAAATATTTATAAATTAATCAGAAAATATGTGACTAATGAATTAGATGGTTAGGTGAGCCATCCCAGTTACTGAATGTTTATTGTCCTGAACCAGAAGTATTTTTGTTGCAACTGAATCTGAACTGAACTGGAAAAAAATATTTGATTCCTGCTGATACCATTTTGTTTTCTTGTTTAGCCAATTCTGTTATATAACCTTCATGGCATTCCATGAAGCTGAAAAGGTAGACTGTAGGCCACTTATACTTTAATAAGCACATTAGATGAGGAAATCAATTTCTGTCATAAGAGCCTGGATTATGCTACAGCTGCCGTTCCTTCTTTTCTGATTCAAAAGCAAATGAAAGCATGTGCAGCCATATGAACTGTTGCAATGTGGATTTTTTTTCCTGGCTTTTCTGTTGTTTTAGTCTGACTGAAACATTATAAAAAAAACTATTGGAAGTAGAGTTCAAAGTTTAGTATTATTAAAAGAAAAATCTATTCAATTAATCACTTGTAAACGAAAGTTTACCATGGTCTCCTTAAAAAATAGGTTCCCCACTACATTTCTTGTTGTTTAGGTTATTCTCTCTCTCTCTCTCTCTCTCTCTCTCTCTCTCTCCCTCTCTCTCTCTCTCTCTCTCTCTCTCTCTCTCTCTCTCCCTCCCTCCCTCCCTCCCTCCCTCCCTCCCTCTATCTGTCTCTCCCTCCCAACCTGATAATTGTTTACAGTTTTTTTGGACAACAGTATGGAAATGGTTATTTCCCTTTTTCAAGCATTTATTTTTTCAGTTTCCAATCTAATGTACAGAACACTAAACAAAGCTTAAAAAATAAGTCACACTTATATTTTGTTCTTCAGAATTTGAAGCCTCAAATATTTAGGTTTTTAGATTATTGGATACAATTGCTTTACTTACCTTATCCAGAGAGTACCTTTTTTTCAAGATAGTTATGAAGCAGTCCAAGAACTCTTTAAACTTCAATCTTATGTTAAGGTTGGAATCAAATTATATTACTGTACCTCAAGACTTAATATGGTTATCAATATTATTTCGGCTACATGTTATACCATGCAACTGGTATAAATAAATTATACAAATTCTTCATTGCTTTAAAATGATGAATTTCATAAGCATTACTTATTGAAAGCTAACAAAAGTTACTAGGTTCCCCAAAGAAAACAACAAAGAAATGTTCAGCCATACCCCTTCCAGTGACATCCTTGCATTAAGGAAAAGCCTGCTATAGTTGTCTTCTTAATTCAAGTGAAAATATAATGATGCCTTTAAATAATTAGGACTGAGTTTTAACATAAAAGAATTCATTATTTTTTAACTGATTTAAAAATTATTTTTTAAATCTATGATGATCTATCTCTAACCTGGTCTTTCAAGTCTCTCATAAGTGCACTCATTGCCACTGTAACCCATCCACATTGCTGCAGTCATCCTCTTCTTTCTTCTTCCAGTACATCACCACGTCACAAATATTGCTGCTGTTAAGGTATTTTCTGTTGATATTGTTGTTATGAAATTAGGTGGATATTATTCTTACTTTATAAATTCAGTTTTCTTTTTATTACAATCCATGCAGGTAAAGTTCAAGGTGATTGGAAAACTGGTGTTTTTAAAATGAAATATTTCAAACAGCTCTTATAGAAACATGAATGCTTGTAATAAAAATTCTGACCTTCAAAAAAAAAATTCATCATTGTGTTCTGAGTTTTCAGAAGCAATTCACTTGCTGTGCAGGCTACCATTCATTGGGGCTTTTTCTGACCCTGACTGGAGAAGCATGTTCTCCAATAAACTACATAACTTTTAATAGGGCCTATTTTCCACTGGGAATTGTACAGCAACCAACTTATTTTTTTTATTAAAGAATTCAGCACAGAATGCATAGGTTCTGAAAGGCAAGCTTTTCTCCGTGTCTTCTCTTTTGTGCTAGCTTTGAACTCTGAAATGTCAATTACTATTACACAAAAGTCAATTTTAATTCTAATGCCTTGAAATGGGTTAAATTGCCTGAAATTATAGTGTATTTTAATATATTCTAAGGAAGTATATATTGTATTTAATATATTATATTCTAAAGAAGAAAAAGAATGAAATGGAACACAGTTTATCTTCCACAGTTTTATTACAAGCAGAATGATCACAAAGGAATATTAACGTAATCAGTGTGGCGTGTACATTTATCAAAGGAGGGGAACAAAGGCAGCCTCATTATTACTGTTATTATTCTGTTAATAAATCAGTGACAGCCATAGGGCAGGGGAGAGATTGATTGGGTGACATAAATTTTGAGTTCTTGTAGCCTTTGAAGCATTAAATGCATTAACATTATTTCTTCACATTGGTTTAGTTGCTATCTGAACACAGCATTACATGTGGACAAAGAAGTCACTGACTCAAAGGAAAAATAAAAGTAGAAAATGATGTGTCCTCTACTTATTTATTAAAACTCTGTTCATCTCCAAGAATTTCTTTTTAAAAAAATCAGTTGTAGTCCTTACCACATGTCAGATTAAATCTACCCAATCCATATTGCTAAATATTTAGCCTGTCTTTAATTGATATTTGCAACCAGATTCCTTTTTTAAAAAATACAGAAGGCATACCTCCAGTGTGTAAAGATACTGTATTTCCAAAGTCATTTTCTTGTAATTATTTACATTGTAAGCTATTTTTGACACATAATAAACTATCACAAGTTTTCATTTTTTTCCTCTTCTTTTTTCAAATAGTTACGATTAGTATTCATTGCTACTAGGTTATGTGCCATGTCCTGTTCCTTACTTGACATTAGGTCAGGACTTGCTAATTTTTTCCAGGTTTAGAATTTAGAATAACAGAGTTGGAAGGGACCTTGTAGGTCATCTAGTCCAGCCCCCTGTCCAAGCAGAAGTCCCTACACCATTTCTGACAGGTGGCAGCCCAGTCTCTTCTTGAAAGCCTCCAGTGATGAAGCACCAACAGCATCTGAAGGCAGTCTGTTTTATTGATTGATATCTCCTTGATCAGTTTCCATCTGTTATTCCTTGTCTGGACTTCAGGTACTTCAGAAAATAGGTTGACCTCCTCCTCTCTATGACAGCCCCTCAAATATTGGAACATTGCTATCATGTCTCCCTGGTCCTTCTCTTCACTAGAATAGCCATGCTCAGTTCCTGTAACCATTCTTCATATGTTTTAGCTTCCAGTCCCCTAATCATCTTTTTTGCTCTTCTCTGCATTTTTTCTAGAGTCTCAACATTTTTTATAGTGTGGAGACCAAAATTGGTTGCAGTATTCTAGGTGTGGTCTTATTAAGGCTTTATAGAATGGTATTAGCACCTCATGTGATCTTGATTGAATCCCTCTGTTAATGTAATTTAGGACTGCATTGGATTTTGTGCTGCCACTGCACACTGTTGGCTAACATTTAATTGATTGCCCACTAAGATTCCAAGATCCCTCTTACAGTTGCTGCTATTAAGCCTGGTTTCACCCAATCTATATGTGTACTTTGCCTAAGTATCAGACTTTTCTTTACATTGAATTTCATTTTGTTAGATAGACCCCAGTGTTCAAGTCTGTCAAAATCCCTCTGGTACTTGGTTTCAGTAAAGAAACAGATAAATTAAATAAATGAATTCATTCAAGGACAGGTATCCTGCAGTCTGGTTAGATATCTTCTATAGTTTGGCAGTCACTTGAGATATCCGCCTTTAAAAAATAAAATCTCTTATTTAATATCAGAATTCTTCTGAGATCTTAAGCATGGATGCTGTACTGCTGACACTTTATTTTGTGAGTTTATATTTGGGGAAAAAAACTTAACCTGTGTGCATGTAAAAAAATATTAGATTTTAGATATTAGATTTATTTTAAATAACTATAAAATTATACTTACAAAGACATTCTGCATCTAATAGAGGGTGATTCTCAAAGGGTAATTCTGTCCTCTATTCATGTGAGCCACAAATAGAAACCCTTTTCAAATCAACTGTCTTGCCTGGCTATCAAAATGTTGCAAGGAGATAACCTAAAAATGCTTATATGATGCAATAGATTAAGATTTGTAGATATTTAAATAATTATTCAGGTATAAAAATAATCTGTTTATGTTATTGAAGGCAATTGTTGTGGAAAAATGGAAATTTGACACACAACACTGGTCAAATCATGCAGCCTTTCATTTAATATGCACTCTTGTCTTGTTACAGTTGAGCTCAATTCTGGTGACTTCATGGGCATGCCCATGTACATTTCTTGGCAAAAATATGGAAGTGGTTGGTCACTGTCACTCCCACTCTAGAAGAGAATCCAAGATATCTGATGGATCTCCAGTATCTGCAAGAACAAAACGTGAGGTAACCACAAATGAACTTCTGTGCAAAAAAGAAAGCTAATTTTCAACTCTGGCATTGAACTCTGCCATTGGAAGAAATTATTTGGCTTGGAAAGCACTCAGAGCAACTTTTTTAATTACATGTGGATCTTTTTTTGTACCAAGCTAAAAGGAACAAAACAAACCATATGACTGGGGTTAGCCGAATTTTAAATGCAAAATAAAAAACCAAGCAAGAGAGAAGTGAATGGATCTGAGATATCTAGTCTAATTCACTATTTAATGCAAGAAATGGAGTAGAGGATCTGCAACAATGCTCTTGTTTAAGGCTGTGAGAGAGGGGAGTCCATGGAACCTGAGGGTCTTATAAAATAAAACTATGAATGCAAATTTGTCAGAAACATTTATCCAAATGTTTAGCAACACACTCAAATTTTCCTTCCCTTCTGAAGGCTTATACAGCAGGATACACAGTATGGGATGATAGCAGAGTAAGGAAGCATTAACAGCTACCATACTAATTGTAGCAGAAGTTTTTAGAGGAGACATCATTGCTAATGTTCTGTAAATCAAATTCTTGTGGTAATAGCAAGTTGAAAAGGAATTATTTTGTCAAGTTAGTAATCTCTTTTAAAAAGTACATTTATCAATATCCTTTATTATAGATCATAACTGAATACTGTCAAGGAATTAATAAGAATATTTATTTTAGTTAATCATTAGAAATGGTAACAACTGTCATAATTTTACACACCATCTAGTTCTGGTGTACCTGACTAACAAACAGGACACTTTAAAATGAGCTAAGTGACAATGTCTGAATGAATGAAAATTCATTAGCAAACTATCATCTTGATATTTTATCATTATACTTAATGCATTTACTTCGACTGATCTCAGTTTTCCCACCAACTCTTACATGACCTTCTAAAAAATTGCTGTAAAGATAAAGATGCCTCCAACCAACAGCAGCATGTTCCTCTCTTTGCAGTAAAAAAGTAACTTGGTATGCTAGAGTTGTGTTTGTGAATTCCTTTGAGAAATGCAATCCAAGAGATGTCCAAATTTAGATTCTCTCAAATCAGGTTCCCAAAGGACGATAAACATAACAAGGTTTGAAAGACTTTTATATAAGCAAGTGAAAAGAGTAGAGACTTAAAAAGGTGGAGGGGGACTGCCTGTCCGGCTGCACTCTGAAAATAACCATTTCATTGTGAGATGTTTTGCAATATAAAAGGGCATATTTTTTCAAAAAAATATAATGGTAAAATAAACAATGTGAAAGTGCTGCCAAGTGTTACAGGACAGTATCATGCACCATGGTTTAACTCAAAATTAAGCATGAAATATTAAATTTAAAGAGCAACTTGCAAATACTACAATGTGACAACTTAATCAGACCATATCCAATTAATCTTCCAAAAGCTTTGTTCTCCTAGATCAAATCTCAGCCTTCTCTCCATTTTGCTCAATTAATTTATCTGCTATGGTAATTAAAAGGACAATTGCCTTTGCCTTCTGCCCTTTCAGCATCTTCTTTATGTCTATTAGAGATGTATATGTCAGATCCTGAACTGAAATAGACCTTTATAGGATTTAAGGTCTCTCAGTATAAAATGGAATTCATTTTTTTTTTCCTAAAGTAAAGAGATGTGAACGTGGACCAAAATGAACTTAGTGTTAGAAAAAAATTGAGAAACTGAGAAAAATAAGCTTTGACAGACTGATCCATCTCTTTCTGGATTATTCTACACACTGAAGATACTGATTTGATCTTCTGTAATGCAACTATGGAAATTGAGAATTCAGCCTGCAGAGAGATGTCATCTTTATTGCTTTGTCTGAATAAGAAATTTGAAGATGCCAAGATATAGAATGAGACAGTTGCCATTCGGTTTTTCTTTCAATTTCCAGATGTAACCAAGGAAGAGAAGACATTTCAGTGAAATTCAATGAAGTGGAAATTTTCCATCTCTTTCGGTTAAAAAAAAACAAAAAACAGTGAAAATTCATTGTTCCACTGAATCTGGAAAAAACAATATAACAGAAATATTAAAATAATTAGTTTTTTATCTATAATTTCTCATCCTGGTTTACCTCAGAATTTTGAAGTTTTCATGCAATCATGTATGTTCATTAGGCTTTTAGAAATGGGGCTATATTTATAGTTTTTAAATGCTGTCCAGAATTTTTAAAAAATTTAAAATGAATCAATTCAATACATTCTAAATAAAATATCAAATAACGGTGTGATCAGAAAATGGTATATGAAAGTTTGGTTCACAGGAGCAGAGACTGATGCTCATTCTTCCTTGAGCTTGATTGCTACTAAATCTAATCGATTCTATAATCTTTGTTTTTCCAAAATATTGACAAATCTCTTGTAATCTCATTCTTTTTTGGATGAGTTTCATCTGTCATAGGAAAGATTTAGCATGTAGATTCATGACTTATGAAATGCCGATGCAGCACATTTTTACAGATCCATGACCTTCACACAGTCACAGAAAGTTTGATGGAAAAATGCAGCATTTCAAAAGAAATGTGAGAAGAAGCATGACATTCTGACAGGCAAGGTTAAATTACAGGGCATTATCTTGTGCTTCTTATTTTTTTTTTTTAATAATGCTTTCCAGAATGTAGTCTTCCTGATCCACCAAACCATAGTTTGTTCCACTATAGTTTGTTGATTAAACTACAATGGTTAATGAACACTGATATCTTCTGAAGCTTATTCACTCTCAAGAGTGAAATCAATGCAAGGACTGTTAGTGTTCTAACCTTTGAACGTTTGGATTGTCTCAGTATTTAATCAGCATATTCACATTTGTCTTCTAATCATAAATCTGGTCAGAAGTTTATGCACACTTTCCTTTGAGTATCCAGATAAATGAGGTGAACAATGTAAAATAGTTTTGCATGACCGATTAAAATAGGCACATATGTATTACTACAGATGTTATTTCTTAATTACCATTAATTACTTTCTTCATGGTCTCCCAAGCATGTTTTCACAGCTGCACTGTAGGGGGTTTAATCATTATCAGTTTTCTGTCCAAATAAAAGGCAGAGGAATGTAGGAAAGCTTTGCATTAGCAAATGCCAGAATTGACCTTTGATGGGTAGAACTCTTTTCATTAAACGTTAATGACTTGTGTCATAAAATCTTGTGAAAAAAGTCTGTAGTTTTCAGTCTTTCATCTATTCTTCAGTAATAAAAGAGTGTCATTTTCTGATAGTTTTAAATATGTGCTATGCATATTTCTCAGAAACTCTTATCCACTGATTTTCCTTGGCTGCTTAGCTCTGTGCTTCTTTGCTTGTATTACTAAACATTACTTTTTCTTTCTCACTTACTCTTCTAAAAGAATGGCCTCTGAACAAAGCATTCATTCCATCTATTGATGTATCCAAATTGTCTTAATTTCTTCATTTTAAAAAGAAAATTAAAGGAATATAACTCTTTGGATCACTGATCAGCCTTCACTCACATCTTTATTTAATTATTTGGTCTTTAAGTAGGTTTCCCAAACAATGTTTTCTTTTCTTGTCCCCTATCAACATAAGTTCAAATGAACTCACAGTCTGAGGCTTGGAAAAAGTTTTATTTCCTCCCCTAGCAAATGAATCAAATTATTCTTAATTTTTTTTAATTGCTGTGTTATATCTTCAGCATTTGTTCTCTTTTAAAATCTAAATAAACTATTGTAAACCATAGCAAGTAATAGTGGCAGATGTTATGGCTGCTGATTTAGTAGTATTATATCCCATAGTTCTCATAATTCATGAAAGAAATGCTTCTGTGATCATTCTGGGAGTCCTTTTTCTAAAGATTTAAAGTGTGCCATGAGATATACTGTGATTTTTTTTTTCTATTCCCCAGGATACACATATTTTATTCATCCACTGTATACAAAATGTAGTATTAAAATCTGAAAATGTTAAACAAAACTTGATAATTATTTAGTCAGGTTTTGGTATTACACTTTGGTATTAAATTTTTTTTTGGGGGGAGAGACGTATTAACTCCAGTATAGCTACCATAAAGTAGCCAAAAAATAATGTTGTAGTTTTCTAATGTGTAGAATAAAAGTTCTGTATCTGCTAGTCTATCATTGATATGCAAACAGAGGTTTATTTCCGAATTGCCCTCTTATTAATACATTGCTTCTTGTAGGAAGAGAACAAAGGAGGTAGAAGTTATTGCTTCAGTGTGATCAGGGACATTGGCAATGCCTTGTCCTCACATGGACTTTATACTAATCTGTGACACTAATTTTTGCTTCATTTTAAATAACCACATCATTGGAACTGCTAAACCTTGATCAACACGGAAGAAGGAATACAGTATAAATCTCATGATCATTGTGTGCTGTTCATGGTTTAATAGCATCACGATGAAATACAGCTTAATCTGAAATTTAAGGAGTTGAATTGGGTTTGGCAGTTTGGTTATGAAGAATTACATGTTTCTGTGTATTAAAAATTTGTAGGGAATTTGATGTTTGAAAATAATGGTTAAAATACACAGTGACACATGATACAGTATGTTTTAACAAAGTTTCCAATTGCCATTTCAGTTCTTTGCATTCTTCAAAATGGAAGAGGGAAGAAATGACATTAGAGGAAATGACATGCACATTTTTGAATGCATTGTTGAAGGAATATCTATGCATCAGTACTGTAGCAGATTTACATATCTTCACTGATACATAGATTTAACATTTGTGGCATTTTGCCCTTGCTTTAGTTTAGGAATTTAGGAGTGTAGGCATTTAAAGGACTACAATCCATATTTTTTGCATTCTTTTTTCTGTTTTATTCCACCTACATATAGTAGAGCTATTGCAAACTAATTTCCCTTATGTACTATATTCTCAGAAACAGATCTGAAATGTTTTACTTTCTGTTCTTTAGATAAAATGTCCGTTTTTTTTTTTTTTTTTACAAAGTGTGTGCCTCTCCACAGTAAATGAAATTTCAGATACTGTTGTGAAAACAGCACCTGGACTACAGGTAAATATGCTTTAGTTTCTCACTATTTCTGCTTGAAACCTGTATTTTTAATTTATCCTTCTGTGATTCTTAAGTATCTTATGCTAATTGTTTTCAATTAAAATAACTTTGATGGAGCTAGCAACATATAAGCTGTTGTACATTCAATGGGGCACAAGCAATTTTTTATAGCACAAGTAATCAAGTTTTAGTACCACAGAGCTCATTAGAAGCCTTTTTTTTTTTTTTTTTTTTTTGCTTTCAAAGCAATGGCATTGGAATTATGTTGTATCTGGTTAGACTATAACAAGAATAGCAGTTAGAATAGTCATAAGATCATGAAATCCTAAAATTGGTTATTTAGCCCACCAGATCCAATCCCTAACTTAATACAAGAATCTCATTAAAGTATGTCTGTCTAGTACAGTGTTTCTCAGTCATGTGGACCTCATTAAAGAAGTGTAATAACAAGTATTTAGTGATAATATCAGTAGCATAATTCTAATGCTACACTCACTACACTAGTTATACTTCCAAATAGCTTGAACAGCTGTTTTTACTTTATATAATCCTACAGGATTCAGTTCCCAATTAATTTTGGGATTGTCTTCTCTGACTAGAATTTACTTACATGTGCATGTGGGATGGAAATGATGAATCACCCCTATCTGAGGGTTGTCATATAGCCTAGGAAAGACCTTTTTCAGTAGAGTTATGGAACAATTGTTTTTCTAGGGTGTTTTAAACCCAACATCTTTGGGTTTTCAGAAACCATAAGAACAATTTAATGTGCTTTGTGGCACTAATGGTGGAACTTGGTTGCCTTTTGTGGTTCTGCATGGGAGGGTGATTTTCATTATAACTTTAGCGGATTATAGGTTCTATGTATTCATTGTAGGAATATTTCACATTTATGCTTTTTTAATATTAATGCTATAAACTGTCTTGAGTCTGATTATTTAGAGGTATATAAATATAATAAACACACACACATAAACACTCAACAAAGAATGAAAAGCAGCCCAGGGTATCAGTGGTATTTAATTATTTGGAGCATTTCAAGTGTTCAGGGTGTTATACCTACAAAGGAAATATGAGAAAAGTATACAAGCGTGAACCTTTAATAATATAATATAATATAATATAATATAATATAATATAATATAATATAATATAATATAATATAATATTATAATATAATAATATAATATAATATAATATAATATAATATAATAATTTTCATGGTTGTATCAGCATATCCATTAGATAGTAGAAACAGAGTAAAACAAACAAACAAACAAACAAAACATTATTTCCTGTTCAAGGACTATTCCATGCAGGAGAAAATAATAATAATAATAATAATAATAATAATAATAATAATAATAATAATAATAATAATAATAATAATAAAGACTGTGGCAAAAGCAAGCAAGGGTAGTACCAACAGTAATAGGCTCCTTGGGTGCAATCCCAAACCAACTGGAGCACCACTTGAACACCATTGGCATTGACAAATTCGCTATTAGTCAATTGCAAAAGGCGGCCTTACTAGGAACTGCTTCCATCCTGCGACGATATCTGTAATACCATCAAACATCCACATCTGCCTATCCCAGGTCCTGGGTAAGGACTCGATAGGTAGACAAAATGCCAAATCCAGTCTGAACATCTGGCTGACTGTGCAATGATCCATAACGATGATGATGATGATGATGATGATGGAAGGGACCTTGGAGATCATCTAGTCCAACCCTCTGCTCAGGCAGGAAAGCCTATACCATTTCAGACAAATGGCTGTCCAGTCTCTTTTTAAAAACTTCCAGTGTTGGAACATTCACCACTTCTGGAGGCAGGTCAGTCAGCTATGAATCCAGCTGGTGGTGATGCTGTCTAACCCACATTTTTCTGTCTTATCAAGTAGTAGGTTGTGATCTACTTTATCAAATGCCTTACCAAGTAAATTATATCCACAGCATTCCTCTGGTCCACTGATTCTGTCACTTGGTTAAAGAACACAATAAGGATTGTCTGGCATGATCTGTTTTTGACAAACCGATGTTGGCTTTTAGTAATGACTTTGTTTGCCTCTAGGTGTTCGCTGATTTGTTGTTTGATTATCTTTTCCAGAATCTTCCCAGGTATTTGGGTCAGGCTGGTAGGTCTATAGTTTCCTGGATCATTATTTCCATCACAGGAAATTAAATAGAAATATTACCTCTGTAATGATATTAAGCATTAGTGAATTGCAGCGAGTTTATGAACAAATAAAGTAAAAAAAATCTAATAATTTCCTCATTTGCTTCCTAGTCAATTATTTTTCTATGTAGGTAGTAATTGATCATCTCCAACACAAAGGAGATCATGTGAACAGTATAATGAAAAGCATAATTTATTTTGTTTTTATTTTAATAACATCCATATTTTAATAAAATTTGTTTAACCATTAAAATACTCTAAGTTTCTGAAAGTTTTAACATACTTATTTAAAATGTTTCTCTATGACTTTTTCAGAAATCTTAATAAAATCTCATAAAATTGAAATATAAATCAAGTTAATGTTATGAAAGAGTTATACTGTCAATTATACACAGCGATACCCCATAACTCAACATTAATTGGCTCCAGAGATGTGATGAGTACCAAAAGCTATGAGTACCAAACATTTTTTCCCATAAGGATTAATGTGGTAAGCTACAAGGCAGCTGACACTGAAAACTTCTAGCTTTGCATTGACTACCAAGCAAACAATGAATACTGGAACAAAATTTTCACATCAAAATGCACTGAGTATCAGATTCGATGAGTTTCAAAGCAGTTGAGTACCAAGGTACCATGATACCTTTTATGATTCTTTTTAAAACAAATTCATCAGGACTTTTTGTATGATGGATTCTACTAATAGGAAATGATTAAAAATATCCTTTAAAAACATCCTTCTCAGTTTGGGAAATTCTTTCCTCTTTTTTTCCTTTTCTCTTGTTTATTGCTTTGTTTTGTCTGATACATAAGTGTATGGTACGCTAACCTCTATATGACTGTATATTTTTATATAACAGTTCAGTATATAATGCAGAATTAAGCAAGTATTTATTTTACCTACTAATGGGATGTGCTTCATTTTGCCCTGTCCTTAGTGAGACACCTGTGTAGAATAGGATCATCTTTCTCATCTTCATCCAATTAACCTTGAAAAAAAGATACTTCTTATCCATAACATGGTGTTATCTCCATCTGGTATAAACAAAGACTTCTTAGTCTTGATGGCATAATTACTTCCAGGATTCTTCAACCTTGAACCTTGGCAGAAGGGAAATGTATTTCATGATGATAAATTTGTCATCCTTATCATTGGTGAAGTCTAGTGAAATGAGACCACTGAAAAGCAGATTCCTTAATTATGGTCCAAAATCTGTAAAAACTAGACAAAAATAGCTTATTAAAAATAGTTACAGGATTATAAATTCAATATAGACATAAGCATGAGTTTGTTGCATATAGTGACTTTGATAATGTCTGCCTGTCATCTTCTCTGGGGCTTCCTGACTGACATAAGTGCTTAGACACTGTATTCCTTTGTTTTACTATATTTTTGAATATTTTTCATTGTTGTTTGTGTAAATATTATTTGATTACTATCTTGGATTATATTGCATTCTTAGTATTCCTGTATATTCTCTAATGATTGTCTCATACTATGTGATTATTATTTTCTTATAATGCCTTGGTAAAAAAAACTTAAGGAGTCACTTTGGTGTGCTTACTACCTCCAAATAAAAAAGCACATATAGAACCTGTCACACAACTTATTTGGCTGTGGATATTAGCAATATAAGGGATACCTTGATAGCAGCATAAATCTGAATTTAACATCAAGACATCTGCCTCAACTGGCATCTCCATTGCAGTTATGCCGAAATATTTCCAAGTATATACACAGAAGGTGGTCTGTCATGCCAGTGGTAGTGCTAAGCAATTTAGACTTGTCCTCAGTATTGCCAACACTCATAGCCCTTAAGTGGAAAGACATGCAATGCTAGGTATGCCATTGAAAGCAGTTGTAACTGTTACAAGCCACAACTTTGTCAAAATAAAAATACATGTGTCATGATTTCACTGTGCAAATGACATGGTTATATAATTCATGCTAGTTGATGAAACTACATAAGACATGGCATTTGTACAATGCTACCATGGCTGATATGTCATCATACTTATCCCTATACCCACAAGGGTCAAATTATTATTAATGTAGAGAAGAACAAATAATTATTTCCTCATACAAACTGTGAATTCTGATTAAAAAAAGGGAATTAGTGTATACTAATTCAATCAATCAGAATGAGCTGAAAAGGACCTTGGAGGTTTTCCATTCCAACCTCCTGCTTAGGCAGGAGATCCTATACTATTTCAGATAGGTGGCTGTCCAGTCTTTTCATAAACCCTCCAGTGATGGAGCACCCACAAGTTCTGAAGACAAGGTGTTCCATTGGTTAATTGTTCTCACTGTTAGGAAGTTTTTTAATTCCAGGTTGCTTCTCTCCTTGATTAGTTTCCATCCATTGTTTCTTGTTTTTAAATACTATGTTTAATTATTTTATCTAGACAAGAAATTTTCCACACACTTTATTACAATGAAGTAATTCCAAAATATTTTCCCTCTATAATGCAAGCATTAATAAGAAAGCAAAAATAAAATCTATAAAGTTACTTCTGCCATGCTCAAAATCAATAATGTCTTAATAGAATTCTACAATTCCCAGGAATTATTTTTCAGAATAGCACTACCATAGAAAAATGCAGTACCTTCAGGCAATGCATAAATTCCATCATAAAGACTGACATATGCACTAATTGGAGAAAAGTTCTCCTTATTGTAAATATGTATCACTTTTTCAAAGTATTGACAGAACCATGCAGGGTATATGCAAGGTACCGTAAAATAACCCCTAGAAGGTGAGTACAAGGGATAATCAAAACTTCATCTTTTTAAAGTTATACATTTCCTGAAAATACCCTAATGTTAGCCCCAGTTTAATAATCCCCAAAATACATCAAAGTACATAATTAAGGAAGCAGAACTTAAACAGCATATTATTCTGACACATTGAAACTAGAAACTACATGAAGCAACTACTAGAAAAGCAGTTTAAAGTAAAAGGAAGGAAGGAAGGAAGGAAGGAAGGAAGGAAGGAAGGAAGGAAGGAAGGAAGGAAGGAAGGAAGGAAGGAAGGAAGGAATATTTTATTCCATTAAGAGACTGTTTTTGAAAAGTTTGCATTAAGAAAATGTACTGGTCTAATGTTAACCTATCCATTTCCGCGCAGGATAGGATTTTATTTATTTATTTCAAAATTTGGAATGGAGTGTATAAATTGCTAGAGTCAAGGAGGAATGCTGGGACAAATGTTGATTGATAAGTTGATAGTTTAGAAATCTTTATACTAGTATTTTTTACAAGATAGAATTGAAAGTTATTGAACCACAATGTATATGATTGAAAGAACGCTTACTAGAAAGATCACAGATCCTATATGCATATTTTGTTATAATGTAAATAATTTTTTTTCATAAGTTAATACTAATAGTATTGTTTAAACCAGGGAAGTTGTATTATGTCCACTGTGTCTTTTTTGTTTTTAACTGTATATTCAATAAAATTTAATTTAAAAAAAGAAAACGTACTGCAAGGTGGTTTGCAATTTAGAGAGGCACATGAGTAATTTACATTAGTAATTACTAAAGCTTCTTTATAATTAAGAATTGTTAATACATTCTAATTTTCTTTTTTATACACAACTATTATAGTTGTCCTAATAATGCTGAAACAGCCAACAGGATTTTTAGTGATTTGTCTTCCATAATAGAGTGAGTGAAAAATCAAATGGGTGATAAAGTAGAATGGGTGACAAAGCTGTGGTACAGTTAAGTGAACTCATTGTCTTTGTACAGTCACCTTGAAGTGATAAGTATAACAGTGCAACATATGAATCTCCTCTGAAGTCAAATCTCAGATATGATTTAGTGGTAGTACCTAACTAGGCAAATGTGCAAAAGACAGGCTAATGCACATCCATCATTTAGGATAAGTATGTGATTATTTGTAATAAGGAGAATATGAGTTTGTAAAGAGGAGAGGAAAATTACTTAATTCCTTTTTTCACAACTCTTTTTAGCATAACACAGTTAATATTATAGCCTGGGAGAACAGAAATGTTTTTTGCCAAGGGCTGAATTTATAATAAAATAAGAATAAAACGTCCCAAAGTTTAGGGGCCACCACTGATAAAATCAATACCCAAGTAATCTGAAAGACACACTCCTTCAGATACTGTAGTCTTAATATCCACAATCTGATAGAATTTCCTGCTGCCAGTGATTTCATTTACTCAATACTCTCTAAAGTTTCAGATTCAGAACCTAGCTATCAGACCAGAAAAGCACGTTGGACATAGACTGAAAGAAAGATACTTTCATCCAAATCCACTGCAAGATGGCTACCTCCAAGGCTCTGTTTAACTTTAAACCCAGGCAGGTTTATGTATAACCCCTAGTTCTATTTTTTTTATCTCTTTCTCATATAGGGCAACTAGTCCTAAATCAAAATCAAACTTTTATTATGGCCATAGACCAACATAAAATAGAGTCCTATTTACTGCAATAACCTCTTGATAACATTCAGAGATAGAAAAATATTTATTTTAACATTGATTTTACACAAAGAGAACATGTGCACTATATACAAATGTCTATGCAAATATTGTACAGATACAGGTATCTTCATAACTATTCCCAATGCAAAGTATAGGACAGTACTAAACGGGGGGGGAGGTGCGGGGGGAAATATGAGACTACTATTCAACATATAATTGCAGCCTAATCTACTCTGTAAATAAGGAATGGGACAGGTAGAACAGGACAAGCTCAAAGTTATGATGAAATATGATGTATAGTCTACAAATTAAGGCTGTAACCTTAATTTATAATTGTCATATTCCATATTCCACAGTTATCTTAAAAGCTCTTCAATAGATTGAATTTCTACCTTCTACTTCAAAACATTTTAAAATTCTTTCTTTAATTAACATATTTCTCTTTTCCATTTCAAAGAAATTATAGATCTTTCTATAATTAATCTATTTGTCACAAATTCTATATTTTCCTTATTAAAGCTTTAATAATATAACACAGCAGGATAATCTATTAAAAATCCCATTTTTCCTTATGAAAAAAAATTATATATCGTCAACATAATTCTATTAGTACTGCAAAGTTCTCTGATCTTGTGTAACTGATGTATAATTGCATTTTGGATGTGCAGTGGTTATTAAGTAATAATTTTAAAAGAATATGAAATATTTGATTGCTTATGAAATTATCATGTTTCTAATTTTAACTGAATTTATAAAACTAGAATATATTCTGGTTGGTACTAATGTTGGGGTGAGATTGATAAAACAGTTGTTAAAGCTGTGTAGCTACACAGACTTTCTGGCAACAGAAATATTCAAGGTACACTTTGTAGTAAAGAAAGAAAGCAAATTGTGGCAAATTGTCTACAAAAGGCTATAAATATCAGATGTCTTTTTGAAATGAAATTTAGCATTTGGAAAAATATTTCTGTCACTTGTGTAGATTTTTTTATTAGATTGCTGCTCAGATATACTCATATGCCTGCAATTTTAAACTTCAGGCTCTGTAAACCTTTTCAAGGAATCCATTAATTTGTTTTTAATCTAAATTACAATGTAAATATATTGATGCTTTTTGTAAAACAATAGGTGCAGTCAATTCCACCTGGTCACTTTGGTAATAAATAAAACATGCACAAGATTATCTTAAATTGATATTCATTATTATAAATGAATTGATAAAAAGACGAAATAGATGTGATACACAAGGCAAAGAAAAGGCAAAAGATCATTACCAGAGAGATTTATTCATATTTTAAGATGAAATTTTTTTTGCTAGACCTCATTTTTCTTTATATCCTGATAGCCTTCTGCTAAGTTTAGAATTCAGAAGGTCCTTTGGGTGATTTCTAAGGCAGAGGTTTTCATTATAAATGAATTCTTATTCTTCATCTTGTTTGGTAAGGTATTACCCATGGGAAAAATGACCATTGACTTTTTGTCCTAGATCTTAAAATATACTTTTTTTAATGTTATTCCAGCCTTATAATTAAGCAAAGTGGCAGTGTTGGCAAAGAATGTTATAAAAATGTGTTTCAAATACATTTTATCCAGTAAATTCCAATAGGTTCCAATTGGAATGGTACTTACCACCTAAGTGATTCCACCATACTTGGCTGTAAAATAGAAGCATCTGCAGTTTCTTACTGTTTTTGTTACCTCTATGTTCTGCTGGCAGCCTACAAGTGGGACTTGTCATGCCATTTGCATCACTCTAAAAGCTCTCTTATTTGCCCCACCCCCAAAACTTCAGAGCAGCAAAAAAAAAAAAAAAACCTTCAGTTCATTTGTACATTTGCAGGAAAAATTGTCTGTGTGACTACATTGAAAATAGGAGTCATGGATTCTTAGGAAAGGAATAGTATATGGAATATCAATACTGGACCTTTACAATTTAATCAGGAAAACCTTTTTGCTTGAATAATTGAGTTAATATTAAAATTAGGGTATCTTCTGTTTATATAGTGCAATAGAGATAATTTAAAAAATCTTTATTTAGTTATACTTATTTAAGTATAACTAATGTGGGTCTAAACTACTTATACCTGCTGTTTGGTAGAAACAACAAATAATATGTTAACTGGTAAAGTAATCTCTAGTAATAGCAATAGCAATAGCACTTAGACTTATATACGGTTTCATAGTGTTTTATAGCCCTCTCTAAGAAGTTTGCAGAGTCAGCATATTGCTCCTAAAAATCTGGGTCCTCATTTTACCAACCTCAGAAGGATATAAGGTTGAGTCCACCTTGAGCCAATGAAAACTGAACTGCAGCAGAATTAGCCTACAATACTGCATTCTAACCACTGTGCCACCATGGTTCTTGGCTTCCATATATCAATGTGAGCATGGTTGACATTAAACTTAGTTCAGGTTGTACTTATGACATAGCAGCCAAAATAATGCCCAACTAATCAGTTGTATCCTTACCATTAAAAAGGGAAACTGCACAGTTGCAACTGTGACTGATAACTGACTTTACAATTTCTCTGTGCTACATATTTAAAAGTATCATGTATTTGCAATCATCAGGAATTTAAAGGCTGGGGAATTTAATAGTATACCTTACAATAATGGCTGTTTCCTTCTGAAATAATTCAAAGCATTTACCTGAATATGAATTCACAGAAAAAGTCCAAGCCCTAAAACTGTCAGTGCTGGTGCCAAAGAACTACCGATGACCTAGGCATGAAATGAAAAATGGCCTTGCCTTGCCTGACTTGTGGCATTGATTTCATGCTCTGGTGGACCTTAAAGGCCAATGCAGAATAACATTCCTCTGTATGAGGTTGCATGAAGAGTTTTGGGAGAAAGCAATATATTTTATTTATTTAAGAGCACCTTTACATTCATCCTTCAACTAAATCTAGGCTGACTGCATTTGCTATTTTATAAAATTTCATTGTAGGAAAATTTCTACACTCTTACAGGATATCTGGAGCTGCTTGGGCCTGTGACTTGAAAAGGTATTATTTTGCTGCCTAATATTTAACAAACAAAAACAATTATTTATTCATATAATTCTTTGAAGGAACATTGTCGTCATCGTCATCACCATCATCATCATCATGTCACTGTAAGATTAGGCTATCTTCATTTTAGATTATAAACTCTAGTAAGTTGGAAAATCTGTGGGTAATTTCCTATTTAGTCTGCACTCTCCTTCAATCTTTATATGACGTCATTCAAGATGGCAAAAAATATAGTTTCATGTTTATTAACACCAGGAAACATATTTTAATAATCAATTAAATTCCAAAGCAAAAGCAGAGAAATATAAACAGCAGTATCTCTATTTATTTGACTCAAAACCACAGAACTTTCCAGAGCTACTGGAAAACAATATTGTGGGAAATTAGTATAAATAGTCTCAAAGAAAGTGGCCTTTACTCATTCCAACTTTAGCTCTTTCATGTATATAATAGCAACAAAATGGAGATAAAAAATAAGATCCCATTTCAAATCTGCACTCTGAAACAAACAATCTGGGAGACAGGCATGTATTCAACATAATCTATAATGTTGATGCAGTGTAGATTACATTAAAAAAAGAATTCCAGTTTAGAGTTCACAGCCACAGAAATCAGCCTGGGGCTAGTCACTATATCTCAGCCGTAGAACTAACTTACACAGGACCAAGGTGGTAGATTACAGTCCATAGCCTTCAGTGAAGATGGATTCATCTGGCAGTGCATTGATTCAAATTTTAATATACATTCACCTATACATTCACCCTCTCAATTCCTGGCAAATAGATGGGGAAGAAATGGAAGTAGTGACAGATTTTATTTTTCTGGGCTCCAAGATCACCTCACTGCAGCCAAGAAATTAAAAGACGCATGCTCCTGGGGAGGAAAGCTATGACAGCATACTAAAAAGCAGAGACATCACCCTGCCAACAAAAGTGCATATAGTTAAGGCCATGATTTCCCCAGTTGCAATGTATGGCAGTGAAAGTTGGACCATAAGAAAGGCTGAGCGCCAAAGAATTGAGGCCTTTGAACTATGTGCTGGAGAAGACTCCTGTGAGTCCCTTGGACTGCAAGGCATTCAAACTGGTCAGTCCTAGAAGAGATCAACCCCGACTGTTCTTTGGAAGGCCAGATCCTGAAGTTGAAACTCAAATACTTTGGCCACCTAATGAGAAGGAAGGACTCACTGGAGAAGGGCCTAATGCTGGGAAAGATTGAGGGCAATAGAAGAAGGGGACGACAGAGAATGAGATGGCTGGATGGAGTCACTGAATCAGTAGGTGTGAACTTAAATGGACTCCAGAAAATAGTAGAGGACAGGAAGACCTGGAGGAACGTTGTCCATGGGGTCACGATGGGTCAGACATGACTTCGCAATTAACAACAACAACAACAATTCACAGATATACTTGTTATACTATTCATTATGCAAAATGCAAAACAAAAAAACAGTAAGAAGTGGTAAGCAGGACAAATTAAGGTAGGAGCTATGAGAAAATAAAATTAAATCTAATTTTACAACAATAGTCTTTTGCTATATTGACCTTAACATGAATGCAAGGAATGAAAAAAGCATACAGGGACAGAGTTCACCAAATTCATAAACAGAGAGTAATAAAAAATTTGAAGTGGAAATCAGTATGTGACTATTAGCAGCTTCCATAATGGATGGAAGATCAAAGTTAGCAAGATATTAAATGGAGTTTTGTGCTGCAAGCCCTGATCCTTTGGATTTGTAAGATGTTAATCCATGTCGAGTGGCTTTTCATTCCAAAACTCCATCTGGATGACTAATATAGACACTTAGATGAGATAAACAGTGTAGCAATTTTGTAGATGATGGACAGACAGATGGATAGAATGATTGATAGATTGATTGATTAATGGGCATGTGGGCACAGTGGAAGCAAGGATGGTTTGCATGGATGGAAATGTTGCAAAGAATCATTTGACATGAGATGGGTGGCAAATAAATTTCATAAAAATCAATGAAGGGATGGAGAACTATAGGAAATTTATGAAGTGGATTTTGGAAAGAATCAGTGAATTAAGTCCTGCTTCTGATTTTATTACAGGTTGCAAATGTTGGTGTAAAAGTGAATAGTTCTACAGTAGACTCATCCATATCTGTGAATCACCTCTGCGCCTTATATTTGGATAGTCTTGCTCTGCATTAAATCTTATTAATACTGAATATAATTGTCCTGTTTTCAAGGTGTTGAGATTCTTGCAGTGAACAATAGCAGCTGGATGTTTGTTTAGAATAATTACTTTCACTTACTGCCTTTGTTATACCTAAATATTAACTTTACACTTAATGCTTATATGTATTACCATTCTCTGCTCTTGTGGCAACTGAAAAATAGATGCATTAGACATGTCTGGGGTAAACACTACTTCCTCCTTCATTGCATTCCAATTATACAAAAAGAACTTACAAGCCCATAATTTTCATATCAGAACATGAACAGATTACTCATATTTATTAATCTATAATTTCCCTTCAGTCTGATAGAGCAAATTTCTAAGAATATTTGGAAAGTGTTGCTATGTAACTTTTCTACAAAAGTTATTATGTAACCTACCAACATAAATGGTATTCCCAGAAATACAACAGGTAGGAATGCAATTAATCATCACTAAGAACTTTGTCATATACCTAATGGAAAATCAAGTACAATCTAAAGTATTGAGCACAACTTGAGTTTCCAATGCCTTATACAAAACTCATCTATTCTTTCTGTAAAATATAATAGATTGTGTGTGGAAATAAAGTGTTTTGGGATTGAAAGTCAGATTTCCCCACTGGTTTTAAAAAAACATTTTGAAAAAAAAGATGATTGCAAAATTACATTTAGGAACATGGGCAAACACAATGTTGTTGGTATTAAATGTAACCTGCAATTTTACAAAGTCATTTTTTCAGTTCGATCAAATTATTCTACCTAATTAAGATCAAAATAATGTTGAAATTTTAAACCATAATTTAAAATAAATTGCCATTGTAGAATCTCTTTAGGTCTACAGACACAATCAGCCTTTTATATTTTTAGCAAGGGAAAGTTAATTTAAATTGTGAAAAAACCATAATTTGCTAATACAGTCAATACTGACAGTAAGTCAATTTTAAAAGAAAAGGGGGTTGAAGTTCAGCAATTGTGTGAGAAGAAGAAGATGTGGAAATTGGAACAGTGATTTCTAATCTGGAGGAAAGTTATTTTGGCTTCTTTTCTGAGATTCTTCCATTCTCTCCTTATACTCAACAAAAATACTAGAATCTAAGGTCATCTGATAATCTGATTGGTAGGAAACTCAGGATGGATAGGTGCTTCTTTGCAAAGTACATTTTGATTTGCAGAATTTGTTATGGTAAACAGAGAAAATAGTGATGGCTGTCAATCTGAATATCTTTAAAAACAGATTAAAAACAGTTATGCAGAAAAAGCATAACTAATAATGACTACTAGAGCTGTGCAATGTTTTGGACCTAATTTAGAAAAGTGATTCTAAACAGATAGACATGTGAATTTGGCTCTTTAAAGTGATCATTAAAAGATACAGTGTCTTTAAAGGGTTGCAGACAGTACCTTTAAATTCCAATATCCTCCAAAGGAACTTTCTGGAACTGAATGTGAAGCATATTACATTTCTAATAGCTCCTAGGACATTAATTGTGTACTGACCTGTAATGGAAACAGCAAGTTACTTGATTTCAGTCTCTTTGGAACATGTCAAAGGACATTAAATTTAATTCATTCATTCATTCAATCAATCAATCAATCAATTTGCAGTGTCATTTGATTTCTGAAGACTCGTATTTGGTTTGTGTGCATCACACTGACATTTGATTGGTTATAAAAATATTGGAATTATAATGCAAATAGAATTTGTATCACTAGTCCAGCATTCATGTTCTTGAATTCTCCAATATGCAACACATTTATTAGAAAAATAAGCTTTGCTGAACAGAGTGCTGCTTTCTTCAGATTCAACATGCAACAATGGAATTGCAAGGATACATACTACAAGTAATGAAATGCTTTGAAACAAGTGAACATGTACCTAAATACACATACATGCAGATAAAATCCAGAAATAGAAATTTTGCTGATAAAATAACATTGAAAGCAGATATGTAAGAATGAAAAAAATAAACATGGAAATACGATATAGAAAGAATTAAAATACTATAAATAAGCTATTACTTTTCTTTTGATTGATTGATTATATGCCATCAAATCTGTGTTGATTCTTAGTAACCACATGGATAGACATAACTTCTCCAGTATAATCTGCTCTCAGCCTGGCCCTTTATATCCCAATGGTCACTTTTCTAACTATATCCATTCAACTTGGTCTGGTTGTCCTCTTCTTCTTTTTTTCCTTTTATCTTCCACAGCATTTGTTGTTTCTCAAGAGAACTAAGCAGTCACATAATGTGCCAAAAAATAATAATTTGAGCCTTGAATGTTGGATTGATATTTTTGATGATCCGTTTATTTGTCTTCTTGGATGTCCATGGTCTTCTCGTACACAAAGGTTTGAAAGCATCCATCCTCTTTTTATCCTACTTCTCCAAAATTCACTTTTCACTTCTGTAAAGTGTCAAAGGGAAAACAAACCATTACTTTCATGAATCTAGGCATAGACATATCATAGCACTGAAATGTCTTTTTCCAAGAACTTCAATTGGTTTTCAGTATTCTTGACAGACTTTGTTTTATAAAAGTTCAAAGTATTTTTTTTTTGTCAGAGAAAGGGATCAGATTAATGTGACCTTAAATTTGTATTTGAAGCTAATTAGTAAGGCTAAGTGCTTTTCATTTCTCTTGGCCAGCAGAATGCACTCAAGCAGGGCCCTTTCCTCTGTATTTAAAATATGGAAATGTAAAGTACTGAGAACTTTTTCTAATTATTAGATGGGGTGATAATCACTTCTCAGCTTGTTAACTAACCATTCTGAATGCCCTTCAGCATATTTAAACTTGCAGTTTAGTTTATGTTTCATGACAAAATCCACAGTGCTTAAAAGGGAAGGAATCTGTGAAATTACTAGTGGCAGATAGGAATTACGTGTCCCCTTTTCCAAATCAATAACTGCTGTGTATTCAGGTCATTATGCAGAACACACTAGATAAATGGGTTACTCCATACTGGGATATTTATTTCAACTTTTCATGAATCAAATCATAGTATACAAAACAGGAAATTGTTCCTGCTAGCAACAAAGAATATTAAATACAGATAACCTGGGTGCCCAACAGTAGGGAAAAGGGACTGAATGATGTCATGTATGTCATGAAATGAATTACATGATATACATCATTTGCATCCTGATCCATCCTGTGTTTAATTTGATATTGGCTTATGTTGACTGAACATAACTAATTGTGGATATTCAATACACTATAGTTAGTGTATTGAACAAACAACTATAGTTCTGACTGATATATGAATCTGGTCTTAAGTAATTTAAATAACAAGTCATTAGATTTTACCAGTCTAAAGCTGACATGATTAAGGCAATGTATAACAAGGGTCCCCAAGCCCTGGGCTTGTGTGTGCTGTGTAGCCCCATTCGTGCACACACGGGACCTAGGCAGCACACAAAACCATACCCCCTGATCCCTAGAAAAAATGCCCTCCACGGAACTGGTCCCTGGCACCCAAAAGGTTGGGGCCCACTAGTCTATAAGCAACATATATAAAGTACTAGTTTTACTATTCCAAAAGTTCCCAGAAGAGAATATTGCATCCTATTTTCAATATTTTCAGATTTTTTAATAGGAAATGTATGCTCTGGTTTCTTAAGCATTTGTAGAAGTGACAAGTGAAATGAGAATTTTCAATATATTCATTTTCAACAATATGCTTGTCCCATCTGTTTCACAAGTTCTTTGTGTCCTCAGGCTTGAACCAAAAAGAAAAAAGAAAGAAATAAGAAAATCAAGACAGCACTTCTAAAATCAAGACAGCACTGCCTAGAAAATTGTGCCCTTAGTGTTAATTATTTTTGTTTACCATCATGTTTGATATTTTATATTCATGTAAATCTATGCAATACATTATGCTTACACATGCATCCTGCAATATTTATATTTATTGTGTATTAAAAATTCATCCAAATGTTGTATGGTTTACCACAAAAAAAAAAAAAAAAAGATTGGGAATCTATAGTGACAAGCAGATTGTGTTCAAAGACTGTGAACTTGCATTGCCAAAGCTTTTTATAGATTGCTAAACAAGATTCTGGCTTGTAATTCAAGCTGTTAACCTCAAGCTTAGATTCAGTTCTAAATCTATTTTTCATATAATTAGATAAGCATGATAAGCAGATAGAGCTCAAGTAGGATAAAATATTTGATTGGGATTCATGCAAAGCTGATTAACTGCAAGTTTCTGTTCAAATTTATTACTTGGTTATAAATGACAGTTTGGGTTTATAAACTTGGTTATAAATGACATTTGGGTTCATATACTATGTAAACCATGATTTTCCTAACCACAGTTTATATCATAAGACACAATTGGCTTATATATCAATTTAAGTCATAAATATTGGTTTACTCTACAAAGTCAGAATTGAACTACATTTTAGCACTGTATGACCATTAGCTGGCAGCAGAGTTTGAAATGTTGCATCTTTATTACCACCTCCTGGTAATCCAAGTTAGCAGATTAGGTATGCTAAGTCTAGTTAAGTACAGTCATTGTGACTCAGTCTTGTAATCAATGTCCCAGTTTTATTCTATCACTTTTAGAAGACAATGAACAAGCAGCCCCAAGTGCAAAAAGACTATAGGCAGTGTATAATGGGTATATCACAAGAATAAATATTCTATAAAATAGGCAATTATTCCATCACAGTTATTCAATATGTAATATGTCCTAAAAATGATCAATGGTAGAAAATTTGTCACGCTTAAACTTCTTTGATTGAAGGCCAGATTCACAGCAGATTTTTTTTTATTGTTTTGTACAATATTGCAGGATTTATTTTTTCAGCTACTGTTTCATTTTTTGCCATAATCCTATGTAAAATCATACATCCCCTCCCTGTTTACAAAACTATTGCCTGGAGTTGCAGGGTATTTTTGACATAGTAATGCATTCCGGTGCACATATAGGTCTGGGAACTGCACATTGGATACAATCAAGTTAATTATGTCTTGCTCCCTTTTCCATTTAATGTTTAGTCTGTGTCATCATATTACATTATACATTAAATACATTACAGTCCATCTATATGTTAAGTAAATATTTCCTTTTTGGTCCATAAATCAGTTTGGACAGAGATGGGCAGATTTTTCTACTTGCTCAATTTAATTTAATGTAACTTATTTCATGTATGCATTGTCTGATTCCAAATTAATTGTGGATGGTGTACAATAACACCAAACAAAATAGAAGATATAATAAGCTTTCTATATAAACCTGACAGATTTCTATATTACTTGGGAAAGCAGTGGACAAAGATTGATGATTCCTATAAATATGAACATGATTCTGTATACATTTTGTACTTGAGTTCTGAAGGAGAGGATGTGCTGAGAAGATTAGCTTAGATATCTGTATCTATGTTTGAGTTTAGAGGGGATGAAAAGGAATAGTGATAGAAAGTTCAGAGAGGCAGAACCAATATGTTAGCTATGTCAAAAGGAGGGAGACTTAGAAGGCCTTGAGAAAACCATGTCAGTGACACTGAAAGAAGCAGTAATTTCTGTCCAGTAGCTCCTTCTCCCTTCCCTGACTGCAGCTCTAGCCTAAATCTCCTTGGTGACAGCATATAGAAAGTTCCTTCAACAATTCCTAAGACTACCATCAAAAATTATACCCTTTGGACAGCCATCTTCACAAATATCTGTACCTGATATCCAGAAACAAAAATAAACAAGAGAGTAAAACTCTATACTTACTAGTTGTTGGATTATGTTTCTCATGAACAATCTGCTAAACTGTTTTACAGTACTGGAAATATTAAAAGATCAGAATTCACCTTATATGTGTAATGGTTGGTATTGTGTCCTGAGCCTGCAAAAGCATGCTCGGGACCAGACCTAAGCGGCGCCAGCCTGCGTGCATGCACAAGGCGTGAAAGCGCGCCATTTCCATTGTAACCTTTTTGCCCGGGGATTCTATTTAATGTGAGAGAGGCCTGCGAGCCTCAGAGTTGTGTTGGAGTGAGCAGAAGACGAATAAACAGTTGTTGTGTTCAGAATGTGTGCTCTTCTTTCGCCATTAACTCGAGGACTTAACACTGGCGACAAAGGTGGGATGGCTTGCAAGCCGAAAGAAGAAAACTTGTAGGACTTACTCAAGGAGTCCTTGAGGAAAGGAAGACAGGTTAAATTCAGCATCTGGCCTGCCAGTATAGTGTCGCTGGAGGTAAGCTGGCTGATAGACCCTTTCCTAAACATAGAAGTAAGGATGGTGAAGATAGGATGGTTGTCCGAATTCGACGTTGCTCACCCAGAAAGATGGGAATCCTATGTCGCTAGAGTAGAAAATTACTTTAGAGTGAATCAAGTTAGAGAAGATGGCTTGAAGGCTGCAACTTTGCTTTGTGTCTGTGATCAGGACGAGTTTGAAATTGTGGAGAATTTGGCAGGCCCTGCTCCTCTAGAGTCTGTAACGTATACAGACTTAAAGAAGTTATTAAAGGAACACTTTCAGCCCAAGATGTCTGTCATTGCGTGGAGACACACGTTTGAACAGAGAGATCAGAGAGCAGGTGAATCAGCCAAAGAATTCATTGCAGCCTTGAGAAGAGCAGCCAAGCCCTATGAATTTAAAGATCTAGAAGAAAGGCTGAGAGACCGTTTTGTATGCAGTTTAAGGAACAGAGACTCATAACAGAGACTCTTTGCAAAGGAAGATATCTCGTTTCAAGATGCTTTGAGAGAGGTTACAGCTGAGGAGGCAGCAGGTGGGGAGATCAAGAACATGTGGCCTATCAGGAACAACCCAGAAGCAGTTTCCGTGCACCATGAGGGAGTCCAAGAAGGCTCAGAGGAAGATCCTGAAGAAGAGGTGGATCATCTTTACCTGTCCAAGGAAATAAAACAGAAGGAAAGCAAAGAAAAAGCTCCAGCTGCATCCAAATGCTTCAGGTGTGGAGGTCACCATAAGAGAGCCAACTGCAGGTTCCATTCTGCAATCTGCAGAGCGTGTGGCAGGCAAGGCCACATAGCATCTGTCTGTCTGGGTCACCAGAAGGCACAACCTTGAGAAGAATTGCGTCTGAAAGGTACCAGGGTCCCCAGCCAAAACAGGGTGGGTTTCTGCGCATCATGCAGAAGTATTTGCAGAACAGGCACACACAAACCACTTAAAAAGAAGCTGTCACTTAAGGTGAGGTTGAATGGAGTCCCTTTGGTTATGGAGCTGGACACTGAGTCTGCTCTTTCAATCATTTCCATTCATACATTTAGGAAGATTTGCAACAGCAGTAGGTTCCAGGCCAAACTTAGGCCATCCAACATAATCTTAACAGACTTTCAAAATTCCAAGGTGTGTGTAAAGGGAGAGGCCACCCTTACAGTGCAGCACAAGGATTTTGAAGGTCCATTGGATGTGTTGGTTGTTGGGGGTGAACGAACAAGCCTTATAGGACTCGATTGGTTTGAGGCCTTGGGAATCCAGGTTACTGGGCTGCAAAATTTGCAAACATTGGGCCTAACAGAAGTCTGCAAGGAGTTTGCAGATGTATTTAGTCCACAACTTGGGTCCTACAAGGGGCCTCCAGTTTCCTTGAAGCTTGACCCTACCATCACACCCATTAGGGTTCAAGCTAGGAGAGTACCTTTTGCACTTAAAGGAAAAATTAATGCTGAACTGGATAAATTGATCCAGCAAGGTATTTTAGAACCTGTAGATTCAGGTCCGTGGGAAACCTCCATAGTTACACCTCTCAAGGCTAATGGGGGCATACTCATATGTGCAGACTACAAATGCACACTAAACAAGGCACTGCAATAGCACGCATATCCCGTACCAGTAGTCAGACATATTTTGGCCTCCCTCAAAGGGGGACGAATTTTTGCAAAGCTTGATCTGGCACAGGCATATCAACAGTTACCTGTTGATGAAGCAGCTGCTGAAGCACAGATTGTAACTCATAGGGGTGCATTCAAGGTCAAGAGACTTCAATTTGGAATAAATGTAGCCCCTGGAATATTCCAAAGTGTCATGGAGAGTACACTTAGAGGTATTCCTGGGGTTTGCTCCTATTTCGATGATGTCCTTATTGCTGGAGAATCTACTCAGAATTTAGCAGAGAGATTGAGGGCTGTTTTGCTTCGTTTCTGAAGAACAGGCTTAAAACTTAAAAAAGATAAGTGTAAGATAGGAGTCACTTCCACAGATTTCTTGGGATTCAGAATAGATGCCCGGGTTATTCATCCTGCTGAATCTAAATTAAAAGCTATCCAGCAGGCTCCTAGCCCTAAGTCTAAAAGTGAACTGCAGGCTTTCCTAGGTCTCTTGAATTTTTACAACACTTTCCTACCTAACAAAGCTGCTGTAGCAGAACCACTACATAGGCTCTAAGACAAGCAGGCAATCTGGCAGTGGTCACAAGTCCACAAAAAGAACTTCAATAAGGTCAAGGCCTTGCTTACATCCAATGATGTGCTTGCACATTTCAATGAAAAACTACCTGTCTGCATCACTTGTGATGCATTTCCTTATGGGGTGGGAGCTGTACTTAGCCATTTGAGGGCTGATGGAACTCAGGTTCCTGTAGCATATTATTCCAGAACTCTATCTTCTGCTGAGCGTAATTACGCTCAAATAGACAGGGAAGCATTGGCCATAGTAGCAGGAATTAAGAAATTCCATGATGTTTTATATGGCTGACATTTCATGGTCTACACTGACCATAAGCCGCTGCTGGGGTTGTTTACAACTAACAACAAACTCCCCATATTATATCTCCTAGAATGCTGAGGTGATCTATTTTTTTGTCCTATGATTATTCTGATTCACAAACCTGGTAAGGAAATGGGACACGCTGATGGCCTAAGCAGACTACCTCCGAAGCTGGTAGAAGCAGACCCTGCTCCTGCCATCAATATTCTCTCCATTCAGGAGTTGCCTGAATCTCCCCTAAATGCCAGGGATGTTGCTGCAGAGACAGCCACAGATCTAACACTTATACGTGTACTTTCATGGGTTTTGTCTGGATGGCCTGAGAGAAGTCCAGGTACTGAGTTCCAAAACTTCTGGCTCAAGAAACATGAGTTATCCACCTTTAAGGGTTGCCTGCAGAGTAGTTATTCCTACCTCATTGAGACCTAAGATCTTGGTCTCTCTCCATGAGGGTCATCCTGGCATTGTCAGGATGAAAGCGCTTGTGCGCAGCCATCTGTGGTGGCCTGGATTAGACAAAGATATAGAGGCCCAGGTGCATGGGTGCCACTTGTGCCAGTGCTCATGGCCAAAAATGCCCCAGGCCCCTGTGCATAGGTGGGAGGAAACACAATCACCTTGGTCCAGAGTGCATATAGATTATGCTGGGCCCTTTTAGGGGCAATTCTTCTTGGTCCTTGTTGATAGCCATTCAAAGTGGCTGGAAGTTGTTCCTGTTTCCTTCACTACTACTGCCAGGACCATTCAGGTATTAAGAGGAATTTTTGCTGCACATGGCCTTCCAGATGTTCTGGTTTCAGATAATGGTCCTCAATTCAGTTCTTCTGAGTTCCAGGCTTTCCTGCAGGCCAACATGATCTGTCATGCAACTTCAGCCCCTTTCCACCCTTCCACCAATGGTATGGCTGAACAAATGGTGCGTATCACCAAGGACACCCTCAAGAAACTGACTTACGGTGACTGGCATCACAGTTTTGCAGATTTTCTTCTTGCACATCGCACCACACCTTGTACTTCCATTGGGAAGAGCCTGGCAGAACTCCGCTGGGGTCGCAGACTGATCACTAAACTTGACAGGTTGGACCTGGACAGGGTGGCACCTCAGGTTTCGCAACCAAGGGCACCAAAGTGTTTGCAAGTGGGTGCCCCGGTTTGGACCCAGAACTATGGGTCCAGTCGCTTGTGGGTTCCAGCTGTGGTCTGCAAGGTCACTGGTCCCTTGTCCTACGAGGTGTCCTTGGACGACGGCCGCATTATCCGGTGGCATATCGATCAGCTGCATATGAGACTGGACTCTTCCTCTTCCACTCCTGGGTCTTCTCTGGGGGGGAGGGGGATCATCGTGTGCAAAGAGAAGGGTACTGTCAGCAGTCAGGGGCAAATGGAGAGGGAGGGGAAGGCCCCTCCCAAGGTTCCGCAAGTGTGCCCAACAGGAATCCATGGGAACAAGGAATAATGCATTCACCATTACTTACTCCAGCCAAGGAGTCACTCAGGGAGTACTCACACTATTCACAAATCCAATACAGCACTCCAGACAGAGAGAATAAGCGGGAGCATCCAAACAACCCAAATCATACCAGAGAACTGGCATCCACTCAAACAAACTGGCCAAATGCTGCAATTGCTCCCAAAAGGAAGTCAGTAAACAAGGGAGTAGTCCGAGAGGCAAATCCTGATTCTGGTACCTCCAGCACTGAATGAGGGTCAATAGAGTACTGCAGAGACCCCAGACAACCCATCCAATGGGCTTGGGAGTGAGGGACTGTGTTCCCATGATGGGTCCATTGTGGACTTGGAGAATACCACAAAACCACAAAATACTGGGTGGGACATAGAGGTCCCGACAGCCTACACTCAGGCAGATCAACCAGGTATGGTATGGAACAAAGTCCTGGTCTGCCAAGCCCGGTGAGCAAGCAAGCAGACCAGGCAACAGAACCCAGGTCACGGGGACCACCAGGGCAACAAAGAGGGGCAACTCAACTACAATAACTACACAGGAAAGCCAAAGGTGTTCCCAAAATCCGAGGAGGTCACAGCGGGTTAGAAGACCTCCCAAACACCTTGAAGAATATGTGAAGTTGCTGTCAAGCTAAGGGAATGAGGGAGATACCCTACTGCATGGTGAAGTTGGAATTGTGAGTATTGGACACTCAATTCCAAAATGATAGCACGGTACCATACAAGAGTGTGGTCATGTAATAACTTCCACAGTACATGCAGTTCAATACTGAATAAGCACACCACATCCCTTCATGAGGTTGCGTATATCTATCTGTATAGGTTGAGTAAGTTTTATCCGGGGGGAAGGGTGTTGTGTCCTGAGCCTGCAAAAGCAGGCTCGGGACGTTGCTATGGTTCCGGGCTGTTGCAAGCTGCCAGGGACCAGACTAAGTGGCGCCATTTCCATTGTAACCTTTTTGCCCGGGGATTCTATTTAATGTGAGAGAGGCCTGCAAGCCTCAGAGTTGTGTCTGGAGCAGAAGACGAATAAACATCTGTTGTCTTCAGAATGTGTGCTCTTCTTTCACCATTAACTCGAGGACTTAACAGTTGGTATCTAGTCAGATACTTGAAAGGATATCTAGAAATATGATGTCAGTGTTCCGGTATGAGCTTCCTAGTCATGAAACTCACCTTGTGCCAGCACCTGTTAATCTCTTGCGTAAGCAATTATTAAGTATAGATTTTATTTCATTTTATTTTATTTACAGAAATCAACTCAAGTTATGAATTCCAAAATATCTACTAACCTTTACTCAGACAGGAGTGAATATTCACTTGCCCAACACAATTTCTGAAGTATAGTTTTTCACTGTCTCTAGATTCTTCAGAAGTAGAAATATATTAGAAGAAAAAGAAATTGTTTGAAGTATGACAAGCCTTTCCATACATATGACAATTCATGTATTTGTAAACTGCGGTTATGTCAAAACCCATAGTGAAAAGGTCGCCCACAACATTCATTCTTTATTCTGATAATAATGAAAGGTCTGATTCAACAAGATACTGTAACATCATTTTACATATGCTGCTCATGTTTCTGATTTCAAATGTTTTCAACATTGCAATAAATCTCAATAACAAGCTACCTTCAAGTGAAAACCAGATAAACACTAGGCAATTTTTCTGTTGTTTGCTATTTCCTTTCAAGGTATGAATGTCATTGTATGAAAGATCATATTTAATGGAATATCTTTTTCAATCATACTTATTTATCAAGGCAAAAATATTCCAGATCCTATATATGAAACATGAAATATGGACATTTTAATACAGAGTCATCTTGCAAGCTGGTTATATAACCACTGGAAAATAGTACATATGTCCCAGAACAAAAATGCTATTCTACTACTTCTGAAGAATTTAGTCCAAGCTAATCTACTCAAAAGCTAATTGTGACATTGAGAAGTATGAGAAAAAATAGGCACCAGAAGTCTACTTTCCATCTGAGGACATGTTTATGATTATATTGTGGACTCATAACCCAGCTAAATAAATCAGTATTCTCCATTTATGGGTAAAGATAAATTGTGAAGAAAAGGTGCTTGAATATATTAGTATAGTTACTAAAATTCTTAAAGTGCCAATCAAGAGAGGCACTTATCTTTTGTAAACAGACCTATATAGCAATCTTTTTACATCCTAATTATCCCCAACTAAATGCTACTATAATTCTCCATGAGGGGCCAAAAAAACTATTCTGGGGGAAAGTGAATAATGCTGACAAGAGGATTTTGCAAAGATTGGAGGAATCCAATAAGCTTTCATGTCCTATAACAGGTTATTTTTTTAATTTTGAGAAGTCTCTAATTTTCACTAAGAATTTGCACTGACAAGTCAGCCTTATAATATTTATAAGTAGATTTCTTCCTTTGATGCTTCAGCTTTTCTTTATGCTTTTCTCTAGGTCCACTCTAATTCTAGCAGACTTTAATTGAACCTGTCAGGGATAATTAAACAACTGAAAGGAAGAATCAAAAAGACCAACTGTTTCTGGGGGTTTCTCACCCATAGCTAGTCTTTGTACTATATTGAAACAATGAACAACATTTCATTAAAAGCCTTGCATTATAACTATATTTAGTAGATCATTATGGGAGAGAGAGAGAGAGAGAGAGAGAGAGAGAGAGAGAGAGAGAGAGAGAGAGAGAGAGGGAGTTTAATACACAAAATAAAATATGGTCGTTTTTTTTCCTTTCTGACTGAATGTTTCTTTGGAACACTTGCCAAGTTTCATTAGGAGAAGCAAAGAGAATAGCCATAAAACTGCCAAAGTTCAGAAATTATTACTGTAGAAAAAATTTAAGTGCCCCTTGTTGGAATGTGAATAATATTTATGTGAGCAACTCAGTTTAGAAATGACTTTCTTTGTTAATCTGAAAAATAAACTCATTTAATAGATTACCTCCCTGAATACCCAATAATGGAGGATCAAAAAAGAAACTTTTTTTATTTCATAAATATTGCAAGATTAGCCAAAGAACTCCAGATGTTTACATATATGTGTAGATATGCTAATACTGTTGAATTCTTGATCTTCACAAAACTGTTGAATGAGACAGCAAACACTTCACCCTACCCCAGCATCTCTATACAAAATTTACTGGACATAAATTATTATATTTAACTTTATAACATGGAAAGTTTACAACAGATATTGCTCAGCTTTACCGATTGGCATGTAGTTGTCTTTTCTACTCATCTTTTAACTTTTACTAAATTATATTTAAATTATATTTAAAATTATATTTAAATATGCCAATTCCTGGCTTATTAACCAAGAATTGTGCCATTTTATTTTTCTTGGAATTGGTATCCTTACAGAAGAAATGATATGCCAATGTGTAAATGATATGATATGCCAATGTGCATCTCTTGTTCTGTCATAACTTTCTTTTAGTGATTACATTTCTGTTTTTCATACCATATCATATATTACTAGAACTAGTAAAGCTGACAGAGACAATACAGACCAGTATATTCAATGCTGCTTTTCTAGTTATGCTCACATTTTCTGATTTTCTGTTTATTTGTATGTGTTTGCTGATTAATGGGCAGAGTGGTGATTCAGCAGTTGAGATGCTGGGCTTGATGGCTGGAAAGCCGACCACTCAGGTTCAAGTGCCACATAATGGGGTGAGCTCCTGTCCATGGCCCAGCTCCTTCAACCTAGCAGTTCTAAAGCATGTAAGTGCAAGTAGATAAATAGGTACCACTTTGGTGGAAAGCTAACAGCACTCCATGACATCATGATGGCCACATGACTACAGAAATGTCTTAGAACATCGCTGGTTCAATGGCCTTGGAACAGAGATGTACACTGCCTTCTATAGACTAGCAGAATAAAATCTGCAGGGACTCTTTTACCTTACCTGTTTGCTGATTAATATACAGATCTTGTATGTAGAAATAAGTTTAACTTGATTCAGCTATTCTCAAGTATTCATTATGTTATGGTTATTAAAATAAAAATCCTTTGGGCAGAGTCCTGCTGTAACTATCAAAATTAAAATCTTAATTTTGACTTTTGTGGTGTGGTTTTCCTTCCTACTTATCTTCATTGTTAAGCATATGGGCCCACAAAGTCCCTTTAGCACTTTTGACTATTTCCAGTATTTCAACAACAAAGTCAAGGTTGAAATTCTTTCAAGACCTAGTTCTACAGTTTGAAATCAACTTCACCGTAAGCCTTAAATAATCCTGTGGCATATGAACCTGTCCTTCAGTGTCTTTACAACAGCTTGTTGTTGTTGTTTTGTTTGTTTTACAATTGGAATTGAATCAGCAGCAATCAAAAATCAAAAGTTGGCAAATAATAGGGCTGTGCAAAAGTTTCAAGATGTGTGAAGCACTGCTTAAAACTGCAATGTAAAGTAACATCACCATCTCATTTCTAAGTGTGAAGTGATGAAATCATGTTTTTCTTTACTTCATAAAAGATGTTCTCCAGATTCTTCATCAAGTTTTTAGCAAGCCCTGCAGAAAGCATATTGTTCATTTCCTGCAGAATGGCTGGCCTCAAGCTTTGGCCACCTGCTCAGAAAACATGCCTTACCTTTCCTGACATATTCTCACTAAACGTTAAAGAGTGTAATGCCTTTTAAGAAGCTCTAGCAAACTTGATAGGGAAAAGCTTCAAGGCATCATGAACTGTTTATTGAAGCAAATGATGTTGTTGTCACTGTAATGAAGCAATGTCATCTCCATAGCATGTGATCTTTTCAGCAAAGCAAATATAGATAAGACTTTTTAATATTATTTGTAGGACACATTTTTCCTCTTTTTATCTCTTGCTATAAAGCATTAACCTGTTCTTTTTAAGATTCTAAAGCTATCTCTTTCTACTAAACTTTAACATTCTAATAATTGTATTACCTTATGTAATATTTGTTACTATATTAACACTAATAAACCTATGACACAGAGAGAGAGATTTATGCTTTTGGTGAGCATGTCATGTACAGATATGAATAATCTTCATTTAGAGACACTTTCTGAGCACATAGCTTTATTAAAGTATCATTATCTGTTTTCTATCAACTGACAGAGTTAAATGGGGGATTATGAATTTGAATTATATAAAGGTGAATTCTGATTGAATGTCAGGAAAAATGTCCTAATATTAAAAGGTAGGAAGCTTGATTTCTTTTGAATCATTCAGGTAAATTCTGAGCAGCCATCTGTTAATTCCAGCACTTCAAGAAATTGTATATGTTGGCCTGGAAAATGTCATCCAAAATTATAATTCTATGTTTCTATGAAATCTTTGAATACAAAAAGGGACATGACTCCTTTATATGATTTCTGGAATTATACATATCTTGCTAGTGATTTTCCTTATAGAAAAATATGAGACATAACCAGAAATAGCTCAGAAAATAGTGATAGCTACAAGCCAAATTTCAAAGATACTTTTAATAACCTAATAACAGAAATAAACAGCTAAGAAAAACTCAGTCAACATTTTGTCTAAGCCTTCAGCATGGTAAAACTCTTCTTGGTCAAAGATCACTTAGTTAACATTGATTCCATAGAGGAACAAGATACTCTGTAAAATGTTTCTTAAGTGAAAGATTTATTGAAACCAATAAAATAATGTGCAAATTAGAGAGATGTGTTTAGTTCCAAGACAATAATGCAATATGTAAATCAGGAATTAAATATTTTGTGGGCGGGGGGTTTTCCTCCAGTATTGTTCCTAATATAGATTTATATTTTTAAAAAAGTTTGTATTCTAAGTAATAACTTTATGAAGATAATTTCCATGTGAATGTCTCTTTAGTTCTTATTATAAAGAACTGCATTCTTTTAGTGCATTGTTATTGATTTTTAAAATATATGTTTAGCTCTTGTTTAAAGGATTTTGACTGAAAGGAGATGACCACATTCCTCATTTACAAATCAATCAGGAGACCACTGGAGCTTGGGGACATGTTCTACACTGATACTCCTGAAATATAAGCACTGAATACTTTTAAGCTAAATGCATCTGCATTTCTAATATAACACCAAAATGGATGGATCAATTTCAAAACATTAAAAAAGTTCCTCTTATATCCATATCCAGATATCCTTGTGGACAAATGAGGCTTGCAAACATTTTAAAGACAATTGACAAGTTACTCTCTATTCTTTCCCACAAAGTTTGTCATCTAGTTTACGCTAGCTGGAACCGCTGAAAGATAAAACATATGTCAGAATAACTAATTATTGACTTTAAGAATAATACATAACAGGCAGACCTCTCTGTGTGTATTTATATGCATACATACATATGTATGCATGCATACTGTTGAGAATCAATTCAGATTTGATTTCAATCTGAAATTTAGTGGCAAACCAATTTGATTCAAATCAGTTTGAGATTGAATTCACAAAAAGATACATAAATAATAATGGTGAAGCATGAAAATACTTGCAGCTGTTTTCTTTCTTTTTTAAAAATGCGATTAAAAAAAGCAACAATCTAAAAGTACCAATTCTTATATGAAGATCTGCAAAGATTTCATTGCTATAGAACTTTTCCAATATTTCTCCTGCTCTTCTTTTTCACCTGCTGTTCTTTTAAAGAAAGCTTAGCAGAGATGACAAAACTATTCAGTAAATAAACTAAGTTGTCCTGAACCAATGTAACTATTTCAACTTAAAAATAAATAAAAAAATCCAAAGGCTGTTTAAAAACAAGCTCCAACTTTTCCATTTGTTTTCAGCATGGTGATTTGACATAATATTGTTTGCTCCCTCTAATTACTAGAATAAGTTACAACACAGATAATAATGCAGCAACAATTACTGGAAATAATCAAAATCTTCGTCCAATTTTTTTTCAGTTCAGCAGGAAAAAAATCTCCCACTAGTATTTAAGATTTAATAGAAAAGAAATTCATTTTTCATTTTATTGGTTTCTTTTGAAAACCAATAACTATCTTAAAGGAATTTATTAATACTTAATGGAGTTAAAAGCAAATCATTTAATTATAGTAGTCTTTTTAAATTGTAGAGAATCAATTGAAATAATATACTACTTGAAGCTTTTACTGTTTTTATAAGAAAGAAAGAAGCCGACAGGAAGAGAGAGAGAGAGAGAGAGAGAGAGAGAGAGAGAGAGAGAGAGAGAGAGAGAGAGAGAGAGAGAGAAAGAAAGAAAGAAAGAAAGAAAAAAATTGATGCCAGGTTAATTTACATGTGGTTTATTGGCAAGATTTTGTGAGTCCCTTTGAGTTAACGTGGACTATCACAATCTCACAATCTCATGTTTCTAGCCTGATGTTTTAACCACTAAAGTAGTTCCCTTACTGGAAAGTAAAACAGCAGTAAATTACAAAGGTAAGTAGAGTATCAGCTTTGCAAGCCTATACAATGCTTCAGACAATACAGAGAAATAAAAATTTGCTTGGTAATAAGAAAGTTCAATCCATGTTATTGGATATTATTAAGATCATGCATTTATATATACGAGAGAGAGAGAGAGATTTAATTAAAAGAATATCATTTCAGTTTCTTTTGTGATATCTCATAGGATTTCAGGTGAGAATGCAAAAAAAATAATCTCATGTGACACTGTATTCTTATGAAAAATGTTTGCAAGATCTTGGAGAAGATTTTCCAATGTCATGAAACTATAGTAGTGTCACAAAACTTTCAATGTATATTGTCTATGTGCAAGTGGTAAGTGCCACCTGAAAAAAATAGTCAAACTCTATAGCCAGGCAGACAGAAACCTCATTTCTTATTTCAAGCATTCTAATTACTACCAAACAAGTCTGTTTCAAGACGTCCTCAACTCTTGCTTCAGTTTTCACAACAATAATCAGTCTATCATTCTTAGGTCATTCAGACTACCTCATTCAGAAACATGACTTTCAATAATTGGATGCATGTATTTACTTTATTTATCTATTTAACACTACTCATTCCTTTGATTTTAAAAGAAATTGTAGGGGAGGAAAACAGTAGATTAAAACTGCAAATATTTTTAGATTCCACAAGGTCATCTTCACATCAGAGCATGGTAGATACTTAAATAAGAAGTTTACACCATATGGAGATTGAGAACTGGCTTTTAAAATGTTAACCAGCTTAAACTCTGTTGTATCATAATTACTAGCTACTGATGAAAGCTGGACACCCCCTCCCCACCCCAACAAAGAAATAATCTAGGAACACCCCAACTAAACTAGGTCAACAGCAGCCTGAGGCTAAATGGCAAACACTTGACACACACAATGAGGAACCAGATAGCAACAATCAGGACACAACAATAAAGTAATTAACACCTTTCAGGCAGGATTAGCAAAGAAATTTAACCAACAATAGTCACTGACCAACAAATCAGAAAAGGCAGATTCAAAACTCACCAATTAGAAATGATAAGTTTGTTACCAATCAGAAATGACAAGTTTGGAAACCACAAAAAGGTATAAAAACCTCTGTTTAAAGATCGTTCTGTCTAGCTAGCCGGGGACTCGAGCTGAATTGTCACTCAACGCTGATCCTCGAAATTAAACCTCTTTCTGGTAGCTGGCTTCACGATCTATTTCTTCTGCACTGCGCCATCAAGGGGAATCCCGGCTGGAAGAACCGAACGGGGGAGTTCCTCCCAACAATCTGGCGACCTACGAAGGGACTTCCAGCTCACCCAGCCACCGGACCGGGCCCGGAAGAGTCGTCACCCAGCCGGCAGCGGACAATTTGATCCACGGGGAAGCCTCCTCAGACCCTGCCCAGTCGGCATTGGGTGGTAAAGGGAGTTTTTGAGTCTTGCGCTCAAACAGCTACCGAGAAAGAGGGTAAGTGCCACCAATTTTAAATTTATTAGGTTAGAGGGTCTGGGGAATGAAAGAAAGAATGCATGAACGTGTGTGTGAGGCACCCTCCTCTTAGAACCAGCTGGAGCTCGCTCCCACCGTGTGCCCTCTAGCCACACCCTGACCTGCTGCTAGCTCCAGTGGAGCCGTGACCGGCAGAATTCAGGAAAGCAAGGGGGGCATCGGAGCGTGAGACCTTCTGGTGAGAGAGGAGGACTGAGTGGGCAGAGAAAGAGGAAAAGGACTTTACCCTGGGCAAGTCAGGACCCCTTCCGTTGGTAAAATTTAAGCAGATAGTCCCAAGAAGGGAGCAGCCACCTACCTCCGAGGGCAAGCAGAGGTGCCCACGGACACTGGAGGTCCAGGTGTCTGTAAACGGTGGCGTAAAGCCGGCCGGTCAAAGAGTAGCCCGTACCTTCTAAGGAGGGAAACTAGAAGGTCTCTTCAGACCCCTTTTTGGTCTGAAAACATGGAGGACCCCTCGAAGGACCCCACGAACTCTGAGAGGAATCCAGAGAAGCTCCGTGAGTCCTTTTTTTTCGGACTCACAAAATCGTGATAATAGGAAGAAGTCTCACAAGGAGACTTCCGACGAATCATGCCCTTTAGCGGTAGGGAAATCCTGGTATAGAAATATGGGAGGTTCCAATTCAAGGGCCGAAGTAGGTTTCCCCGTTGAGAGCTTGCTCGTAGCCTGGGACAGGAATCAGCTACCTGTCCAGGCTGGAATGAAGAAGAAATGATTAAAAGAATTATGTAGGAAATGGGCTTTGCTTAAAGATGAAAACTGAAGACAAATTTGGCCTGAAGGTGGCACTCTGGAACTTAAAGCACTAAAAGTACTTAGATCAAAGATAGAACCAACCCAACTACCCTATTGGTATTGCTGGCCGAACTGTCCAGACAGAGGAACCTGATCCAAGTCAATTTGGACCCCCAGCCTCCCTTAGATAACTCTGAACCGACCTTCATGGCCCCCCTGTTTAACAGGCCCGTACCCAGGTGACCGAGGGGCCAGACTGAACACATTTTAACCCACACCCCTTTCTCCCCATCCGATTTGGTTATTTGGAAGAAGGATACCCCACCTTCCGTGTGGACCCCCATGCCGTTATAGAAACCATAAAATCTATTATAGACACTCACAATCCGTCTTGGGCAGACATGACTCAACTGCTGCACGTGTTTTTGACCAAAGATGAATTAATGAAACTTTTTGAAAAAACAGAAGAGATAGCCAGGCATCCCATAATATCTGTGCCTGGGCAAGTAGCTCCCGCCAAGGTCGCCTGGCCTCTCAATTGCCCAGATTGGGATTATAACAATCAGAACCATTGGGATGATTATACTAGGGCAAAAATAAACCTAATGGAAGACCTCCAGGAAATAGGGAAAAAGCCCCTCAACTGGGCTGAATTCCAAAAGACAACGCAGAGGGACAAGGAGGCCCCGGATGCCTTCTGGGTCCACCTCTTAGAAGCCGTAACTGCATTCGCATATTTAGACATCAACTGCTTGAAGGATAAGAACATTCTTGCAGCCGCCTTCGTTAACCAATCTGCGAGCGATATCCGAGGGCACTTCCAGACAATAGTTTCCAACTGGTCTACTTTAGATATCTCGGAGTTGCACAGGATCACAAACTTCGTATTTGACCAGAAAGAAAGGTTAGCAGAAGAAGAGAGAGAAAGAAAGGAAGCAGAACGAGAAAGAGAAAAGGCGCAGGATGGAAAGAAGGGAAGACTTGCAAGCTTTTGCCATGATAAATAGGGATGATGGGAAAAGATATCATAACACCCCCCCCCCACTGAGAGCAACCTGCCGGCGGTGCGTGGCTGAAGGAAAACCCTTCTGCCGGCATTGTTTTCGCTGTGGAAGGCTGGGGCATACCAGTAGACTCTGCGAGGAGAGTCAAATTGGGGAGACCTGGAATCAGCATCACCCTCCAAGACCCCCCTTCCCAAGGGGGGGCCCTAATCATTGGAGTGAGGAAAGGGACCAAAGTATGCCCTGATGGGAACAGCCAGAACACAAGCTAGCCTGACTAGAAACTGATTATAAGGCTACATTTCAGGGGCTAGCTATCCCCTTAAAGGGCGGCCCCGATGGAGAGCCCCTGTTGACAATCACTGTAGAGGGAAAAATATATGAATGCCTCATTGATACCGGACCTACCTCCTCCCTTCTCACAATAGCACCCTTTAAGGATTCAATAGTGCCTGGGGCCAAAGATAATGTAATGGGGGGTTGGAGGAAAACTTATCCCAGTCGAATTTACAGACAACTTGAAGGTAGAAGTTGGTCCATTCTCCTTGGAACACCCTTTTACTGTTTGTCCTCAATCCCCCTTATCCCTCCTGGATAGAGATTTGCTTTGCAAACTTGGAGCGACCATTACATGTACTGCAGAAAGGCTCCACTTAGACATCCTGGTTAAGCAGGCACATTTTTTCATGGTATGTTCAACCGGCAAGGAGATCCAGCTGCCTATGGATCTCCGAAGCTTGCCGGCCTCTCTGTGGGGATGGGACCCGACCAAAGTAGGGCTGCTAAAGGCAGCTACCCTGGTTACGATCCAAGTTAAGCCAGGACCACCACCATGTATTCCCCAATATAGGATACAACCGGAAGCGATAAAACCAATCCAAATACTGATAACAGCATACTTAGAGCAGGGGGTGCTGTGTAAATGCACCTCCCCTTGCAACACCTCAATCTTCCTGGTTTGAAAACCAAAGGTAGACAGTGAAGGGAACCCCATTTACCACTTCGTGCATGATATGAGGGACATGAACAATCATGTAATACCCAGAGCACTGATAGTACCAAACCCAGCCACCATAATTACAGAAGTACCGGCGTCAGCCACTCATTTCACAGTAATTGATCTCTGTGCAGCCTTTTTCAGTACCCCTGTAGACCCTGCATCACAATACCTCTTCGCCTTCACGTGGGATAAGCAACAATACGCCTGGACTCGACTGCCGCAGGGCTATACGGAGTCCCCCACTTTGTTTTCACAGATTTTAAGAGAAGACCTAGCTTCCATCTTCCTACCATACAAATCCACACTTATCCAATACGTGGATGATCTACTGTTAGCTTCAAAGACTGAGGAAAGCTGTAGGGCAGATACCTACCACCTACTGAAATGTTTGGGGGAAAAGGGCATAAAGCGTCCCCTTTTAAGTTACAGTACTTAAAAAAGGAGGTGTCCTATTTAGGGTATATTATTGCCCCTGGGGTCTGAAAATTAGCACCCGAGAGAGTCGAGACCATCCTAAGAATGAAGCTCCCGCAAACGAAACGCCAGGTGCGTGCCCTATTAGGGGTCTTAGGATTCTGCCGACCATGGATACCAGCCTTTGGGGAATTAGCAAAACCTTTAGTCCAACTAACGAAAAAGAACCAATCTGATCCTATTGAATGGATAAAGGAATTGGCAAACACCCTAGAGAAAATAAAGCAAACCCTAGCCTCAGCCCCAGCTCTGGTTCTCCCAAACTATACGAAACCCCTTTTCCTTTTTATCCACGAATGCAAAGGTGTAGGTTCAGGGGTGTTGGCACAAAGGTTCGGTCCAAACCTTAGACCAGTAGCCTATTATTCAGTCCAGCTAGATCCGGTAGCTAGAGGAGCCGTTCCATGCCTGAGAGCCGTGGCTGCCATGGTAGAGTTAGTTAAGCGATCCAAGGACCTGATTTTGGGATGCCCCCTCACTCTGAGGGTTCCCCATGATGTATTTGCCATACTCTTAAAGTCGCAAACCCAGGCATTTACCCAACAATGCCTGGCCCAATACGAAGCAGAACTATTCACTTTGGAAAATATTTCCTTTGAACGCTGCAACACGCTTAACCCAGCAACATTGTTACCGACTAACCTAACAGATAAAGCATTACATTACTGCCTGCACCTAGTCCAGGATGCCGAACTACCACATCCTGATTTAACAGATGATCCCCTCCCAAACTCAGACCTAGGATTATTTACTGACGGCTCTTCCTATCTTCTGGACAGGACCCACATAACGGAAGCAGCGGTTGTCTCCCTGCATGAGTCAGTCTGGGCTTCCCCCTTGCCTTCCCACTACGGCGCTCAAGCAGCTGAGCTCATTACATTGAAAAAGGCATGCGAAATAGCCGAGAACCGGTCTGCCAATATATATACAGACTCCAGGTATGCTTTTGGGGTCTGCCATGCGACCGGTGCCCTTTGGAAACAGAGAGGGTTTTTCACGTCCAGCGGCCAGCCAATTGCTCACGCGGACCTCATATCTGATCTGTTAAAAGCTATCCGCCTGCCCTCATCCCTAGCAGTCATCCATTGCAAAGCACACCAAAGGGATGATTCAAGGGTTACAAAAGGGAACCACTTTGCCGACGCCACAGCTAAGTGGGCTGCCACTCAACCCCTGAAAGCATCTACCATGCTCCCCACATTACAATTAAGACCAACTGTACAATACCAAAATTTGCTGGCACCTGGGGAGGGAAAAGCATGGGAAGAAAAATGCGAGGCAATATATAGAGAAGGATGTTGGTGGGTCCCGGATGGGAGACCCATAGCCCCTAGACGTCTGCTATGGCTGATCTGTCAACAGATACACTCTAAGGGGCACTGTGGGACACAGGCAATGGTAGATGCCCTAAGGAGAGTATGGTATGCCCCGGGGGTCTATAGTGAGGCCACCCGTATAGCTAAAACCTGTCAGACATGCCAAGCAAACAATGCATCCTCAAGGAAGGCCACACACACAGGGGGAAGACCATGGGCCCAACGCCCCTTTGAAAAACTCCAGCTGGATTACATTCAGCTCCCTAAGAGCAACGGTTACCAATATGTGCTAGTCTGCAGGGACTAGCTGACCCATTGGTTGGAGGCTTATCCATGCCTCCATGCCACAGCTCTGGAAACTGCCAGATACCTGCTAAAAGAATTTGTACCCAGGTTTGGAGTTCCAAGTGTTTTAGACATGGACAGGGGCACACACTTTGTATCACAGGTAATCACACATGTTCTCCAAGCATTGGGTATCAGACAGGACCTGCATGCACCAGGACACCCCAGTTCCTTGGGGGGGGGAGGTGGAAAGGCAAAATAGAGAAATAAAGACTCTCCTAGGCAAACTCTGTCAGGAGACCCACCTGCCCTGGCCCCAAGCATTACCCATAGCATTGTTCCATCTGAGAACTCAACCAAGGCGAGACATAGGCATCTCCCCCTTCGAACTGCTGTTTGGCCGACCACCTGACACACTCAAAGGCCTGGACTCCCAGTCCCTCTGCTTGGAGAAAGGGGAGATAGTCTTATCATCCTATCTTACAGCTCTGCACCAGAGACTCAGAGAAATGTGGAAGCAAAGTGCCTTGACACAGACTTTACCATTAGAAGAAAATCTACACCGTTTTGAACCAGGGGACTGGATTTGGATAAAATCATACAGACGGAAGTCACCACTGCAACCAAAGTGGAGTGGACCCTTTCAAGTTCTACTAACCACCTAGACAGCAATCAAGGTAGCTGAAAGGAATGCTTGGATCCACTGGACACATGTTAAACCAGCAGTTGTAGACCACAGTGTTGTACCTGAGACAACACCCAAGGTTCTACCTCTGAGGCTCAAGAAAAACCCAGAAACTGAAGAGTGGACACTAAAAACGTTTTTTGAAATTGAGACAAATGGGGGAGAGGATTAAGTTTACCATTGTTAGAATCTTATGTGTTATGTATATTATGTTTTTATATTTGAAATATACCTCTGGGTTCATAGAACCAAACCTATTTCCGGAAAAGGGGAACGTGTGGGAGTATTTAGCGAAGGAAGTACTGAACACTACAGACTTTTGCCTTGCTGGAGGTAGGTCAGTGAAAGACATCTTAACCACATGCTTGATGGGGGTGGCAATAGCACCAAAAGCTATTACTAATGACACTAAATTAAGGGAACACTCATTGATAGCCTCATACTACAACATTTTTGACTGGGGAACCAGCACAAACATAAAAGACAACAGCATGTACACATTACAAGTAGCAGCAGTAACCCAAGCAGCTACTTGTTTCACACTGACTGGATGCCACCGGCCTAAAGTTTCCAACTGCTACAACCTCACTAACACTGAACTGGCCTGCAACAACACCAAGGCCATCACCTTCTCATATGGCTATGTGAAACTTCCTATGGGATGGTTTCTATTATGTGGCCTGAGAGCTTATTCCTACCTGCCTGCAAATTCCACTGGGAGCCTTTGCACATTAGGACAACTAACCATGCTGATGCCCTCCCTACAAAGGCGGCAAAGAAGGAGCTTCCACACATTACCTCCTGACTGCGATTTCAAAACCCCCCTTCTCACAAAAACTGAATATATTGCATTGGCTGTCTCTCTAGTGGGAGTGCCAGGGCTCGCAGCACGAAACTCAAGGAATATAAACAGCCTGGCATGTACCCTAGCTAAAAATTTAAACACCACTTCCCATGCACTGGATGCCTTAAACAGAGAACTAAGGCAAATCAGAGAAGCCACACTTGAAAATAGAGCAGCCATTGACTACCTATTATTGAGGCACAATCATGGCTGTGAAGAATTCAGAGGGCTCTGCTGCTTCAATTTATCCAACCAATCTGGGCTAATTGAACAAGATATCAAACATTTAAAAGAACTAGCACAAAACATTGGGCACAACCAGTCGTCCTGGAACCTTTCTTGGCTCTTTTCATGGTTACCAGACTTCCATTGGTTGAACATTCTTATTGGTAGTATAATCACAGTCATAATAGGTGGAGCCCTCCTTTGTTGCCTATGCCAATTAATTTCTTTAGGGTTAAAATGCCTAAAGATCTGCACAACTCCCATCAAGAGCAAGGAACAAAGCAAGAAAACATCTCTCATGATGTGCCAAATTGATCACCACTGCCGTATATAGGGAACCAGTTGGGCTAATCACTGATACTCCAGTGATAGCTCAAAATGGGAGAATTGATGAAAGCTGGACACCCCCTCCCCACCCCAACAAAGAAATAATCTAGGAACACCCCAACTAAACTAGGTCAACAGCAGCCTGAGGCTAAATGGCAAACACTTGACACACACAATGAGGAACCAGATAGCAACAATCAGGACACAACAATAAAGTAATTAACACCTTTCAGGCAGGATTAGCAAAGAAATTTAACCAACAATAGTCACTGACCAACAAATCAGAAAAGGCAGATTCAAACTCACCAATCAGAAATGACAAATTTGGAAACCACAAAAAGGTATAAAACCTCTGTTTAAAGATCATTCTGTCTAGCTAGCCGGGGACTCGAGCTGAATTGTCACTCAACTTTGATCCTCGTGATTAAACCTCTCTTTCCGGTAGCTGACTTCACGATCTATTTCTTCTGCACCGCGCCGTCAAGGGGAATCCCGGCTGGAAGAACCGAACGGGGGAGTTCCTCCCAACACTACTGTAATAGCAAATTCATTATTGTGACAAAAATCATGCATTACCCTGTTGATGTGCAAATTAGTGTTGCCACTGTGAAATCCCTATATTAAATATATGCCTTACTTTTAGCTAGTTTGAAAACATTTTTCTTCATCAACTCTTTATCAGATTTTGCCCTTTTTTCCTCTTGATTATGTAGCCAGAATTATACTATTTATTGGCATTGACTTTCTCATTTAATGAAAGGAAGTTTGAAAAATTATGGCATATTTTCAAATCATAGAAATGTTCAATTTTGCCTAATTTAGATATTAGCAGCAATGCCACATTGGTTGACTTACATATAGAACATATTTAGACCCTGAGAGGTACAAAAATTAAGAGGTTATATCTCCAATTTTTTATTTAATTCAATCTGCAAAAAATAAAGTACAAATAAACTATTGCTGCTTTGAAATAAATACGTGGCTAACATTTTCTGAAACATCTGAGTAGGGCCATTTTATTTCAATAAAGCTGAATAGGCAATTAAAATGGCAAAAGTATTGTTTTCTGCTTAGGCCATAAAGTCAAAATTCCTTCTATATTTGGATCAAGCATAGGAATAAATTAGTATTAAGTCCAATAATGAGAGCTTTATTGTGAATGCATAACAGATGCAGAGGAGATGCAATTCCATGTCTGAATTAAAATTATTGTGGTGAGGATGTACGTTGTTGTTCTCATTTGTAATCTCATTTTCAGCCATTATTTTTTTCCCAGCGTACAAATTTAATTGTAGATTCAAACACTAATTGAAATTGTTAATGTTGTAAAAGTTGTAAAATAGTATTTGTTCTCAATCTCTTGTGCTTTCTATTTATGACATACCTGTTCCACAAACATCCCACTGACTGCAATATACTGCTCACTTAAATCATCAGAGACTCTCATTTTAAAGCCTACCTTCACACACTGGATGGGTAATTACTAGTATGACTGGATCATTTCTATAGTGGTAATGCTCCTGGCACAGTAATGCCTGCCAAAATGATCTGCTTTAAGATTGTTACAGCACAAAAAAACACAAGAGATACTGCTTATAAAGAAATTCTTCCCAATGGACTCTATAGTTCTGGGAAAAATCTCTTGATGGTTCCCACCCAAGTATTTTATTTTTATTAAGCTATTTTTACAAAATAAATAAACACTAAAATCTAATGAAATATGTTAAAGTACAAAATACTATGTCCATAGTTTAAGTCAAGATTTATTTTTGTAGTGCCTAGTTCACATACATCTCCAAACTAGGTAACATCATCAGTGCTAATCTTCTGAGGTATGCATCTCATTTATTGCTTACATTCTTAGGCTATTTTCCATTCAGCTGCACAGTTAATTGGAGGTTTGTATCTAACGCTGGTAGGTAGGGCGTGCAGTCATAGGCATTCATGCGGGAAGAAAAGTTGTTCCTGGTGGAAGTGTGCCTACAGGCAATTTTTTTCCCATTTGCATGCTAAGTGAAGCATTTGACGCCCATATGTGGTACCAATAAAGGAGAATATTTGTAGTTAAGGGATGAAATAAGGGGTCCTTGGTGCTTTCTGAGCTTGGTTGTTTTCTTGCAGACATTTCATTACCTAAACTAGATAACATTATCCATGCTAGTATTGGTACTTAATACTAGCACTGTTGATGTTACCTAGTTTGAGTAATGAAACATGTGCAACAAAACAACCTAGCTCAGAGAGCTCTAAGGACCCCTCAGTTAAAAGATTAAAAGAAACCAACATTAAACTATTATTAAAAACAGCACTAAAACTATGCCTACAAGAGATGGATTGGATGTGGATGAGATATTCTTACTCTATCAGCCACCTCCAGTGGTGAGCATCCCCCTCAAGACCCCAGGCCAATCAGCAAAGCCAAATTTTGATAACCTTCTGAAAGGCCTAAAGAGAGAAGGCAGTTCTCACCTCTGGTGGTAGAATGTTCCACAGGGATAAAAGGGCTCTTCTCCTTGATTCTGCCTGCCTCAATTCCTTAGCAAAAGGGATCCATACCAGACCTCTTCCACTGGCACCATTGGAGCAGGCTTGTCCTATTGGTAAAAGTTGGGTCCTTAGATAACCTGGAGCCATGTCATATGGGACTTTGAACACACCTTTCAACACCTTGATTTGGATCCAGAAGCAAACTGGCAACCAACGCAGCTTGTGCAGTAACAGTATTATATGTGCAGCCATAGGAGCAGCCAGAATTGTGCATGCTATTGCATACTGCACCAGCTGCACCTTCAGCATGCTCTTCAAGGGTAGCTCCATGTAGAGTACATTGCAATAACCCCTGAGCACAGGGCCTCAGGGTCCAGGTAACAACGCAACTGGTGCACAATGCAAAGTTGCACAAAGGCCCTCCTAGTCATGACTACCACCTGCTTTTTGAGCAGGAGTTGTGAATCCAGGTGGACCAATGAGTTGCACTCCAGTCTATCTGGGATAGTACAACTTAATTCAGACTTTACTTGGAAATTAAAATTAGGAATTATTCAAAGTTATTTCAATTATTTGAATAAAATGAATCTGATTAGATTTTTATTAGATCTAATTTTTATTAGAAATTTTTAACACAGTATGGTTTTTTACTTAATGTAGTATCCTATAGGAGATACTGCAATATTGATATATCAAAATATACTAGTTCTTTAGTGCTAAGTATTCAACGGTGTCTTAATGAAAACACTATAAAGTTCAGATTTATTTATCGGCCAGGGAGAGGAACCATCTCTATTCTTTTGAATGTATATTTAATATTTATTGAATAAGAATACACCAATGGGTGACATAAAATAGCTTACTGCTACAGATTTTACAATTTTTAAGACATCTTCCAAAATAGATAAAGAATTCCTTATTTAATTCAGCTTCTCTGAAAAGGAATGAATTTGCCTCACAGAATCATAAATAGAAAGTATAAATTACTTTAATTTTACAGAATGGAAGCTGACATACTGCAAATCAAAGCACATATCTCCAACATTATTGTTATTTCAACCAATGTCCCTGGAAACCAACGACCTTATAGCTTTTCTTTAAAAAAAATAACAATTGTGGGTGACTATAAAATAGAATTCTTTTTCTACTTGCCTACAAAAAGAACAAAAAAGGAGGGTGGAAGTAAGGAATAGCTTGCTGGAAGGAAAAATAGAAACAGCATATTTGTAAACAGCTGCTTTGTCTTTTGCTATATTTCCATTTTGTGAATGGAAAAGCCACTAGAAATGTTATAGGAAATATCCTTAAACTTCCATATGTTCCTACTTATACAAAAAATATTTGTGGAGAGGGAATTTTAGTTATGAAGTTTCATGTCTGTATTTAGCAACACACTAGGCCCAAACCAAACATTATTCTGTATATAAACCTAACCTGTACGTGTTGTCCTAGAACAGGAGTCCCCAATCCCCAAGCCATGACTGATTATTGGGTCTTAAGCTGTTTGGAATCAGGCTGTGGGAGACCATGTGCAAGAGTATTCCCACTTGTGCAAGCAGCTAGCACGTGCCTGTGTACTGCATTTACGTGAGCAGCGAGAGCATGTGCCGCCATTCATGCAAATGGAGCTGTGCGCACACTTGCCTGCCATTCATGAGGAACTATGCTCTCTCTCCTCCCCACCAGTCTGCAAAGGTTGAGGAATTCCAATATCGAGTGTGAAGCATTAGTTATGCTCATATTTAAAGAGGTGTCTTGAAATTACATCCACACAGAAAAAGCTAGATCTATGCATTATATTCCAAAGATCACTTACTTGACTAATAGAACTTAAAATGAGGTAGATATTCAATAACTTGTGTTATTGAGTGAGAGAGATCTGAATCAAATTTCATCTCTGCAATAAATGACTTGTAGAAATACTTGAAACTTCCAAGGACTGTAAACATATTTTCTCCAGCATGATTGGATGGAGAACCCACGGATGGGTTGTCTTAATCTATCTGCTCCAATTAGACTAAGTCTGAAATTTAGTACCGCCCCCTCTGTGCCAAATGCACCCCAGTTTTAGACTTAGTCTCTTTGCTCTAAGACGCACTTTTTCTTCGCTCCTGGAGCAGAAGACTGTGTATTCCTATTTTATTTCATCCCAACCTGTAGCCTAGCAGGCTGACAGGCTGACAAAACGTCCCTTTGGGGGGGGAAAACTTTCCCTTTCTCCCTTTGAGAGCCTTTCAGCTTCACAATCAGCTTGAAAATTGGATTCCCAGAAGCAAGAGAAATCTCCTACCAGGGGCCGTTCCTCTGCATCAGAGGCTCCATTCTTCTAACCAGAGGCTGGAGGCTTTAGAGGCAGGGGTAAGCTTGCCAATTGACTGGGGGGCTCCGCAAGGGACGACGAGGCTCATCAGGCCTGGAGGGAGCCTTTTCTAGGTCCCTCGGCCTCAGCAGACCGCCACAGCAGCAGGAGAAAGTTTTTGGCACAGATCCAATTTTCAGAGCCTGGGGGCCTTACTAGGCCTCGGCCTGCCTCAGCCTCTCTCACCTCACCTAATTGTAATCCATTCGCTGCGTTAGGAGCCCAAGCGATTCCTCGGAACGAGGGCTCATTGCAGCTTAGGCCACAGGCCTCAAGGCCTTCTTCTTCTAATGGACTTTTTTTTTTGGGAATCCATTCACTGCGTTAGGAGCCCAAGCGATTCCTCGGAATGAGGGCTCATCGCAGCTTAGGCCTCAGGCCTCAAGGCCTTCTTCTAACTGCCGTTTTTTTGACGCAAACTCTGTGGCCGCCATTTTGAATTGACTCACGGCGGCCATTTTGTGTGTGACTGAGGCCCAGACTGCCTGGAGTTTCTCCTGAAGGCAGTGTTCATCACCGGTGGCAGAGGCTTCGAGACTACAGCGTTGAACCAGGGAGGGCCTGTTCGCTCCCAAGGGACGCAGTGCCCATTAATTCCCCGCCCACCCCCTTCACGGGCTGAATCATCTCTGCAGGCTCCCTTGGTGAGTTACAGCGCCGAGGGGGGGCGTTTTGCCAAGGTTGAGCCCAGAGCAACTCATCATGGCAGAGAAAATCAGCGAGCCGGCCTTGCCACAGAGGGAGGAGGAGTCCCAAAGACTGAGAGCGGCCTCCCCAGATCTGACAGGCACGATGGGAAGGTCCATTTTTGAACCCCTTTCCTCACATTGTGCCTCAGCCCCAGGGGCCTGGTCTCCCCCCAGGGGAATTCCCCAATTAGATTTAACCACAAGAGGGACCCAGGGAGGGGCATAACCAACCAGGACACCCCAGGACCTCAGGCCACGTTCACCCCCACTGCAGCAGGGCTTCGCCCTCCTGAGAACCAGGCCTTGAACCCGGACCTCCTTCAGTCCATGATAGCCCAGGCTGTGGCTCAGTTTATGGCCTCCAACACCCCACAGCCACCCCCCCAGGCCACGTATCATCCACAATCTCCAGATTTGATGGAGGATCCCTCATCGGATTTGGAATCTACAGGGGCTGAACAATCTGGCCTGATTTTGTTTGAGGACGAGGGCATCACTCCCTCTGACCCCACCCCTCCTGTCGGTCTCTTTGACCATTCATTCTTTAATTCCCTGCTACTCAGGGCCTGCACTACTGCAAACCTCCCCCAAGAACAGGAGACCCCACCTACAACGTCCAAGGGTCCCCACGCCATATACACCGAGCCCTCAGTCTCGCAGAACAATATTCCCTGCCCTCCCCTTTTTCTAAATATAGTTCAAGAACAATGGGAGAACTTAGGATCCTTCTTAAGCCCCGGTGCAATAGAGGGAACATTATTCAATGTTGCCCGTTCTCTGGCCTCCCTATTGGAGATTCCTGAGATTGAGGAGCCTTGAACTCATTGTTTCCCAATGCTAACATCCCTGGGGACATAAATGAGGCACTTAGGGCAGAGGATAAAAAGATTGACTCCGCATTGCGTAGTTCCCATCTGGCATCAGCCTGGGCAACAAAGGCGGCAACGTCCATGGCCTTCTTCGCCAGGGCTTCAGCCCTTGGGTTACGTGAGCTCCAGGACAGGATCCCTCCGGACCAGCTCAGAGCTCACCAAAATCTGGGTAAGTTAGTGGCTACATCCCAGTACCTAGCCGACGCTTCTCTGCACATGGCTAGATACACTGCAAGACCATCGCTGCAGACATCTCAGCATGAAGGCTCCTTTGGCCCAGGAATTGGCGAGCAGACACCAAGACCAAGTGGCGTCTGGCCTCTAAACCTTACACAGGTGGACATCTCTTTGGTAAGGCACTAGAACCATACTTAACTGAAGGTAAGGACAAACTTAAACTCTGGTTAACTCATGTCACAGAGCAGTTACAGGAGGCTGCCTTTCGACCAGCTCCATCCTGGGACTGGGCCTAGGCATCCCTCTATTCCTTTCAGAGACAAGAACGACAGCAGGATCGTTCAGCATGCAGAAGCAGACCACAGATCCAGGCCAAGCGGCCCCTTCAAGGCCGAGGGGCCATTCCTCTAAACGAGGCAAGTGATCTCACAGTCTCACTTCCCATAGGAAGCCAGCTGGCCCCTTATTCCAGCACTTGGGCAGTCACCACTACAGATGCCGGCTGGCCTCTTATTCCAGCACTTGGACAGCCATCACTACAGATGCATGGGTGTTAGACACTGTCACGCAAGGTTTGAGACTAGAATTTTGTTCTCAACCACCTGACAAATTCCGCTCTTGCCCTATCCCAACGAGCAGGTCCAGGGCTGACTTTATGTCAGAGGCCATAGCTCATTTATTACAAATACGAGCAATTGAACCAGTACACAAGACCAAGAAGGACGAAGGTTTTACTCAAACCTCTTCGTCATCCCTAAGACTTGGGGGGCTGGAGGGCAATCTTAGACTTGAAAGGTCTAAACCTTACTTGAGGTATAAGAAGTTTAAGATGCAACCACTTCAATCAATCCTGGCCAGCATCAGGCAAGGTGACTTTCTTACCTCAATAGACCTAACTGAGACATGTTTCCTAACCACCGCAAATTCCTCAGATTCAGCTATGCCCACTACCAGTACAGAGCCCTACCATTTGGCCTCTCATCGACACCGAGGGTATTTACAAGGTACTGGCAGTGCTCGCAGCCCACCTTAGACAAATTCCAATCAGAATTCAATGCTATTTAGATGACATACTAATTCAGTCATCATCATTCCGAAACGCTCAGTCAGACCTCGCTCTAGCCATCAAGGTCTTTCAGGAGCACGGGTTTTCTGTTAATTTCCAGAAAAGTCATACAACAACCCGGCTCCTCCATTTGGGCGCTGTTATAGACACGGACAATTGTACGGTCTACCTATTTCAGGACCGAAGGAACTCTATTCAGACTCTTGTACGTCGGATCCAAAGGGCCAGAGTAGTCACATTGGCCTCCCTATCACAGCTACTGGGGAAGACGGTGTCCTGCGTGCAAATTGTGCCATGGGCACGCCTCCATGCCAGAGAATTACATGGCTTCTCCTTCCATTTCAGAGACTTGAACTCCCTTAATGGTGGGACTCCCCAGCGCTGTCACGGGGAGCAGTATTAGAACCAGACAGGATTACCATTACCACAGATGCAAGCCTGTTTGGGTGGGGGGCACACCTCCACACGCACTGGGCTCAAGGTCGGTGGTCCAAACAGGGCCTAAAGAACAATATAAACTGGCTGGAACTCAGAGCCATACATATGGCCCTAAAGGGATTCACTGATATAGTACAGGGCCAACATGTCCTGATTTTAACCGACAACATTACAGCCAAGGCCCACGTCAACAGACAAGGGGGGACAAGGTCCAGGCCTCTCATGCAGGAGGCCAAATTGCTGGGGTCCTGGACGGAACTGAATCTTGCCTCCATCAGGGCGGAGCACATATCCAGAGTGACCAACCAGCAGGCGGACTCACTGAGCTGAGCAACCATGGACCATTCCGAATGGCAGCTGGATCCGAAGGTGTTCAGAGAGATCGTGGACAGGTTTGGTTCCCCAACCTTAGACCTTTTGCCTCCCCCACCAACTCACAACTTCCCAGATTCCTTTCCGGGTTCCCACCTCCATCAGCGGAGGGAACAAATGCGCTCCGCAGTCCCTGGCCCAGGGAACTGCTCTATGCCTTCCCTCCTCTGCCGTTTCTTCCTGCCACGATCAGGAAGATCCTTCGCGAATGAACAGAGGTCCTCCTGGTTGCGCCACATTGGCCGAGACGCTCTTGGTCGCCGACCTGATGGAGCTCTCCGCATCATCTCCATGGAGGATCCCAGCAAATCGCATCTCCCACATTCAGGGGGAACTACGCCATCCAGACCCTCAATGACTCCAGTTAACTGTCTGGCACTTGAGAGGCAGGCCTTAGGCTGAGACTCATATTCGTCAAGGGTCATAGCTATGATTCAGCAATCCAGGCGACCCTCGATGAATAGAATATACGATGCCACATGGAGAGACTCCTGTAATTGGTGTTCAGTTCGAAAAATTGACCTTTTGGCGGTTTCAATGCCAGTTATCTTGGAGTTCCTGAGGGATGGTCTAGACAAAGGGCTTTCCACAAGCACCATCCGCAGGCAGGTAGCAGCACTTGCCACAGTTATTTCCTGTGGCAATGAATCCTTAACACATTACCCTATGATATACTCCTTCCTAAAAGGAGCTAACAGCGTCAGACCATCAACTGTACATAGATACCCCTCGTGGGATCTTCTTCAGGTTTATAGGCTCTTGTTTCGCACCCTTTGAACTATTGACACTGGTTTGTTTAAACAGTTATCGATGAAGGTGGAATTTCTTGTTGCTGTAACTTCAGCGAGAAGGATATCTGAACTGGCTACTCTTCAGTGAGGAAGGACCTGTGTACGTTCCATAAGGACAGGGTAACCCTTAGGCTAGGCCCCTCCTTCGTGCCTAAGGTCAAGTCCTTGTATCCTAGATCTCAGGAAATAGTTTTGCCGGACTTCTGTCCTAACCCATCTAATGACATAGAGGTTCAGTGGAACAAATTGGATGTGCGCAGGGCTTATATTGTTATATACAGAGAACCTCATCTTTCCACAGAACAGAGGCTCTGTTTGTGTCCTATCACCCTTCATCACTAGGTCAGAAGGTTTCTTCAACCACAATACGCAGGTGGATTAGAGTTTGTATTTCTCTGGCATACCAGTCTCAGTCACTGTGAGATCCCAGGCATATCACGGCCCATTCCACCAGGGCGCAGCTACTACAGATGCCTGGTCTACTCAGGCCTCCGTAGAGGGAATTTGTAGAGCAGCAACATGGGCATCGCCCTCTTCTTTTGTCTGTCACTACAAGAGGGATATATATGCATCTTCTATGGCTTCATTTGGCCGCAAGGTTCTAGAACACGTATTAACGTTGGATGGGACCCAGGCCCAATCTAATTCCCCACCCTAGAGACACAGGGCTTTGGTATGTCCCATCCGTGGGTTCTCCATCCAATCATGCTGGAGAAAGGGGTGTTGTCTTACCTGAACGCCTTTTCTCAGCATGATGATGGAGAATCCACTCCCTCCCATTAGGTCAGTTGGCCTGGTTCCCATATTGTTCAGACGCGTCGGACTAAAGTCTGAGTATCGCCTTAGCCTAAAACTGGGGTGCAGTTGGCACAGAGGGGGCGGTACTAAATTTCAGACTTAGTCTAATTGGAGCAGATAGATTAAGACAACCCATCCGTGGATTCTCCATCATCATGCTGAGAAAAGGCGTTCAGGTAAGACAACGCCCCTTTTCCTAACATGAAAAAAAAATCAGTATTTTGTTGTAGCAGGTAGGACAAAAGAGATACTGCATCAAGAATATTTCATCTTGGTTGCCATTGTTTCTTAAAAGTTTAAGAAAGTACAAAGCATATTACTCAAATTGATGATGTTTTTTTCTGGACTTAGCTACAATGCACAATAGAAACATACATTTAAAAAGTGGATACAATTAAGAATACAACAGGTGAGGCAATTAGCATAACACCAGAGTTTATTAATCATCAGCTACCATCTCCAGATATACATTGTTTATAATTTATTTATAATTGTTTATAATATATTTATAATAATTTGCATTTGAAAACCAATAAAAAGAGCTAACCTATGTATAAAACAAAGACATAAGCAATGGGATTTCCTGAATCTCATTTAGCATAAACACATAAATTTTATAAATGTAGATTCCCAATAATAGTATAATTTATTCGGATTCCCTGTTCTTCAAATATTAGGCTATAACTACTCTATCCTTAGACATTTATTGTGATTTCCTGTGTTTTTCTCATGTAAGTTCTCTGTTTCTGAAAATTTTGCTGTAAAGAATATGTTAGTACAACCCTTAGATAATTTTGTTACTACAGAGGCTATAGATTGGACGTAACTTTTCAAGTAACTTTTTGACTTGGATATCATATGAAAAGTTCTCAGCAACTGAAGAGGTTAAAAAAACCAATTCCCTAAAATGTTCTGATTTCAGGTTGTCCATTTGATGCTAGAACTCCAGCCTGAAGATTATAAGATGGACTACTTCAATACTTGTGTACTTAGAGCATATTTCATTTCATGCAAGTTTCCCATCTTTCTGATCAGATTGTCTTTGTGAAAAATCTACCTATCTATGGACAGTGGAAGATATAAATCCTATATTGATTTTTCTCTGCTTTTAGCAATCTTACTGATAATCTATCAATTTTATGGTGCAAGTTTTGTTTACTTGTCAATGTCATAATTAAGCACTTTTTAAATATATTCAGTTCAACACACTTGATGTCATGGATTTTAATATTCTCAATGTTTTCTTATTTCTGGCAGGCAGTCTGCTGTTACACAGAAGCCAAAACCTTTGCTTTTATATCACTAAAAGGGACATATCTCTCTCAATAGCCTTTGCCAACCCCTTAATTTATAGTAATTACCTAGCTGAAAGAGAAATAAACTGTTTTAATGAAACCCAGATGGAAACAAGAACTCTTCTAACAGATACATCTCTTCTCATAAGTTGATAAATAAAAGATTTCAAAAGCTTATGAGTATTATAGCTAGTCTACAACAAGCAATGATATTTTGCTGACCTTATCTGGGCTTTGAGCTAAGCTGGATGCTATCTAATTAGTATTTAGCATAGAATCCACCAGGAAAAGAAAAGGCTGGAGGCTCTAATGGGAAACGGGAAATAATTCCAGAAGTCAATACCAAACCATTTCCATAATCTTGCTAAGAATATCATATGGCCTGAAGTCCTAAGGAAGTAAGCTCATGTGAAAGAGTTTTCAGCTTTTTATTATTAGCCAACACCTGAAGTTCATGTGCTTCTATAGGGTGGGATGGTGTTTCCAGAATTAAGTTGTCAAATAGCCTTGCATAAGTATCTGCAAACACAATTTAATGTGTGCTTGAAGATGATGCCCAATTGCTTTCTTTTCTTGGTAATGTTGCACACCACAAGAGGGCTAGACTTAGCAATGGAAGGGTACTTTTAAAAAGTAGAAGGTCTACATAATATCATATAAGAATTAACAGAGAAAAAGAGGGCCACAATTGCTAATACCTTAGCAATCAAACACAAAATATTTTTAGTTCCCCTCAAAAATTTAAATTGCTAATGAATTAGTAGGTTTCACTAACAAGCTATCTCATTTGATTCTCAGTGATTGAACAAAATGTTTTCAGTCTGGGAAAATGTTAGAATAAATAGCAGTCTTTGGAAATAAAATGTTTATTTGGTTTTCACTCTCTCATTGCCTTGTGGATATTCTATAATGAAATCCAGCAGGGGGAATCATTATTACTTTATTGTTTACTGAAAACAATGTCATTCTATTACTGGATTTGGTTCACAACTAATGGACATAAATTACACCTGGTACAAACTTGGAATATTTATTGTTTATATGCAAGGAAGTGCAAAAGAAAAAAAAGTCAAGGATCAAGCATATAAGCATTCAAATTATTCTGCAGGAAGGAGATGAAAAATACAATTATACCTGAAACTTAAAACAAAAATAAGCATGTCAATATTGAATTATGTTCCATTAAGTTTAGTTTGATTTATCCAAGTCATTTTCTTGATCTTATTCTACAGTACATCATTGTAGAGTTCACTATTGGCAAAACCAGGAAAGTTAATGAACTAAGTCAAATCTGACAGAATCTGAGTCCGATTTGAACAGTTATAATTTTAAATTGAGTCCACTTGAAAATATAATAGGAGCAGAATTATCCAAACCAACACAATATTCTGATTCAAGTCAACTTTCTAATTGATCTGAATTTCTTCAAGTAAATATTCACACCATATTAAAAAATCGCACCTAAATATTATTGGAATACAAGGGGAATGTATAATGCCAGGCTTCCATTTTTATAGGATGCTATTAGATATGTCTCTCAAGCTGTGCATCAGATTTTAATATACCTGCAGCAAACCATAATAATGCCAAAATGACATGAGTGGTTATAGTTTCAGGTAAATACTGAGATTTTGTTTGACACAATGTATGATGTAAGGGTATAATGAAGGATGTCATCATTACTTCTTCTATGGACCATATGTGTTTGAAATTTATAAACTAGTTGGAACCTAAAATTAACTAAGTAGGAAGTTGAATGTAGAGAGCAAATCAAATAAAACAGATCATCACAATGATATTCACTGTAACATTGAATGACATCTCATATGTGTGTACACCATTTCAATTTTAATTTTGAAATATGATTGAAAACTATGGGTGAAAATAATAACAGATGGAACCTTATGCAGCATTTTATCTCTAAGATGACTATGGTAAAAATAGGGAGAGATTGATGGGGAAATGACATAGAAGAAAATTAGAAAGAGATACTATGTCTTTTATACGTGATCTTAACTGCATTGCAAAAAATGCAGTAAGTTTTAGAACTTGGAAATCAAACTGTAATCCTTTTAATTAAACCATTAAAACTTAATTATCACTGAACTATGATCTTACATCTAATGTTAGACAGAACAATAGGAGTATGATTTTAAGATGCTTGAGAATGAATTGTTTATCAATAGAAAAAAATTGTGCAGGATGTTCTTAAAATTATTTTCATGATATTACAGATTTAGTTAATAAACAAGTAAAATCAATCAGAGAAGTTCAACTTAACTGCTGTTTGAAACAGGCATATACTTTCAATTATTTGAGATTCATAATAAGAATTTTAATTGCTCTGTTATAAATAGAAATTAGATAATACATTTGCCTGTGGTGTGGTGGATATATTTTTTATTATTATAAATGAATGCAAATGGAAAAATAATCCATGCAAATCAACACAGTGATAGGGAACTAAAAACAGTCAAAAATAATAATTTTTGCCTGGTACAAGATCAAACAATTAACAATAGCTTACACTGCTAGAACAGCACCAGGCTCAATGAAGTCTTGCCTCAAGAATAAAGCCAAACTCTTCAATAGAGCTTGTCTTTAACAGAGGCATTAAAGCTTAGCTGAGCCCCTAATGATTGGCACCACTAAGTTTGTTTCAAGTAATGTCTATAACTGGCAGTAGGCGGTCCATTGCTCCTTACCAAAAATTGCAATTATTTAATTAGCCGTAACACCTGAAAAACCCAACAGCTAATCAAGAGTGAATGTGTCATCAGATGACTGAAAAATGTGTCTTATTTGGGAATAGAAAGTAACACTCAACTTGCTCAAGAAGACAGAAGCAGGTTGAATAAATCTTAAAGTGCTATCAACCATAATTTGACTAACACAGGTTCTTATAAAGTAAGCCCAGTATTATTGCTTACAATCCTAGTTTTGTCTGATAATAAGTTCCATGGAAATCAAACTTGTTTAAAATTAGATTAAATGAGAATATTGTAGTATGACACGAACATTTGGCTATGTGGAATAACTACCGAACACTGATAATAAATAGAACTTTATTATTATTTCAATATGGCAGCCATAATATTATATTATCTGGTGATAATGAGATTCCTTGAACATCATAATTACTGTTTGCATAACAATGAAAAGTATGCATTTATCTATATAAATGCAAATGGAGATAAAAGCACTGAGAAGCTGGTTTGCTAATGTTTTCACATTTTGTGCCAAAAAATTAGAGAAACGTCTAAGACCACTTGGGAACCCAGCTTTGTCATGACCAAGGAACTGTATGCAAAAGCAAATACTTTATCATAGCAAGCAAAACTTACATATGACTCAGCACTGTATGCAGCTAGACTTACCTCAAATCCAGAAAAATCCCAGGATCTGGCAGATTTTGCAGTTTATGGCAATCTTGGCCTTGATACTTTTTGGGGTGGGGAGAAGTAGAAAATCTGCCTTAACGGGTTGAACTAACCATTCCCACAATATACACAGTATTGTTCTGAGTAATTGTATGAGCTAGAAGGGCAGTTATATTTTTTCAATTGGAAATGTTGAGCTAAGATGACTTATCAGATAGACATTTTTTTCTAGCCTCAATTGGATTTAGATTAGGCTTACCAAATGAAGAGCAAGTATTTTTTTTCCCTCACCTTTAAATATTTCAGTTGGGAAGCCAACTTTCATATTATGAAAAATACAGCAAAGGGAAGCCAAAGGAGCTACCACTTGACAAAGGAAATCTGAACATCACATATAAATAGAATTGTGGAATAATTGGAGTTGTAATGGAATAATTGTTGCAAGAACTGGGCAGGAAAAAAGAAGACTTCATCACAGACTGAAAATACCATTGTTTTATATGATGCTGAATTAGAACAAAATAAATATGTCATTTTATGAGTCAGAAGATCAGTTTTAGCTTTTTAGAAACAAAGAAGAAAAAACAAAATCATTGCCTGGAACCAAGCACTAAATTATTAATAATATTACATTAGGGATATTAAAAAGGAATGCTGAAAGGTTTGTGGGGCTATAATTTCTGGGAGTATTTGAATTCTTCAATTTCAGAAACAAGTTTCAGAACTTCCATAAATATCCTGCAGTAATGTATGTATGAAAGCAAAGCGATTTTTAAGATTTCTGTGGGATACATCATAGAATTAAGAAATCATCAGAGAATTAAGAAATAGAAGTTGTTTGGAAATACTGGTTTCCATTTCACATTTCAGTTTCTTGTAACAAGATTTCCTAATGTTTGCAACATAAATATTATTAGCTTTTCTGATTCCAGTTTCATGTTACCTAATCTAAATATCCAGACTGATAATATAGCCACAATCTAAGCTATCTGTGGCAGATAATTAACCAGATAACATATGTTATCATGAGTTTGCAATAGTTCTTAAACTATTTTTCAGTCTCTTGATGATGTTTTATATCAATAAATTCACATTAGTATGCCCACCTATTTTAACACCCAACTTTTTCTCATATCACCAAATGTATCTCTAGAGCAACATTTCTCAAAAGGAGAAATTTAGATTTCATTTATTATATCACCAGCCAGTTTATCTAAAATTTGCATTGCCTGGGAGTGAAATATTGGAGAAGACACAGGGTTTTTTATGTTGTATTTACATATTTGGCTTAGCATGCAAATATTCCTGGCCACTGGAATCCAAATTGAAAACACAATTTAATACAATTTTAATAATTGTTCAGACTGCAACTTTGGGGGGGAAACAAAATTAATTTTGTTTTATATTCAAATGGCATTTGGAATAACCTAAATCATTTTGAAACATTGTATTTGTAATAAAATTCTGCCCATATATTTGAGCTAAATATAAATATAAATTAACTTTCTTATCATATCTTCCCAGCATACCAAAAATAATGGAAATGGAGAACCAATTTTAAAAATCAGTGCAATAGATAAATTGAAAAGCTCACTAAAAAGAATAACTGCTGGATTAATCTTCAGAATTTTTTTCTGAACTGTCTACATTGTTATCAAGGCCACAGGACTGTTTAGAGGTCATCCTTCCTGATAATGAAACTTTTATCATTGCTAATGTGAAATGATTTTTCCAGATACATATATTTAGCCAACTATGAGTTTTTGCTGAAATGTCAGCTGGCAAGCATGAATATCTCAACTGGAGTGATATAGTATTTCTAGCTATGTCATTTCTTTTTAAAGGATAAGTACACTGCAGATACGCTAGATCAGATGTTTGCTGAGCTACTGTTTTCTTAAAAAACATTAATAATTATTTACATTCATATTTAATAAACATAATCACTAATTTAGATTAAATATCTAAGTTTTCAATAAAATAAGACAATTTCAATCATATTTTCTGAGTTTAATGTATTTAAACATATAAATACATATTTCTGTAAATACATTTTGGAATAACTTATTATCGCTTACATTCCAATTAATTAAAAAATAGCATATAATCATCTGCACATCTTTAACAATGTTCATTTTATATTGATCTCCATGTGTATACTATCATAGCAAATTAATCCATTGCAGCATGAAGGATTCTTCACTGCAAGTTATGGTCCTATAAAGAATTACACTGATCCAGTTTGGTTAGTTAGATAGATAGATATATAGATAGATAGAGTTTCCAATCAAGTCTGAGAAAAGTTACACCACATTGATTCATACCACATGCACATATTCTTTGTCATAGAAGCACTTAATATATACATTTTGACATTTCATTTTATTTCCAAAGATAAATAGTAGGAAGATTTGCAGCATTATAATAGAAGTATTGTATAATTGCCTTAATAAATAATAATCTTAATTCTTCTTCTTCTTCTTCTTCTTCAAAAATGCTTCTTAAGATATATTGAAAGAAAAAGGTAGAGAAACGCTTTAGAAAAGATTGCCATCAGCTTATTGAAGAAGACAGAGAAAAGGCAGGTAACAAAGGAAAGGCATATCTATTCAGTTCTTACCTTGATTCAGTCTTTTCCAACAAAAAAGGCATTTGTTCTGCTAGGGCATTGTAAGAAAGAGGATCGAGATAGACAGAAATCTCTATGACCAATTGAACTGCATCCTAGAATACTCAAGGAACTTTCTGGATTGCCTAAACAAATTCTGGCCCATTACTTCTGAAAAATCCTGGAGAATTCACAAAATACAAAATTATAGTCACCAACTAGCAGTCAGAATAAACAATGAACAATAGTTCTTAATTTCACAACATATCATAAGATTCAATCATAGTTTCAGCTAGTAAGCCATGAACATCCTAACTAAACCAAGATAAATCCAAAAAATCTAGAGAATTCCTGGAAGCTTGGCATTCAGACAAATGAGCCATCATCAGATACACCACTCAGAAGAGACAATAAAAAGGCTAAGAAAAAAACAAGGAATCAAAAAAACAGAATGCATCATCTCCAGCCACCAATACTCAGATAAGCATGGATTAGCATCAGGTGAAATCATGAGAAAACAACATCCTAATTAAGGAACTATCAAGGAGAAAAACTACACCTCTGCCAAAACTGGCAAAGTAGGCTGCTATACATAAACGAAGAGCAAATCAACACTCAATATGCTGAATATGTTACCTAAGTAATTCAACGTTGCAACCAAAAACCCAAACTCAGAGAGCACCAAGGACTCCATACAGTAAGAATAAGCTTTGCCAGATTAATCTTAATTCAGTTTTTGAAACTGCCTTAAGACACGAATATATTATTTAAATCTTTCCCACAGATTATTTCATGACATTCTGGTTTATAGCACCTAGCCAACTTTTACTGAACTTAGAAGCTATGGAGGGTCAGCTTATTTAATTGTTACTTTTTTAAAAAGTGTGGGATATATGGCATGATATTTAACTGAAAGCTCATTGAAAAAAATAGTTGTTTCTCTTCAAGGTTCAATCATAGGTCTGATAATCTTCCACATTTTTATTAATCACTTTACTGAGCAGTTATTAGGAAATGCTAAGCATATTTAAAGATTATAACAGATTAAGTTGAGTAGGCTGGATAATACAAAAGAGAGAGAAATAAATGTCAAAATCATCTTAATAAATTTTAAATGTAATCTGATAATAACAGTAGTAATAATTTAACATAGAGTTCTTCACCTACCAAACAAATCAAATGCACAATATTAGATGACTGATGGGTTGTTTTACATTAATAATTGTGAAATTGTGAAAAAATAAATATTAGAAGACTAACTGATTGCACACTAAATCAACACTGGATCTATATGATCTTTGTTCTTTATTTCTCTAATTTTTGTAAATTATATTTTTGACTTACTTATTATAATATTAATATCCTACTTCAAATGACTGTACTGTAGTAGTTAATAGTCTCATAAGCACTAAACCTAATAATTAACATGAAATTTTCAAATACTATTCTATAAGGTCAAGTTACTAACATAGCAATAAAAATTACACATTAAAATCATAATTAAGGAAATAAGCAATATTATTTACTTTAATAAAAAAACACTGAAAGGTTAAGAAGAAAGACAGATGCACCAACCTTGTCCTGCTCTTACCAGAGGTTATGCAAGAGTGTGATCAATGCTATCGCAATCCTATATCTGGGCCTGAATACAGATTGAAAGGGATTCTGATAATGCACTTCAAGAGTTCTTTAAAGCTGCTCTGCATCCATTTTCCTCACAACCTTCTATAAAGAGAAGCTTGAAAGCTGGATGAAAATTGACCAAGACCACTGGATCTAATGGTGAAAAGGAGATGGGCCACTAACTCTTTAAGACATAGTGGTACCACACTTGCTCTTAAAGAGGATTAACCACCATCAAGATTCAATCATAATCACCTCCTGAAAGACTATAGCCAACCCAGACATGGCTGCGCTAATAGCTAACAGAACCCATCTACTTCATTAGCCCAATAGGATCAAACTCTTTCCAGATAATCCAACCCCATATTTCATAAATGTCATATTATGTTGTTTTTGTAACAGTAGGTATTTTCCTTTATGTGAAATAATCCAACATTAAGTACCTATTCTTATTTTATTGTTATTAATTAATGCCAGATGATGGCATTATCCTTGATCAGTTGAGGTGATCAATTGAAATGTTAATATATATTGCTATCCCTGTATGATATGCCATACTCTAAATAAATAAGTGGATCAGACCTGTTTCTTCATGTTATGGTAGTGAAGGTATGGTTGCTTCACATGGACTTAATCAGGTGAAATCATGGATATACCTCTGGCTGAAATTTGCCTATAAGGCCTCTAGATGCTTCAGCAATCTTAATGTAGTGATCAGGGAAAGATCAGAACATTAGAGAAATCCATTCAGTCCCAGTGCTTGGGGCTGTGACTGTCTGGATGGACCAATTAAGTCCCAAAAAGTAGAATCAAAGTTGATTTGGAATAGATCTGGCTCTATCTTAGTTCCAATTTTAATTTTGAATGGGATCAATGTCTACAAATGTGCACATTTTACAGGTCTCTACTCCATTTATCTGCAAGTCATTATCTCCTGAGAAGATATGGCATGCACCATATATTTTTTAGAAAAGACCTTTTGAAGGAGGCCACCTCATATGAGGTGAAGTGAATGATACTTGATGGCATGACTTCTCAGTTGCATACCCATGTTTTGGAACAACTTTCATCCCAAGCTACATAATTTGAATCTACTGGCTTATAAGCTATTAAATAGCTATAAAACTGTTTAAAACTTAGCTATTCCTTAGAACATTTGGTGCTAATATTACATAGGCTTCCTATATTTGTCCTTAATGTTATGAATTGTGTTTTGGTTTTTGTTACAGTCTATAAATCTATATAATTTATGGCAAATTTAAGAAACAGATTTTCTTATAGTCACAGAGAAATATCTATTCTGGTATATTCAAGTGTTATTGATTTGCCTATTATTCATCATGTGCCTTTGGCAATCTTAAATAATTGGGAAGTTGTTCTACAGAGGATCCAATTAGTTACATGGGCCCATTAAGTCATCCTGTGACAAAAAAAAAGGAATGGATATAAAATTACAAAACACAAAATTATAACATTTACAAAGCCATAGTAACTGTAGAAATTATTTAACTATGATATGAACACAAAATCTTCATTCATCTTCACCAATTTTACTTTATGAGAAAAACATATCTTTCTCTTATATTTGCTTTTTTTAGCAATATGGTTGCTACTTTTAAAATGTTACTCTTAAAACTGACTCACAACAAAATATTCTACAGAAAGGAAATGTAAAATCACTTTCCTGATATTGAGGTTGGTTCATTTAATAATCACAAAGAGAAAACTGTATACTCCTGTAAAAATCCTTGCTCTTCTATAGTTTTACTTTAACAGTGTTGTCTCAAAGCTGTATTAAGGAATCTCATGTCAAACCTGTGAGGAGGAAAATGTAGAATTCAGTATATGTTCATTTAAATAGTAGAGACTCAGTGGGTTTTTTTAGTTGCATTTCTCAATATTTGAATAGCACACTGAATAGATAGTTGATTAAGATGTGATGAGAAGTTTGCTTCATTGGTCCTCATAAATCATAAATCAATGTCCAAATTCACAAAATAAAAATTGGGTATTAAAAGATTACATTATCCAGATTTTTTCCATTTTCTTTCAGTTGTGTCCTTTCTTAATTGGGTTGACAGTGGAGCTGCAATTATAAATTTGAACACTTTAAATTGAAATTTTTAATTTTGCAGAAAAATAGTTCTTGTTCCAATTTTAGAAGTCTGGAAAACAATATTGTATTTATACCGCCTCCGTCTCTATATAAATAAATATAATTAAATCCATCCACAGCCTTCACATAGCAAAATGAAATTTGGGGCTGCAACATTCACATTAGGTTCCAAGTCCTCTGGCTCCTATTTACTCTTTTTTCAAATTGGTATTTTCAGTGCCCCAGGAAGATCATTTAATGTGTTGTTTCTCTGTAGCCTTCACAAATATAATTATTTAAGGATGCTTGAAGGAAATCTTTGTTCTGTGCTTGGCATATTTGATTGGATCCATCTTGAAGTAACAATATCTGTAATAATTTACAGGGGAAAAAAGTAAACTAGAGCAATACTTGGTGTAAATGTATAAGATTTCTACAAGTGTTATTGGAACTGCAGCTATGAGCAATTTCAGAATATTCAATCTTTATTCTTTTAACTATAAATTTAGGTAGAAATTAGCTGCCTTAATAAACAGAAAAAGTATCCCATAAAAGTGTTTGAGGTATAGATTGTCAATACTTCCCCACAAGATAGCTATCCTTTTCTCTTTTTTACCAGAAGAGCTATAAATAGGTTTTGTTTGCTACCTTGCAGATTATTTTTAGTCAGCCAAAGTAAGTTCAAAAAAGCTGCATTGATCTTTCCACACTGAAAACTACTTAATCTAAAGAAAACTCTTGTACAGAAAATGATTAAAAATAACTATAGCACTAAAGAGCAGCTTGTAGAGTTTTAATGAGATGTTGTGTTCAGCAGAAGTTTAGCATTCTCACAGCAGAGGATCAATACTGCCTTATTTCATTTAGGTATTTTGATGAACCACACTGCATAGTGAACTGGTCCTAGAACATTAGTTTTTAACCCTCATTTGATTCTTACACTCTTCTTGTAAGGGCAGTAACAGATAGAGAACTACACAACTGAGTTGGCATTAGATTTCTGATTATAGGCAGCATATAATATACCAGTTTCACAAGCCAAACTAAAGAAGCCAAACTAAAGAACAATATGTATATACACACAAACCCACACACACATACACAGATACACAGACACACACATATGTGATCAAGTTAACCAAAATATATTTTCATGCATTGCTCCCCATGTTTATTGCTTTTTCATTTTTAATGTAGATAATATGGTTCTTATCTCTTGTGTGCATCACCATTGTATTGTACTTACTTAAGTTTTAAAGCTTGTGTGTTGTTTTTATTCTAGCTGCCTATTTTATTTATTTATTTATATTTATATAATTTATATAGCCCCCCATCTCATCAAAACCAACTCTGAAAAAAATCATAAGAGTAAAGTTCACAAAAACTAAAGATACAAAACATATACATGTTGTTAAGAGAAAAATATACTGAACTAAAAATGTAATGACCAACCTGGTAATTTCTGGATTACTTAGACTGTAGATCTAAGTAAATCCAGGATTCTAGACATACTTGGCTTTCACTGTAGTTCTACAACTGGCATGTTATTATAATTTCAGAGGAGAATGGATTATGTCATAACTAATGTTTTATACTGACAAAGGATGCTGGAAGTGAGAAAAAAAATAATGCTGCTCAGAGCTATATTAAATCTACTTCTTCTACTACTTCCATAGCTGATAAAATCCAAATAAAATCATTGTTGAGTTTCCAGATCACAAAAAACCTCTCTTGGCGCCCATTCAGTTTTTACCTGTGTTTTTCAAAATAAATATTTTTGACAAAAGATAAATTGAAAGCTGGGATACTGTGAATCAATTCACTAGACTCTAGCATTATAATTATTTACAGAAATTCTTCTGGCTTCCACAAAGGCCTAGCTATATTTTAAAAAATGTAGCTGACCATGCCTAACATGGGAACTCTTTTGTGAATAGTCATACTGTGGACATTCAAAATCCAAATGTCCCAATCCAAAATCTTCTGCTAGCTTTTTAAGAGTTTTTGAATCTTAGTGCTGTTAATATCAATAATGGTCAAACCACATCCTTAAATCCCAAAATAGTTTTAAAGGAGTTGCTATTGTAGCCATATTAACAAGCACTTCCAAATCTGTCTATCTTAATTTTAGAAACCTGATTTTGCTGTTTCATTCTATAAAGTCTTTCAAAATAAAACAGATTGAGCTTAATATTCAAGATTAGAAATCAAATCAATAAAATATATTTTTAAAAAATCCATGTCTATTGTTAGAAGACCTTTCAGTTTAATGATACTTCCTTTTCTAAATGACTGACTATTCAAATCACTGAAAAGGAAATAGCAAACAAATTAAACAAAGCCATTATATAAGTGGCTTTTTATGTCAGGCAGATGGATTTTGTATGCTAAAGATGTACACTTCCATAAGGTCGCTGGAGGTGGGCCACGGGGTTGATAAGCCACACATTAAAAAAAGCTGTACTGTTCATGACAGTTTGAATATGGAGAAGCTACATCATGTATGATGTTACATTTAAAAAATGTTAAAGTGTGATTAACACAATAGCTGAACCAGTGAAATGCTATCACTGTGAGGACAGAGCAATATAACAATAAGGCAGCTGTTCCTTTATGCATTCTCATTTAAAATGCTTCCTAGAAATCATACCTTCTGTGGGCAGCTGGAATAGTGCTAAGCTACAGTTTCCAGGAATCTCTTCACTTTGAATTTCCTCATAAAACATAGTTAGAGTTTAGTGGAGGCTAAAGGAAGCACCCTCCTGTTCCTTTTTTTCTTGCTGATGGAAAGCAGTATCCATGGATGAGTGGAGCAGGCCCAAAAAAAGTCAAGACATCTCAATCAAAGCCACAAAAGAACAGAGTTTTGATCATGTTGCTATGAACATCAGATATTTGCCACTGTTGCAAACATTATGTTGATTTTTGATCTCCCTAACCCCACAAGACCATTGTCTTTGAAAAAGATTAATGGTGTGGGGAAACTAAATGAAAAGGATGCAATATTATACAAATATAGTTAATATATAAGCCTGGGTCTTATATTAATTTTTGTTCCAAAGATGCATTAGGGCTTATTTTCTGGTTAGGTCTTATTTTCAGGGAAACACAGTAGCAGAATCTTACAGTCTTGCAAGTCTTTCATAGATGCATATCAGCTACAGCCAGTCAGCCACAAGTAATTGTTTTCTGCCTCCTACACAGTGATATCAGAGAAGCAACTCAATAAAAAGGTGCAATTACAAAACTGCTTCAAACTTCAGCAGTACCTATAAGGGCTGGAAGGTAGAGAATAATACAGAGCTAAGTGTAGGATTAAACGACCAAAAAGCCCTTGAATAGGAGTCCCAGTCCTTAAAATGAGGGCTTGAAAAAAAAAACCTGGAACAATACTAACATATTGCTGGAAAAGATGTGCAGTGGAAAAACACAGGGAGAAAGTGAAACCTATGGGTTTATTAAATATTATCACTTTTCACATAGCTATAACATTGTCAATTACCTGTGCCTAATTATATATTTATAAGTAGATTAGTTGTATATATTTGATTTAACACAGCAGAACTTTATATTTTGCATAATAATCAACTTTATGTACATGATAAAAGATTTTGATATATGGTTTGTACCATTACTTAATTGGAACCTTATTGGAAACTGTAAATAGAACCACTTAGAAAAGTAACTCATAAATATATTAATTCAACTTTTTTTATATGAATATGTAGCTATTTGTGACAATGACCTCTTTATATTGAGAGGCAAAAGGAGAATGGACACAGAGTTTGGTTACTTTTATTCATATCGGCCCTTAGGCTATATGATAGAAGCTTTTGTTCCCATTTTGTGGTAGGGAAGGACAATACATAAATAGGAATCTGGAGCTATTGAAGGAAATTTATCTTTAAAAGCTCAAAGTCAGCCTACTCCAAGATGGGTAGCTTTCAACAATCTCAGATTCATATATTCCTTTTTGCATTTCTATTGTATCAACCTTCAGCTGCAAGCACCTAATTCCTGTATATTACTCTGCAGGTGTGCTGTTTTGAGCCAGTCTGCTAGTTTGAAGGAAAAAGTAAATAAAATGATTTCTTTCTCTAGTTTTAAAATATTCTTACATGCATAACGTGGCAAATTGTCTTTGTCTCTAGGGCACAGCTAGGCTTTCTCAGGGATTTCACTGGGGCCATCAATATTTACTTTTCCCTTGAGAAGCCTATGAAAGAATTGCATAAGGAATGCTATATATAAGAAAATACATTTGGCTTCTTTCAGATTCCTGAGTCTTTACCAAATGAGTTTCGAAACTGGCAAAAGGGTGAGCTTTAAAAAGAATCCTTAACCTCTGAAATCTTTGTCCTAAAGAGGTATCATTAGGGCCATTGGTTTGAAAGGGTGTTTTTAATGAAGCAGCAGACTCCTGGTCAATTCCCTTTGAGAATCAAGCAATGAGCAGCCACAGGACTTCATCTAAGGTCTCACTGGATAGTTCTGCTTGATATAATGACCATTCTACATGTACCTTACTAGAACTGAAGGACCATTTCCATTTCACAGCAAGGAAGAAGTGAAGCCCTTCTTTGAGACAAAGCTAAGCTTTCTCTCAATGCATAACATTACTTAGATATTTAGAAGTTTATTTTACAGTGCCCTTGCAGGTGGGGATGTTAACTGAATCATCCTTTCCAAATTTGTGTCAATGAATCCTGACTGTTCTTCATTCTTCTGAATATTACCTTGTATATTTAGATTATTCTGTGTATTATAGAATAGTTCTTTAGAACTATAGTTAAATAGAGAGTTGAAAAAGAAAACTATCCTTAAACTTGTTTATGTGTGTGTTATTTACTGATATGTTTCTAAATAATATATGTTCCTATATATTATTTAGAATATATATGATCTATTTCAATTTTTGTTGTACCTAGCAAGTACCTAGTAAATATAATTGATAAAATATGTTATATTAACTATATATTATAGTCTCTAAATATATAACATCTGTATATATTTACAATAATATGTGTTTGAATGTTTTTTTTAAAACTTGACAATTACATTGCAGAATTCTGACACTCACCAGAAATTACTATTCACACTCATCACCATGCTGGTCACACTAATTTCTTGTGTCTCAAACTGTTACTTATCAGATCGGTCTGATTTTGCTTCAGTGACTTCAACCAAATAGTGTGTATAATGTATCATAATTTCTCTTTAAATACCTGTCAGACATTCTCCATTTAGAATCATTTCAGATGTAGCTATCCATTTAGTCTATAACATGTACTGGTTGTTAATTGCTTCTTTATCCTACCTTATTTTCATTAATATTTGCCAGGATATCAGCTGAGGGAAACCAAGAACAATATGTATGAAAGCTTACAGTAGCTATTTTATTGCTGTTTACCCTATATGGACAGAATCTTACCAGACTAAAGCACACTGTGATAAGTGCTGTCAAAAATTTAGGCAATGGTGGGCCAACTTGCACCACTTCTCACCTACCAATGATTCAAGGCTGGTGTTTTCTTTACTCCTCCCATAACTCAGTGCCAGATTCTACCATATAGAGTCATTTTAGTATAATAATGGTTCTATAGTTTATGCTATTAATTATACTATACTACTATACTATAATCATTTAAGTACTTTATTCAAATTGCATTATGACTTACTATATTAATTTTATTCCCAAATTCTTAAACTAAGCTGTACTGCTGTATGAATTTATAACTTTTTATTGTACTTACTTTCAGTGGTATATAATCTGTATTGATAGCTAGCAAGTTAAATTTTACTCTGATTTTCAAAGATCTGTTTGCTAAACAATCGCCAAAATGTTTTTTACTTTTGAATTGCAAAATATGAAGAAATATGGAATCCAAATAATAATTTTGCTAATAATTAAGATTTTACTTTGAAAAGAACCACCAGTACTTAGGATACCAGGTAGTACTTGTTTACTTCTACTCTATTCTGGCTTCCTGTTGCCATGACCAGCTACATTTATTGTGAACAGTCAACCAGTCACTGCCTTGGTTCTATATTTACAAGATTATTTACAAAATCTTCTTTTTGTACCTTTTCATTTTGTCTAGGGATTCCAAAATATCTTCGAAATTAATTTTTGGCAATCTTACTGACGTTTTCCTTTTATCTTGCAGTATAACTAGGATTCTGAAAGTTAAAATGCTAAAAAAAAATGACAAGCTAGCTGAATGAGTAGCTTTGAGTTCTAGATCCCAACAACAGAAGAAAGAAATTTAGAAGATTTCCAGATATAAACTGTGATAAAGATGAAACTATCTCAGACAGTTTATTATATAAATAACAATGGAAATTGTTGTCTTCTCTTTGGCTGTTCAGTACTACTTCATATCCCACTTTGTCATTTATATACTGTTATATGGAAAGCAATTTAGCCCAAAGTGTGACTAGATAGCATTCATTTGTTAATCCAAACCATGTCATTTTTATGGAACTTGCAATTCAAATTCTATTTCTTTTGTTTAAATGCCAGACCGTATCATTTAATGCAATATCTTTCCAGAACTGAAGGCTCAGTGGGGTCATACATTTGGGCCAACTTGTTTGCTTAATGGTACTTTAGAAGTGAATAACCAGTCATTAAAAACACCATTCAACAAATCATTATTGGCTATCAATCACCACTTGACTCTGGGCCATTTGCATCACCAACATATGCCGGAGTGGCAATAGGGAACTAAGAAAGTCTTCATAAAAACATCCACAAGGACCAGTGCACTCTGATTTGGAAGCAATGAAATCCTTCTGGCCCCTTCTATATAAGTCAGCAGAAACAGAAATTAAAAAAATGTCTTGCAACAATTCAAGCACAATGCTAAAATCATTATTGCCGCTTTAGATTATTTTGTACAATAGCCTTAATGAAGTGAAACATGAATATGCATGAGCGTATTAAAATGCAGTTGAAATAATTGTTTTCTCTGTTCATTTCCTGTTTGTTCTGGCAAGGTGCCATATATACACCTAAACTAATTATTTTTGAAATAATTGTTAGATCAAATAACAGACTTCTAAAAGTCATGATACATATTTATAAGTATAGTTAAAGAATGTTTTAATGTTAAGATTAAATATTTACTGAAAACAAGCAAATATAGTTAATCTTCAAATCAACTGAAGATTTAAAATGTTATTCTGTAATTTATTTTTTGCTAACAGAAGTTTCAATCATGTTTATTTTAAGCATGGATGGACAAAATTAACTTTGCAATACCCCTAGAGGTTTTGCTGGAAATACATATTCACCTTAAACCTTCCCCTCGTTTACAAGAATAGGACATTCAAGTTCATTGTTCCAGATGTCCCATAAGTAATTGTTTGTGTGAAATTGTACTTGTTCAATTTGTAGCCTTACATCAGAAGAAAAATACCTGAACTGAAAGAACTGTTGAAGTGATGAAAGTGCCGATAATTCCAGGCTAGCCACTAAGTTATATAAAGACGTGCAAGGTCAACCTGGCAAACAAGGAAAATAAAGGATACAATAATCTCTGCATCTATTGTCCCAATAGCCAATAAGTGATGGGAAATTGTACACATAAAGAGTTTTGGGTAGATTTGAATTCCAATAGATCTACCCAAAACAGCATAACATGAAAGAACAAAATGCATAGGAAAAATGAAAGGAAAGGAAGACAGCACACATACAATCTTCTTTAATTATGCCTAAAAGTAATAAAAAAATTGGATAGAGTGGGCATGTTCCAAGACCTTTGCCTTAATGCTGCCTTCTAGGAAGAGTACCTTTTCTTTAACAGCCCCTTTCCCTTGAGATCCAGCAGGCCCATCCTCCTTTCTATAAAGTTTTGTAGAGCTGGCTTTTCTGCTAAGCATTGGGAGAATAAGGCTGGAACTCGCAGATTATAGAGATGAATGGACACAGTTTGGGATTGGGTGCCTGGGTTTAGTCTCTTTTCTTTATTGTTTTGTTGTCTTGATTTTATTGTTAGCCACCCAAAGTTTTGTGTCACAAGATGGGCAACCATATAAATCTTATAACTTAAATAAATAAAAGTTCTAAAAAAAGAAAAGGAATTCTGCAAAGAAAAAGTGAGGGCAATATTCGGTTCAAATCTCACCAGCTCAAGGTTGACTCAGCCTTCCATCCTTCCGGGGTAGGTAAAATGAGGACCCAGATTGTTGGGGGCAATGTAAATATATATATATACATTGCTTACTGGTGTACACCGCTTAGAGAGTGCTCGCACTTAAAGTGATATATAAGTCTCATAAATAAATAAATAAATAAATAAATATTTTCAAAAAATGAAGAGAAAGCAGAAACCTAAACCTCTTTACTAATATATGATTTGAACCTCATCCTCATCCCTCTTCTAGCAGAAGACATATTAATTTCCCATTGAATATTACTAAGAATAATAGTAAACATTTTTAATCATTCAAAAAGATTTTCAATAAATTACATTTTATGCTGATGTCTACTTTCTATCGTGATGAAATATAAAGAGACAGTCACAGCAAGAAAATAAAATATTTGAATAGAATTAGCATGTGGAAGAAATCCTCTAAAGTTTTAATTCCCTGTCATTTCTCTGCAGATGCTGGTTAGGATGTTAAAGTTTTAATTTACATAAGAATGCTTTCTTTTCCAAGCATTTTTGGGTATTTTTGTGCAGATTAATCTTCTCTGAGTTGCCTAAAAAAGCTTTTAAAATGAAAGCCTTTAGAACCAAAATCAGATCAAATCAAATATAAATGGCTGCATAAGTATATTTGCATTTACTACTTTAGCAGCAAAAAGAAGTGTCATTGATTAAAAAAATAATTTATATAATAATTCTGTTATATACATATTTATTATGTATGCTCATAATGGGATGAAGATGTAACAAAAACCAGTCATCACAAATAACATGAATAAAGAAAAGCAAAAATCCATGATTTCATATATGGATAATCTTGTCTTGGACAATATAATTTTTTCTTAATTCAAAATTCCCATTGATCAATCCAACAAAAAATGATAATGAATCTAAAAGCCCAAATGGAATGTTTTTAATCCTCTCTAGTGTCTAAAATTTTTAATGAAGAGAAAATCTCCTGCTGTGTGAGTTGTTCCTTCAACAGATGATCCAATAACACATTTATTAAAATGCACATTAGCACAAGAGACAATTTTAAACCAAAGTCTCTGTACAATGTAATAAGGTTTTAGCTCATAAAAGTGTTTAGGTTTTCATTAAAGAGATCAATGAACCAAATATAAATTCAGCCAAGGAAATATGTGCAGTAGTTTTTGTAGAATACAATTTTAGCAGAAAGAAACACTTGTAGACAGTAGAATCAGTACACGTAAAGTCAGAAAGGTAAATGCTGAGATTTAATTCCCATCCAAGTATGTCAATTCTATTGAGCCTAATAAATATGTAAAAACAGATTCTTTAGGAAAGTAGAACACGTGTTTCCCAAATGTAAACCAGAAACTTTAACTACCCTGATTAGCAATATATGAGAAACTGAAAAGATCTTATTTTTGCCACTGAAAGTTTTCCTAAAAGTGCAATGGAAGCTCTACCAGGTTTTTGTGAGTGGAGTGGCCGTTGTTTTGATTTTTTTTTTTTTAACCAGACCCTGTGGGCCTCTCTGGCTCTGGCATTGGATAAGATCCATGGTCTCTTTTTCTTCTTGGAGGACCAAATCTCTTCCAAACGCTGCTGATTTCAGTAAAGTATTCAATAAAACCAGCATATAAATAACCCTCATTTAATGACCACAATTGGGACTGTCAAGTCAGTTATTAAGTGAAGCAGTCGCTAAGTGAAACAGCAGCTCCAGCTTTCCTTTGTTTTACAAGCTTAGGAAGGTTGTAAATGTAAGGATTGACCACAAAGTTATTTTTTCATCACTGTTATAATTCCATATCATGCTCTCCAGGGCAGTCACAAATGAGGATTACCTGTAATTACCTGCCATTTTTAAATGCAAAAAAAAAAAAAAAAACCATATAAAATTGTAATGTAGCAGTGCATAATATCCTTTGGAGATCTGAATTGTATAATATAGTTAAAATCATGACATGTTATCCTCTTTTTTCAGGCATGAGGTCAAACATGTATGGTCTCAAATAATCCAAACCTTTCCAATAATAAACCTTTCTTTGATCAATGATTTTGGACAGAGATTTTGCTTTGAACTTTGTTGATTTTGCTTTGTTGATTTTCAGCTTTCTATCTGTCAGATTGCAAAGAATAATAAGCAAAGAAATTGCAGGTAGTTTTCAACTTATAACTACTTGTTTTACAACCATTCAAAGTGACAGCAATGGTCCCTAAAACACCTCTGGCCGTTGTAGTCATGTAGTTACATGACTGCATGTCAGATGGGTCAGCTTCATGAACCATGATGGCATTGTGTAGCACATAACAATGATTCACAATTTTCTTTGTCAATTTCTAGCATTTTGGTGATTTCTGATTAAAAATGCTAATTTAAATGAATAGTTTATTTAACAGCCATGGCATTCACCTACCCACTACCATGTTCGCATAATGACTTCTGCAAAATATTACTTCCAGTCTCATGGGTGCTTTGACTTATGACTGTAACAACTTATGACAAAATTTCCAGTCCCGGTTACAGTTGTAAGTCCAGGACTATCTGTAAAGTCAGAAAAGGAACATATTGCTGAATCCAGTTTACCTGCATCATTTACCTTTTCTGTCTCTGCCTTTCTACCCTTGCAAATCTGTTAGAGAATTTTAATTTCTCTAATTGGTGAAAAATAAATCAGAAGCTCTTACAGTTGACTGCATTTAGCTGATTCAAATAACTTTATATTTATATAAAAATATTTACAGTACCATTCTTCTTTACAGCAACATAGCTTAATGAAGATTTCTTACAGAGACAGACCAGAGACAAAACCTTGAGACTGGAAATCCAGCTCCTAACTCAATACTCTTTTTGCACAGACTCAGTAGCACTTTCTTCCCATTGGCTGACTGAGTTACCACATGACTCTTCCTGTTCATGAATATTCCAACACTCCTCCCTTCATGACAGGAAGAGACATCAGACCTATTAACTTAATACATTCTTTAATTGTGAAAAACCTTGTGCCACTAACCTGGCCTTATACTGTATATCATTATTTGGCAATACCTTTTTCTTATATACCCATTTACAACCCACAGCTTTGGATCCCTGTGGCAAAGTCACTAATTTAAATACTTCATGGTCTCCCATGGATTTCATCTCTTTATCCATGGCCTCCTTCCATTTTTCTTGTTCAGCCTTTGGTAATGCCAACACCTCTTTATAACTTCTTGGCTCATTGCCTTGGTTGCCCCGCTTTCTCTTTTTTGCACTCCAATTCCACACTTTTCCTCTCTCTCATCCTTGTCAATCTCCTCCTCCCAGCACCGTTGCTGCCGGTGTGCTCTCTAACCACTCCCTCCCACTCATTCCAGGCTGCGCATTCAGACCCAGTGTTCCAAAAGGCTTGCCATTAGCGCTCCCTTTCTTTCTAACCCGTTGGTCTACACGCTGTTCCTGCCTTCCGTCATCCATTCCTGTCAGCCTTTTTTTCTCTGATTTCCCTCCACGCCCAGGTGTGCGCATGCTCCATCGTGCCTCATTCTTCTGCTCCATCTGCCCACAGCCGGTGGGGATGCCTATAGGCTTGCTCTTAGGCTCAGCCCCTCTCGTCCTTGTTAGCCTTATCTCCCCCAATTTCCTTTCACACCTGGCTGACTGTGCACACGATCGTGTCCCATCTCTCTGCCCTGTCTGCCTATGGTCAGTTGGACTATCCGCCAACTCCTCTCCAACTCCAACCTCCCCCCATTTTTATCTCTTTCCTCCTCTTTCCCCCTCTTGGCTAATCCTATCTTGTTTGGTATCGCTGTCCTACATGTTTTGGGTCGTATGGTCAGGTCCGACATTCCTAATGCCCCCTCATTGTCACCCCCCTGCTGACACTGATCCGAACACACCTCCAGCTTTACACACTCCGTCCTTACCAACCCTGTTGCTTCCAATTCCCCCTGACACATCCTACCACCCCATACTGTCTGTCTGTGGTCAGCTGGTCTGCTCACTAATCCACCCCCAGATTCATCCCTTCTCTTCCTTGTTGCCCCTATCCTTCCTAACGTTGCTGTCAGAGGTTTGCCCCTCACTCGTCCTCCCTCTCCCTCAGTTGTCACCCTAGACCACGCGTCCAGATCCAGTAGCATTGACCATTCACCATGCTCACTTCCTCCCTCCTTTTCACTCCATCCATCCATCCATCCAACTATCCATCCATCCATCCATCCATCCGTGGTTCCAATATTTCACCATCCATCCCTATCGTCCCTATTCCCTCCAGATCCTTTCTTTGCCTAGCCATGCAATGACTGCCTTCCCCGGTTCTGGTTCTGCCTCTGGTAAGCGCCATCCTCATCCTGACTTGCCTCATGTATTTCTAATGTCTGGTATGCCGGGGGCAATTCTATGCATCGATTGAATCCATGTTGGAGAGCCAGGCCTCCTTCAGCAGGCGTCCTCCTTTGGAGGCATCCTGGGCGATGGCTTCTGCTCCTTTGAAATCGAATGAGTGCCCGTGTTAACCATATGCGTCCATATTTGGGAATATATATTCAGGTAAAAAGAATTGACTATCGGTGATGAAAAAAAACAGAGTTCAAAATAGAATTATTTATTCTATTGCCTAAAGAGACAAATCATGAACCTCAAATATGCAAAGCTAAAGACTAATTTACAAATATGTTTTAATGAAGCTACAATTTGTTTGATTTTCTTATTCTTTATGGTAAGCTATCAGAAGTATTACATTTTCATTATCTGAAAGATGTACTTGGTAACAATATTCAGAAATAGGGTATTTGATGTATATGAAACTTGAGTTTAATGAAGTCAGCAATTTGATTTTTAAAAAGATAAGAGTTTAAAATGAGAAAAACTAAGTCAATGATCTCCTCTTTATTAGAAGATCTCCAAGATACCTTCTAGTTCTGTTCTGACTGATTTCATAACAGTTACCTCTAGAATATTCACAATAAACAAATTCCCTTTAAACTGTATTTGTAAGAATATTAAATGTATTCATTAAGTCATTGTGCTGCATTACAACACACAGTGCAATGTGTATTGCTCTTGTTTCGATTCAGATTTTTTCTGCAAGTCAAAATTTAGGAAAATTTAAGGAAGTATCTCTAAAGAGAGTACTTTCAGAATAATAGAATAATCAAAGTGGAAGAGACCTTGAAGATCTTCTAGTCCAACCCTCTGCTCAATCAGAAGACCCGATTGAGACAAGTGGCTATATAGTATAATCTCTTCTTAATAGCCTATAGTGATGAAGCACACAAAACTTAATTGTTAATTGTTCTAACTGTCAGGAAGTTCTGAATTGCCTCTCTCCTTGATTAGTTTCCATCCATTCTTGTCTTGCCTTTTGGTGCCTTGGAAAATAGATTGACCCCCCTCTTCTTTGTGGCAGCCCCTCAAACATTGGACTACTACTATCATGTCACCCCTATTCCTTCTTTTCACTGGGCTAGCCATACCCAGTTCCTGCAACCATTCTTCACATGTTTTAGGCTCCAGTCCCCTAATCATCTTTGTTGCATTTTGCTTTTTTCTTTTCTTTTTTCTTTTCAGCATGCAAAATCCAAATGAGTTCCTGAAGAACATGATCTGTGCAATATCAATAGCAGACATTTTGCTCTGTATTTTTTCTGTTCTCTTTTGTTCTAGAAGTTAGGAACGCATTCAACTCCAATTTAATTTAATTTTAAATTGAAATTAATTCTGTAGTTGAGCCACTGCAGTTTCTCTCAGTTTTTAGTTAACCAAGTTTCTGCAGTTCTTATATTTTAATCTGTTCCCACAGAGAAAAAAACTACAAAAATAAATAAAAATCTTGGTTGGTAAATGTAGCAAGTAAGGGTGGTATAATATTCTTCTTTTTATTAACAGTTTCAGTTTTTTTCTAGACACAAGTTAGTTTTATACTCAAACGCATACATAAGCATTTTGGTACAGATGAAAATTTATATGCCTTTCACTATGTGCTTCGCTTTAATATATGTACTTTTATTTTGAAAGCAAAATACCTACTTTCTCTAATGCATATTGTTTAAGCAAAAAACTGCATTATGAAATGCAGATAAGTACAAAACCTAAAAGATGAATATGTTCCACTTCACCTGTTCTGGTTCTAGTTCACCTATTCATTTGAGAAGTATGAATTAGTTCATTCGCATCATAAAACAAACCAAATGTTTTTTTCTTTATCCTTAGCGTCAAGTTACTTTCTGAATTATTTAATGTGTTTATTGTTTAACTGACTAGATGCAACAGTGAATACCACATATCTTCAAACAATGTTCTAATGGCTGCTTTTCACCATTTAATGTTAAAGCAGAAAAAGGGGGAAAGGCACCGAATAGCTATATTACAAACTGCATTTATATGTCACTATTAAAAAACTATTTTGTAAGAAGAGAGGAGAGATAGAGACTTTTAATAATCTGATTCATTTGAAGTCAAAGTCAGCTAACTAATTGCAATAAAGCCCCAATGAAAAAGAGTCACAAGAATAGAAAAGGGGAATGGGCTGAATTTTTTGGATTGCCTTTTATCGCAAGAGAGTAGCTTTGTGGTTCAGTTGGATTGATTTGATTAACTAAGTTCATTAAACTTAATGGAAGCTTAGCACTTATGTAGGTCCTGTTGTGAAAAAAGAGAAAAACTTGGGAGGCTTCGAAGACCACAAGAGTTGAAGGGAATAGATGGTAGCCCTTTCTTAAACAAAACATTAAGCATTTGTGATCTAATTTGTTGGCTCTCTTGTAGTTTATGTAGTTTGTTGCACATGCATAAGCTTTCTTCCACAATGTTAAATACAAATTATCATGTGTCTTATACCTGACTGAGCAAATACTCATTAGTTCCCTCATGCACAGTGTGATTATAGGAACATCAGTGATGTAATTTCCATTTATAACACATGTTTATCTTTATGGTGAAAATGAAACAATACATAACATTGATTATGATAGGAAATCTATGACAGTTGAAGGTTATAGTTGGAAATAGTCATAGCTGTTTTCTCTGTTTTGATTTCCACAAGACAATTTTTTTAATATTTTCCAGAAGACAAGGAACTCATTTTGGTTTGCCTTAGGAAAAATGCCTTAGAAGTCTCAATATGATACAAAGGGCCAGTCAGAATATAGTCTAGTTGCTGCTTTGATTTTAATCTTTCATAGATCTATCAGTCTATTGATTCATTTCATGGTTGATATAATCTTCCAAGTATGAAGTATAAAAATGTGCAAAGAAGCATTTAAAAAAGAAATCTATACAAGATAAACTTTAGAGTACAAGCAGCTCTATATTTTAAAAAAATGATCCATGTAGCTCTGTGGTCATAACATGTTGTAGCTGAAATTATCTATGTAACTATCTTTCAATTTTGCTAATATTAATATTGATGTTATATTCCACTTCCCTCCAAGTTTAGAACTATTTGAAGATTTCAGAATTAAAAAATAAAGGTGATTAAATTGTACAGAGGTTATATTTTGATTAGAGACCCTGTCTGGTGTAGTGGTAAAGGTATCAGGCCAGAAAATTAGACGTTATGAGTTCTAGTCCCACCTTAGGCACAAAGTCAGCTGGAAGAACTTGAACCAGTCATGTTCTCTCAGCCCTAGAAAGGAGGCAATGGCAAACCACTTCCAAAAAACTTACCAAGAAAATAGCAAGGACTTGTTTATGCAGCCTACAAAAATCAGACACAGTTGAATGGAAAAAATAATTTTCTGATTATATTTTTATTATCAGAATACAGGCTCTTTTTAATTTTTTTTTTAAAAAACGGTTCCTGAAATGAACTTGTATTATCACTGAAATATTAAAAGTAATACGATTGTGCAAAGTTGCTATTATTTCTTGCTAGAGTTACAAAATGCTATATAACAATATGTTTAGAGTCCATGTTGATTAAAACTGCACTTTTAAAAAGTGCATGCCTTTTTTCATTTGGAATCTATTCCTCTTTATTCTTACAAATATGAATGGATATGTTCAAGTTTAATCGACAGAAACATGGAATAAACTAATTAACCTTTATTGATATACTGTTTTGTATATCAAATTGTATTCAAATTATCGTTAGCTCAAGTCAATTTACAACATTATAAATGACAAAATTGTTACAAAAGGAGGGCTGGCCTCCCTTCTTTTCATACTGAGTCTACTCAAAGGAAGTCAAGGTACCCGCAATGATGCCCCTTCCCACTGTGAAATGTCTGTTCCTTAATGCTAGTAGTTAGTTAATCATCCAGAATGCAATCCTCAATTAAAGTGCTGATCTGGTTCATAAATGAGAGGAATAATTACTGCCTCTCAGCTTTTTCTGCAGGTCATTTAGGGCAGAGGAGGCTAGAACTGATGTCAGAACTGCATTGAAATCCTGTTTCATTGATTTTATGCTTTATCTAGCAGTCTGAAAATTTTGACTTCTACTGCTACATTTAGATAGTGGAGACAGTGTAGGAATATAGTTTGTATGAAGTACTATCCATCCCACTGTCTAATCCTATCTTTTCCTAGGCTAGCCATGATGTTCTTTGCATAGTATTTAGATTATCCTTGTCTTCTGGGTTAGAAATATTTCAACTGCTATGCTGAAATACAATGATACTTAAAAGTTTGTGAGCCCTTCTGAATTTTCCAAATTTCTGCACAAACCTAAAACATGATCTGTTCTCCATACAAGTCTTAAAAGCATATAAAGAGAACCCAATTACTCAAATGATCCAAAAACATTACATTTGTTCTTCTATTTATTGAGGGGAAAAAAATCAAAATCTGCTTGTGTTTATGTAAACGATAGGTGCATCAGTTTGCATTTTTTAAAAGAGCATGGAAAAAATTACAATTTTTTTAAATTTTTTATTGTATTTTTGCATGTAACTTTCTTAATAAACTTTCTTTTTATATGCTATATGCCACAAGAAATTTTGTATAGCACTTTTCACTAATGCAATATATAAGTTCTGAAGGTTTTAGCCGACAGCTAAGTGCAATATTCAAAGGAGTACAATGTCAAAATATATTTGTGCAGGAGGTGGAAATGATAGAATATTATTTGAATATTCCAATATGTTCCACAAACAAGTTGTGAAAAATATGCATGTATTTATTATTCATGGGTGCTTTTTATAATAAATAAGTACTCAAGCAGGAAGAGAAAGAGATGCCACCATAACTTAAGACAGTCAGAGCAGATCTATGAGATTACATAACAAAAAAGTATTTCTTTTTTTCTCAATCTTTCTAATAAGATATTGAGGAAAAGGGGAAATTGCAAAGGCACTATTTAAGTTCAATTCAGCTAACGAATGGTTTATTAACAATTGAAAATGATGTACAATGATGTACAATGTACAAATAAGCTTAACTTAGCTTGTATTTTAAAATACATTGACATTGTTTGGTAAAAAGAAACTATATCATGTAATTGTGGGCCTATTTCATCTCCATGCCCATGGTACAACTTTAAAGAGACCAGTGGCAGAGAGCGGAGGGCAAGATTCAGTAATTATATAAAACATCAGTGGAGAAATTTAACAAGCAATATGATCAATGGAATAATAGAATTTCAGTAGTGCCTTAAGCCACACTAATGCCTTAATTTCATAAATGTTAGATATGAAGCAAGAATAAGGAAAGTGTCCAAATGCACCAAACTTCATGTCTGGACACTGACATTTGAACTCAAAACTTGAATTCTAAATATCAGGCTTAAACTTTGACACCAGTTCCTGTTTGTGTCGTGTATGTATGTGTGTATACCTGTCTCTGTGTCTGTGTTTGGAATGATTTAGCTGCCTTAACTGATCAAAAGTATTAATGTATATAATATCTCCAGAGTCAAATTTGGAAAGCCTGTAGTAATATGGCTGCCAAATACAATGAGGTGTTGGCTGTCAGGTTCTACCAAATACTGTTTCTCAGCTGCCAGATAACATGCTATATTTCACCAGAAGGGAAAAAGAGCATATGCTTCTCCACATAAGAGTCCAGTGCCAATTCATAGAATCCACTAAAAAGGTTATGAGTCAAAGACTAAGAGAAGAACTTGCTACAAATTTGCTGCCATTCAAAGCAGACCAAATCAGAAGGGATGAACTAGTACTATGCAAGCAAAATGCTCTATGGTAGATGCAGAGTGTGAATGAAGTATAGTTCCAGGAAAAGAAGTTTAGACATTCCAAGGGAACTAACTTGTTTCTTTGAATGAAATTCTAAATTCAAATCTATACAGTGTTTTAATGTATGCTTAAATAATTTTGGTATTGGATCCAAGGCTCTGCATAATCCTAAAATGAAGCAGTGATATGATTCTGTATAACTTATACTTACATATGCAACATATCAGACACTGCCAGATGTCTAAGACTGGATGGGCGATAGCCAATATGTATTGAAGAATGATCTAATTGCATTTAAATAGTATGTAAAGCCAACTTTCAGAGAACAGATATGTATCACTATGTAGTACTTAGAGCATCACTAGTATTCAGATTATACATTTAATGTCTGAGCAAGTGGGAACTGGAGGTGAGCAAAGACCATCTTGGCAATGTTGATGGTGACTAGTACATAAGGTGATTATTAAAGGCTCAGTGACAGGTCATGCATGTGGAACAATTCCCAAATTTCAGAACCTCACAACTTGCAAATTGAGCCTCAGATTATTTTTGTATACTAAGTGCACATTTAGCTATGGTAGAATTAGTTTATTTATATATTAGAAAGCAGCATATACAGTATACTGTGGCATTTCTTTATTCAATTCTTCCCATAACAATGACTGTGGAATGGGATTAGTTTAGGAAAGAATGACTGACCAGATACCACTGTCACCCAGAGAATTTTTATAGCTGAATACAACACCATACTTACATCAATAAATTGTTTCAGGCAGCAAATAGTGAAAATTTGTTGGAGATATATGTATATAGTGTATACACTAGATTTATGCTGCTGAGGAACCCTAAATGGAGGTGACTGTAGTGTGGTCTTGCCCAGTTATGTGTCCAGTTAGGCAAGATCCTCAGAACTATGAGTTTAGGCCTCCGGCTCTTTATCTCTGTCTTTCCTGGTTAGTTGGGCCCTCCAGGCAAGTCCTATACTTTTGAGTCCATGTGATGGTTAACACAGGAGTCCATGTGGTGGGGTTAATTAATTACAGGAAGAGGTGGTGCCTTCTGTTGTGAAGAGATCATTGCTAAACCCAACACAACTTTCATCCAATCTTTGTTTCCCAGGAAAACATGGAAAGGGCTAAAATCAAGGCTAAAATAGTTTTATAGGATTTGGTTGTAATAATATAATCTGATTATCCTGTATCACTTTATTATACTTCTAAGAATTAGGCAAGCATCTGCCTGAGTCACTTCCAAATGTTATTTCCTTGGGTTATTTTAGCCCAATGTTTCATTCCCTTTTAATGATATCTGCATATCTCCATCAAGGTTATCTTATAAGGGTATCTACACCAGCCTGCTTGGAAGAAGTTGCTTATATGGAACTCTTTTAGTTGGAATTCAGACCTAGTTATAGTACTGAGATACACTTGATGATCTTTGACAAGCTTTGGATAAGGGGAATACATTTATCATAAACTGAATACAGAATAACACAGTTGGAAAGGACCTTGGAGGTCTTCTAGTCCAAGTCCCTGCTCAGGCAGGAAAAACTATACTATTTCAGACAAATGGTTGTCCAATTTCTTCTTAAAAACTTCCTTAACTTCTCAGTGATGCTTAATACTATTAGTCATAGTACCTGATTATTCCAGTAGATTTTCTCCTTCTTGATGAAGTAAGTAGGAAAAGATCAAACATAAGATTCCTGCTTTACAGAGTTCCTAAGGGTTCTACAATCTTCCCACTTCTATTTGACATCTATATGAAGCAGCTGGGGGAGATCATCCAGGTGCATGGGTTAAATATTATTAATATGTTTATGATACTCAATTACCACAATCTTCTCCAAACCAATTAAATGATATTGTGAAGGTCATTTCCTAGTATTTAGAGGCTATTGAAAATACAAGTTTTAACTCAGTCCTGGCAAGAGTGAATTTCTGTGGCTTTGAGATCCAGAGATTTCCCATCTCAATCACTATCTCTGAATAGGGTTACATTCCTCCAGAAAAAAATGGTATACAATTTTGAGGTTCCCTTGACTTATGGCTCTTGCTTTATAAAACAGACGGCAGCCATGGTGAGGAGGACATTTACAAAGCTACAATTGTATTTCAATTGCATCCATTTTGGACAAGGCTTTAGTCAGACTGACTCAGACCCTAGTTGGTTGGATTACCATACACAGGACTAACCTGTGGAACAGTTTCATCTCAGAAATCTGGATGACCCTAAGCCTGTTGGCATTTTGTAAGATGTTAAAGACCTAAATATTCTCAAGATATTTAACTGGGAGGTTAAGTGAGCTAGTAGTTTTCTTACTGTTTCAGTGATGGCAATGAAATGCTTATTTCAACTCCAGGCATATGATACAATATGGTGTTTGTTTGGTTAGTTAGCTTTATTGGTTTTTTTTTTTGTTTTGTTTTAGCCTTTTATGTTGGCTACAGTCACTTTGGTGAAATGGGCAGCCATATAAATTGTTTGAATAAATTACCTTTATTTTATGGAGTATCTTGCTCCCCATAAGCTATCCTGTTATCTTCTGATACTTTACCAAACATCCCTTATTAGATAAAGGCTTTATTTCTAATTACATTCTTATATGGGATGAAAAGAGCTGTTACATTGTTTTTTTACTTTAGGCAGCAATATGTGTTAAAGTGGCTTTGAGGTATGAGCTAGTGTCAGATTGTAGCTATTATGAAAGCTCATTTTTTTTCTGGTCTGGAACACATAAGCCCATTATTTTTATATTGACTATAAATATATTTCTCATGAAGCTTCACAAATTTTTTGACTGATATTATTGCAACGTAGTGTATCTGAAATGAATAGGCTCAGCCAAGCACTTACACGTGGGTAGAATTAGAAAGAGTTATGACTTGCACCAAACACACTAAGGAGAGCAAAAAAAAAGTATGACTTCTGTAAGCTCAGCACTGCATTCTCATTCTGAAATGTTAATGAGGTGGAAAATTAAGAGTTATAACATTGTGTGTCATTTGCTATTTCCAGCACCCAAGTGACACATTTTAGTAATTCATGTTCAGATATTTTCTGGCCAAGGTTTAATGTGTACCTGATTTCTATTTCTTTTAAAATGTAAAATATGAGAATATGAATTAAGCCTTCTAAGTATTATATACATATTGACTTTGATTTTAAAAAATTAAAAAAATTACAAATTCTACTAACCTGTTTTTAGATTCTCTAATTATAACAGTAAATGTAATTGCTTCTTTAACATCCTTAACTTAAACACACACACACACACACACACACACACAGTATACACACAGAGAGACACACACACAATTTTCCTAGAAGTTAGTGATATGGGGACAACTGCCAATGGTATAAGAAGTTATGCAACAAACCTTTTATTTATCAAATGTCAGTTCTTACCAATGAATGAAATCTATTAACCATTTTCCACATTCATTGCCATTCAGTAGACACTTATTGCCCCCTCATCTATAACTCACTATAGATGCATAAATGTTATCCCCAAATATAGGACTTTCCTGGAGCAGCATAGCAAATTAACATGTCTCTGAGCAAGCAGAGATGATACTGTGGCAAAGACCAGATGACCAGCAAGTAGACCGGAAGATGGGCGATTATTCACGTATACTCCAGATGGCTTTTGTTCATGAAGACACTGCAAGATAATAATCTCCCAGGCATTTAAGTGCAGGGAGACTAAGGAAACATCCGTCATGCTCACAACTGTAGCAAAACCTTTTAAAAGACTCTGGATTTGCTAATCTCATTTTCTAATCTCTTTTGGAAATTGCCTATTTATTATCCTAAGGTGATTAGAGTTCTTCAGGATATCTTGTCACCTAGTGGGACCAGAAGGGTGCCTTTTCCGTGGCTGTCCCTACCTTCTGAAATACTCTCCTACAAGTAATTTGAGACCCTCTTCCCAGCATTTTGGAAGATGACCAAGACCTCCTTTTTACCAGGATACTGCAACTGTATGGGTGGAAAGCATGGAAGGGAAAGCTGAACCTGCTTTGGGACATCCCAATGTGATGACTCCTCCAGATGCTTCCCCACACACCTCTCCAGATGTCAGCTTGGAGATAAATGAACCAGTTCCAGGCATGTCAGAAGGGGAGTTGGTCAATAGCTCCAAGCAGTTGTCTGAGAGGGATTTGGCTGAAGCACAGTTACAGCAGGACAGCCCTGAAGCTTCAGGTGGGGAAAGCATGAGGAAGAGGAACTGCCTTCTGCACCTGATTCAAGAACATGTAGAGCAGAAAAAGGCAGGAACAGCGAAGATCAGTCCAATTATTCATGAGGAGGCAGCCTCACCCTTCTTGATGCGCTGGACCCAGAAATTGGCTATTTAGCACAGTAGACAGATGTATACGATGCTGGGAACAATGTGTCTGCTGTGTGTCTTGCCTTGAACTTTGGATTGTGTCTTTTTAGCTGTTTCCTTTGCTTTGCCTTGCCTTGCCTTACCTTGCCTTTGCTTGTGGATTTGCCTTTGTCTTGGAACTTGCCTAGTAGACTGGACTTGCCTTTCCCTTGAAGACTAGTGTTGGCTTCATTTGAATAGCTTGTGGAACTCACTGGGATTGAGCTGATGCCGGCACAGGAAATTGTTGGGGAATACCAGTTTCGGCTTGGAAGCCTTAATAAAGACACCTTACACCTGTGGAATGTGTGTGTGTGCATGTGGAACAGCACACTCAAGGCAGACAATTACAAAACAGGGTTTTTGTTTTACTGCTTTCTTGTTTTTAAGATAGATTGATTAATTGGTTTTATGGTTGTTGTAAGCTATCCAGAGTTGCTTAAAATGGGCATTCATATAAACCTTTTAAATTAATATTAAAAATAAATAAATGTAGATGTCCTTTCTTACAAATGTGTTTTCTTAAAATTATTCCTGCATTGGTGCAGTGCATGGAAAACATGGTATACTACAGTTTTACTTACCAATAATAGAATATTAAATTGGGAATCTTTAAATGTATATATTATGAATTTTCAGTATTATAATATGCGATCATCTAGACAAATGGAAATCAAGTTTTACCGTTTTAAGCATATCCTCTAGCTAAATTAATAGGTTTTTCTCCATCTTGTTATTTATACTGTTGGATTAAGTTCTTCCTTGTTCTTGCATTGTTTCAGTTGGAAGAGGTTTGTGTAAAATGGGGTTGTTAATCTAGGGAGACATTCTGTTCTGCAGGTCTCTGCAGACTTGGTTTAAAATGGTAGCATAAATCTCTTTTAATAAACTATTACTACTAATAAAAAAATGCTTCAGAACATATACTCAAGAGTTCCTTACTGAACTATTTTGCTGCCAGGTTTTCCAATATCAGCACCCAGATTGTGAAAAATACTATTTCTCTCTCCTGCAGTACTAAAAGAAAGATTGGTGCATCACATTTATCTTCCAAGTGACAATACCTTCCTAGTTTTGGTGTGCTTTTGCAATTACATTAAATGCTTTTCTAACAAATGCTCTGTCTTCCACTTCTATTTGATGTTACTTTATGGATTTGAAAAGAAAACAGCTCTTTGAAAAACAATTACCTGAATCTAAAGTCTTCACCACTTCCAAAACTAAGGATGTTGCACTGGGGGTAATGATAAGCAGTAGCAAATAAATAGCGTACAGAGAGTCATTAAGAAATTCTCCCCTGCTAAAAGAAAGGAAAGAAAGAAGGAGAGAGATCCATTGATTGTACTGCAGATTTTACACTACAAAATTAAACCAGAATTCTTCTTAAGAGTACCATTTCCATTACAAACATCAGTTGGGACTGTCAACTGTGCTACTCAAGCAACTTGGTTATGTTTCCATATCAGTCTGATAAAAACCACTAAGATTGTACAGAAATATAGATGTCAATAAGATTTTTCCGGAAAAAGACTCTAGAGTTGTGTTGAAGCCTACCTTAAGAGATCAGTAGCTCATACCTGATGATATTCTTAAAATAGCCAAAATGTAGTGATTATTGGAGACCTTGCGGTAAAGTGAATGTCAAACCTTTATAGGACTTTTTAATCAGTTATGGATTATGAGATTTCCCTCCCCAGATGTCTATGATCTCTATTCTTTTATTATTGTTTCTTGCTTTTAACAGTTGCACACTTCCCAGAGTTCAGTGAAATTGGACGGTGGCTAAATGCTCTCCTCATTGTCATTCCTACCTCACACTCACTTTTCAGTTTGCAATGCAATCTGCATGGAGTTGCCTCTGAAGAATATTCAGAAGTTGCAACTGGCCCAGAATGCAATGAATGCAGGAATAGATAGTTCTGGGCACATCTTTGTAGCAACTCCGTTCTTCCCAGTGGATTTTTCGGTGCAATTCAAGCTGCTTATTTCCATTTATAAATCCCTGCATGGTGAAGGCCAGTTTATTGTTGAGAATACCTGTTCCCTATTGTTTCAGATTTGACAGAGTGGACTTAGCTAGGTTCCCTTCCTTGAAGCAGTGTTACCAAATGGGGTACAGAAGTTATTCCTAACCCATGCAAAATTATTTAAAAACATTGCAAGAGGTCATTTCATAATAGGCCTTTTCTTACTTCTTTTCTTTCTTTCTTTTTTTAAGTAAATATTTTAAACCTTCCCCTTTCAACTTTGCCAGTAACATTATTGGTGTGCAAACCCTCTGCAATCAAATAATGCTCATTATAACTCTTTTCTGTTATCCCATTACAACAGGAAAAATGTTTAAAAGGAAGAACATAATCCCCGTCCCAATGCTTTCTTTTTTCCCCTCTAAGAATTAAGATTGCAGGGAAAAATATCAACAACCTAAGATATGCAGATGATACCACTCTAATGGCAGAAAGTGAAGAGGAACTAAAGAGCTTCTTGATGCAGGTGAAGGAGAGTGCAAAAGTTGGCTTGAAACTCAACATTAAGAAAACCAAAATCATGGCATCTGGCCCTCTCAATTAGAGGGGGAAGAAATGAAAGTAGTGACAGATTTTATCTTCCTGGGCTCCAAGATCACCACTGATGGGTACTGCGGCCAAGAAATTAAAAGACGTTTGCTCCTGGGGCAAGTCTAGATAGCATATTAAAAAGCAGAGACATCACCCTGCCAACAACAGTACATATAGTCAAGGCCATGGTTTTCTCAGTTGCTGTGTATGGCTGTGAAGGTTGGACCATAAGAAAGGCTGAGCACAAAAGAATTGAGGCCTTTGAACTATGGTACTGGAGAAGACTCCTGTGATTCCCCTGGACTGCAAAGCGATCAAACCGGTCAGTCCTAGAGGAGATCAACCCTGACTGCTCTTTAGAAGGCCAGTTCCTGAAGTTGAAATTCAAGTACTTTGGCCACCTAATGAGAAGGAAGGATTCACTGGAAAAGAGCCTAATGCTGGGAGAGATTGAGGGCAATAGAAGAATGGGATGACAGAGAATGAGATGGCTGGATGGAGTCACTAAAGCACTAGGAGTGAGCTTAAATGGACTCCAGAAGATGGTAGAAGACAGGAAATCCTGGAGGAACATTGTCCATGGGGTTGTGATGGGTCAGACAAGACTTCACAACTAACAACAAGGGATTAAGTAGCTACCTTCAGCTATGCTTTTTTTTTAGATTAGAGTGGTGTTGAAAGTTATATTTTGGAACCTAAGATGTTTACTTAGGAAATTATTTACACTAAATTCAATGGGGCTTATTCATAAGTTAAATGCTTATAAAATTGCAGCTTCAGTTTCTGCAGCAATTGAACAGGATGACAGATTTTCATTGAAACTGCAATCCTTCCAAAAGTCCTAGTTATCCCAACATAACTTTAATGGTACAGATGGGATTTCCTTTCTTCAGAGCAATCATACCCTCTACAGTTTAGATGCTAAAAATTTTCCCCATGAAATATAGGTTTAATAGAATCTGCTCAATTACCTTTGACACAATGAAACACTACCAAATAACTAAATAGTACTAAGACAGCTTTTTATCATGATAACATCAGAGAGAACTGTCCATGACTGGAGATATTAGTCTGTATTAGAATTTGATCTGGAGATTCAGTTCAAAAGTATGCATGGTTGCCTTCATGCATCTCTCCCCCCCCAAAAAAAAAATTCTGTAGCCTCAATACACTCTCTTTATTTTTCTCTCTTATTGAACCACCTTTGCTCTGCTGCTTAAATGATCAAAGAAAGGGAACAGGCTCTACCTCTGTAGCTCTGTAGGAACTTTGAAGAAAGGACAATTTATTGTTCAGATTCTAAGAAATGAACTAGCAAACACTGAAAATGTGTACTTTTGTTTCAGTGAACCTACGTTGCAATTTAAAGACCCCCCCCCACCCCACACCAAATGAAATATTGCAAAGCAAGATGCATTGGACAGGAAAGAAAGAAAAATATGCTTCACATAGCTTTGAACAAACCTGAAAAACAATCACTGGAAAATGTAAGAAAGAATTGGAAGTTTGCTGGCAGAAGAAATATGAAAAAAAAAACCCTTATTGGCCAGTAGATTTTCCTGGTGCCATGTTCTCTAAGTTCCATTGTTTAGGGGGAGGGAAGGGAAGAGAGGGAAAACACTGAAAATCTAGCCACAAGTGGCTGTGGAAAAATATTTGTACAAGATCTGTACTTGAACTTTAAGCCTGAAAGTGGAAAACAGTAGTTCTGAAGCAAAGTTCCTAAAAAGAGATAAGGATATATTTGGGATGGGCAGGAAGTGGGTGGGAAATGACATCATCTGCCCTGCATTCCAGAAATGATGGTGAACCATACTGGTGATGAGATAAGCAGAAAACAGAGTTCATATAGTGTGAGCAGGCATCACAGAAAACAATTCAGATTGGTATTGGTCACTCTGTTTATACCATTCGAAACTTCTGTTTATAGAACTTCAAATTTGCATAGAGAAATCACCTAAATAACCTCTTTTGACATTCAGTTAGAATATGTATTCTACATATTGATCTGGATTAAGAATGAACAAGGATCAGTACCTTTGCCTCAAAATGTATTGATTATTTTTATGAGTCATCTTATCAAAAGGAAAAGAAAGCAGTAGAGGTTCTTCATGTCCACAGAAGAGGAAAGATGCTGAAACTTAAATATCCCCATTTGAACTTGGCAGGGAAAAAAATGAGCAGTTGGACTGACTGGATTTCATAGAATGTGTGAAAAAGGAAATTATTGCATTAATTCCAGCAGAAGAGGACAGGACACTACTGAACTTACATTCCTATGAGTGTTTGAACAATAGAACTTGCTTTTTTGAACTTTCTCTTTTATTATTCAAAAATCCGTTGTTTACACATGCACTCTGAGAATAAAAATACAACACAAACATATCTCTGGGAGCTGAATAAGAATATCAGAAGCTGTAACTATATGAGACAGTTGAACAAACAACAGAACTGAAAACCTGTGAAGATGAGGAAAATTATATGCCTAAATTTAGGCATTCCCATCAAAATTGAACACAATGTATTTATGCATCTTTAAAGCTTATTCAGTATTTATGCACAGTTTCAGATTAAAAATAAGGGTGCAATAAATATGACAAATGCAGAAGTTTGCACATCCTTGAAGCTTACACAATGCTACTTCTCTCTTACGGTATTGTATAGTTACTAATAAGGCCCCAAACTATGAATTACATATTGTTTGTGTGCATGCCTTTTAGGCAGTGTTGACTCCTGGTGACTGCCTGGACAGGTTCCTGCAGTTTTCTTGGCAAGATTTCAGAAGTGGTTTGCCACTGTTTTCTTTTTGAATTACTTACTAGGCCTACAATAAATAACAAAAGCACACTTCCATAAGTAAAACACTGCTTTGACCCTTCTAAACCCTCAAGTTGTAATTCTTGCTGTGTCTTCTTTCAAGCAGATGCCTGAACATTTAAAAATGCTATACACAGTACAGTGCTAGTTAAAAACAAATAAATATTTAAGTATTTCAATCTAACTAATTTAACTGTGAGAAACATTGCTAAGAAATCAAAATTATGTCAAGCTAGGAACTGGAATATCAACAAAAATCTGAAAAGAACTACACTTTATGTGACACTGAAATAGTTATCCACAGTGCAGATTTGCTTTTATGACAATTATCTGCATAGGAGAGTTTGAAATGCACATTGAAAGAAGCCCTGCAGAAATATTGATTATTATTTTGCTTCTGAATTTGCAAAAATTCATTGGGGCCCCCTTTTTCCCTGCTCTAGTTCTTTTTTTAGATTTTATAGGGAAAAACCTTGAAATATCAGAAGAAGCAAGGAACAGTGATTAGGTGTATAAAAAGTTAAAAAAAAAATCTAGGGCAGTGATCATAGTTTGCCCTGAGGGATAAGAAGCAATAAAAAGTGATTGGATGACCTATGCATAGTGCAGTATCTTTGGACTACACTTATAGGAATATCACAGTTGATATTTAGGTTGCGATTTGGTAGCATTATGGGTCATATTGTATTTTACATTATTTATATCATTTGGATCCATAAAGATCATATTGTGACCCATTTTCCTGAGCATCCTGAGTGTCCCAAAGGTGCTTTTCCTTCAGTTCTGAAGAAGCTTCTTGGATGAGAACTGAAACATCTTCAAGGGAAAAAAACAAGAAAAACTAGTTGCCATTTGAACAAACACCTTTGAGACAGCCATGACCTGGATGAAAGAGAATCTTGTTTTTCTCCAGCATGATTGGATGGAGAACCCATGGATGGGTTGTCTTAATCTATCTGCTCCAATTAGACTAAGTCTGAAATTTAGTACCGCCCCCTCTGTGCCAACTGCACCCCAGTTTTAGACTTAGTCTCTTTGCTCTAAGACGCGTTTTTTCTTCGCTCCTGGAGCAGAAGACTGTGTATTTTCCCTTTTTCTTATTCTGTTAGCCTAGCTCTAACTACTCATTTTTCATTATTTAATTAATTTCATTAATTAATTTCATTAATATAAAGAAGATTTCCAGCGATTGGAATCATCCTCACCTGACTGCCCAGCCGGGCTGACAGGCTGGGCATCCATAGACCCTTTTTTTCCTCTCCTCTTCTGAGAGCTTCCTTGAATTGCTGCTAACAGAGCCAAGCTCTAGTCTGACTTTTACAACTGACTGCAGCTCCGGAAGCTCCGAAACTTCAGCCGCCGCCTGGTCGATTCCCCCGCTGTCAGCTGTTCATTGGAGATCTCATTTTTGACGCGCTGACTGCCCGCGGCTCCGGAGGCAAGGGTAAGCCTCGTTGATCGACTGGGGGGCTCCGCAAGCGGCGACTAAGGTCGCCAGGCCTGGAGGGAGCCTTTTTAGATCCCTCGGCCTCTGCAGATCATCGTAAGGCAAAAGAGAGGGTATCGACGACGATCTAACTTTCCGAGGCCTGAAGGCCTTATCGGGCCTAGGCTAGTCTCAGCGCCTCCCAGCTGACCATCCAAACACCCTCCGCTGTGTTAGGAGCCCAGGCGATTCTCTGGAATGAGGGCTCATTGCAGCTTAGGCCTCAGGCCTCACAAGCCTTACTTCCAACGGCCGTTTTTGGCGCGCAGAGCTGGAGCCGCCATTTTGAATCACCTCCCAGCGGCCATTATGAAAGAGAATCTTGTTTTTCTCAGGAATTCCCATATTTTGAGGTCCTGTTGGGTAGAAACATCCTCAGGAATTAATAGATTGCTTATTATATTTCCTTTGGGGAGTATTTTTGAGATTGCAGATTACTTAGAAGTTAAGGCCACTAAGTGTACATTCCAAAGTAATGATCCAGGATACTGTGTCATCCATAAAAAGTGGGTGTGGGAGTGGAAAGTATGAGTGTGCACATCTAAAACCCAATTAGGCGTTATGGAAGGCAACCTTTTCATCATAAAAGTGATTTTGTAAAGAAATGGCAAAACCTTGCTAAGCTTAAAACATCTTTGAACAAAGCATTTTGGACTGATGATAGATAAAATGAATATACTTGATGTTGAAAAAAGAATAAAATGTTTAAAGAACACTTTCTCAACCATTAAGCCTGGGAGTATCTCATTTATGCTTTGATGTTGTATGATAGTCAGTGGTGTGAGAAATATTGTTCACATGAAATGAAGAATGTTTTCAAATAAATATCAACATATACTAAAAAATATACCATTGTCAACTAAGAAATTGAAGCTCCAAAAGACTGGATATTTCAAAAAGAGAACAGAGTGAAACATAATACCACATCAATAATAAAGTCCTTATAGGAAAGAATGACTTTAGAATGGTTTTCACAATAGCAATAGCATTTAGACTTATTTACCATTTCACTGTGCTTTACTGCGAAAACAGTTTACAGAGTCAGCATATTGCCCCCAACAATCTGGGTCCTCATTTTACCGACTTTGTAAAGATGGAAGACTGAGTCAACTTTGAGCTGCTGGCAGTCCTTAGAATACTACATTCTAATCACTGTGCCACCAAGGTTCTTTAATGCTCAGGCTTGACTATTGTTTCAAATCTGTGCAATCACAAGTATGCAATTTAGGAATATTTATGAGCTAGAAGAATTCTGCAAAGAAGAATAGAAAAACTTTTCACAATCAAGAACATAAAGACACTTAGCTGGCTTTAGGAAATACTTGAAAGTTGTTATTTTTGCCAAATATTTTAAAATGCAGAATAAAAAACCGTGCACATTTCTGTACCTACCTTATTCATTGTTTTCTTATTTTTAAATCTGTAATTAACTGCACATAAAAAGATAAATGTGAGCATTTAGATTTTCAGAGAGATGCCATATTTACCCTTCTATCATAAAGTGGTTGTGTCAGCTTCTGCTCACTGAGGGAGCTCATGGAAACAAACAATTTGACCAAAGATGTTTATGTACTTTTTATGTACTTTTATGTACATGATTGAACCACAAGACTGAACCACAACCATTCTTCAATAGACAATAGATCTTGAGTGCAGTAGCTGAACTCAAAAACATCATAACTGCACATATTAATTTATATGTTTAATTTCCTATATTTTTCCTATTGCTAAATAAATTAAGTTAAATATTTAGAATTACATTTAACATCTCATGAATATATGTAGCATTAACTTAGATGGTTTATAAAAGTTGAATATTGGTGGTATCATTGTGCATATAAAGTAACATTTTAAAAATTAAGATCCTTTCAGCTCTTTCTCTTAGCCCAGATCACAAAAAATGTAACACTATATCAATGTGGACGAGACACTCATGGCTTATATTTGGACATTGAGAAATAAAATCCCAACTCATTTCTAGTTTATTAAAAACCCCAATTCATATATATTTAATAAAGCAACTGTTGTACAGAGGTACTAATGACAGTTTATGCAAAAGAAATAGTTTGAAATGTAATTGCTTGATTGATTCCTTCAGGATGATGTAGAACAACATGTATAAACATGTTGCACATTAAAAGAAACTGGAGAATAGAAAGCAGCTATTGAAAACAAGCCTATTTTGTTATGCAATGTTCCTATTCAAATGTGTAATGCTTTTGTATTATAAGACTTGATTTGGCAATTGTTATAAAGGTGCTGTTTTCCATATTTGCTGTTAACTTCTTGGCCATTAGCTTTATTTTATATTGGTGAGCTTTGTCTACTGTCCTAAGTGCTATTTAATAATGTTGCCACTGAAAACATACATATAATAAGACTGACCATTTTTATTATCTTTCCAAGGAAAATTATTGCAATAGAGTCTTTGAACAACGACTTTTGAACTATCCATGTCTTTCTTGGTGGTGAAATATGAATCAATAAGCATGCCCATTTATCTTGCTGCTTAACACTGCAGACTTTAAAGAGAGCTTTACTAACAATTTCTCAATGGCGTAGCAATAATTTTGTCTTCTGATGCTATAAAGTAGTATTATAAGTCAAAAGAAAAAGCAATATATTTTGTGTCTCCATCTCTCTCTCTCTCTCTCTCTCTCTCTCTCTCTCTCTCTCTCTGTGTGTGTGTGTGTGTGTGTGTGTGTGTGCATGCATGTCTTTTGAAAGACATCTGTATGCATAGGAGACCTTCCTCTATATTCCCCTGATGTGATGCCAGACTAAAAGAGTTCCAGTTATTTCATTCCTAGTCATTGGTAGCTGAATATTCTAGCTTGATCATAAAGAATGTGTAAAGAAATCAATCCCCTTTCTAATATTACATATTATTATCAAATGTTGATTTGTTTATGAAGGACTTTCTATGTAATTTGAATAACTTGAAGAATGGGGTCTCTTTCTAAGTCTTTGCAAATCACAACCCCTAAAACTGATTGATTAATTGATTGATTTAATTTGTTAAATTTATATGTCATCCAATCTCACTCTGTAAAGCAATTCTAGTTGTCTTATTATATCATAATTGGCAGGTCTGGGGCATTTAATAATAATAAAGTAATTTATTAAATAGTAATATGCATGTTGAGTGCAATCTCAAAACAACTGGAGCACCACTTACACCATTGGCACTGACAAATTCACCATCAGTCATTTGCAAAAATACAGCTTTACTCAAAACAGCTTATATCCTGTGACAATGCCTGTAACATCATCATCACCACCACCACCATCATCATCTTCTTCCTAGCATTATTCCCGCAAATGCAGGGCCCACTTTTCGGAAAGACAAATGACATCCTGTATGATCAAAGCAACATCCGGATTGTTGAGTCCTTGGCGGGAAGCAGATACGAGAAGCAGTTGAAGTTCTCAGTTTTCTTTATTCTGCGTTCAGCTTACAAGTAGATGGCTTCAGCAGCTCCCAAAACCTCCCAACTTCTTATATAGACATTTCCCGGGTAAATGCGATACTTTTCCCACGCCAGCACCCGCGCATGCGCACGGCGCTGGCGACAGCCTGTCTGGTCCCGGGCAGCTTTGCACCTGCCCGGGACTGCCTGCAAACGCCCGAGCCGTTTGCAAGGCTCGGGACATAACACCCCTTTCCCCCGGGCTAAAACTACTACCAACATATAAACATTTATTTTATGCAGTGTTCTGCTTCTCAGTGCTCCTATCGTTACCTGGCTTTTGTTTAGCCAGCAATGTTATGTAATCCTCTAAGTATTTAGGAGACTTCTTTGCTCTCTGTGACCTTCTCAGCTCTGGGTTACTAGCATGAGTTCCCTGACTGGAGGGAGATGTGAGCCTGTTCTCCTTATTTTGCCTTGGTGCCTTCCAAGGACTGTGCCCCGCTGCCTGGCCTGCTTGCTCGCCCACCGGGCTCGTCAGGCCAGGTTGCTCGTCACTTTGTGACCTGGTTGACCTGCCTAGCTGTAGACCCTCGGGCCCCTTGAAGTGATAGCCACTGCTGGGCGTCTCTGTTGAACCTCCTAGGTCCGTCCAAGACCTGTCAGGAGGCTGTCCATTCCCTGAACCCCGTTCTGTGTCCGGGCTTGTGTGGGTTTCTGTACTTTCCCAAAACTCAGTTACTCCCTGATTTGGGCTAGAGGTGTTGTAGTCGGGACTTGGTTCCTCGACCACCTCCCTGTATGTTTGACCCCCTGTAGGATTTGGGGTAAGGTCAGGCCAACTTTGGGGATTGTGTGCCAGCTCTCTTGCGGGGAATGATTTGTTGGGATGCCCCCGGGTATCCTCCGTGACTGGAGTGCTGTGTGATGTGTGTGGAAAGTGAGTATGCCCCCGGGGTGACTCCCTGGCTGGAGTAGGCGTGGATGCCTGGTAATTAGGTAGGCTCATAGAATTCTTGTTCGGAGCTCTCGCGGAACCCTGGGATGGGCCGTTTGTGGCTCCATCAGTGGAGATGGGCAGCAGCTTGTGCCCTTCCCTTTGCTCCAAAGGGTCCCCCTCCCCCCCTGGAAAAGACCCAGGAGTCTCAGCAGAAAAGTCTCGCCTAGAGCGAAGTTGGTCGATGTGCCGACGCAGGACACGACGTTGTCCAGGGCAACCTCGTAGGAGAGAGGACCTGTGATCCTGGACACAGAAGCGGGGACCCATGTATGACCAGGCCCGTAATTGCGAGCCCAAACCGGGGCACCCACAAGTAGTTGTCTAGGTGCCCTAGGATGTGAGGTAGATGAAGGCAGTCTGTCCGGATGCAACCGGTCCAGTTTAGTAGTAAGTTGACGCCCCCAACGAAGTTCAGCTGGGCTTCTCCCTGTAGAAGTGGATGGTGTGGTGCGATAAGAAAGGAGAAAGTCAGCCAACCTGTGATGCCAGTCCCCGTAGGTGAGTCTTTTCAATGCGTCCTTTGTGATGCGCACCATACGTTCCGCCATACCATTGGTGGACGGGTGGAAGGGTGCAGACGTGGCATGACAAATCATGTTTGCCTGTAAGAAAGCTTGGAATTCAGAGGAAGTGAATTGAGGGCCGTTGTCGGACACAATGACATCTTGCAGCCCGTGTGCAGCAAAAATCCCCCTCAGTACCTGAATAGTCTTTGCAGTGGTGGTGGATGAGACAGGTACAACCTCAAGCCATTTCGAATGGCTGTCAACAAGGACCAAGAAGAACTGGCCCTGAAAGGGTCCAGCGTAGTCAATGTGCACCCTAGACCATGGGGACTGTGTTTCCTCCCATTTATGCACGGGAGCTTGGGGCATCTCTGGGCGAGATCGTTGGCACAGGTGGCATGCATGCACCTTAGCCTCAATATCTTTATCTAAACCAGGCCACCACAAGTGGCTGCGCGCAAGAGCCTTCATACGAACAATGCCAGGATGACCCTCATGGAGGGATTCTAAGACCCTAGTCCTCATTGAGGTGGGAATGACAACTCTGTTTCCCCAAAGCAGACAACCCTCATGTGTTTGTGACCACTGCCACACTGCTTGCTTGTCTAGTAGCCTGTGAAGAGGCTCAGCTGCACTAGCTTTTTGTGGAAGAAAAGAATTGTAGAAATTCAGGAGGCCCAGGAAGGCCTGAGGTTCGGCCTTGGACTTTGGCCTAGGTGCTTCTAAAATAGCAGTCAGTTTGGATTCAGCAGGGTGAATCCCAGAAGCATCAATTTTGAACCCCAGAAATTCAGTAGAAGGCACCCCAATCTTGCATTTGTCTTTTTTGAGCTTGAGGCCTGATTTCCTGAATCTTAACAGAACAGCTCTTAGCCTTTCAGCTAGAATGTGTGTGGAGTCTCCTGCAATTAAGACATCATCAAAGTAGGGGCAAACCCCCGGTATGCCCCGTAGTGTGTTTTCCATTACGCTTTGGAAAATCCCAGGAGTGACATTCACTCCAAACTGCAGCCTTTTTACCTTAAAGGCTCCCCTGTGGGTCACAATAGTCTGAGCTATAGCAGCATCATCATCAACAGGCAGCTGTTGATACGCTTGAGCTAGGTCAAGCTTTGCAAAAACGCGCCCCCCCTTGAGGGAGGCCAGAATATGACTGACCACAGGAACAGGATAGGCATGTTGCTGCAATGCCTTATTCAGAGTGCATTTGTAGTCAGCACAAATGCGAATGTCCCCATTTGCCTGTAGAGGCGTGACAATGGGGGTCTCCCAAGGACTGGAATCAACAGGTTCTAGGATTCCCTGTTGGATCAGTTTGTCTAACTCAGTGTCAATTTTACTCTTTAAAGCAAAAGGGACCCTTCTTGCTTTAATTCTAATGGGAGTGACAGTGGGGTCTAGCTTTAAGGACACAGGGGGTCCTTTGAATGTGCCCAGCTGGGGGCTGAAAACATCTGCAAATTCTTTGCAGACTTCCTGTAGGTCGAGTGTTTGTAAGCTGTTGAGTCCTGTGACGTGTATCCCCAGGGCCTCAAACCAATCGAGTCCTATGAGACTCGTTCGTTCACCCCCTACTACTAATAAGTCTAGTGGACCTTCAAAACTCTTGTATTGCACGTTAAGGGTGGCCTCCCCCTTAACACACACTCTTGAATTTTGAAAATCTGTTAACACAATGTCAGAAGGCCTTAACTTGGCCTGAGTTCCACTACCGGAACAAATCTTCCTAAATGTATGCAAGGAGATAATTGAAAAGGCAGACCCTGTGTCTAGTTCCATAGATAATGGAACCCCTTGTAGCTTCACCTTGAGTGACAGCTTTTTCTTAATGGGCTTGTGTGTGCCTGTCCTAAGGATGCTTCTTCGCGAAGCGCAAAACCCTACCCTATTCTGGCTGGGGAATCTGGTACCTTTCAGGCGCAGTTCTTCCTGAGGTTGTACCTTTCGTCGCCCAGACACACAGCTGCAATGTGTCCTTGTTTGCCGCATGCCCGGCAGGTAGCGGAGCGGAACTTGCAGTCGGTTCTCCTGTGGCGACCTCCACAGCCGATGCACTTGAGCGGAGCTGAAGAGCTTCCCTTCTGTTTTTCTTCCTTCGTGGGGTGGAGACGGTCGACTTCCTCGTCCGGATCCTCCTCGGAGTTTCTTTGGACGTCTTCCTGGTGCACGGATGCAACCTCTGGACTGTTTCTGATCGGCCGCATGTTCTTGACAGCGCCGCCTGCTGCTTCTTCTGCGGTGACTTCCCTTAAGGCATCTTGGTAGGACAATTCTTCTTTAGCGAAAAGTCTCTGTTGTAGATCTCGATGCCTTAACCCGTACACGAATCGGTCCCTCAGTCGTTCTTCGAGGTCTTTGAACTCGCAGTGCTTGGCGGCCTTCCGTAATGCGGCGATGAATTCTTTGGCCGACTCACCGGGCCGTTGATCCCTCTGCTCGAAGGTGTGGCGCCATGCGATGACGGACATCTTGGGGTGGAAGTGCTCCTTCAGTAGCTTCTTCAGATCTGCGTAGCTTACAGACTCTACTGGAACAGGTGCTGCAAGGTTTTCTGCGATGTCGAAGGCGTCTTGGCCGCAAACACAAAGCAGGGTGGCAGCCTTCAAGCTCTCTTCCCTCACTTGGTTTGCCTTGAAGTAGTTCTCCACCCTGGCTACGTATGACTCCCACCGCTCTGGATGTGAGACGTCGAATTCCGAAAGCCTTCCGATTTTCGCCATCTTCAGGAGATGGGTCTATCAGCCAGCCTACCCCCGAATGCGCACTGGATTGGCAGGTAGCTGCCGAGTCGACGCCGTTCCGCCGCTCAGGACTCACTTGGGTAAGCTTACACTTCTTCCTTTCCAGGCGGTGTAAGGCGATCCCACCTTCGTCGCCAGTGTTGAGTCCTTGGCGGGAAGCAGACACGAGAAGCAGTTGAAGTTCTCAGTTTTCTTTATTCTGCGTTCAGCTTACAAGTAGATGGCTTCAGCAGCTCCCAAAACCTCCCAGCTTCTTATATAGACATTTCCCGGGTAAATGCGATACTTTTCCCGCGCCAGCACCCGCGCATGGGCACGGCGCTGGCGACAGCCTGTCTGGTCCCGGGCAGCTTTGCACCTGCCCGGGACTGCCTGCAAACGCCCGAGCCGTTTGCAAGGCTCGGGACATAACACGGATGATGTCTACATTTTGACAGAGGTGGCTGTAGATCCACTGGTTGCAACAAAAATATGACTGACTTGTTGTCAGGGCCTGAGGTCAGTTTGGTCTGTGTTCATTTCAGGTGGACAGTATGCAGCAGCACCACCACTAAGAGGAGTAGATTTCATCGCCTATGACAATACCTGTAACACTCTCAAACACCCAAATTTGCCTATCTCAGGTTCTTGGAAAGAACTTGAATGGTGGACAAAAATGCCAATCCAGTCGACTGTGAAACAAACCAAAATAATTTATTAAATTTATATGTTCCCCAAATTTCAGATAAAAATTAATCTAGTGTAAAATAGATGGGAAAGGCTGAATTGTTTTCCTAAGCCATTCTGCATATGGAATCCTATATTTTCCAAAATATTCATCCTGCAATAATATTAAAACTAACCTCTGTAAAAATACCATTATAAATATTATATCACCTAACATGGCAACAGTGAAGATTTGTAGTATGAAAATAACATACTATGCATATAGTTAATGAGAATGTTCCCTGATATATATTTTTTGGTCATGTAAATGAACAAAACATTCTTGGAGAAAAAAAATAAACTCTCATTAAAATAACAAAACAAGGCATTATGATCCAAATTCTGTAAATTATGTACTTGCATTCAATGTCATGAGCAAGTACAAAAGGGATAGACTTTGCATTGTGGGGTCACAATGTACGTTCTTTCCTTATTCCCCATCTGTGGACTCCCATGCTCAGGGAAGAGGAGAAATGTAGTAGGATCTACTTTTAGTTAAAATAGCAAAATTATAAATAGTTACCATAATGTTTATAATAACATGCAGTGGAAACAAACAAGTTGTAGAAAATCCATCTCATTCAGCTTTCTCTGTAACATAGGATCCAACCCAAATATTACAGTATTGACTAGGTGATAGCTCTCTTCGATTGTGTCAAGCCCCATGGGGCTTGCCATTCACAGGTGGTGGTGGGGGTTATACACACCGGAGTCTGCAGCTGCCGAAGACCGCTCACACACCAACCGCCTTAACAGTGTCAGGGACTGTAGCCTCCAGTCCCCCCCATGCCTTGACGGTCGGCCGGCTCTGGCATGTCGAGCTCAACACCGGCAAACTGGCAATAGCCCATGATGTGGCCGTGGCACCATTCTCTTCAGATGGCTGTCACGCACCGCAGCTGATGGGGGAGTGAGCACATGCTGACACAGAAGCGTGGCGGAGCACCAGCAGTGAGCGCTGCCACCATGGAGACACCACATCCAGCAGGGACGGAAGCCTGCTTGGACAGCCCAGGAGGCGGAGCCGGGGCTTTCCTACCTCAATGGCATGTCGGGAAATGGGTGGCTGGCAAGGCTGCAGCGCCAGGGTCTGCCGGCCATGTTAGGAGGCAGCAGTGTGGGGCCGCTTCTGAGGAAAGGCGTGGGCAAGATGGTGAAGGAACTTATATGGACCTAAGGCAGATGTTAGTTTGCGGCTGGGGGTAGGAATACAGGGCGTGGTATTATTATGTAAAGCACTGGGAGCAATCCACTCCTAGTGCTCACTTTTGCTTTGTCAGAGATTAAAGCCTTTGATGATTGCACCTTGTACCAGCGTTCCTGGATTCCTTTTTCTCCGGATGACAATGGACATTGTGTCAGTAAGTCAGCAGTCCCTACAATTTTTTTGTTTACTTTCCCCTGCCCTCATCTGGAGGAAATGGTGGAGGGTACTCAAGAGGCTCCCCAAGGATTGGGGGAAGTGGGGCCTGGTGGAGTAGCAGAGCCTGAGCCGGTGCTGGAACGTGAATCAGAGCAGCCGGTGGTGAGACCGAAAGCGGCACAGTCTTCAATCCCTGGGGATGGGGTCGAGAAGGCTACAGCTCCAAAACTTCAGGGAGAATGGTGGCAAAGCCCAGCTGTGGTCCGTTTGAATACTGGATGGCTGCTCACACCAAGGACCAAGCCCGCCCATCTAGAGTGGAGGGAGAGGCGTGTCACGGGGGACGACGAAGAAGAGTGGAGTTACTCCACAGCCCCCGGTCAGAACATGATGGACATATTGCATGACCAGTTTGGCAAAACCAGCTACCAGGGTCCTGGGTCGTGGCAGCGAGAGGACAGTTCGGCAGGACACACCTCATCATCCCGCTTTTGGCTCAGTAGTCCGAGACTCCGCCTGCCACCGCACGCAGGTGGTTCAGAGGCTTCGGGTTCTGTGTCAGGTGGGACAACTGCTCAGGCTCGGTCAGCACGACTCGGTGGGTCGGGGCTAGATGCTAGTGGCCTTTCTGCAGGGGGAGTTTTGGGGTCACAGGGCCTTGGTCCTGGGCACCCCAGTGGCATAACTGGCCAGCCTGTAGCCCCATGGGGTACGGGAGATATGTGGGGTCCCCCCATCTCAATAACGTTTGACGGGAATCCTGACCAATTGGCTATGTTTTTAGGTCATGTAATTAGTCATCTAGATCAGCATGCCCAGTTATACACATCCCAGTGGGCAATGGTAGTGGCGGTCACAGCTGCTTTGCTAAGGGAGGCAGCAGCGTGGGCTGCTGACCTTTATAGCGACCATGCCCAGGAGCTAGGTAATGCGAGGTTGTTTTTGGACGCCTTGCATGGGCAATTTGAGGACCTGTTGTGGCTCCAGAGAGCGGAAGCAGAACTCCTGTCACTGACCCAACAATAGAGTATGCAATAGAGTATGTCCAGAACTTTCGCAGGCTGGCAGGCCGGTTGTGTTCCTCTTGGCCAGAACGGTTGCTTGTCCACCATTTCCGGGCCAGCCTTGACTACGAGCTACGCCAGGCCTGTGTGTACCGTGGTGTGCCGAACAAGCTCTGAGACTGGTTTAAAGTGGTAGTAGATCTGGACATGGGCCTCAAAGAGTTCCATAGAGAGGTAATCAGGGGGGCTACCCCTCCAAAGAAGAGTGTGGAGAGATCAAGAGCTGCTAAACAGCAAATAAGTCCAGTGGTCTTGTGGGGGTCCCCAGCTACGGCAAAGGCCATGGCGGTGGCGAGGTATCGATTGGCAGATGATGACAGTCCGGATGATGCATCAGCTGATCCGATGGTAAGTGAGCCCATCAGCCCATTCATTCTACCTATAATATTGACAAGCCCTCAAACTGGGGCGCGGAAGGAGTGTCAAGCCCTTATAGATACTGGGTGCACACAATGCTTGATCAGCAGGGAGGTGGCAGTAGAAAGTGGCATTAGGCTACACGAGATAGCTCACCCTATCCACTTTGAGCAGGTGGGAGGGGCTTAGGCCACCCAAGTTACTGAGCCAGTTCGTATGGAACTGGGAACGCACTGGGAGGTCCTTCGTTTCATTGTTGCTCCCATCATGACTGAAAGGGTGATATTGGGACTGGCTTGGTTAGACAAATGGACTCCCACCATATGGTGGGAGGGTAGTTATCGCAGAGTACATCTTGAGGTCTGGCCCCAACTGCTAGGCCCATGTCCCGGGGATCCGGTTCCTGCAAAGGTGGTGATGGCGCAACAACAGGAGGGGGAAGGAAAAGACCTTTTCCCTAAGGAGTACAATGACTTAGCCGAGGTATTCAGTGAAAGGGAGTGCAACCAATTGCCTCCTCAACGACCGACGGATTGCGCTATTGAGCTCATACTGGGTGCCAAGCTTCCAAAGTCCCGAACGTACGCTATGATGCCTAAAGAACTGAAAGAATTATGGCGTACATCGACCAAAATCTGGAACGAGGATTCATCCAGCCAGCCCGCTCCTGGGTTGCTGCCCCAGTCCTTTTCAAGGAGAAAAAAGACGGGTCACTGCGCTTGTGTGTTGACTTTTGGGGACTGAATGCAGTGTGCATCGAACATCTGTATCCTCTCCCGCTCATGAAAGATTTGTTAGCACAGCTGGGAAAAGGCTGGATATTCACCAAACTAGATCTCCGAGAAGCGTATTACAGGGTGCGGATCAAATGCGGCGACAAATGGAAAACAGCTTTCAATTGTTCACTGGGCAGTTTCCAATTCCGCATCATGCCTTTTGGTCTACAAGGGGCCCCTGCGGTTTTCATGCAACTGATCAATCAAGTGTTGCATGAATATTTGTACCGGGGGGTCCGTGTGTACCTCGATGACATCCTGATTTACATGACCACCATGGAAGAACATGTCAACCTTGTCAGGCAGGTGTTACATAAACTCCTGGACGCTCACCTATATGTAAAATTGTCGAAATGCGAATTCCATCAGAAGCGTTTGGACTATCTACGATATTGGATTTCGGGAGATGGGGTGGAGATGGATCCTAGCAAAGTGCAGGCCGTGTTGGAGTGGCAAGCCCCAGGACACAGCGTCAGTTACAAAGTTTTCTGGAGTTCGCCAATTTTTATTGGAACTTCATTCCCTCCTTTGCCGCAGTAGTTCATCCTCTGACAGAACTTCTATGAACAAAGCATTTGGGCAGCAAACCCCAGCCCAGTCAGTCATTGGAGTGAACCATGACCTTCCAAAGAGCCTTGGAGAGCCTGAAGTCCCTGTTTGCCAGGGAACATATATCGTGCCATCTGGATCCAGATGTCCCGTTTGTAGTACAGGCCGATGCCAGTGATGTGGCTGTGGGAGCTGTGCTCCTCCAGAAGAACAAGAACGGGATGTTACAACCTTGTGCCTATACCTCTCGCAAATTCACCATGACCGAAAGGGGTTGGGCCATCTGGGAGAAGGAGGCATTTGCGGTTCGATGGGCCCTCACGACATGGTGCCACCTCTTGGAAGGGACAGTGGTACCATTCAAAGTATGGACAGACCATAAGAATTTGGAAGCATTACAAACACCAAGACGCCTAGAGCCCAAACACGTCAGATGGGCTCAATACTTCGCCTGGTTCAAATTCACCTTAAGATATGTGCCTGGTGGAAAAAATTTCTTAGCCGACGCATTGTTCATATGTTCATATGTTCATATGTTCATATGTTCATATTAGTAAAGTTGGAAGGGACCTTGAGGTCATCTAGTCCAACCCCCTGCTTGGGCAGGAAACCCTACACCATTTCGGACAAGTGGCTGTCCAGTCTCTTCTTAAAAACTTCCAGTGTTGGAGCATTTACTGCTTCTGGAGGCAAGCTGTTCCACTGATTAATTGTTCTCACTGTCAGGAAGTTTCTCCTTAGTTCTAGGTTGCTTCTCTCCTTGATTAGTTTCCACCCGTTGCTTCTTGTCCTGCCTTCAGGTGCTTTGGAAAATAGCTTAATTCCCTCTTCTTTATGGCAGCCCCTGAGATATTGGAATACTGCTATCATGTCCCCCCTTGTCCTTCTCTTCGTTAAACTAGACATACCCAATTCTAGCAACCGTTCCTTATATGTTTTAGCCTCCAGTCCCCTAATCATCTTTGTTGCTCTTCTCTGTACTCTTTCTAGAGTCTCAACATCTTTTTTACATCGTGGTGACCAAAACTGGATGCAGTATTCCAAGTGTGGCCTTACCAAGGCATTGAAGAGTGGTATTAATACTTCACGTGATCTTGATTCTATCCCTCTGTTAATGCAGCCTAGCACTGTGTTGGCCTTTTTGGCAGCTGCAGCACACTGCTGGCTCATATTTAGGTGATTGTCTACTAGGACTTCGAGGTCCCTCTCACAGTTACTACTATTGAGCATGGTGCCACCTATGCTGTACTTGTGCATTTGGTTTTTCTTGCCTAAATGTAGAACCTTGCTTTTTTCACCATTGAATTTCATTTTGTTAGTTAGTGCCCAGTGTTCAAGTCTGTCCAGATCCTTCTGTATCTTAAGCCTGTCTTCTGGAGTGTTGGCTATTCCTGCCAGCTTGGTGTCGTCTGCAAATTTGATGAGTTCCCCATCTATCCCTTCATCCAAATCGTTGATGAAGATGTTGAAGAGTACTGGGCCCAGAACAGAGCCCTGGGGCACCCCACTACACACTTCCCTCCATATAGATGCAGTTCCATTGAGGACCACTCGCTGAGTACGGCCGGTCAGCCAGCTACGGATCCATCTGGTGGTGGTTCTGTCTACCCCACATTTTTCTATCTTGTCAAGTAGTAGGTTGTGATCTACTTTATCAAATGCCTTACTGAAGTCCAAGTAAATTATGTCCACAGCATTCCTCTGATCCACTAATTTTGTCACTTGGTCAAAGAATGCAATAAGATTTGTCTGGCATGATCTATTTTTGACAAACCCATGTTGGCTTTTAGTAATGACTTTGTTTGCCTCTAGGTGTTCGTTGATTCGTTGTTTGATTATCTTTTCCAGGATCTTCCCAGGTATTGAGGTCAGGCTGATAGGTCTGTAATTTCCTGGATCCATTTTTTTTCCTTTTTTGAGGATGGGAACTACATCAGCTCTTTTCCAGTCCTCTGGTAGTTCCCCTGTGTTCCAGGATCTTTGAAAAATATAGTTCAGTGGCTCCGATATCACATCTGCCAGTTCCTTGAGAACTCTGGGATGTAATCCATCTGGTCCTGGCGATTTGAACTCATCTAGGCTGGACAGGTGCTCACTAACCATTTTCTTGCCTATCTTAATTTGTGTTTCTGTTTTGTTTTTTATGGCACTATTTTTGATAGGTTGGTCTGTTTTTTCCCTTTGTGTAAAGACAGATGCAAAAAATGAGTTAAATAGTTCTGCTTTCTCCCTGTTGCTTGTCACCTTCTTGCCACTTCCACCCACTAATGGACCAATCATTTCCTTCACTTTTTTCTTGTTTTTTACATGTTGAAAGAAGCTTTTTTTGTTATTTTTGACTTTGGTCGCAAGCCTTAGTTCATTTTGAGCCTTGGCTTTCTTCACTTCATCTTTGCAGGCTCGGGCTATTTGCTGATATTCTGACTTAGTTATGTTCCCCTCTTTCCACTTTCTATACTTGTCCTTTTTATCTTTCAATTTGTCAGAGAGTTCTTTATGCAGCCATGCTGGTTTCTTTTGAGAGCTGTTATTTTTCCTCTTTGTTGGTATTGTGCTAGACTGTGCTTTTATTATCTCATTTTTCAAAATTTCCCAAGCTTCTTGAGTTGTTTTCCCCTTGAGGATTCTCATCCATGGAATCCTTCCCAAGCCCTCTCTAAGTTTATTGAAATTAGCTCTCTTGAAGTCCAAGACTCTAGTTTGACTGTGTTCTATTGCTTGTGCTTCTATAATGTTGAATTCTAATATTGCATGATCACTTCCTCCCAGGGTTCCTATGGCTTCAACACCGTCTATCATTTCATCTCTGTTAGTGAGAATTAGATCCAAAATGGCTAATCCCCTAGTTCCCTTCTCTACTTTTTGGGAGACAAAGTTGTCTGCTAGGTTTGCCAGGAACCTGTTTGATCTTCCACTTGGTGCGGAGTTTGTCTCCCAGTTGATGTCAGGGTAGTTAAAGTCCCCCATTACTATTGTGATGTGCTTCCTACATACCTTAGTTAGCTGACTAGCAAAAAGTTCATCTATTTCCTCTGTTTGGTTGGGTGGTCTGTAGTATACACCTATGGCAATGTCATTTCCCCCCCCCCTTTTATATTGACCCAAATGCATTCAAGACAGTTTTTATCATTGTTGTGCTCTATTTCTGTGGAGATGTAGTTATTTCTTATATAGAGAGCAACTCCACCTCCTCTTTTATTTGGTCTGTTTCTTTTAAATAATTTAAATCCCTCTAGCTGTGTGTTCCATGTGTGGGTTTCATCCCACCATGTTTCCGTAATGGCAACAATATCGTATCTGCCCTCATTAACCTGAATTTCTAGTTCACCCTGTTTGCTGTTCATACTCTGTGCATTGGTGTATAAACATTTGAGTCCTTTGTGGGTGGCCCTGTGTTTCCTTTCTACATAACCTGTGTGGTGCCTGAGTTCCCCTATTGTCTTACCACCTATTTGGTTAGTGCACTTTATGTGGCACTCGCTATTAGAGGCTTCATTTTGCTTGATAGCAAGGTTGATATTCATTGTCACGCATGCTGCAGTACCACAGCAAAAGGGAGGACGTGGTACAGGCATTAATGCCCCCTTGTAGTCAAGAGGTAGCCAGGGTTGTGTCACAGGCAGATGGGCTCACCGACTTGTGATCGGCTGTGCTAGATGATACGTGGACATTCGGGGGTGCTAACCCAAAGAGGAGGACTGGCCTGGAAGGTTGATAAGATGTATGTGCCTGATCGCCTACAACGAACTGTTCTCCAGAGGTGCCACGACGCCAAACAGGCCGGCCATTTCGGATTTTTAAAAACCTTGCACCTAGTGCGCTGGCAGTTTTGGTGGCCTAGACTGAAATTGGATGTGGAAAAGTATGTGAAAGAGTGCCATGTATGTGCCACTGTAAAGCCTCGAACGGGGAAGCCAATGGGCCTCTTACAGAAAGTAGCCGACCCAACCTGACCGTGGGAAGAGATCTCCATGGACTTCGTGGTGGAATTACCAGAAAATCGGCACTATAACATGATTTGGACGGTGGTCGATCTTTTCTCCAAACAGGCACACTTCATCCCATGCAAACGATTGCCATCAGTGCGTCATCTAGCAAGACTTTTTGTACAACATATTTATTGCCTTCATGGAATACCCCCACGTATTATCTCGAATCGGGGGGTACAGTTCACCGCACAGTTTTGGCATGATTTCATCCACCTGGTGGGCTCATCCCAGGGACTCAGTTCAGTATACCATCCCAATACCAATGGGGCAGCAGAATGAGCAAATGCGATGGCTGAGTAGTATCTTCGTAGCTATGTCACCTATCAGCAAACAGATTGGGTGGATTTCCTACCGTTGCTGAGGTGGCATATAATAATACAGTTCACAGCAGTACAGGGTTCACCCCTTTCCAGATAGTACATGGGATGGAGTTCATTCCTATCCCCGAATGGCCACAAGGTGTAGAGAGATCACAAACCCCTCAAACGTGGATGACACAGGTAGCAGGGTTGTGGGGACAGGTTAAGGAGGCACTAACAAAGGCTGAGGAGGCAGTGAAGGTACAGGCGGACAGAAAGAGGACAGATCATAAACCATTTCGAGTGGGTGACTAGATGTACCTGTCCACAAAATATCTTCGGCTGAAAATACCTTGTAAAAAGTTGGGCCCTAAATACGTACGCCCATTCCAGGTAAGCAAAGTAATTAATCCAGTGACCGTTCTGTTGCAGCTACCCTCGTTCCTTGGGAGGATACATCCTGTATTCTACAGAAGCCTCCTCAAGCCAGCGCATGGGACCCCGCTCATGTCCAAGGCTCCGGGACCGGTCATGGACTCCCAGTATGAGGTACAAGAGGTTCTAGATTCCCGGATTCACCATGGGCGGGTGCAATACCTCCTTAGGTGGAGGGGCTACCCCCTCTCGGAAGCGACCTGCGTGGGGGAGGATGACATACACGCTCCCTTGTTGACCCGTGCATTCCACCGCAAGTGTCCAGGGAGGCCGGGGAAGGATGGGTGCAGTAACATATATTCATCCTCCTCCTTTTTTTTCCCAGGAGGAGCCATGGTAGAGGGGGCCGCATGTCAAGCCCCACAGGGCTTGCCATTCACAGGTGGGGGGTGATACACACCGGAGTCTGCAGCTGCTGAAGACCGCTCCCACACCAACCACCTTCACAGTGTCAGGAACTGTAGCCTCCGTTCCCCCCTCTCCCATGCCTTGACGGTCAGCTCTGGCATGTCGAGCCCAATGCCGGTGAACTGACGATAGCCCATGGTGCGGCCGCAGTGCTGTTCTCCTCAGGCGGCCATCATGCACTGCAGCTGATGGGGGGAGTGAGCACACACCGACACAGAAGCATGGTGGAGCACTAGCAGTGAGCGCCGCCGCCATGCAGACACCACATCCAGTGGGGATGGAAGCCTGCTTGGACAGCCCAGGTGGCGGAGCCGGGGCTTTCCTGCCTCAACAACATGTCGGGAAACGGGTGGCTGGCAAGGCTCCAGTGCAGGAGTCTGCCGGCCATGTTAGGAGGCAGCAGGGCAGGGCCACTTCTGGGGAAGGGCGTGGGCAAGATGGTGAAAGAACTTATATGGACCTAAGGCAGATGTTAGTTTGCGGCTGGGGGTGGGAATACGGGTTGTGGCATTATTATGTAAAGCACTGGGAGCAATCCACACCAGTGCTGACTTTTGCTTTGTCAGAGATGAAAGCCTTTGATGATTGCACCCTGTACCAGTGTTCCTGGATTCTTTTTTCTCCGGACGACAACGGACATTGTGTCACATTGTTGTTGCCATGTTAAGAATATGTGTGTCTGGTGCTGGAAAAAATAAACTCTTGAAGAGCAATGATCACAAATAGACCAGTTATGTCTTTTAAAATCATCTAAGCTGGTAGTCCTTGCTCTTAAGAAGAGAAAATTCTAGTTATGTATGGATTGTTTAAAAAATACATTATCCATCTTGAATTTCTTGCACTTATTTCTGATGGATAAGCCAAACACTGTAGGGAAGAATAGGGCAAAGGGATGTGTTAAGCATACCCATTACCCCCTCATGCAAGTCATTAATAAAAATGTTGAAATGTCAAAGACCTAGAGCTAATTTTTGTGATACTCCAATTGAAACCTCTCTCCAGTTTGATGAGGAATCAATGATGAGCACTCTCTGTGTGAGATTTTGAAGCCAGCTGTGTATTCACTTAATTATCAGGCTATCCAGACCATGTTTAGCGAGCTTCCTAAATCAGTATGTCATGGGGAACTTGTGTCAAAGGTTTTACTGAACTCCTATTGCAGAGTGCAGGGCACAGAATAATATATTTAATGCACACATCTAATGCAAAGTAGTGGATTTCACTTGTTTTTAAAAAAAAGAATAATTCTTAGAAATTTCTGCAAATTTATCTGAGTAAGGCCTTATTGTAAATGGCATTGTTTTCATGCAATTGCACAAGCTACAGAAACATTTTCCTAGTATTGAAGCATAGAAAGAACAGATTAGTAGCTCTGTCAAAATCTATTAAAGAAATACGACACAGTTAAGATTGCAAATAACCTTGCTATGTTTTGTGAATTGGCTAAATACCTGGCATTGATTCATTCAACACACACATAAACACACAGAGACACAAATGGCAGATAAACTCTGCAACCTTTAAAGGCTCTGCAAGCATATGAAGCAACCGGTCATGGACATAGAAATTCTGAATAATGCAATGGAAATATAAAAATGCTAGGAATTGTATACTGAAGATATATCAATGTGAAGATAAAAACGCTAACACAGAACGCAGTCTGGTTATGTGTATGAAATCATCCAGAATTGAGTTCCTTGTGATCAAGTCCGCCACTATGCTGCTTATTCTTGGTTTTAATTATTAAGAGACTTAGGACTGAAGAATAGTGTCTGTTGATAAAGAAAGACGGCAGGAGGAGGAGGAGAAGGATAATGGGCCAGAATAAAAAAAAAAAAAAAAAAAAGACTTGCTCTGGAAAATGTTCTCTTTAATTTCTGCCATGTGTGGAAAAAAATATTTTGTGCAACTTTTCCCAAACCAATTACAAAATAACAATATGTTAAAGAGTTTTTGGTTAAAGCATAGAAACTAGAAAGTGTGCTGGTGTGTAAGATATAATTTAAGTCATTTTTTTAATCCTGGCAAATGCCCCCTGAAGTTTTCTTGGCAGCATTTTTCAGAAGTGGCTTGCTGCTCCTTAGTGTTGAGAGAATTGGCTGGTCCAAGGTCACTGAGCTCCCTTGGTGCCTAACATAGAAATAGAACTTATAGCCCTCTGGGTTTGTAGTATAATATCTTACCCAGTACACCAAACTGCTCTAAATATAGACACTTGCAGATTATAATATAAATATGTTAATCACTGGATAACTAATGATTGCAATCAATATTTCATAAGCATCTAAAAATTTTATTTTTTTATAATTTGATACTGTAAAGAAAGAAAGAAATATATACAATAAGCTGCTCAATATTTTTACTACTTTACTTCCTTCTCTGGATGTATTCTAGATTCTATTACATTTTAATTTTACTAATTTCAAATTTGATTTTTTTCATAAAGTTGGTAACGATCATGGACCTTTATGGCCTTAAATAAAACAAATATAAAATCTTTTGTGAAGAGAGGAGATATTCCTTCATTTGAGGGTGACAAAGGAGTTATCTCAGCATGTCTCTTGCTGGGTCCAACCCAAAGCAGATTGGCTGCAACTGCAAGGCCAGGAAAGTCTAGATTTGTAGACTGTCTGCTCTCCAGGAGAAAAGTGGCTACCTCAGAAGCTCTTCTCAGTCTATAGTGCCACGGCACAAAGTGATCCTCACTGCTGCAGTTAAACCAGCATGGTGAGCTCATACAAGACTGCTTGTCATTTGCAAATCTAGAGTTTTATGATACCTAAATGTATTATTACTTTTATTATTATTATTTTGAGGTAATATAGTTTTATGTGTATTTGACTTTTTACTATGTGTATAGGTTTGAAGAACAGTGTGCACACACATGCTCACACATCTTAAAGGGAACATAGAGTTCTTCAATTAAAGAATGCCATAGAATGGAATCTTTTCTGTTGCAATTCCTGAAACCTTGGACACCATGTCCCCAAGATTGACCCTCCAAAGCATAATATAAAGATCACAAGATGAAGTGGCCTATCCATGGATATGATCCTGCTTTGGATTTATTCTTGGCATTCACTGTATATTGTTTTGTTGATATGCTTTTCTACTGTTTTTAATACATTATGAATTGGCCAGTTTAGTGAAGAAGTGAAAAACAAAACAAAAATCCAATGTAAAAGATGGAAAGAGGAATCTGATCATCAAGAATGAGTATAGAGCAATAGTCTGATATCAGAAAAGCAAAAGTTCAGCATTTGAGGTTAATAAGAATTCTTTGGAAATGATAAAAAAGACAAGAAAAAAGAACAAGTTGTCCATAAAGGTGGCAAAATGCTAACAAAGAAAACACAGAGGACCTTTGTTTCTATTTTGGTTCAGATATCTCAAACATAAAGTAGACCAAAAAAGAGTTTGTGAAGAGCAAGCTAAGGGGCAGAATTGAACCCTGAAATTAATAGGAACATGGTCAGATTGTCTTTGTCCTTTGAATGAATTTCATTTTCATAGCCAGATGAATTGCCTGAGGCACTGAAAGAGCATGTTGATGCCCTAGCTGAAACTTTTCATCTATTATTTTTGAGAAATCTTGGAGAAACAGTGAAGTTCCAGATGAAATGGAAACAAGCAAATCTTCCAAAAAGAAAAAAAATGTATCCAATGAGCTGTGACATAGACTGACATTAGAACCTGAGAAGAATCTTAAACAGATCATGAGATAAATCTGTAAATATTTTATGATAATTACCAGAATTCAGAACTAGTGTGCTTATAATGATCCCTGCCATTTTATATCATTTTATTTACTGTGTGACTTTATTAATGAATCGTAGCCATGCTGTAGATAAAAATACATAAATTTACATAAAAATCTTGAAAATTGTATTTGTTATTTCTTGAGAAACATCAAATTAGAAGGGTCATTCTTGGTTCTTCTGGACAGACCCAAGAGGTAGATGAAGAGATAGAAAAATATTTATCAATGTTGCATATTTCACAAACATGATTAAAATATCATGAAGTCCCTAAGGTTGGTTGGTTGGTTGTTGTAGAAATTTCATTACCCAATTAGGTAACAATATCAGTACTAAGTATCTTCTTCATTTCATTTCAGAAAATAAGAGACAATAAAGCATTTGTGCTATAGGACAGATTCCAGTTGAATGTTATAAAAATTTAGTCATAAGAATAAGAACAATTGCAGAACAGAATCAATTCATCAGCTAGAGAGATGCTGGACTTTCTTTCAGTAGATATGTTCAGGCAGAGGCTAAATGGCCATCTGTCTGAGTTCTTTTAATTTGGATTCCATTACTGAACAGGGATCTCATCCAAATATCCAGAAATTCTAAGTGCTTATAAAATGTAATTAAGCACTCACTGTCTGAGTTTACATATTCAAATAAATGATGATTTGGTGTGTTTTATTTCCATTTTAGCCTTCTGCATGAATCAGGGCAATATAACTAAAATACAGTAAAAGAAATTGTATCTTATTATAATTCATGAATCCAGCCATTTAATAGACAATGATATTATTAATGTTTGTCTTCATTCTATTGAACAGGACCTCAAAACTCTCTTCTCACACAGTTCTATTATTATTACTTTTTAGTTCCTAGTTGATGATTTAGAGCAGGGGTCCTCAACCTGTGGGCCATGGCTCAATACTGGTTGTGGCCTATTGGCCATTGGGTCATGAGAATGGCTGGCGAGTGCGCGCATGTGTGCGTGCATACTCCCCACTCGTGCTAGCGCCACCGCAAGGGGACTATCTGCAGCGTGAGCGTAGCAGCCCCGTTTGTACATGTGTGTGGGTGCTAGTGGCCCCATTTGTGCACTAGAGTCCCCGCATGTGCATGGGCGCTAGTGCCACCACCAGTCTTGCAAGGTGCTAGTTGTCTGTTTGTGAATGCATGCAAGTGCTAGCTCCAGCACCACTGCAGATATGTGTGGTTCTGTTTGTGCATGTGCACTAGCACTGCTGCCAGTGCTGCCATGGGTATGCGCAGCTCCATTTTTCGCTTGCGCACACACACATAGGTAAATTTGCCTGCTCCTCCCTTTCCATCTGGGCCACCAACCAGGAAAGGTTGAGGACCTCTGATTTAGAGCTTGACTCTAGGCTAAAGTGATAAAAATATACTTTTTTTCCAGATGTTTTATGAAATAAAAAGTTGCCACAAAGAAGAAAAGAATCTAGAACATCAGTTTTCAAATGCCTCACTTCAACAATAATCTCATATCATAGCATTTTTATTTCACAGATTTTCTTCTTAATTTAACTTGTGAACTTTGTCCTTTAATTTTAAATAGCTACAATTCCACTGTCCCATTACCAAAAAAAGTTGATCGGTTCAAAGGCTGAAAGAGTTCCTACTTAAAGAGAAAAATTACCCCACTCTTTTCCTGGAACAATTCAAATGTGCCCAATATGGTTCTCAGGACCATGAATGTACTACAAATTAGTTCCTTGCAGATTTCTGCATGCCAACTGGGAAGAGAAAATGAAAAGCAACATGATCCTCAAGCATATTGATCTCAAAGAATGTCTTTCAATCCCAAATGGACTATATAAAGTTTCTTAAAATACACACACACACACAAGCGCACACACACAGGGCTACAGTTTACAAATGTACCTTTCTACTTAGAGAAGGTGGAATAAAAGGTAAATAGTATGAGTGAGAAGATTCCTAGGGATGAGAATAAAAGGATGTGACAGATAGGATTTTGGAAATTGATGCTTATTTTCCATGGCAGGTATTTTGTGACCGGACATGCCTACCCAGCAAAAGCACCCACAACATGTTGTTAGAACTTCAAGTGTGTTCTCCAGGCCACTCCCAAATAACACAATATATATACACACACACACAAACAGAAGCATACTAAGTGTTTTAACTCATCTCTTCAACTAATCATTTTTAATTCTCCTTACAATTTTAGTAGTGATTTTAATGTTTTAAATTATGTGTTATTTTCTTTATTTTTTGTTAGTTATCTACTCCTTTGATCAATTTTGACAGGTAAATTAAAGTAAGGTAAGAACCACTTAATACAATATAAAGTACTTTACTTGGGGAACATGACATAGAAACTGTTGTGGCTAATTCTGACTGAGATAGACAATTTAATGTGAGGAGTATCACCCTGAAACTAGAGTAATTTCACTGCATTTAACAACTGTACTGACTGCCAACATGCTTCAGTTGAAGCATGTTGAAGGTCTTAATAACTGTACTTAATAAAGCCAACAAAGCCTTCAAAATAGGCAATTTGCAACATGTGGGAGCATGTACAAAGCACTATGTATTTACCTTTGATTTGTGTTTAATCTTAATACAAAACTTGTTATTAAGCTAGGCTTCTTGGTTATGGCATTCCAGTTGTGAAAAATAGCACCTCGTATCATAAATCTTTAGGTTTACTGAAGTCTAGGATATGTAGTCAAGTTTTCAAGTGTTCGTGACAATAGATTGGTTTCAATTTCTGTTTGGTTCTATTCCTATTGTCTGTACTTATTGTATTCCAGAAGATGGCAGCACTTAGCAGCTGAACATCAAAGAAGTTCAGACATGGTTAGTCCTTGAACAGGAGACCATCAGGGAATCTCAATTTTAAAAAAAAAGTCCTAGGAAAAGCTAATGGCAGACAATCTTCTTGCTGTTGTTGGGAAAACTATTGCATATGTCTATATAATCACAAAAATCTTGAGATTAATATGTCTATATAGTCTCATGGAAGCTTAATCTTACCTGAATTCCACTGATATGAGTTAAACAAATAATTGTGAATAACTTTATCCTCAGCTATTCTTCTCAGTAAATCAGTAAATACTGATACTGAATATTCAGTTAATTGTTCGTTAGAATACAAACTTATGAAACTGGCATGTACTAGCTAGACAAATCTTTGGATCATTGGAAAGTCCACGAGCAGAGCAAGTGCTTTCAGGCAAACATCTTTCACTGAAAATTCCCCTAATGTCCTGTAAACTTTTATGTTTTACTGATTTTATTTTACTGAATCTCTTTTTTAAAACTCTCCTCAGTTGGCTGACTATAGATAAAATCAGGTAGTCCCTGCCCTCAGGTTTAAAATCTAAAAAATCTGATGGGTAAGCAAAACAGATGGGAGGAAACAGAAAGGAAGAAAATCAAACCTGAATGCTCATTTCCTGATTTGCAAGTTTTCTACAAACATTATTCAGCCACTGAAGTTAGAAGAAAGCAGATTACCACTTCAGGGCAGTATGACAGCTTTCTGACAGACCAGCTGACTTTTTATTTTCTCTAATTAAAAACATGAAAGATGAGAGCTATAGTAGATTGTGACCAAATTTCTGGGGAAGAATTTTTAATCTGAGAAGCATATAATGCTGTGATTGCAATGATTAAAGTGTTTTACCTTTTTTTCAGATCAGTACAGTTTTATCCATGGAGAGAACATATCAAGATACTTGACAAAACAGAGTCCTTTTTTCACTACATGGCTCTTTATCAACAAGAATCATCACATAAAATACTTGAGTATTTTTCTTTGAGGAAGAGATGTTTGTCTTCCATATTTCTATGTTGTGAAGGAAAGACCACAAGAAATGTTAAACAACCACATGAGACGGAGAAAGAAAAGAGGGGAAAAAGTCATGCTGTGGCTTGTTTGGGCTATTGTGAAAGTATAAACCGGCAAAGCAGTTGCTAACTCCCCTTCTCAATATCACACTCTACATACTCTTTGCATAAGCATTTATAGAATGATGCAATTCTTCAGATTCAACCTAATCAGCATATTTTGATAGAAGCAGCTATGTGGTTTGTCATATGGAAAAAGCTGTCAAGTAGCTAAAGCTGTTTATAGTCTGCCCAGTACATGACATGAAGGGAGTGAACACCCTGAAAGTGTAGGTCTTAACGCATACAAGATTTAGTGGTATATTTAGAACTTGTTCTGACCATTTACATGTAATGGCTGCAATGATGAGTAGGTGGGGCTGACATGTTCACAAGATAATTGTAATTGTGAGTGTGGCCATTGATATACAGGTAATCCTCGACTTACGACTGCAATTGAGCCCAAAATTTCTGTTGCTAAGCAAGACAGTTAGGTGAGTTTTGCCCCATTTTACAATCTTTCTTGCCACAGTTGTTAAGTGAATCACTACAGTTGTTAAGTTAGTTACAAAGTTATAAAGTGAATCTCCCCATTGATTTTGCTTATCAGAAGGTCACAAAAGGTGATCACTGGACCTCGGGACACTGCAAACTTCATAAATATGAACCAGTTGCCAAGGATCCACATTTTGACAGCATGACTATGGAGGTGCCGCACCAGTCATAAGTGTGAAAAATGGTCATAAGTAACTTTTTCAGTGCTGTTTTAACTTTGAATATCACTAAGCGAATGGTCATAAGTTGAGGGTTGTTTGTAACACCCTTCTCCCCAGGGCCAAATAGGATAATTCCCAATAATTTTCTAGCCCAGTTATTCCTACCAATCCAATTTGCATTCTTTTTTTACAAGCAAAGCATCTGCATTAAAGCCGCTCAGTAATTATGTTTCTTGGATTGCCAATAGAGCTTTGCTGGATGATGTGTTGAGTACACATATGTGATACTAGTGGTGGGAACCTTGCTTTACAGCCACTTTTCATTTTCCTCTCAAATTAAACTCAAAACAAATTTAAAATTAAGTAGACCAGGATATATAAAGACAGACTGCAATAATAGCAAGATGATGCCCATCCTTTAGATAGACATAATCTTGAATTATGGTATTACACTTCTGTTTGACAGTACAAGTCCTACTGCATTCTATCTTCACATATTTGTTCTTTTCATAATTAGTTTGTAACACGGTTGATAAATACATCATATGATTGCTTTCAATTTTTAAAAAATGTTCTCCGTGCTTCTCCTACAGACACTTCTCTGAATAATGCATTAATATTGTTTCACAATAAGTAAATAAACTTCTGTGCAGCACATTGTAGATGACAATGTAGATTATCTAAATAATGTATTCTACCATGTTAAATGTCAAATTCTTAATGCAAGCATAAAATGTAAGTATATTTTTTTTCTGTAATATGTTATTTGCAGAAAATATCTACAACTTGTTGCTAAGGTAACAAAGAATAAAAAACTTGACTCCTCTTCCTTTCTAGAAACATTGATGTTGCTAGGGTCACCGGGCATGATCTGGAAGAAACTAAATTCCCTATCTTCCACTTTTTGTTTGATTATGAATAAAACTTGTATGAATGCACAATAGTTGTACAATATAATTAAATAATATAAAACTTTTTAAAGTGTGACAGTTTGCACTTTCACCTCTTTCTACTGTCGTCATGCTAGCTTTACTACTAATGCTGAGATTGAATAAAGAAATGGAAAGTAAATCCAACTTTCCATAATGCTATGCCATAAATTGTTGATGCTGCTGAAAAAATTAGAGGCCCAAATCTGAAAAAGAAAATTTCAGTTAACAAGACAATTTCATAGGAGGTTTTTCTAATATCAAATAACTCCTGTCTTTTGTTATCAATTAGATTGGGGCACCATAAAATTTAAATAAAAAGTATCAATAAAGTATCAATAAATATATAAATGTTTACACAGATAAATGTTTACTATCTTTGGATAAAAAGAGATTCAATGCTTTAAGTTGCAAACAGTCATATTTTATACTGCAATATCAAGAAAGGGAATAATCTATTTAAAATATTATAATTCAAATACAATCCAGTTGTGTGGGGTCCTTGGTGCCCTGTGAGTTTGGTTGTTTTCTAGTAGAAGTTTCATTACCTGACTAGGTAACATCATCACTGCTAGCCTAAAATTCTGATTACAAATTTAATCAGACAGAACTGAATACAAATCTCATCACTGCTACAAACATCTGGGTAACTATTGGTTAGCTGTATGGTTTGAATTAAGAATCTAAACCAGAGAGAAAAACCTGGAATCACACTGTGAATTCTTGGAAAATAGTTAAAATGTTTTAAGATGATGATGATGATGATGATGATGATGATGATGATGATGATGACATATACAACAATGTAAAATCACAACTGTCAGTTCTTCATCTTGTGTTGGCTTTCACACGCATCAAGTTCTTCACAATAATTTAGAATGTCATAATATATTAGCATTGTATATGTGTGGATCCATGCAGTGTGGCCTTTTATAACTAATATATGGAAATTTTGACAATGTACACATTTCCTAGGTGCCAACCAAGACTTTTAGGTATGACATCCAGGGTGCCAATAACCATTGGGACAACCACAGCTTGTTTATGCCTTTATTTTTCAACTTTAATTTTCAGTTCTTGATATTTTGTGATCCTTTCCATTTCTTCATCTTTTATTCTACTAATCCCCTGGTAATGGGATAATATCCACAGAAAGGATTATTATTATCACTATTACTATGTCATATTTTTCATTATTGGGTTTAATAGGGTTATAGTTAACAGCTGCTATTAGACTTTCGGTATTGATCTGAAAGCCAGAAATATCTCAAAACAATGAATAAAAATATTTTTGTAAAAAATCTAATCATTTCAGATGTGTGTAATGATCGAGGCACCATTAAGGGCATCTGAACAAGTGACTCCTCCCACCCAAGATTCTTGGCACTAATTGTTTGAAGCTCTCCTCTCCTAGTTTTTTGAAACTACTTCCTTCCTAAAATATCTAGGTTCACAAGATATTTTAAAATACCAAAGGAATTCTAGGTAAAATACAAAAGCATGATTCTTTTGGAAATAAAGTCCTTAATGAGGGAATGGACCTTAGTGAGTGTTCATTATGAAGAACTCTGGACATTGAACAATTTGTAACTTGCCAAAGAGCTAGCCAGAGTGCAAAAACTTGGATCTGATTAACTTTAAATGGGGCCTTGCATTATACAATTTTATTACAGGTTTACATAATATTGTCTTCCCACAGAATTTGACAGACTTCTATTGGGCTCATTTTTTAAAAAGAGGAACATATTAAAATCATTTATTTATATTTAAGTAAGTAGCATTGAAGGACTTGACAGTGAAAAAATGAATGTCTGAGAAAAACAAAAGTGTGACTCATCAATCCCTAATTGCCACTATTCCTTCTACATTTTACTATTTTGTGTTGCTTCCTCTTTGACCCAAAGAGGGTCAAATCAAATTTAATTTAATTTCTATACTTGATTAATGAATTTACTTTAATTACTTAGTATCAGGCATCTTAAAATAAATAAAGGGCAAGTGGCACTTACAGCAATCTTAAATAAGCAGAAAATATTTTCAGTTAATTGTTATGGAAGATACAAACAATCCAACTTAAACTTTAAATCAACTACCAAGTAAATAAACATAGATAGTATATGTGTGTTTAGTTTATGAAGTAAAGCCAATGTTTATATAATCTAACACCATTTTTTTCATGCAAGATTGCATGGAATTTCTGAGAACACGGTACCTAATAATCTGACCTCTGAACACATAGGTACATACAGGGTTTTTTTTCTCATAGAACGCCCAGAACGGAGTTCCAGCACCTTTTTTGAATGGAACCTTGTAGGCAAGGCGGGTTGTATGACGTGTGTGAGTTCCGGCAACTTTTATTTTTTTAAAAAAAGCTCTGGGTACATACATACATATGATAGAAAGTATTTGATTTTAAACTGAAGCCAAGGAATAAGTGTCCTGCCTTTAAAGAAAGTCTAATGCAAGCTGAGCATCATAAAATTCAGTTGTAAATTTTCCTGACAGTTATCTCTGTAACTCCAAAAACTGAACTATAGAGAACCTTGATGAGATAATAATAAAAGTCAATGCAGCATAAGCCTTCAACATGCCAGATTTATAGATTAGATTCCTTTTTGCAAAAAATGTACATGGAACAAAGTTTAGCTGAAGAAAGCCTGGGTAGATTGCTGTAAACATTCAATTTCTGAAGTCTGATTATTAAAGTTTCACATTATTTTCTCATATGTTAAATATGCATTACTCTTAATGTTGTCTACCTTAACATAACAGAGATCAGATTCTCTGAAATAGATCAATCACTACAGAATCAGATGCATTGTAGCTTTCTTTGCCCGTATAAAAGGTCTTATAGGACTGGAAAAGTTCAGCCTTGTTCAAAAAGAATGCCAGGGTTTCTTACCCAATGAATTATGCTTCATGTGATTTACATGGGATTGCAGCATTGTTATCCCTGCACAATAGGAAAGAAAGAAGCCTCTTGTAAGGACATTCAATTAAAAAAAATTACATGTAAATTTAGATGCCTTGTCATTTTCAGACAGGCTTAATTGGACAGATGCATATTGCTGTCTGCATTTTATTTGCTCTAAATTCTTTCTGAACAATGGATTACTGTTTTAATAATAATGCATATTTGTACCATCTTGACATTTTTGCCCAAAGAAAGAATCCGTTACTTGAAAAATACTTTTAGAAAAGTTCTCTCATAGTTATTTAACCAAAGTTTTTTTATCCTGTCTCTCTTCCTCACTCTATGTATTCCTTGAAGCAGTTAAAAAACAATACATTATAAAGATAAATTACTCCAATAAATATCTCTGAACAATGCTAAAGATGATCATTAGTGGAAAATTTGGGCAAAACTGTCATTCAGCAGATGGGGATCACTAAAATGTTTATGAATTTAATTTACTTTCTTTACAATATTTATACCACCTTTCAAGGAACGTGCTCTCTATTCAGTTCACAAATAAACACAGAAATAAATGTATCTTAGTATCAGGATTAAAAGTAATTTTTTAACAAAGTTAAACATAGAATATGGAACAGCAGCAGTTAGCCCAATATAGAAATTCCCAATTTTTAAGAGCCCAAGTATATACAAGTGGAATAGGGGTAGCTTTCAGTTTTTTCAGTTTTTTTCAGAAATTCAGATGACTTCACTGAGCCATAAGGCAGAGGGTTGAAATAAAAAGCAAGACAAAAAATTTAAATTGAAAGCCAATTCTGTGACCTCCATCTCAAAAAGAAAAAGCAATCCACCATCACCAATTTTTCTTGAATTTGTCAATGTTTCAGCTCTATCACCTTAAATTTTGAAATATAAATTTAATATAAATAAATAATAGTCAACATTTATTATTTTTAGTCTCCTATACTTTGTCTCTTAATCTTCTGTGACAATTATAATTTTGTTCCACGTGTTATGGAACAAAATATATGACTTTCATCATTGTGAGGACATAAAACAAATTATATGTGTAGATTAAGAAACATCAAACTCAGGAAATGAATCTTTGTAGTTTAAAAGAGTCTCCCTGAACAGCTCATTAGCATATTTCATTTACATTTCAACATTCATTCTGGATTGTTATTTCTCACACACATTTCTAATCTTTCTGTAAAGAACATACTCATGTTTAATCAGTCTTCTTGAGTACCAAAGGATTCCCAAATGGCAAAATAAGGGTTCCTAAATATACCCACTGTTTCTTGAATTAAACCATACAATATATTAGCTTTATTCTCCAGTGGGAGAATAACTAGAGCAGTTGTTAAAATAAGCCAGTTTTTGCCCTGTATGAACTGACATTAAGAACATTATAAAATGTTTTTATTCTAAGTTGTACTCTGGAGAACCAAGATCTGGATGTCAGATTTCTTTTTCTTTATTTAGATTATGTAACTCTGATGTTCCTCCTGTGAACTGGAAAGTCAAGCAAAAAATAAGGAAACATCAAAAAAGAATTCTAAAATATAAACTGAAACATGTATTCACAAAACAATATGGCCTAAATGCTTCCTTAGGTTCACAAATACCTGGAATTCTAGGATCTATGAGAGATGTATTTGAAGTGAAGCCAGCAACTCGGTTTTGTAGGATAACGGATAACAATGGTAAAATATGAAATATAGAATAAGGAATTTGAATATCCAATTTTAGAAAAATTAAATATCCAAATTAGGAAATGTTAAAATATATATTTTATGACTTAAGAATGAAGTTAGTTCATTATAAAATGTTGTTTTATATTATGTTTATTGCATTCTGAACAATGATTGAAGATCAGATTGTGCTGATATATAAATAAAATTGTCAGTTCTCTGACTCAAATAATCTGGTCATACCTAGTCACAGTTCCCTTTTACTTCAAATTATGACAAATGTTAATATAATTTTAGAAGAAAATGTAATTAACAAGCTAGATATGAAACTGAATTATAATCCCCAAATATGGAATTTGTTTTCAAGAAAGCAAGCAAGAAGAAAAGAAAGAAAGAAAGAAAGAAAGAAAGAAAGAAAGAAAGAAAGAAAGATGGTATTCAATATAAAGTTTTTGCTTCACTATTGCTTTCCCAGAATCTCTTCTATAATGGTAGATTTTCCTTAGAATAGAAAGATCCCATAAATTTTGTAAAATAGCTTACTGAACATTTATAGTTGAAAGATTCTCCCCAAGAATTTTTCTTTGATAATTTTCCTTTCTTCCTTTTTAAATTTGTGGAGTTAAGTATCCAATTCCACGTCAAATTCCTGTTCCATGAATTAAGAGCATTTAATAAGGTGGTTATAGAAACTTCAGTAGTAGAACACTCTTTCTTATATTCCCCAGAGCAAAAACTACATGAAGTTGGAAAGAATATAAAGTCATGAAGTGAGAAGTCTCGGGAGATACCTTTTTTTTGTTGCTGCACTATATTAGTAACTACTGTTCTAGGAATATAGGCATTAAATAAGTTTTACTAAAAAGTTGAAAAAACATATTTCATCATCAAGGTTATATTCATGTAATATTTCTATACATCGGGATAATAATTATATTTATGCATTATGAAAGTTAAAATCTTTCACACAAAAAAGAGTCCAATCTTTTTTACAATACATGTAAAAACTAATGTACTGCATGCATATAGTAATAAAATTAAAATAATAAGAATAAATAGAATATAATTAATAATTTAAGCAGAAATGCAGTACGTTTCACTGCCGTGAGAAGGACATGTTTATGCTAACTATCAAATCTGCTGCTTCTGCCCTCTTATGGCTTCTTTTCAGTAACCTGCACTAAGCAATCCAGTTTCACATTAGACTATGCATGTACCGGTACATCTTTGGTCTCTAAAGGCCTTTAAAGGGTGCAGGCTAATTGTTTTTTAATGAGAAAACTGTAACTCTTGATCTGCCCATTATTAATTTTGTGAGTTTATTAGATCCTCCTCCCCCAAGGCCTGAAATGTTCACAGATATTGTAGGTATACCAAAAAATACTGGGAATCTACATGAAGAGAGTATATGATCAGAATGTTTAGTAGAAGTGAAGCAAGTTCATCTGTCATACCAAAGTGATATAGAAATTTGTTGTAGGCAGATGACTGCTTAGGGCTAATGGCAAAGGCATCATCTCAGACTGTGTGGAAGAATGCAATGGTAATCTACTCCTGTATTTTATTTTATTAATTTTATTTTATTCTATTATTTTATTTTATTTTATTATTTTAATTTCATTTCATTTTTGTAATTTTATTTATTCAATCCCTATAGCTGACCATCTCAGTCAATGACTCTGACAAATGTGATTTTACCAAGAAAATCACATGAATAGAGAATACAAGCAATATGTACTGTGGAAGAGCTGAATGTCTTTTGGAGTACAAAAAATGTTTATTACATAATTAGATTAAAACTTTTAGGAAATCTAAATTCTTGATGTTGTTGAAATTGCCTTCAGGAAAAATTAAAGCAAAAGAACAAGGCCAACCATTTTCCATGATATATTCTACAAGGAGAATATCAGGAATCACTTTTAAGTCCCAAATAGGATACTAATGGAATTAAATACATTGTTAAGGATAAATGTAAAAAGAAGCTGCCAAGACCAAGAAAGAAAAGAAAGCAAACTGGATTTCAGAACAGACATTGGAAATTGTCAAGAGACGAGAAGCCAAAGCCAAGAAAGAAAGTACAGTATCTCAGAAAAAAACATAGCAAAAAATTTGTTAAAAATGACAAAAAACAATATTGCAATGACTTTTGACCCTGAAGATGAAAACATAGAAAAAACAAAGATTTTTTTAAAAAATCCAATCTCAGAAAATTTCAATCTGAAATTAAGAAGATAAAAGATGCCAACCAACAGATAATAATTAATGCAAATAAGAGCCAACAAGTATTGAAGCATACTAAAATTCTGTATTCAGAATTCAGTAGAGATATTGACATCCAAGATATTTTAGAAGACATCCCTTATTGATAAGTACAAGAGGATGAAGTTACATCAGCACTCCAATGCTTAACAAGTGGGAATTTATACAGGAAGTGAGGGATTTTCACAGAAATATGACAAGCAACAGAAGAATTATGCCAACTAATCTGGAAGCCAACACAATGACTAACAGATTGCAAGAAATTTGTCTACATCTAAAGACAAAGAAAGGACTTAAACAGAGTGTGTGACCTATCATACAATATATTTAATTTTACCTGCTAGAATATGCAGGATTTGAGCCCTACATAGAAAAATGTCAGACATCCAAGATGTTTTTAGAAAAGGCTGAAGAACAAGGAAAATTTTATTACAGAAATCCAAGAGTAGATAATAAAAATTAAAACAACCAAATAAAAATTAAAAATTAAATAAAACTTCCATTATTGATTTGAACACAATGAAGCATTCTGAGTGCTTATCTTTTAAGAAAAAATACTAAATACAATGGACTGAATGGCCAGGCAATCTATCTGTTAAGGACTGAAATTATTATTGATGCATACTAGATAATCAACATCCCTCCAATGAATACCAAGAAGAAATCAATATGGGCTTCATTGATTATAGAAAGGCCTTCAGTTATGCAAACCTTGTCATACTGTGGAATATACTTAGGAAAACAGGAATTCCAGAATGTTGCATTGTCCTCATAACCTACGCACCAGTCAAAAAGCCACAGTCCAAACAGAACATGACAGAGCAGATTACCTCCAGTTGGGAAAGAAGTGAGCAAGGCTATGTGCTCTCTCTTCATTTATTCAACCTATTTACTGAATATATATTAAAGGAAGCTGGATGACAGTGATTTTAAAAAGGGAGAAAGAAGCATCAATAAGGTGACCAACCGTCCTCCTTTAGGGAGGACAGTCCTCCTTTTGTAAGTTCTGTCCTCCCTCAAAAAGTGTCCTCCTTCATGTCTTCCTTTTCGATATTTGAAGACTAATCTGCAGGGCTTTTTTTCCCCCTCATAGAACTCTCAGAACGGTGTTCCAGCAACTTTTTTTGATGGTTTTTTTTTCAGCTTTTGCATGAGCTGTGCTACTTCCACTATTGGCTTTTGAAAGCCAATAGGAATTGCTGCTGAGCGCACCAAAACACCTGGCTGCAAACTTTGCACATGCAAGTTGTCTGTATTATTGTTGCAATGAATAAAATATTTCTTTTATTTATGATATTTTTTCTTCAATTTATTTGTGTCCTCTTTTTCATTGTAAAAAATTGGTCACCTTAGCATCAATAAATTGATTATGGTGATTACACTATTCTGATAGTTGAAAATTCAAATGATTTGCAAACTCTTGTAATGAAAGTCAAGGAACAAAGATAAAGAGAACTAAAATTAATATTTTAGTAATAATAACATTATTTATTAATATTAAAAGACCAAACTAATTAGAATGAGTACAGTGTCCAGTTTTAAAACTAACAATTAAGATATTGAAGTGATAGATAATTTCTACCTTTTAGGATCAAATATCAATAATTAATTATATTAATTAAGCCAAGTCAAAACACACTAGAGAATTCCTGGAAGTCTGGCACTCAGGCAAATCAGCTATCAGTAAGCATATAGAGATAAACATCTAGAAACCATTCAAAAAAGACAATTGTAAAGCTAAAAAGGAAACCAAAAGATCAAAACACCAGAAACCAACACCCAGATAAGCAGAGATTAATACTAGAATTAATATTAGGCCAACAATCAAAAAGTAAACAATAACCCAATCAAGAAACTATCAACACAGACAAACAATCAAACAGTAAACAACAGCCTAATCAAGGAACTAGCAAGAACTCCCTCACACCAACAAGGCAACCACTCATAGATAAACAGAGCACAAACTTCACTCCTTCTAGCACTCATGATATTCCCTAGTTAGTTAAGAAACATCTGCAAGAAAACAAACAAGTTCAGAGATCACCAGGTTCTCCACACATTTTGTAAGTTTCTGATGATAAACAGGAAGCCTAAATGTAAGCATCTTCTTCAATTTTCAAAGAAGAAACTACAGCTCAATTTCCAAAGATTTTTAAAAGACTACAAATCTATTTTATTATGAGGCCTAGATAGCTGAGTTCAAATAAGTTTAGTAAAGCCTTTTCTTGGGGATCATCTCAAGTAAAATAAGAGAAATCAATCAGGATGACCCAATATGTCTGTTGGATTCCTATATTAGCAGCTAAGGATGTAAATTCAGTCTATCCAAAAACATGATCTCCTTCAAACAACCCAGAGGGTGCAATATAGACAGAAACTAGTTTCTGAATAATATAGTACAAAGTTATGTGTTATCACTGCACTTTTCTATTACTTTTAAAAAATAATTCAAGCTAATTTTACACAGTTTCTCAGGTGAGGCACACAAAAAGTCTTGAAAGACAACATTTATTTTGTACAAGAAAAGAAAGCAAAGGTATGGAATATAGACAAGTAGAACAAATTCTAAAATAATGCAAAATTATAATCCCAGCTATTGGTTCCATATATTTGTAATTTCCTACAATGCTGGTATCCATATATTATTATTAATCTTTACTATTTATAATCTTCTGAATGTATATACCATTTATAAAGGAGAAGACTGTTCTTCTGTCTTAAGCTTAATTAAGGATATAAATAAGAGTTATCAGATCTTTAATAAATGTACCATTTTAGGACCTATCAGATAAGAGAAACTAGAATGTATATGCTAATTGAAATAAGCATGTGTAAGAAGGAGGGCATGTTTTTATTGTATATATTTTTAAACTAAATTTACAACTAAATTCATTTTCCTATTTAAAAAAATCTTTTCTCGCTAGGAAAACTATCCACCGAAATATATTCTTGAAGAAAAGTGTACATGAAAATGTGTACAAGTAATGTAACAGACTTTTATAGCCAATTGGTTGGGCAAAGTTGAGGATGGTTCAATGAAACTTTCAATGGGAAATTGTTGTTTTTTTTCAAGCCTTTTTGCAGGATATTTAATATATTGAATCCTGTGTCATAAAAGAAGTGTTGGGATATTTTCTTGTGTTAGATTGCTTTAAACATGGGTTTCTTTGCACATTTCTATGAATTAAGGGAAATGTTCGTAAGGAGCAATATTTCCACTGATACAGATACCTAGTCTCCTAACATTTTGTACATAGTAGCAATTGTTTTAGATCTGTGAAAAGTGATATTGTGTTCTGTGCCATTTGTCATGGAAATGCAGAAACAATGCCAGAAGAACTAAATTTAAAAGAAAGTTGACTTCCAATTGTGTATAAGTAAGAGTTTAGACAATTTTCATTCTCCTTATATTTTGTATTTTACAGGGAACAAAAAACTGGAAAGTGAAAATGTTTCAGCACACCATAACCTTGGTACATTGAACGTTTCCTGACAAATGATCAAAGCAAAAGGGAGCACAAAAGCTCTATGGAGAAAGCTTAACATCTGTAGTAATGTGCTTATGCTGAAGGCATGTGAATAGGCAAGTCAGTTTGTAGTAGGAATAACTTTGACAACTGTCGCATCCATGGTAACAAGGTTTGGGTCTTCTTGGATGCAAAAAACTCAGTTTTAGGTGTATTTAAATGCTTTAAATGTATTTAGAATCTAAAGTGAAGTGATTCTGTTAAATATCAATATTTATCTATTCTTTATCTCTTCTTTTTAAAGAAGCTACATTCCCTTTTGAAAGATATAAATAACAGGGAAAACAAAATGATATTAATAAAAAAATGTAAATAATACCTGGCATACACCCTTCAGCAAAAGAACTGTCCATTCTCACCTCCCTTTTTGCTTTAAAACGAATTCTTACATATTATTGCCTTGTAAATAAACATGATGCTTGAACAGTATTGTCCTGAAGAGACATCTGTCACTTAACAGATGTCATTCTACTAACTCATCCCTCATCCCTACAATCTTTCTTTTCAGTAAATAAGAATAATAGAGCTGATCCGATAGATTTACAGGGAAGGGTCTGGGTTAAAAGATTTGATTGGTTAAGTTCTGGCTCCTGCATAATCTCTGCTTAGCTTGCAGTAAGATTTGCTCTTAGAGGCTTCTCTTCTTAGGAGTCCATTAGTTCCATTAGTTTTTCGTCCTTCCATCTTGAATACTCAGGAAAAAAAAAACTTTTTATTTCCTTCCTAGCACTATTCCATAAGTGCAGGGTCTGCTTTTTTGGATCAATGAAGTGTTGATTTATTGGATGTCATAGGAATTGACCCATCAGCCTATTGCTTAAGCTTGAGAGAGTGTGACTGGACCAGAGTCACCCAACCAGCTTTCATGACTAAGGCAGTATTAGAATTCAATGTCTCTGGTTTCTAATCTTATACCTTAACCACTAGACCAAACTGTTCTGTACTCAAGAAAATGTTCTTCCATATTTTTTTTCAAAAAATTTTTGCTCAAGAAAATATTATTCTATACATTTTTAAAATGGATCATATTTATGTTTGCAAACTTTAGAACCAGAAAGATTGCAATAATAGTAATAATAACAGCTACTAAATGGATTTGCATTTTATGGTTCAAAAAGCACAAGTGATTTAATACAAAATTGATTAAATTCCAACTTTCTACAAGATCTATGATGTTAGTCCAAGTCCTGCTGCTTTTATATTTTATGGCAAAGAGATATGTACATCTGTACCTTAAAACACACATTTCTATGGATGAAAATATATTAGCAAATTCTAAATTCAGTTAGAATTCCTACCATGCTCCTAGGGATATGCTTATTCATGTGGAAAGGTTTTTGTATTGCAAGATTAATCATATTATAAACCAAAATTATTTAATTTTTAGGTCATAAATAACACTTCATTTTACCACTAGCACACATCCTTATTCAAAATATAGTTGTATAAGACCAGGTATAAGTGAGGTATTCCACACAAGAAGTACACCTTAAAGTACACCTGAAGGCAGGATGAGAAACAATGGATGGAAACTAATCAAAGAGAGAAGCAACCTAGAACTAAGGAGAAGTTAGAACAATTAATTAGTGGAACAATCTGCCTCTAGAAGGTGTGAATGCTCCAACACTGGAAGTTTTTAAGAAGAGACTGGACAGCCATTTGTCTGAAACGGTATAGAGTTTCCTGCCTGAGCAGGGATTTGGACTAGATGACCTCCAAGATCCCTTCCAATATTATTATTATTATTATTATTATTATTATTATTATTATTATTATTATTATGGATCATTGCACAGTCAGCCAGATGTTCAGACTGGATTTGGCATTTTTGTCTACCTATCGAGTCCTTACCAAGGACCTGGGATAGGCAGATGTGGACGTTTGGTGGTATTACAGATATCGTCACAGGATGGAAGCAGTTCCTAGTAAGGCCACCTTTTGCAATTGACTAATGGCGAATTTGTCAATGCCAATGGTGTTCAAGTGGTGCTCCAGTTGTTTTGGGGTTGCACCCAAGGCACCTATTACTATTGGTACTACCCTTGCTTGCCTTTGCCACAGCCTTTCTATTTCTATTTATAGGTCTTTGTATTTTGTTATCTTCTCCAGTTCTTTCTTGTCTATTTTGCTGTCTCCAGGCACTGCCACATCCATTATCTAAACTTTTTTGTCTTTCTTATTGACAAATGTTAAGTCCGGGGTGTTATGTTGCAGATGCTTGTCTGTTTGAATTCTGATTTTCAATCACTGTGTATTTGCAATGGGTAAACACCTTTTCTTCCAGTAGTTCTGCAGCTGCTGGCCCTGGTTGCTAAGCCAACAGTCCTGAGTCCTGTAACCCATTTTTCATCAGATATCCAGGAACTCCAATATCTAGCGCGGAACTTGTTAACCTGGGTGACATCCGAACTGGTATGGCTTTCTGAAATTCACGTCTCTATTTTTTATGGGAGAGACACTCTTTGTCTGACTCCTCTGAAGAGACCGGTCAAGTATGGTTGAACCTCTGGCATAGCTCTCATCTTCCTCAGAGTACACAAGCCCCACAACCACGTCAAGGTACTGCCTCACTGGTGGATGATGATGATAATGATTACTATTATTATTATTATATACTAGTTTTACTTTACTGTAAGATTATATTAACAGAATCTTTTCTGGAATTGGGTATGTCTAGTTTAATGAAGAGAAGAACGAAGGGTGACATGATACAGTGTTCCAATATCTCAGGGCCTGCCATAAAGAGGGAATCAAGCTATTCTCCAAAGCACCTGATGATGGATGAAAACTAATCAAAGAGAGAAGCAATCTAGAAATAAGGATAAAGTTCCTGACAGTTAGAACAATTAACTAGTGGAACAACCTGCCTCCGGAAGTGGTGAGTGCTCCAACACTGGAAGTTTTTAAGAAGACACTGGACAGCCATTTGTCTGAAAGTCTGAAAGTATATTTCTTACCCATTGCCTTTACAGCTTAAGAGACTAGCTGGAGTCCTTTGCAAGATGTTTGCCACTCTCATATTCCTTCAGTAGGTTAAGCAGTTCTTATTCAGCCTTTCCTCTAGCTGTCTCTCTTCCCCTTGTCTCCCAAGGATGTTCCTACAAAACATGACATGGCAGTTAATGACTTTGTGACTTTCCAAACTAGCCATAATAACACAGAAACATAAGATTCTATAGAAGTGTAACTAATGCTTATAATTATTGGTGAGTCACAATAAATTCATTTGAATATCAGAGCAAATTAAATTAATTTTAAAACTTTAGAACCAGAACTTCTGGTGATTTATGCTAACATTATAATCCACCTAGATGAAATCCAAGTTTTAAATAGTAGACATATACTTTCACCGTCTATAAAAGTATTAATTAAAAAGTATTCTAAAGATATAATTTAACTTCCCTAATTTCATAATTCTTCTCTTTATCTTTTAAAACTTTCTTCCAACTAAAGCTGAATGAATCCACTGTTCCATTGTGGCTCTATCAAAGTTTCATTGTTTCTTTCTTCTGTCACAACATCCTCACTGAAACCATCTCAGTTTTAGAAAAAGTAAAAAAATATCAAATAAAAGTTATATATTATGAAGCTGACATTTTCAAATGATGAAGTCTTCTGGATAATGATTGATCTAACTACAGATTGTCCATCTACCAAGAGTTCCATTTTGTCATGATTAAGTTTAGGTTTATTTTGTTTTATCTCAGAGCTGAGAAAAAAAGGAGTTCAAGAATTTAAGTGTCTTCCCAGAATTAGATGAAAATTACAGATAACACTGATTATAATATGTATATTAATTACTGTGAAGCTCTTTTGTTATTTCTAACCACTTTAGGGCGAACTGTGTAATATTTAGCTTAGTCAACTACTAGTTTTTTAATGAATTAGGTAATTCATATTCTATCTATATCTATATTCCTTTCAGAATCAATTCAGCATTTTCTTAGTTCCTAAAACTAGAAGGGCCTTACTGTGCTATTTAGTTCCAATTAAGCATGTAAAGCCTTTGGCTGTAAGACAGAAGTAGTTTAGGATTTTTATATCAGGCAGATAAGTTTAGCTTGTGAGCATGTCCTTAATTTAAAACTATTTTTATTGGTTGGAAACCTAAAAAGAGTACAATCTTAATAAGCCTATAGGCATGTTGTCTAATGTCTTTTTCACTAAAGTACTCAATCAGAAGTTACTGGGAAGAGTACAAGCAGTTTTCTCTACCACCTTTTTTTGTTGTTGTTGTTGCTTGTTTTCTAGCAATTGATATGCCTTATGCTTTTCTGTAGAATAGGCAGCTTTAGGATTGTCCACATGTACTAAACCAGTATTTTTCAAACTTAGCCACTTTTCAGACTTAGTTGTGACAAAGAAGAGGGAGTCAACCTATTCTCCAACGCTCATAAGAACAAGAAGCAATAGATGGAAACTAATCAAAGTGAGCACCAACCTAGAAATAAGGACAAATTTCCTGGCAGAACAATGAGTGGAACGGCTTTGCCTTCAAAGGTTGTGGGTCACAGGAGGTTTTTAAAAAGAGATTGGACAACCAGTTATCTGGTATGGTATAGACTCAGTTTCCTGCTTTGGCAGGGGGTTGGACTACAAGACCTTCCAACTCTGCTATTCTGTACTTCTGTATTTTAAAATATGTGCATTTCAACCCCCAGAATCACCAGTCAACATGCTAGCTGGGGAACTCTGGAAGTTGAAGTCTTCAAGTTTGAAAAAACACTGCACTAAACCACCAACCTAGAAGGCCTTTAGTGTATACTGTGGAGAATCCAAGTTGGCTGGCATCCTTCCACACTGTGGAAAAAGTCCAAAGACAGGAACTATTTCCATAAAACACTGCTCTTAATTTTTCTGAATATATTACAATTAATCTTTTTGAAGGTCAAGATAAGTGAATCTCCCACATATTAAGTGGGGATTCTGGGAATTGATATTCATATACACTTAATGTTAATTTTGCTTTTAAAAAGCAGCATTACATAGCTTTCTTTCCCCAACATTCTTGCTACTTCCATTTCCTTGAGTATATTGCTAGAATTAGGTCAAGGAATGATGATCCTTTCATATCCTGCATCCTCCTTTGAAGGAGAACATTATCAGCAAGACAAATTATCTTTTTTCTTAGGGAGGTGATGATTCCCATTACCATATGTTAGAATAATTAAAATTCCCCCTAAAAGATCTCAAATTTGCTTTTGAAAAGTATCATCCACATTTTGTCCTTGGTTGGAATTACTAGCCACAACAATTGCTTTTATTTTGTTTCTCCACTTACTTCAACACAGCTGTTCTTTATAGCACTGCCAAATCCATTCACCTGGATTTTAGAGGAGTGGATCCATTTACTCTACTCTGTGCCTTCTCCTTCCTTTCTATTGCTTAGTTCCTTTGAAACAAATTGCCTTCAAGTCCTAAATTTCAATCTGGGGAGTCATCCCACCATGTTTCTGTTGCAAACCTATTAAATTGCATTTTGTTCCTGTATTAGGGGTTTAAGATAATTGTGTTTATTTCTCATACTTTGAGCAATGGTGTAGAGATAATACAGACCATGAACTTTATGAGGCAATGTTCTTTCTAAATTTTTACTGAGCAGTTTAAGAGGCCTTCTTATAAAGATACTCCCATTTTTTTTCTATATTGTACATATCTTTATCCTAGGGACTTTTATTACAGATTCAGTTTAAAACTGTTCTGTTTGATCTTACTATCCGTCAACCATACACAAGGCAAAATTCTTAAGAGGTACATTGTCCTATAGCCAAACTGTAACAATTAGTGATACATTTCTGAAGATATATATACCTCCATTCCAGAATTTGTTGAAAGTTATTGAAAAAATAAAATACCTTGCTAGCTGATCTTTTAAACTTCAATTAATTCTGGAATGGAGGCATATAGATCAGCTAGCAATATTTTTTCTAATCAGCTATTTTTTTAAAATAACTAGGCTGTTTTTCCCCAGTGTCAAATGACACAAATCAATTAAAATTAATATTAGAATTGATCCTTGTGAAAAAAATATTTTAATGGTTATTTTTCATGGCTTAATTAGCAGTAAGTAAACAGATGGTTGTAAATTAGAAATTCATTTACTGCTGGACATGCTCAAAAAGCTATAAATCAGGCTTTAGCTTTTCATCTGGATTTTGAGGGATCAGGCAGTAGCAGAACCTGGTCTAGTTCCAAGGAGAAGTGACTACAATTGTTAATTCCAGTCTAGGGTTCAGAATTCACACATCTATATTATATGGCTTCAGTGTAATTATTATAGAGAATCTCCCCTACAAAGGAGCCCAAAGTTCTAACTGGATATTAGTGTAATAATCAGTAGCTCCTAAATGTTTAGTGTGACCCTCCCCAAATTGACACCAAGTTGCATTTTTTAATACAAGACAAAAAAAAATCTATTACTTAGGAAGTAGCTCACTGCATGTCTAAAGAGGCAAGCATTGCTTTCAGCTGGAAAAGTCGATTCATTGACAGTTTAGGGAAACAAGAGCAAGAATGTTCTTGGAAATTGCAGTCAGTTTCTCTCTAAATCCATGTTTTCCATTGTGATTGCCAGAAGCATTCATGTCACAGCATCATTTTTGAATTGGAGATATCAGGAATTGGACTGCTTGAAGAGGATTTGTATTGCTACCAAATTATGATCCTGGCATCTTTAAAAATGTGGCAGTTACTATTAGTTCCATGCTGAGAAGCAGTATGTCTCTGAATACTACATACGGACATTTTCATAAGGGGTGATATATCTGTGGTATATTGAAATAGAAAAGGTTTAAACTAAACTTTAATCTTATTAGGACAGAAACATCTTATGCAGTAAGATCACATGTTGTACTAAGCTGGGGAGGACAACTTTCAGGTGGTATGACATGCTTAAATATTGTAGGCAAGGAAAATGCTGCAAATGGTCTATGCAGTGGTGCAAAACGGATAAATGTGGGTTTTGATTCCTGTCTTCAAATTGAGAAAAATGGAAACAATGTCCTTTGATATTTAAAACAGATGGCAGCATCTTGTTTCCTCTGTTGATCTTAGGAAAGCTAGATAACATGATAACTTTTTAAGAAGCATAGCAGAATTAGAAAAGGTAAAAGCTAGATTTATGAAGATGCTCAATCATCCAGGTCATGATTGTCCTAAAGATTTTTTTTGTTTTTGTTTTTTCAAAAGGTAACTGGACTATCTTGGGTTTTTTTTTAATCCTTTGAAAACATTTTGCTTCTCATCTAAGAAATTTAAAAAAAAATTCAAAGAAAAAAAACTACAAGAAATCCCATTTACTTTTGGAGGGGAAAAAACACTTTTGGGTTAAGCTAGATAGTTCTTGGCTAGTATTTGGATGGCACTCATTAGGAAATTAGGGTTACAGGATAGACTGGGAAATGTACAAAAAAATACCAGAAGAAGGAAATGACAACAATAACAAATTGCCCATTCCTATGTCAAGTATTTATGAGATAAATTTCGCTGGCTTCACATAACACCCAGCTTTAAGTTAAACAGACCACATTGTGACTTGGTGTGATGTGTAAGGACATTTTTGTGCAGAACCAATTATGCAAACTGTAACGTGTATTCATTAATTTCTGAAAATCTGAACAAATTAACCAAATGGATTCTTCAGAAAATATAGTCCTCCATTAATAATTGTATTTGTAACATATTTTTCAAAATATAAATATTGTGATTGAATGTGTACATACCTAAAAACAAACTACTGTTCATGATTCCCATAATACTGTAGATATGCTATAAAAATTAATGCTGTAACAGAATACTAGACACTTTATTAGATTCCAAGTTTTCTCAGCATTTTAATAGCTTTCAGGTTCAATAATATGATATCTTTTTAATAAGCATATCAGAATTAGAAAAGATAAAAGCTAAAATTTATGATCATATTATAATCTAAAATTTCTTTTTTTTATCAAACTATCAGTAATAAAATTCCCTAGTCCAATGTAATTAGTGCTACCCTAAAGAGCTACTTATTTATTTGTTTGTGGGATTCTTAGGGCTGTCCAGTTCAAACAATGCAACTTTGGATATTGTAACTAGGTAGCTTCCAAACAACTAATGCTGCTGATGTAAGTTATTTTCTGATGTATTACATTGTTGGCTATGTTTTTTTGTTATTTATCTGTCTGTCTGTCTGTCTGTCTGTCTGCCTGCCTGCCTGCCTGCCTGCCTGCCTGCCTACCTGCTTGCCTGTCTGTCTGTCTGTCTGTCTGCCTGCCTGCCTATCTATCTGCCTATCTATCTATCTATCTATCTATCTATCTATCTATCTATCTATCTATCTATCTATCTATCTATCTACCTACCTACCTACCTACCTTCCTACCTATCTATTGAATTTTACACACTTTTCAGTTAAACAGGCTTTAGGAAAGGTTTCCAAAATGCTAAATACAACACAAAATCTGATCTCAGAATTGAAATTGAAAAAGATATAAAAGAGAAAATGTGCTGGGATAAAAGAAAAATCAGCCACTAACGTTTAATGTTCTTCTCAGTGACCACCTGGAATACAGCTATAAAGGGAAATCCTTAATATGAAGAGAAGATAGTGATTTCTTATAAGAAGGGAAATCTGAGTTGCTGGTCAATCAGATGTACTAATAAAGTAGCTTCAGTTTCCCTTTTTTCTTGTTAGCTAACATATTGCTTTGGAACACTACCAGAAACCAATTTTCATCTATGATAACCATTGGGAAAGATGCTTCAAATAATGGAAAAAGCTTTCAGAAAGAAGTCAAATTGATCTTGTTCATCAATGAAATATGGTCCATTTCATTTCCTCTGTGGTGCTGAGTAACTCGTCAAGGTGAATCATGGCCAGATGTCACCAATTTATTTGATAGTGAAAAAACTATTAAATCAAAACTTTGCAATAAATAGAAAATAAAAATAAATGAGAGGTGTGGCTGTAACAGTCTCTTTTAGGCCTATAGGATTAAATTAAAATTGAACAATTTCTTTATAATATTTATTCCTAGATACCTAAATACATCTCAAGTGAAATTAATTTCAGGGAGTTTCTACCAATATTAAGTAGCACAGCAAAAACAAATTTCAAATACTACATCAATCACTAAATAAAATTTATATAGTTCAAATTGTAATCAGGATGTGTGGCTATATAACTTCTAAGTCTTTGAACTCTTTGACTTTTGCTTTTTCAATTATTTATTGTTATTAGTCCTATGATAAACAAAGAGATGAAGGTGAATGCCCCTTATCTTATTGATTTGGGGGGAAAAAATCAATGTCCCATTCATGGATGATAATTATTGCTTATGACAATGAATATAACTGATAATTATAAAAACAAAATTATATCCACATTCTAGATTTAAGACTGTTTTAAGACATTTGTCTTTGACGCTGTCAAATGTTTAAAATCATTCAAAAGGCAGCACTATTAAATGTTTTGTTTAATGTATTAGACTTATACAATAACATCCATAAGAGTTTTGTTAAGAATAACCTAATAAATGTGTTTGTACATATGTTTAGATTACACCATTGTTATATGTCTAACCCCAGGTTTATACCTAAAGTATTATTTTCATCAGTTTCTATCTGATATGGTCATTAAACTAATCAACAAACAATAAGCTAAAACTAAGTACTAGTCAGATCTAGAACTTTGTGATTTTAAAAAAAATGTGTTTGGAATTATTTATTTTATTTATTGTTTGATTACTAGAATATTGATGCTTGTTAAGCATAACTTATGCAAATTTGGAATTGTACAATTTGTAATGTCATTTTCCTCAGGTTTATGGGATAGTTTAACTGAGAAATAATAATCTGTCAAAGCATAGTATAGTTTTATAAGTATAGTTTTGCTTGATCAAAAGTCAAAAGTCAAAAGCTGAAGAATGAGAATATTTTAAGTGCAAAAGGAATGAAAATGAGGAATGAGAAGGAATGAGAAGTACCACAGAAGCTGCTACAAAGATTTTCAAATGATATCCCTCTTTATTTTGCATAACAGCAGAATATAATAGCAAAAATGCAGCAAAATTATTCCTATCATGGAAAGTATCTGCAGCAAATTTTGGCCATATATATTGATCAACTTGATGATAACAGTGGCCCTTCTTGAATTCAGTGAAATTTACTATCAGTCTTGAAGTAAAAGAAAAATGCACTAAGCATTTTATTCACTTGTCTTTCCAGTAAATGCACACAGTAATGCAGGCTAATCCAATCAGGGACCTAAGGCGGTCACAAAGCTGCTTCTTTATTCTATGTATAATAGTTATCTGAGTAGAGACCAGAGTTAGGCAATTAATTTTATTCACTTTTTTCAAGCTTCATCTACTCCTAGAAAGCTGTTCTTTCTAATGATAAGGGATAACTATAGACGCAAATAGTGGATAAATAGAATAGATAGTTTTGTTGTGATTTATCAACTGAATTTCTGCTGTTATTGACAGTACATAAGGCCAAAAAAGGATTGATGAAAAAGGATTGGTAAAGGTGAAACTGAGTTTCAAAAGCTCAGCAAACTCTCTAGATCCCCAAATCACTTAGGTAACCCTATAAATTATTCTGACACGTATCTACTGTAACTATTAATGTTCTTTCATATATCACTCTTTTGAACTCTTTCCCTTCAACAATTTCGGAGCGCAATTTTTTCAGAACCAGAAATGACAACTTCTTGATCTTGAGAGAACTCTATAAAAATATGGCATTTGGAAAAGGAAAAAGGTAGAATTAAATGTCTTATACAGCAACCCTACCATTTTAAAATTAAACCAGTGATTTAAATCATGTCTCTGTAAATAAATAAAAGCAATTAGGAGGGGTAGTCAGACAGAAAATTTGACCAATCTCTTCCTAAGGCAATATGTTTAAACACCTCTTAAAACAGGGTAGTTATTTCCCTGCATGTATATGTAGTTTGCAGTGTATAAACATTTTATTACCAGGCTCTTTAAAAAGCCCTTCTAGGCTAATAACAATACCTCACTTCTAAAATCTTACATCATGTTTTATAGTTTTTGACCAGGTCATGAAATTTATAATGTATTAAGCTAATAAAATGTAGCCTCACTATGACCCTAAGACCCTATATGGACAAAAACCTGGAAATACAATTCTCAATTTTATTTATATCACCTTAAATATGGTAAGATCTTTCTTGAAAGATCCTCCCTATATCCAGGAGAGGAGAAATTGAGAGGAAGATATTTGCAATTCAAATGTCATGGAAACAATTTAAAAATCACATAGATTATTACACAATTGGGTTTTGTTTTATTTTTGCTTAATAGCTTTGTTTTACACAGTGCAGCAAAAGCTGATAAAGATACAACTGTATTGAACTGAAAGATTATTACAACACTTTTTTGATGTTCTCATGATTTTAGATCAGTGATGATGAACCTTTTAGAGACCAAGTGTCCAAATTGCAACAAAAAACCTAGGTGGGTGTGGCCCATTGGATGGGTGTGGCCCATTTGGTGGGCGTGGCTGCAGTGATAACGGCAGACTTGGTGGGACTAAAAAGTTCAATCAATCAATTTCAACTTTGCGAGATCTTTTTTTTCCTGCAAGAAGTTGAAATTGATTGACTGATTGAACCTTTTATTTTTTTGCACATGGCGGTGGAGGCCTAAAGGGAAAAGGTTTTATAATATCCAACTGAAGGCCTAGGACTGGGGCGATGGCACACGTGCCCACAGAGAGGGCTCTGCGTGCCACCTGTGGCACGTGTGCCATAGGTTCACCATCACCTTTCTAGATCATGGAGGAGGAGGAGAAAACACTTTAAACATACTAATAAAGGTAGAAAATGAAATGGATGAAATACAGAAATCTGGATAGTATTCCTATTGTAGAAAAACAGAACAGTAATTTTCATTAAGTTTGCTCTTCTCCTGCAAGCACAGAATAAAGCTGCAATAACATTCATATATATGGGCAATGTGCAGCCAATTCATAACCACAGACATGCAAAATACAAATGCAGGCATTTAATCCCAAGAGAAGGGGCAGAGGAAAAAACTGTTCAACACACAATTGAAAATAAATGACAATTTATAGTATGTCCAGTTATGCCTTAAATATTCATATTTTTCTGAATTTTTCAAACACTCTACCAAAAATCTGTTTAAGCCACAATTATTTTTTGTTATGTTAATTACTTTTATGTTAATTTAACAATTATTAAATGAAAACTTATCTTGTAATTGTTTGTTGAACTAATGTTGGAATTGAAATATTCAGGATTTTAATAAAACATTTTCAATAGATATTTTTTCCTGATTTACTAAATTTAATAATATAGTCTAGGGGTCCCCAACCCCTGGTCTGTGGACCGGTACCAGTCCACAGCATGCCAGCAATTGGTCCACACAAACAAGCAAAGCCCCATCCATGGGATGCAGGCAGTACATAAACCTACGCATTCTCCGGTCCACGGAAAAACTTTTCTCCATACATCCAAACATTTGTGCTGATCAGTTAAAAACTACTTAGGCAGAAATGGGATACAATTAATTTAAAGGAGGAAAATGAAAAATTGAACAAAATCAAACTTGACAGATTTACTTATCAATATCCAAGATATTATTCACTCCACATAGATATAGTAAGTGAATCCCTGCAGAGAGAACAATCTTGGTCAATAAATCAAAATGTCAAGAATTCCCTTGTCCTCTGGCATATTCCAAATTTTATAATTCAGTATTTTCATAGTTTATTAATCATGCTTTCATGGTTCATTAACACCTTCTATGAACAATTGTTTTATATTCAAAAATATCCTATTGTGACATTGTATTAATCTATGCTGTTAACTGATCTGTTACTGGACCCATTTACAATTTTGAAGCTTTCTTCAGACACATTAATTTATCTTTTAATTATTCTCTGAGGCAAAAACCATCTTCCTCTATTTTTCCTAAAAAAAAAATTTTTATAGCAGCTCAAAGCTCAGTTTTTGGATGAAATATTTGACTGATCCAAATCTACTTATTGCCAAGCAGCTTAGCAACATACTACAAGGAGTTGAGATTGAAGGTTGGTTAACATCTGGCAAAGCCTACTTGATAATGAAAGGTCCAACAAAACAGCCAATACCAGGTGATTACAGGCCAATTAGCTGCTTCCCAAAAATTTTCAAAATGCTAACTGGTGTGGTAGCTAACGCAGTCCAACAGAAGTTAATTGAAGACAAGCCCCATTCACCCTCAAGAAATGACCCAAAAAGAAACCACCAAAGCAGCAGATGAGCAAAAGATCAGCAAAAACTCCTAACTGACAAAATGATATTGGAATACTGCAACAGAAGGAAGACCAATTTGTCCAAATATGTAGCTTGGAATGATTACAAGAAGGAATTTGATTCTCTGTCACACAACTACATAATCTAGTGCCTAGAAATAAGAGGAGTCAGTAGAAACATCAGAAACTTTGTGCAAAGATTAATAGCACATGGAAGACACATTTGCTGGTCAATGGTGATAGACTAGAGACATCAAGAGAGGAATCTTTCAAGGAGATTCACTATCACCACTACTATTTGTCATTGTATCGATTCCTCTGTCAACAATACTGAACAAGTCAGGCCATGGCTATCAAACATCAAAAAACATCTTTCAGGCTATCCTATATCCTTTACATGAACAGTCTGAAGCTGAATGGAAAAATACCACCTGAAATAGAATCACTGTCCAAGAAATTGTGATGAATTTTGGAATGGACAAATATGTCATCGATAGGAGAAAAATAGTGAAAACTGAAGGAATCAAGATGCCTTATGGAAACAACATCGAGAATCTGGATGAAGATAACTACAAATACCTGGCCATCATTCATGCTGACAACATTCATGCACACTGAAATCAAGAAGGAGATTAGTAATGAATAAATCAGAAAAGTGAAGAAAATAAAGTCCAAACTCAGTGGAAAAAAATATCATCAAAGCAATTAACACCTGGAAATTCTAGATATTAGGTACACAACTAGAACTTTGGACTGGACTCAAGCTGAAATAGAAGTCCTGGAAAGGAAAACCAGAAAAATAATGACAATGAATCATGTCCTTTATCTATGCAGTGATCTAGTTACCAAGTGTGAGTGTGAAATGTTTCAAGTATGCTAGACAATTGCAGAAGGAGGAGGAGGAGGAGGAGGAAGAGGAGGAGGAGGAGGAGGAGGAGGAGGAGGAGGAGGAGGAGGAGGAGGAGGAGGAGGAGAAGGAGAAGGAGAAGGAGAAGGAGAAGGAGAAGAAGAAGAAGAAGAAGAAGAAGAAGAAGAAGAAGAAGAAGAAGAAGAAGAAGAAGAAGAAGAAGAAGAAGAAGAAGAAGAAGAAGAAGAAGAAGAATAAGAAGAAGAAGAAGAAGAAGAAGAAGAAGAAGAAGAAGAAGAAGAAGAAGAAGAAGAAGAAGAAGAAGAAGAAGAAGAAGAAGAAGAAGAGCAGCAGCAGCAGCACTGGAAGACTATGGATAGTGAAGATGATACAGTGAAGCTATACATACTGTATGAAGGCTTATTGAATACTAAAGAGACCAAACTTGCCTATAAGAAAGAGACAAGGAAAAGCAAAGTACATTACATATACATTAGAAAACTAGCAGGCAAAGCAGATAATAAGATGATCTGGCAATGGTTAAGAGCAAAAAAGTTGAAGAAAGAAAGAGAGGGCCTAATTCTGGATGAACAAGACCAAGCCTTAAAAACAAAGGCGTATAAAGCCAGAACTGAGAAGACAACAGTAGACAGCAAATGCCATCTCTGCAAATAAGTTGAAGAAACAGTGGATCACCTAGCGCATTGCTACTAGAAGATCTCACAGACAGATTACAAACAATAACATGATAAAATAGCAACAATGACACTTGCCTATAAACAAGAACTGGTAGGACAAAAAGTAATAGAAAATGAAGAATTACTCTGGGACTTTTGAATTCAAGTAGACAAACATCTACAATTCAACAGCTGAGACTTAACAGTTGTTGATATACAAGACAAAAAAAGTCTAGTAAATATTGAAATACCAAAAGATAGCAGAGTAGAGGGGAAAGAACTGGAGAAAACCACAACATATAAAGACCTGCAAATAGCAGTAGAACTGTGTCAAAAAAAAAAAGAGAGAGAAAAGATAGTACCAATAGTAATATGTACTTGGATGCAATTCCAAAACATTTGGAGCACACTTGAACACCATCGCATTGACAAAATCACTGTTAGTCAATTGCAAAAGGCAGCCTCATTTGGAAAAGCTTACATCCTGCAACAATACATTTAACACCATCAAACAACAACATTTATCCCAGGTCCTTGGAGGGACTTGATAGATGGAGGAAAATGCCAACTCCAGTTTACACATCTGGCTTATTGTGCAACCAACCATAATAATTTAATTCTGTTTCAAATACAAAAGCTTAGTCAGTTCCTGGTCAGTTTCCAGTGAGTTGCTTAGAAGTGTGCCACAGAATACATGTTCATGGTCACCTCTGAATATGTCATCTCTGAATATGTCAGCCACAGTTGCTGGCAAAATGTCAGGATTCTGGGTAAAAATAGGCTTTAGCCTAGAATCCTATCACAACCTACTCTCCTTTATCTAATTGTTTAATAATTTGTTTCATGTTTAATAGCAATAGCATAATATGCATCTAATGACAGTAACACTGTCATACCTCATATATAAATATTTTTCCAATATCAATGTCTTCACTTTTAAAAATATTGAAATAGGTATAAGAAGAATAGGCAAAATGTCAGAGAATGATGAATCCTTAAAACAGACCATTTTAGGTGTTTCAAAAGCAATCCTAAAACTGGTCACATAGGCTATTTCTTTACTGAAGTAGGGCAGTTTAAATGCTTCAGAAGTGGTCTCATAATTAGATCACCTAGAACTGTTCATTTTGGAAACAGAACATTTCAAGATGGGATGTTTTTATGCTTCAAAGATATAATCATGCTGAAATCTGTGTGAAGTATTTCTGTCTTTTACCCAGAGGTCACCAAAGAAACACACAATGAATTTCTGACTTTAATATTACATTCCTTTTTAGCTCTGATTTCTATCAGTATTACCAGATGTCATTCGATAAAATGTAGGGTGCTTTTTACCAAATGAACTGCCAGTTTCTGCAGTTTAGTCTTTTCTACATTCAGCCTATGTGTCAAAATTACTTTCTGTTAAGATCCTCTAACCTGGATTCATTTGCACTCCCATCTCACATGTGCACAATTTGTTTTTTAATATGAAAAAAGTCATTCAGATAACTTTCCTATTTGTTCATAGGGGACACTATAGTCTAATAAGAATAGAATAAAATAGAATAGAATAGAATAGAATAGAATAGAATGATGATGATAATGATGATGATGATGATGATGATGATGATGATGAAGATGATACCAATAAGAGTCTGTAGTAGAGAAGATGAAAAGGTAATAATAATACTAGAGTGATATAACATCGGTGAATATACTTAGACATAAGACAAATACTGTAAGGATTAGAATTAGCAGAGTGATAGCATGAAGGAAAAAAAATCTCCTTGTCTCTAGCATGTAATGCCCTATGGTGGCATTCCAAAAAAGGGAGTTAAAACAGTTTAGGTCCAGATTCTGAGGAGTCTGTACTTATTTTCTCAGACCTGCTTCTGACCTGCGTAATATATTACAGGTCTTCTATGAAAAGCAGCTGATTGCAAAAAGAATTCTGCAGTCCTTATTGTCCATTGGAATCTGTACCTGATTTGTTTAGCTGCTATATCAAACCAGACAATTATAGAAATAAAAATGACAGCTCAATAATTCCTTTGTAGAACTGTATCAACAGCTCCTGGGGCAATCTGAATTTCCTAAATTGATGAAGATAGAACATTCTTTGTTTTGCCTTTTTAATGATGGTTCTAATGTTAGGTGTCCATTTCAAATCCTGGCAGATTATAGAACCCCAAAACTTGAAGGAAACTACTGCTGATACTGTGTTGTTGGATATATGAGAAATGGTAGAATAGGAGGGCTCCTCCTAAAACATAAAATAAAGGCCCATATTATTAAGGCAAAAAAGAAGGAAACACATATCCCAACTCTTCAAAAGGCAACAGGACTTTCTTGGGGGGGGGGGGGGGATTTGCCATGAAAACTTTTCGCTTCTCATCTAAGAAGCTTTTTCAATTCAGAAAGAAGTTCAGTTCAGTTAAGAAAACACATACTTACAAGACTACTAAGTATGTAAAGTTTTCTAGATCAAAACTAATCTATTCAAAATTAGCATGTTTGTGAGAGACTTCTGGTTTTGCATTGTGGCAAGACGGGCGCAGGAAGGCAAGTTTCTGCCTTCTGCACCCGATTTCGCCCTGCTGGGGGCCCTGAAAAGGGCCTAAAGCCGCGCCAAAGAGGAGATGAAGAAGAAGGGGTGCCTTGTTGATCACAGAGAGATGGCGGTCTTTCCATTTGATCCAAGGAAAGCCCTCTAAACTGGCAGGGGAAAGACCAGCCATACCTCTGCAGGTGGCCATTAGCTGCTGAAAACCAAAGAACAAAGCTTCAATTAGTACATTGTAAACAGCATGTTTGGAACTGGGTGAAAATATTGATCCTTTCTTTACTATTTTACAACTGAATTTCCTGGGAAAGGTTCCCAAGAAGCTAAAAACCTCCAAATGTGAATGGAAGTGTTGTTTTAAAATTTTTATGGGAGATAGAAATACACAATACTGAAGTGAAAGTTATACAAGCCACAGTTTTGATAAATTTGAGAACTGAGACAATTGTTAAGATTTTCTCTTTGGAAAAAAATCATTGATGTGAAATATAAGAAATATAAGAAATCAATCCTTTGTTTTAAGAATGGAAAATGGACTTTGAATGACATCTAGTGGTGAATTTGAGTATAGCACTATAACTAGCCGCTTGGCTGCTTAGTGACTTTCAGCTGAAGGGAGAACAACTGGCAATAAAGGAAAATATTTTGGCATATTTATCCTCCTGACCTTCTTGTACTATAAATACCTATTGAACTTGGATTTTTAATCTCAACAGCTAGTTGGAGAGAAAGAAAAATTTGACTTTTGAATACATCTGGCTGCAGGGAAGTTGAACATTTTGAACACTTGGAGCATTGTGGATTACGACCTTGCCTATCTGATAATTTTCAGGATACTTGAGACAAAGGATTACTATAAAATACTGCCATTAGGACTGGATTATAAAGGCTACATATAAAGACTAGAAAACCAGTCTTACTGAGACTGGTGACACTACAGAATTTCTAGGAATGATGCCTCAAAAAAACCCAAATACCTTTCAGAAGGAAATATTCTCCATGCTACAGCTAATTCATCAAACAATTGTTGCACACAAAAAGGACATAAAAAGAAACCATAATAAGACTAAAAATAACTTAAATGATATAAATGACCAAAGTTCCCAGGTAACAACTACAAAGTATGAACAAATAAACCAAAAACCAGAGGATGAAGCAGAAGAAATGGATATAGAGATGGAGGAGAAAGGAGAAGGGAAATATGGACTGCCACATACAAATAAAATATTGCAAGATCTACATATAACAATGAAAATACAAAAGATCCCTATTCCTTTCTCCAAAATACATTTGATGAAGATTCCAGAAAATGGAACATAGAGAGGGCAGGGGAAATTTTTAGGGAATGGGAATCGGTGAGTTCCCTCCCAAAAATACTCTACCTAAATTGTCCTCCTCATGCCAAGCAGTTTCACAAAAATAGAAGGAAAATTTTTGGACGATTTAATTTCCTTGGCCTGGAAAGCTACTTGACAAAGAAAGAAAGCGAGAGTTAGATTTAAAAAAACAGATAATTTGATCTATCAGAGAGGGCTCTATCTGTTAAATATACTTGCTTGAATATGATTAAAAGAATAGATGATCCTTAGATATAACTAGATTTTTATAATGGAAGATATGATTTAGAATTAAAATAGCATTTTTTTGTTCTTCTTTTGATATGGGAAATTTGAAACTAAGATGAGGGTTGGTATGAATAAAAATGTTTAGCTATATAAATGTAAATAATATTGAGAAAATCATAAATGACAAAGATACTTTAAATATTTATGGGAAATTAAACTTTAACAAGAGCACAAAAAACAGGATATTGACTTATGAATTGATATTATGCTATTTGTATAGTATTAGTAAAATATGATGAACATGTCTATATCTAATTTTGTAAACATCAATAGTACCAAGAATTGTAATTGTCTAATGAGAGGAAAATGAAAAAAATATGGGGAAGAAAGGAGGATCAAGGAAGAAATACTGGATTATGCAGTACTGAATAGATTTATATTGAAGAAGTTAATGTTAAATATGTAAACCCAGAGAACATGTTGTTTACTAAGCTCTAACAATTGTAATTTTTAAAAAATTAATAAAACTTATTAAAAAAACAAAATTAGAGCGTTTGTGTATGAGAGAGGGGGGAAAAGGCAGTTTGGTGTAATAGTTAAAGGTACTAGAAACTGGAAAACAATGAATTTTAAATTTTCCTTGGGTTTGAAGATAGCTGAATGACGATGGGTCATTCATTCCCTCTCAGCCTTAGCAATGGCAAACTACTTTATCATATGATATATAGAAACAACACACAGGAGCCAATTTGGGATAGTTTTAAGGCATAAGGCTAGAAACAGAGAGACTGCTGACTTTTATCTGCTTTAGTACAAAGCGAAATGGGTGAGCTGGGGTCAGTTACTTTCAGCCCTAGGAAGCAGGCAATGGCAAAGTACTTCTGAAAACCTTGCCAAGAAAACTGCAGGGACTTGTCCATGCAGTCATCAAGAGTTAAGTCTGATTTGAACGTGCGTATGTGTGTGTGCACAGAGGAAAGAAATTTCAACTATGCAAAAACTCCTGCACTATTCAAACATGCAAAGTCTTCTACAGAAATAGTTATTATAATAAGCAACTTCTGTTAAAACATCTCAGGATGCAGCTTTTTGCTTGCAGACTTCTAAACAAATGCCTACACACCTCCATACAAATATCTAGCAGAGGGATAAATATCTCATATATAATATTTTGGAGAAAAATAAAGCTCCTATTATATCTCAGTTGGACCATTTCACTTATGCAATGATTGATGCCTGCACTGAATCCTGTTGTTGTCAACTTCCCAACTGAAATTTGAATATAACTCTATCAAGCCTAATCATGTTAACTTTATAATTTACTGGCTTTTATATCAACACACTTCAGCAAGCATTAATATCAAGGTCTCTAAACAAGTATTCTTGAATATAGCAATATGTCCCTTCTCTAACTGAGATGCCAATGAATTAGGGCAAAGCTGTGTAAATCAGCACAGCATTGCATGCATACATGCTTTTCTTCATTTCTGTCCGTAGTCACTGGAATAATTATGCAATGTCTCTCTCCTGCTTCTTTGAATGCTTATTTTTCCAAAGTAATCATTGCCTATTAATGTGCAATTATCTTATCATTCCCTATTGTTTACTCTAGTCAAATTTTCATTACAGCAGACAGATGTGCAAAAGAGGCCTTTAGATACTGTCTGGTCCCTCCCTGTTTTGTGTTAATTACTGCAACTTCCATTCTTTATCACCCTGCACTTTAATGACAAAGGATGACAAGTCTAGAGCCTGTTTGGCTTAAGCTAATTACAGCCATTCCCCATTCAATTTATGCTTGGAGGAGTTCAATAATTATGACACAATTTGCCAGCAGTGCTTGCCATGCATACTTACAAACCATCAGGACTGGGTTTGCTTGTGAATATTTTTCTCTTATTTAGCTGGAGGATGACATCTGCACCAGTCAATTTGACTTTCTTTTCCAAGGCAGTATAAGCTATTTTTACTGATATCTTATACAACCTTCACTCTCTTGCTGTAAATTCTATTCACAAGAGATGATCCCCACTTTGTGTTACTGAGTTATTTCAATTTAAGTAATTGTTCTGTGGAATGCAGATTTCTGCATATGGTCTAGGAAGGTAGAGTTTGAAAGGAATCTTGAATGGAACTTGTTGCTGAATACATCTGAATACCAGATTGCATTGCACAGGAGCACAATTATACCTCCCTGATTCAAATATTCCAGCTCCTAAAATTTATGATGAAAAGTGATCATGTTTTCTAAGCAAATTGTACTTTTCAAATATATCTAAATGGCAAGAAGGAAATGAATAGAGATTCGTATAATACTAGTATATGGGATTCATTAGTAACATGGTAACTATTAATAATTTTAATATAGTAGTAGTGTTTGTTTCACTTTGTTTAGTTCAGTATGTTCATTTTTATGTTTTTTGTTCTTTTCTGGTATATTTCTGTTTGTCATTTCTTTTTACTTGTGTGTAATGTTGGGTGTTCAATCAGTGAAAAATTTCTTTTTTTAGAATACTTTAATATAATATGGGAGATAATCATGGTTCGACATATGTCACATTTAAAGATTCCCATAAGTTACATGGAAAATTGCTAAAGGAAGAATAAGTCACTATAAGAAAAATGCTTTGGACATTAAAGAACTGTTGTTGGTTAGAACAGGCTACCATGGAATACTCAGAGAAAAAAACTGGTATATTATTCTTTGTTTCTAACATAGCGTATAACAGAGGTTCTGATAGATTTATTACACATATGGATTCACTCTTTCCGTGGTATATTTGTGTCTAAAGCAGATGAGGAGGACATCTGGTGCGGAATGCTGGTCTATAGATAGAACATTTAAGGACCCACCCCACTTTGCATCTTAGGAAGACAGAACTCTTGGAATCTTTCTTCCAACAGGCATCTTTATTAAGAGAAACTGGTTGCAGGCATTCTACAGCTCGATGCCCTTCTCTTCTGCATTTGAAACACCCCATTTGCTTCTTGGCTGTAGCCAATGGTTTCACTGGTTCGTGTGTCAACTCAGGCGGGGGATGGCTCCACTGTTTTCCTCGGCGGTACTTCTTCAATATGTCGATCTCTGCTTCCTCTGCCAAGACGTACCATTCCTCAAGTTGGTGTGGGTCCCCTCAGGGCAGGCAAGCATCATATAGGTCATAATTTAGTCCATCTTTGAAATGGCTAAGGAGGATGTCTTCCGGCCAGTTCAGTTTGCTGGCAATGGCCCAGAATTCTTGCGTATATTCAGCCACCGGGCATTTGCGTTGCCTCATCATTTTTATCCTTTCACGAGCTTTGCGATCAACCAGGGGGTCTTCAAATCACCTTCTCAGAGAGGACACGAAGCGGTTGAAGTCGTTGAGCTCTGGGGCATTGGAGTCGTGCAAGTTCACCACCCAATCTGTGGCCGGTCTGTCCAGGGCAGATTGCATGATCTGGATGCGGGCTTTGTCGCTGGGAATGTCCCGCCTGTATTCCTCCATGTAGCTGAGGACTTGGGTTAGGAAAAACTCCAAGCGTGTTGGTTCCCCTTTGAATTCCATATCCAGCAGCAGACATCTTGGAATGGATCGGTGCCTTCGTTGTCAGTGGTAGTGTCTTCCATCCAGGTCATCATTTGTGGTTCTGCAGGGGGTGGGGACTACTGGATCAGCAGATGTCCCCGGGGCTGCAGGTTCCACTTCCCCCTCGGTGTCTCTCCCTTTGTGGTTCCAGGAGCTGGGGCAGCTGTAGGGCTCAGGATTCTCCTCTCCTAGGCAGCTGAGAGTTCTCTTCATCAGGTCGATAGCTTTCTCTAGGATCCAGTCTAAGTACGGTGCCCAGCTCCCTTCCTCTTTGCTGGCATGCAGGGATTCTCCATCTCCTGCTTCCATTCTGGTTGCTTGGCCCCCCGTCTCAGGGTCACCTTTCTTGATTTCTTTTCCCACTTTCTTTCCAACGTCCACTGACCAGCGAGGCTTGTGGTCTTGTGTCTCCACCACCTCTTCTCCTGAGGAATCTGACCTCTCAGATCCTGACATCTGGCAGGGTTTCAGTCAGGGCAGCGGCTCCCTTTCCGGGGAGTTTTCTCTCTTCCTTGCTCCATTGTCTGACATGGTAATTTTTGCAAAATCCCCCAGCAAGGGTCTCCCTTCCAGGTGGATTAATTTTGCAAGTCCTGTCTAATGTAAGGACCCACCCCACTTTGCATCTTAAGAAGACAGAACTCTTGGAATCTTTCTTCCAACAGGCATCTTTATTAAGAGAAACTGGTTGCAGGCATTCTAGACAGGACTTGGGGTCCAAGTTCTCCCATTCAAGGTTTTAAGGGATTCCCCAGTAGCCCCACCCCATCACCCCCTTCTTCCAGCGACAGTCCCAGGCATTACATTCCCACCCCCTTTCTCTCACTGCCGACAGGAGGTAGACTTCAGAGAGGAGTACATGAAAGGTAATAGCCCCGTTGTTATGGTTAATCCTTTTGGTGGTATCCACATCCAGTCTCTTTGAAGTGTACTGAAGGAAGTGAGGGCCATAAAGCCCCTTTGTTCACCCCCTTCCCTTCATCGTATGACAGAATCCAGAGAAGGCAGGAATGGGGTTTTCCAAAGTTGATAACTAGAGATGAAATATAATTGGATTCTGACAGCTTAGGCTTGTTGAAAAACAGGTCTTATGTGCTCATCTCTTTTTTCAAACATCACAAAGTGGAAAGAATGGGAAGCATACCAAGAAATTTGTTTTCTCAAAACTCAGGCATTATAGTCATTCCAGAAAAACATGAGGTGGCTCCTGAAAATCTTCTATAAACTTGATCTCCATCGTCACATGCAAAAAGTCAACTATACAAGTTCAATTTATCAAATAGTTTCTTAAGAATGTTTTTGCTGTACTTTTCTCATTCAGGCACTTCCAACAGATGTTCATAGATAGCCACAAAGAAGTGAAATAACGAAACATGCATAATGCCATTACAATGAAAGTTCCTTCAGTGCTTCTGTTGTGATCACACATAAGTACTTAAGGAGAGAAGTTACTACATCTCAATACACATTTCATCACTTGTTTCCCTCCCTCACAAACATTCATGGCACTTCCAATTCTTGTGATCTAACAGCCACAAAGAAGTAATAATTGTACTTCTTTAAGTATTTGTGAGTATATGTTTGTGTCAGCAATAAACATATATATAGCACCTTGGCATCTGTTATCCTCTTTTGGGGAGGAGGATAGCCTTCAATATTTGCAAAAAAAAATCAGGGTTTTCTCTAATGATTTTTGACTATCCCTTATATATGGCAAACATTTAAGCTGTATTATTTGTGCTTCTGGGAGTGCAGACTGATTTTATTTTATTTAATATTATTTGTCTTTGGTACATTCCAGAGAATTCTCAAAACTTTTCTCTGGCACCGCAATTCAAAATCATTATTATTTATTTCATTCATCAACCTTTCATCTTCCACTGCAACATATTAGAGCTGGAAAAATAATAGATTTCCACAAGTATGCATTCTAAGTGATTTACCCAACTTTCCTTTGCATATATTCCTATTTTTTCTACCTTTTCTCCTATACATATAGAAACATTATAATCTATGCAATTACATTTTACATCAATCCCATGAAATAGTTTGCTTATTACATACCCAATGAATTATAACTAAATAAAATCCAAGGCTTATGCCTATCTATTTTTTCCATCTGCCTCTTCTATTGAATAAAGCGACTTGACTTCTTTATCAGTAAGTCCATGTAACAATAGAAATGTATGAGACTTTGTATCAGACATCCATACATCATAGTATGTATGGTTGTATAGAAGATTTTAGCAAACTACTTTATATGGAAAAAGTTAAAATGGCAATGTGTTCTTTCTTATAGAAAAATTTAGAAAACTGGGAGTTGTCTGACAACTAACAAAGCAACTGGCATTGTTCTGAGTTGTCTGCAATTTACCAGACATTTTTAATTATCATTTCAGCTCTACTCAAATGTAGCAGAAAAGAAATAAACCACAGTGAAAGAGCAGATTAACATTGCACAGAATATATTCATTTATCTGAAAGTAAAACTCTGTAAATCTATTTCTTGTTTTTGTTCAGCTCTACTCTTCATTTGAATTAATACTCTAAAGTCTAGAAAGTTTCATTTCAGTAATATAATATTGAGAATTACAGCACCAGTGCTTATATATTTATAAAGTGCAGTTTATATATACATAGAGTGTTTTCAAACATTTGAACACCATAGTGGCGTTTAAATTAAATCCAGCATTTTGGATTGTGTTGTTTATAATCCTGATTGTTAACATGTTGACATCTGCAAAACACAAAGAGGTATGTTCCTAGTCTGTTTGCACTTTATAATTCCATATGCAAAAAATAAAACACCAAATTTGAAAGGAAGAAACAATTAGCCTCTAGGGTTTTGGAAAAAGAACTAATACTCTCAATCATTTTATCACTGTGCTTTCCATAATGGCCACCAAGAACATGCAGACTGGCTTTACCACTGCAACTGAACTGTAATGTGGTTTGTTTAGTTTTTCTTTGTAGATGATATAAACCAGTGTGCTTTATAAGACATTATTTATAGCTTGGCACAACATATGATTTTAGTCAACTGTGGTTTATGGAACAGACCATGAGCATCAAAACTGTGGTTTAGTACAATGTGTGTACCCCACCACAATTTCCAAAGGGATGGTCAGGTTAGTCTGTTCACATAAACACAGCAGAACCTGGATACTAGTACATTTTACAGCATGATTTCCACTGACTATGACCTACATCATTACTTTAATTTTATTGTAAACTGGGAGCAAATTCATTTCTCTATTCTTTATATAGCAGAGGTGTCAAACTCACAATGTCATATAACGTGTCGTGAAGTATCATTACTTTTTTTCCATTGGCAGCAATGGGGTGGGTGCGATTTTAGCATGATGCATCCAGCCCATGGGCCAGCAGTTTAACACCCCTTCTCTATAGTAATGAGAGAGAAAAGAAATGATTTTTTTTAAAAGAAACAAGAGAGAGAGAGAGAGAGAGAGAGAGAAGAGACAGAGATCCATACAAATTGTGTGAATTGTGTAACCACAAACTTATATAATTTAAATCATTTCTACTATCATGTCATAACATTAATATCACTTAACCCCTTCTTCTCATCTATTGGATGCCTACGAATACATTTTTTAAAAAAGTATTTGAAAGGAAAATGTTTATTTTGAATAAAATCATTAAAAAAGATAAAAACAATTTTTTAAAACTTGTCCTTTGGAATCCAGTCCTCTCTGAGACAGTTCTTCCTTTGATGGCATTCAAAAAAGCCTTTAAAGACTTGGCTGTTCTTCCAGACATTGGGATAATGTTCCTGGGACCACCTTGTTAGAGGTGCTAGATATTTTTTCTTGTATTGATAAGGTTGTCTGGGTCACATTATGTTTTTATTTGTTTGATTTTTTTTGTAGTAAGTTTTATTTTGAGAGTTGCCCAGTGTCAGTCTGAGGTCAGATGGCACCAAAATCAAGTTAAACAACTAACTGCAGTTTAGTGCTGAAATTGACAAGAATTTATATGAATGAATATATGAAGTCCCATCTTTTCTAAATGTTGCCATGTTGGCTGCTCATTTTAATAATTTACCATATATACTAACAGGATATTGACAAAACCTAAGCTTTTTGTAAATGTGGGTTCCTACTCTTTGAAACAAGAGACTAATATACTTCGCAAATACAGCCATTGCAAGTAGACAAAAGTTTGCAATGTACCTTTATTTTATATCCGATGTTACATGTGGATGTCATGAGGGATATCACACAACTGATGTATCTATCTATGCCATGATCAGTTCTTTTACAAACTCTTATAGTAAGGACATTTTGGGAAATGGTACAATCTGGTTCTCCACAAAAGGGAGAGCATCTTTATTTCATGCACTGAGCTTTTTTTTCCTTTATGGTGCAGAATTCATTCACAATAAGCAATTTGGTTAATTTCATTTCATCTAAATGTTTCATGTTATTGACTGCCATAGCCCCATGTATTATAAAAACATTTATACAAATATTGATATGTAGTCTGCTTATATAGATTGTTTTGCTCACATTTCTTAATGCACACAATTTTTGTATGCAATTATTTTGTAGCAAAAGGAGATTTAGTATTAATATTTTAGTGTTTAATATTAGTATTTAGAATAGTATTCTCTAATACTATGTGCATAATGTTCCCCAATAGATGTGTGATTATTGCATTGTTTCTATGTTCTCTTAGATTTTTAGATCTGTCTGAACTGAGAATATGTATCTAAAGATACGTGACAGCCTGACTTCACAGTGCTATCAACTTCTATTTCACTAACTATTCACTTTTAACACAAGGTCATAATGGCTTTCCTTCTCACCTTTTGTGTTGTTAGTTTATTCTTTATTACTCTTTTGAACAACTTATTGTGTATGGGGCTTTTCTTTAGCAGGTGGCCTATCTTAATTCATTTGAAACAGCTGGCAATGTTGACACATTCATTAATTAGTAACATAGTACAAACACAAGAGAAACCACTAATTGCTATCGATTTTGTCAGTTATGCCGAACAGGTGAATAATATACTGATGCTACAATTTCATATCCCTTAAATATAGATCTTGTCTTTGGAATGTTCTATCTGAGATCAAAGAGAGATTTCTAGAAAGAGAACATGATTACATTGCACTGATTGGTGTATCCTTATTTTCATTTCTGAAGGCTATATTACCAAGAATACAGACAGATACTAGATGTTTATAGGAGAAAACCTCACTGGGAATTTTTAGTGGGGATAACAAATGACAGCATGACAACATTCTGAGAATATACTTCAATTGTTCCCATTTGGTTCAGAAAAAAAAGCATTATCCATAATTTAACACAGGACTGGCAAACTTCTGGAAGCCAATGGCTATTCATACCTGGGAATTTGAATTCCACAAAAAGGATAGAGCTTGGTTTGGATGGGGGAATGTTTTGTGTTTTTTTTAAAAAAAAACTATACTTATGTTAATGTTTATGCTACCATTTTCACTGACTTTTCACCAAAAAAATAACACAAAAGACCCTTTGCTCAGATTGCCTATACCTGCATGAGTCCAAGGGTCAGAAGTCTCAGTTTCTAGTGTGTTATGAAACACTTCATTCAATTTCAACCATTCTTTGCAAAAAGCCAATTCAAACTTTTGATAAGAATGACTTCTCTGAGAATGCTGCTTCATAAAGAACACACACACACACACAATGCACACAATTACAGAGAGAGTATCAGAAGAGACAAACTTTAATATTGAGAGAATGATGTCCTTAAAAAAAGGAAGCCCAACTCTGCTATAACATTGATTCAGGTTTGTTTCCATTCCTAATAAGGCAGAGTTGGAAGGCAAGGGGGGAAAACAATCCTTGTTAGTTTTTTCCCATTTTAGAATACTACTCATTAAAGCTAAGCTAGAATGTTTTAAAGTTATGGGAAAAAATAACTCCCATGTGAGATAGAATCAAGGTCACATGAAGTGTTGATACCACTTTATAATGCCTTGGTATGACCACATTTGGAATACTGCATCCAGTTTTGACTGCCACTATATAAAAAAGATGTTGAGACTATAGAAAGGGTGCAGAGAAGACCAACAAAAATGATTAAGGGGATGGACACTAACACATATGAAGAACAGTTACAGAAAATATCTAGTTTAATGAAAAGAACTGGGGAGAACTTCCAGTTTCACACCGTAGTGTCCGGTCGCAAGATGGTGAACCTCCGCACCCCAGAGCTAGTCTCGCCCTACCAGGAAACCCTAAATAGGTCTACATCACCTAGGAGAGGTGGCAAAGAAAAGAAAGGTGCCCCTTATGGGGAATAAAAATATAAAATACTACAGTTTGGATAAATTTGAAAGCTAAGAAAGTTGTTAAAACTCTATACCTGTTATACCTATAAATATAAAGAACAAAAATAACTCTTTGTTTTAAAAAAATTAAAAAATGAATAGTGACATCTAGTGAAGGATTAAAAAAAACTATAGCAGCAACTATAGCATCTAAAACTACCCCAAAGAAAAAGAAATGCAAGAAAGCAAAATGGCTGCCTGAGGAAGCTTTGCAAATAGCTGAGAAAGAAGGGAAACTAAAGGCAAGGGAGAAAGAGAAAGATACACCCAACTGAATGCAGAATTCCAGAGAATAGCTAGAAGAGATAAGAATTCCCTCTTAAATGAACAGTGCAAAGAAATAGAAGAAAACAATAGAATAGGGAGGACCAGAGATCTCTTCAAGAAAATTGGAGATATGAAGGGAATCTTTCATACAAAGATGGGCATGATAAAGGACCCAAATGGCAGGGACCTAACAGAGGCAGAAGAGATTAAGAAGAGGTGGCAAAATTACACAGAAGAACTATACAAGAATGAACTTAGCGTCCCTGATAACCACGATGGGTGGTCACTGACCTCAAGCCAGACATCCTAGAATGTGAAGTAAAATGGGCCTTAGAAAATCTGAGCAACAACAAAGCTAGTGGAGATGACAGTATTCCAGCTGAACTATTCAAAATCTTAAAAGATGATGCAGTAAAAGTGCTACACTCAATTTATCAGCAAATTTGGAAAACTCAACAGTGGTCACAGGATTGGAAAAGGTCAGTTTACATTCCAATTCCAAAGAAAGGCAATGCCAAAGAATGTTCAAACAATTACATCATTGCACTCATTTCACATGCAAGTAAAGTTATGCTTAAAATCCTACAAGCTAAACTTCAGCAGTATGTGGTTCAAAAACTTCCAGAAGTACAGGCAGGATTTCGAAGAGGCAGAGGAACTAGAGATCAAATTGCCAACATACGCTGGATCATGGAGAAAGCTAGGGAGTTCCAGAAAAACATCTACTTCTGCTTCATTGACTATGCAAAAGCCTTTGATTGTGTGGATCACAACAAATTGTGGCAAGTTCTTAAAGATATGGGAGTACCAGTCCATCTTATTTGTCTCTTGAGAAACCTATATGAGGGTCAAGAAGCAACAGTGAGAACTGGACACAGAACCAATGATTGGTTCAAAATTGGGAAAGGAGTCCAGCAAGGCTGTATTCTGTCACCCTGCCTTATATGCAGAGCACATCATGAGAAAGGCAGGGCTAGATGAATCAAAAGTTGGAATTAAGATTGCTGGGAGAAATATCAACAACCTAAGATATGCAAATAATATAACTCTAATGGCAGAAAGTGAAAAGGAACTAAAGAGCCTCTTGGTGCAGGTGAAGAAGGAGAGTGCAAAAGTTAGCTTGAAACTCAACATTAAGAAAACCAAGATCATGATCTCAATTCCTGGCAAATAGATGTGGAAGGACAGCCTCACTATAATAAAGAAGACAAAAAAGATGTTTTATCCTCCAGGACTTCAAAACAAAGTTGAGGATAAAAAAGAAGATGTGGAAGGTAGTGATAGATTTTATCTTCCTGGACTCCAAGATCACCGCAGATGGGGACTGCAGCCAAGAAATTAAAAGACGCTTGCTCCTAGGGAGGAAAGCTATGGCAAATCTAGACAGCATACTAAAAAGCAGAGACATCACCCTGCCAACAAAAGTACATGGTTTTCTCAGTTGCAATGTATGGCTGTGAAAGTTGGACCATAAGAAAGGCTGAGCATCAAAGAATTGAGGCCTTTGAACTATGGTGCTGGAGAAGACTCCTGCGAGTCACCTGGACTGCAAGGTGATCAAACCAGTCAGTCCCAGAAGAGATCAACCCTGACTGCTTTTTAGAAGGCCAGATCCTGAAGTTGAAACTCAAATTCGTTACCTAATGAGAAGGAAGGACTCACTGAAGAAGAGCCTAATGCTGGGAAAGATTGAAGGCAATAGAAGAAGGGGACGACAGAGAATGAGATGGCTGGACAGAGTCAATGAAGCAGTAGGCGTGAGCTTAAATGGACTCCAGAAGATGGTAGAGGACAGGAAGGCCTGGAGGAATGTTGTCCATGGGGTCACGATAGGTTGGATACAACTTTGTAACTAACAACAACAACAATAGCAGCATTGACCCAGAATTTGGCAAGATGCCTAGAAATAGCAAAAAAACAGCTGGAAACAAAGCATTCAGCTATCTACTACTGAATGAAACTACATATGTTTAGAAACTGCTGACCTTCTGGAATTATAAACACACTGAGCTGCATTCTTAAACCTAAGAACTGTTTGCAGAGAAAGAAACATCTTGGCCTTTGGCTAATCTTCTAAAGGAGAAATTACTGGAAAACTTTTAGATGGTCAAATACTTTGGATTGAATCCTGACTGGTTCATAATTAGAAGATCCCTGAAAAGAAGAACTATCACAAAATATTGTTTTCAGTGGTGCCTTGACAATTGGAAATGTATTGGATTATAAAACCATTATATAAACATAAGAACTATGTAAGATTTGGCTGTTTGGATTTTAAGATGGGCTGGTTTCATAAAGCTAATTAAATAGATTATGACACTGATGAAAAACTACTTAGAGAGGAGAGATAAAACAGATATTATATACACCTATCTAAAAGTGATAGAAAACCATACCCAACACTTTCCCTTGAAAACCCCAGTTTGGAACTTCAAAGATCTGCAGGAATAATGATTCAAGACAAAACAAATACATTCCAGGAGAAAATATACACAATGCTGCTACAGATTCAAATGATAATTGTTTCAAACCATGATGAGATTAGAAATAAGTTTGACAATATAAACGAACGTATTTCTAACTTAAACCTACAACTAATTAACACTCAAAAAATGACAACAAAGAATGATCAAACAAATCAGAGAACAGAACATAAATTAAATAAAAGTGTCTTAAATAGAAAGCTACAAATGAAGAAAACTACAATTTAACACAAACAAAAAAAATCCGCAAAACCTCACTATAATAAAGAAGACAAAAAGATGTTTTATCCTCCAGGACTTCAAAACAAAGTTGAGGATAAAAAAGAAGAACTAATAAAATGGATTAAAGAACTGTCAGAAGAATCATTAAAATGTGCGAGACAGAAACCTGATACTTTACTTGATTTGTTTTTTTTGTCCCTAACAACACTTACAAAAATACAATCTGGCAAGCCAAACTTGGAAAGCAACCTGGAAAAAGAAAAAGATTAAAGATGGAGTCAAGAGACGTGATTCAACTTATCAGATGGAATATTATATGACTAAACACTTGTTTGAATATGGTTAATATATATTAATATAAATAAAGCAGGGATTCTCTGAGACTTTAAAATCATCCATCACTTATATTCTGGATATGTTATTTATACACAGGCAATCCTCAACTTATGACCACAACTGAACCTCAAAATTTTGTTACTAAGCAAGATAGATGTTAAGTAAGTTCTGCCCCATTTTATAACTTTTCTTGCTATAGTTATTAAGTGAATACTGCAGTTGTTAAGTTGGTAACATGGTTGTTAAGTGAATCTGGCCTCCCAATTGACTTTGCTTGTCAGAAGGTTGCAAAAGGTGATCAGATGATCCCCAGACACTGCAACTGTCATAAATATGAGTCAGTTGCCAAGAGTCTGATTCTGATCACATGACAATGGGGATGCTGCAACCACCATAAGTGTGTAAAACAGTCATAAATCATTTTTTTCAGCGCTGTTGTAATTTTAAATGGTCACTAAATAAACTATTGTAAGTCAAGGACTACCTGTATCTAAGACCATTGCAATTAGAATTCCCTGGCTTGAATGTAAAAAAAAAAAACCCTATTTCCAAAAACAAAACAAAACAATACAGCCATCCTTTTTTTTTTTTTTTTTTGACACAGACATTCTACTTGGATCTTCAGTTGAAGGGACTCAACTCAATATGTAGCAATAGCATTAGTATTTAGACTTATATACTGCCCCATTCCATTGACAGCACTTTACAATATGGAAGGATTATCTGCATAATCTGGGTCCTCATTTTACCAACCTAGAAGGATGGAAAACTAGGTCAGCCTTGACCCTATCAGGATCAAACTCCAGGCTGTGGACAGAGTTTTGCCTGAAATACTGCACTTTAACCACTGCGCCACCAAAGCTCATGTAATTCATTTTGGTCTCTGTGTTTATAACTTATACCTGTGTGTTTATAATAACTTAAAGTATTCAATAGAGTCCAAGTTAAATCATTAACTACAGGCAGAAATTGGACTTATAACTTGCTGTGCTTCCCCTCCTGCTCCCCTGCATTTTTTAATGCCAAGTACTAGGGAAGATATACTAGTCTTTATAGATATGCAACAGCAGCCCTATTAATTCTCCAGAGAACACTTTGGTAACTTTCAGATTCAAATTTAATTGCCTTTATAAGTATCCAATTCAGATCTATTGGATCTGTCTGAATCACCTCAAGATTCACCGAGTACTCAATGTACACCTACTTACTGCTTTAACATTTATATTTTCCTTGTAATATTATAGGTGCATCTAAGTTTTTGTAAGCTTTGCAGCTATTTGACCAGTGTGTTAAAATATTAAGCTTATTAGAGTCAAGTGTTTTAAAAGATTCAGCACAGTTATCTATGTTTCTGTATTACATTACATATTTAATACTTTCTCCCCATCACTGAGGCATCAGTAAGGAGAAAAGAGAAGCTGCCAAGAATCATATTATATTGAGCAAAGGCTAGTTCTTTGTAGCATTTATTTCACACTCAATATGGTAGCTAATTCTTATAACACACAGGCGATAATAAGAAGAGAATACTGCAAAATATTATTATTTTAAGATGAGGATGATGAGGAAATAAAGGAAGAGGGACTTTCTTTTAAATTACCCTAAAAAAAGAATTATTTTACCATTCCTAGTCTAGAAATGGAAAATTGGGTTTGTATTTTAAGGAAATTGACCTAACTTGCAGTTCACTTCATAGTTCTTCTTGCCTTGAGGGATGGTTTTGTTTGGAGCTTTACTGATTTGAATAACCTACTTAGAGTTCTGTTGCAGTGTGTTACAGGGAGCCCTAAAAAAATAAGTGTTGTTTTTAGTGAAAAGGCCATTTATACTTTAAATTAATTCAGAAACTACATCAGTAGCATCTTGTTGCTTTTGTCATGGCTTCACAGAGCAAGCTACTTCCCTTTTGTTTGTGTTTGATATGTTGTGACATACATAAAAAATGGGTGAAAGGGCAGAGTGTGCATCACAAGAATGGTTTTGGCATTCTGAACACACACACACCCCTGTTTCCTCCCCTGCAAACATTGCTGAACTAAGGGCAAGAAATTAATCCCTATCAGGCTGACTGGAAACAGCAAGTTACAGATCCTGGAACCAGTAAGCGCCAAAAGCAAATTTTGACATGAAAATTAAACTCCAATAAATATGCTTTCTTCTAGTTTAATTTCTAAAAATGAGTACCACACTTTTCCTCCATTTCTAGGCAGGGAAACATAAACATTATTTCATAAGTTCTAAAACATTTTACTTTAAAAACTACATATATTCCCAAACCCAAAGAAAACAATCATAGCCCAAAGGAAAGAATCACATGAAATGGTATGCTCAATTTGTATCCTCAACCTGTCACTCAAAGCTGGCCATCCCTACAAGTTTATCAACTACTTGAGAACACATGCAGTGGTAAAGCTGTTGGAGTGGAACTGGAAGTGGCCTAGATTTTAGTCCATGTTCAACCTCAGGAAGTCATTGGGAGACTTTGGGCAATCATTCAATCTTACAAATTTCAGAGGTAGTTGGCTGCTGTAGAATGAGCAAGTGCTGTTTATGCTGCCCTAATCTTTTAAACAAAAGGCAGAATATAAAAATTAATGAATGAATAAATAAATTATAAAGTCAGCCCCTGGCCATAAAAAACTTGTCCAACTCTGCTTGAAAGTGTCCACAAGGCTCTAAGTACACCTCTTTTTAAAAAAAAAATGTTAATACATTAACGCTTAGGAGCATAAAGTTTCTGGACATAAACTGCATGTTCTGCAATCTTGTGCCAGACAGGGTGAGAATGCCTCTTTTAAAGAACATTCACAGAAGGTCCCATTTGGTTTTCTAAGAGAGAACTCTGAGCTGCGTGGAACATCTGCAGAAAACTCAAATCCAAACTGGAGTGTCAGTTGCCAGACCATGTGCTACTTTCATTCAAACTGTGTGCCAAAGCCATTCCTCCCTAGTTACCTAATGCATACAACAGCATGTAATTACCTCCCAAATACATGCTTACAAATAATGAAGCAATTATGTATATCATTTACCCACCATAATTGAAGTGGCCTAGTAAAGCAAAGATTAATTAGTATGTAATTTTCAGGTTTTGTATCTCGGTATCCTCCAAGTTCCTAATATGTAGCATGTGACTCTGTGTTCTTTAGCTAATAAGAGAAATATTAGTTTACCTCAATTCATGCTTTAAAAATATATTTATAGCATTCATAAAATGTAAAAATGTTCTTCTGTCTCAAGAGGCCATTTATGCCATAATAGAGTAATTTTAAGATAATGTATACCAATTCATATCTTATTTAATCAACCAAAGATTGATTAAATGCACAAACCTATTGGGACTCTTTGGTACAAGATCTCTGTTCATCTATCCCCTATTGGAATGAAGTCATGCCATGTGTCAGTGCACAACTAATGCCAAGAGGCAATATCATTGGACACCTGCCAAAGCACATATTCCACTCCCATCCTCTCTCCTCAGTCATAGTTCCTCTCTCATGGTTACCACTTATCCACCTTTTTTCTTGAGGCAGTGGCAAGAGTAAGGCATCCACAACTTGTGTGCCCCTGCCCAGTGGAAAACTATGTGTGATGCATTGTAGTTCACAGGCAGAGGAAGCTTTCTAATGCAAAACATTCCAATTTCAATTCACAGATGGAAAAAAGACTTCTAACTTAATATGAGTCAAGAATCACAGCCAAATAGCCCAGGATAGGCAGACAAAGGAGGAAAAATGCCTGTATTGTCTGGATTGAGGCCAAACAGTGAGCAGATGTGTCACATTGGACCTTTTTAAAGAAAATGAGTCCACTGACAACATTTTTCATCAGGAGTCCTGAAAATCCAAACCCATCACACCTTAATCCCCTAAATATAATGAGCATTGTTCAAGACTTAGAAAATAGATTAGGATCCACGAGTTCAGAAAGATTCTAACACAGCTACCAGATGAGCCTCTTTTAGGAAGTCATTATCACAAACTATGGACAGTTATTAATGCTTATTCACTAAACTTATTTGTTTCCATAGTTTGGCTCACCTAGATCTACAATCAAGATGCTACTATTAACACACACACACTTATTTAACTAATTAACAACACCTGGAGAAGCTTTTCTACTGAAATCTTAAACCCCAAGTAAAAGGCAATCTTTCAGAGAATATGTTCTTAAAGTAGTTAAGATTCTATACATTTTAATGACATGACTTTGAATTCCATCCAGACATGGAACAGAAGCAGTGGCCTAATATGATCCTGCTGGACAACATCTATTAACAATTTTGCTGCTCTAGCTTGAACCAGCTGGTGTTTGTAAGTTATGTTCAAAAACAGCCTGGGGTATCATGCATTTAGGTAATTATACAGGCAGAGAACATAAACAGACTGGTGTGCATTCTCAATCTTAAATTGAGAACAGTCATTCTGTGCCATAAAGAACACTTGTGATTCCTGCAATAATGCTGTTTTCATGACAATCTTAAAGTATGAACCTGACTTTTTATAATGCAGTTCTGTTCAAAGCAGGCCAAATGTCCTTTAGCCATTATCACAAACAATGGACAGTTATTGACGCTTATTCAGTAAACTTATTTGTTTCCATAGCTTGGCTCACCTAGATCTAATGAAAATGACAGCTTGAGTTTCATGTTATCCATATATTTGTATACTACAACCCAGCCTACCATTTACATAGACATTAAACATCATGGGATACTTTTAAAAAAAGGTATCTGGAAACTGCTAACCTCTGCATCACAGTCTGAATCAGCCATGTAAACAAAACACAGTATCCCCAACAATAGGCTATACAGAAGTTTGATGTACCAAAGCTGCCTAATAGCACAAGGCATCTTTGTTCATTTTCATTCTGATTGTAGGCAAAAAATTGTTGCTTAGATGGAGAGTTTTGAAGCATATTTTATCATATACAGAAAGCATCAAGTTCAAATCTTGGTGATATCTCCAATAAAATAACCAAATAAGAGATAATGTAGAAGACTCTTGTCTAAATCCTAGAAAGACACTGAGAATTTAAATAGAACAAGGCTAATAAAGGTGTGATCCCCAGATTTTGCAGTATTGGACATTGACTATCAGCTTCTCTGATTAGGACTAGTAAGAATTTCCAAAGGTGTTTTTTTTTTCATGAGGCAATTGGACTTCAAACGTTTTTCTTTGAACATATTTACTTCTCATCCAGAGCTTCTTCAGCTCTGACTGGATGGTGGGGAATGGCAGGATTTATATTCCTTGCAGATAGCTGATCATTTGCGTTCTTTTAGTGAGTCATTGAAGCTAAACGTATACATTAAGGAAGACAGAAGCCTTAACATTAAAATTTACAGAAAACACACAGATCAATATTTACATTTTGATTCTCACCACCCACTGGAGCACAAAATGGGAGTTATGAGAACCCTACCCCACCGAGCTGAAGATGGGAAAGAAAAAGAACTAAAACACATCAAGGAAGCCCTCAGAACTTGGCTATCCCAAGTGAGCCTTCATCAAATCCAAAAAAAGACCCAGTAGGAGTTCCTCCATAACAGACAAAGAAAAGAAGAAAACAATAAATGAAACAATTTAGTCATTCATATTGGAAAAGCTCAGAGGATCTTCAGCTAACACAATACATGTGCACATTTCAAACCCAAGAATGCACTAAGGCAGAAGCTTGTCCATTCCAAGGATAAACACCCAGACACAAACTGAGCAATGTGGTATATGCACTACAATGCAGTGAGCCATGTGCAGTTCTGTCCATGGGGAAACAAAACAATCACTTCATAAACCCATGGCACAACATAGGAGAACAAACCCATCAGGACAAGATTCAGCAGTCCATCTGCATTTAAAGGACAAAGGCCACTCTCTCAAAGACAATGAAGTCCACATTTTGGACAGAAAGGACTGCTGGTTTGAAAGATGGGTCAAAGAGGCCATCTATGTAAAAATTGAACAGCCCTCTTTTAACAGAGGGGGAGGGATATGACATCATCTATCTCCAGTCTACAACAAGTCCTTTCAACAGTTCCAAGAAGGCTCCACACCTATTTGTGCTACTCAGGTGACACAGATAAGCCTCCAGAGGCTTCAAAGACTCACTAAAAGAATGCAGGTGACCAGCTGTCTGCAAGGAGTATAAATCCTGCCATTCCCCACCATCCAATCACAACTGAAGAAGCTTCTTGGAAGAGAAGTGAAACATCTTCAAAGAAAAACAAGAAAGTCCAGTTGCCTTGTGAAAAAAAGCACCTTTGGGACAATCATAACCTGGATGACTGAGAATCTTCATAGACTAGTAAGAATTGATGATGTAAAGATTTTCCACTCTTGAATAAGCCATGCTAGTCTTCTAACTTGGCAGGATTAACCTGCTCCCTCAAGCTTTTCTTTAATGTTCTGTCCCTGCCAATCTATTTCTTACTCTCTGCCATAATTATCTACTCTGCCTTTTGCAACAGACCTTAACCTGTCATTCCAACCTGAAGTTTTTGCTTGCGCCATCAGAAATTTTAGCTTCCTTTTTCCTTCTGAATATTTAGCACTATAATTTCTTTCAGTAAAGGCCAATACATGTTCAAAAACCAACCTTTACTGATGAAAATAAATGTGTGTTCATTGTCTTTCCCAGAGCATAAAAGATATTCACAATTTTTAGATGATTTTTCATTCCTACAAAATCATATACTGGATTTACTGTAACTAAGATCAGCATCAGCTCTGAAACTAAAATCTAAGCATATCTAACTCATATTTCCAAATGCAGAAAACAAGTAAGCTGTCAAACCAAAAATAAATGAAGGTGCTATCTGAGCTTGGTGTATAATTAACAATGAATAAAATTCAATTAAATTGAAGGTAGGATTACTGAAAAAACAGCAGCCATATTTCCACATCCAATGTAATCATGACAATAGTTAGAGAAACATTTGAGCTCTTGCCCAAGCTGAAAAATCTCAGTGTGTAAAGAACAAGTATTTGAAGTTTCTAGCAATGCAGCTATTTTTCACTTATAAGCAACTTGTTTCTTTTGAATGTTTGATATCTAACAATAATGCAAAGACAATTTAGAGGTTGATTTGCAGATTTATTGCAAAAGTACAGTATGAGGGCACTAGGGGCTCTTATTCTTTACTTTCAAGGATAGTTTTTGCATTGCCAGCTATTACAGAGATGAATAATGCTATACTATCCTTAGGAAAACCAGAAGCAAATTATATTCTGCTGCTGCTATTGAAACAAACACATATTTGTTGATCCAAATAGTTCTATTATATTGGAGTTTGTAATAAAGTAATAGTTTTGAAAATTTGGGCTGGAGGATATAATTTCCAATAATTTTTAAATCAAAATTGCCCTAGATTTTAGATCTTTTCTTGCTGTTTTTTTTCTCAAAAAACCATAGTACTCAGATATATCTATTTACAAGATTTTTTGCAACATATATATATATATATATATATATATATATATATATATATATATGTAGGTCTTTGGTTGTTCGGGTTTTCTCCCGTGTAAAATTGGAAGTTCAGCTGCTCGAAGCACGAAGCTGAAAACACCAGCCTGAAGATGACGAATGGGACTTCGTCGAAACGTCGCCAAGACACTTCCAATTTTACGCGGGAGAAAACCCGAACAACAAAAGACCTACATACAAATACCTGCGAAAACCTCAGAAAACAAATATATATATATATATATATATATATATATATATATATATATATATATATATCATTATGATGCAATCTTCGATCTCCGGGAAGAGTATACTCCAGTTATTTATTGTTAAAACAACATTTAAAACAATAAAAACAGTTATATACAAGATTAAAACAACTTAGCTTTCGCTGGTCCTCTGCCAGAGTCCTCAGAGTGGGGCTTAAGGGGTGGGAAGTTCTTTTTATCCCCTTGCTGATCCAATTGCCTACTCATTGCCCTCGTGACAGGGCCACTATTCCTGATTGCCTGTGACTGCCTTAACTGTTCCGCCCTCTCTTTTTTGCACTCTAACATTGTATTTATATGGGGGAGACAGCCAAATGAATAAAAACTTGGATACATGAATATAAATTGGCTGTCAGAAGGCAGGAGCAATACTCTCAAATATGGACGCACATGATTAATACCGGACATTCTTTTGATTTCAAGGAGGCAGAAGCCATTGCCCAGGACACCTCCAAGGAGGACGCTTACTAAAGGAGGCCTGGTTCTCCAACACAGACTCCATCAACCGATGTATAGAACTGCCCTCGGCGTACCAGGCACTAAGAGTGCAGGAAGAGCATGTCAAGAGACGGATGCCGATTGTCAGAGGCGAAACCAGGACTGGTGGGGGGGGGGGGTATTTACTACATGACTAGACATAGGGAGGATCCCATAGACACGTCATAGGTAGAGACAGATGAGGGAATATTAGGGTCACAGACAGGTAAGGGTAGTAAAGGAAGAGGAGGTGGATATGATGAGGGACTGCAAGGAGAAGGGGACCAGGGAAGACTCTTGGGAACAGCAGAATTGATCGTACGGCCCAGAACATGGGGGAGGGGTATGCCCGACCCCAGGGGACTGATCAAAAGGAAAGGGGAGAGAGAAAAGAATAGAAAAGATGAGGCACGTAAGATTAGAAGCATATTCACGGGGGGAGAGGGGATATTTGAGAAGGGAGTAAGAATGGAGGAGAATAGCCAGGAACAGCAGGTAGAGCTGCAGATTAGAGGGGGGAGGAAACAGGAGAGGGTGGGGTTGATAGGAATGGAGAAGGGCAGGCAGGAATAATAGGCAGGACAGTAGTTTTGGGGGGGGAGTTTGGGAAGGAGAGTCCAACAGGAACGCAGGTTGGTAGATGGGAACAGTACATAGGACAGCAGGTAAGGGGAGGAAGAATGCTGGAAGGAACAGCAAACAGAGCTGTGGATTGGAGAGGGGGGGAGGAAACAGGAGAGGGTGGGACTGACAGGAAAGGAGAAGAGCAGATAAGAATAGCAGGCAGGATGGCAGATTGGGGGGGAGGAAAGCTTGAGAAGGAGGCTTTAATAGGAATGGATGTTGGCATGTGGAAATAGCATGTAGGACAGCAGGTCAGAGGAGGAGAAATGTTAGAAAAGAGAGGATGGATAGAAATGGATGAACAACAGGTAAGTCAGCAGATTATGGGGAGGACATTGGAGAGGGGAAGATGGACAGTGGGGGAGGAGGGTAAACAGGAACAGCAGGTAGAGCAGCGGATCAGGAAAGAAAAGACATTGAGGAAGAGAACATCAATAGGAATGGTTGATGAAAGGCAGGAGCAATATGTTAATCAACAAGTGGAAGTGTTGAAGGAAGGGGGGAAGGATGACAGGAATGGACAACAAAGGGTGTATGAATCGGCAGGCTAGGGAGTTGGAGGAGGGAGATGAGATAAGAACTGGCAATGGAATGCAAAAACGGCAGGCGGACCAGCAGCCCAACAAGACTCGTGTATTGCCGAATCGGAGGAGGCACATTGCATTGGGCAGAGAGGAGGAATTGAGGAGTGTGTTAATGATAACAGCGCAGGGAGGGGGAGGCAGCACAAGGATGACGGAGCAGAAAAATACAATGTTAGAGTGCAAAAAAGAGAGGGCGGAACAGTTAAGGCAGTCACAGGCAAAGGGGATAAAAAGAACTTCCCACCCCCTAAGCCCCACTCTGAGGACGCTGGCAGAGGACCAGCGAAAGCTAAGTTGTTTTAATCTTGTATATAACTGTTTTTATTGTTTTAAATGTTGTTTTAACAATAAATAACTGGAGTATACTCACGGGTGTTTGTATGTAGGTCTTTGGTTGTTCGGGTTTTCTCCTGCGTAAAATTGGATATATATATATATATATATATATATATATATATATATATATATATATATGATCCACTGCTCTACCTGTTGTTCCTGTTTACTCTCCTCCCCCACTGTCCATCTTCCCCTCTCCAATCCTCCCCGTAATCTGCTGACTTGCCTGTTGTTCATCCATTTCTGTCCATCCTCTCTTTTCTAGCATTCCTCCTCCTCTGACCTGCTGTCCCACATGCTGTTCCCACATGCCAACATCCATTCCTATTAAACCCTCCTTCTCCAGCTTTCCTCCCCCCCAATCTGCCATCCTGCCTGCTATTCTTATCTGCCCTTCTCCTTTCCTGTCGGTCCCACCTTCTCCTATTTCTTCCCCCCCTCTCCAATCCACAGCTCTGTTTGCTGTTCCTTCCAGCATTCTTCCTCCCCTTACCTGCTGTCCTACGTACTGTTCCCATCTATCAACCTGCGTTCCTGTTGGACTCTCCTTCCCAAATTTCCCCCCCCAAAACTACTGTCCTGCCTATTATTCCTGCCTGCCCTTCTCCATTCCTATCAACCCCACCCTCTCCTGTTTCCTCCCCCCTCTAATCTGCAGCTCTACCTGCTGTTCCTGACTATTCTCCTCCATTCTTACTCCCTTCTCAAATAGCCCCTCTCCCCCCATGAATATGCTTCCAATCTTAAGTGCCTCATCTTTTCTATTCTTTTCTCTCTCCCCTTTCCTTTTGATCAGTCCCTGGGGTCGGGCATACCCCTCCCCCATGTTCTGGGCCATACAATCAATTCTGCTGTTCCCAAGAGTCTTCCCTGGTCCCCTTCTCCTTGCAGTCCCTCATCATATCCACCTCCTCTTCCTTTACCTGTCTGTGACCCTAATATTCCCTCATCTGTCTCTACCTGTGGCGTGTCTATGGGATCCTCCCTATGTCTAGTCATGTAGTAAATACCCCCCCACCAGTCCTGGTTTCGCCTCTGACAATCAGCATCCGTCTCTTGACATGCTCTTCCTGCACTCTTAGTGCCTGGTACGCCGAGGGCAGTTCTATACATCGGTTGATGGAGTCTGTGTTGGAGAACCAGGCCTCCTTTAGTAAGCGTCCTCCTTTGGAGGCGTCCTGGGCAATGGCTTCTGCCTCCTTGAAATCAAAAGAATGTCCGGTATTAATCATGTGCGTCCATATTTGAGAGTATTGCTCCTGCCTTCTGACAGCCAATTTATGTTCATGTATCCTAGTTTTTATTCCTTTGGCTGTCTCCCCCGTATAATTACATTGGCAGTCTTTGCAATGCACTCTGTATACGACCGCTGATCTTTCTTCCTTCAGTAATGGCTCTTTAGGGCGCATGACTTTCATCTGGAGTGTTTGATCAGGCCGGTGAGCGACTTTGATATTATAAGGCGCCAATATGCGCGCTGTTGCTTCCGATACTCCCTGGACATACAGTATTGTTGTCCGGGCCATTGTCCCTGCGGGGTTCTTGACATTTGCTATACCTCTGAATGAAACTAGTTGGGTAGCCATTCCACTTACACACTTGATAAAGATGCGCACGCTCCCTCTGCTTAGCCCTCCTGGTATTACAGTGCGTGTCTATACGTGCAAATAATGTCCTTACGCATGAGATCTTATGGGCTGCTGGGTGATTGCTCATATAGTGCAGCATCCTGTCGGTGTGAGTGGCTTTTCTATACACCGTCGTATGGAGGGCACCATTAATTTGACGTGTAATTATACGGGAGAGACAGCCAAACGAATAAGTCTTTATCGCCGAGCCGCATTCCTAGAACGTCGTCTTATACACCGGAAACTACCAGTATTTCCGGCGTATAAGATGACTTAGCGTATAAGACGACCCCCGTCTTTGGCGCCGATTTTAGCGCTCACGGAAGTCGCCTTATACAGTATATATATATATATATATATATATATATATATATATATATATATATAGAGAGAGAGAGAGAGAGAGAGAGAGAGAGAGAGAGAGAGAGAAGAAAGAGAGATATACGGTAGAGAGAGAGAGAGAGAGAGAGAGAAGAAAGAGAGAGAGAGAAAGAGAGTTTTTATACAGTGTGTGTGTGTGTGTGTGTGTGTGCATGCGTGTATGTTATAGTTTTTGCCCTAGCCACTGTGCATGATGTATACTTACTCTATTTAGATGGATTTATATGTGTCACTTTAATCTAGGCATAGGTAAAAAGATTTTTTTTTCCTTTTTCATAAAATCTCATTGAAGTTGGCAGCAGATGCCCTAATTACATGCCACTGATATAAGTGTGAATAATTAGGAGAAATTCTAGAAAGGTTCCTTTAAGAGGAATGTTCTATTCTTATTCCACAATCTCATTTTCATTTCCAGTGGTAGGGCTGGTTCTTCTGCTTCCAGTCAGTATTGACCTTTATGGACTAGAGATAACTCCAAATATTGCTTTGAATTTTTCTACCAAATACATGAGCAGACAACAGAAGAATACCAAAGATTATATAAAGGAAAGGTTCCTCTAGTACAGGGGTGTCAAACTGCCGGCCCACGGGCCAGTTTCATTATACCGAAGCCACAGCCACCCCATTGCTGGCAATGCAAAAAGAGTTACAATACATCATGACATGTCACATGATGTGGCTAATTTGACACCCGTGCTCTAGTACCTTTCCTTAAAAAGATCAATGGAAAAAGCTCCCTAGTGATACTCTTTCTTGGGATTTAATGAAGCATGTGAAACCAGATAAGTTGCAAATCATCAAACAGATTACTGTGTAATCGTAAACAACTTTATACATAGCTTGGCTGTCTTGTAACTAAATAAGTGCCAAAATGCCACATTTTATTCATGAAAAATTCTCCAATTTTCTTTCTTTTTCTTTTCTTTTTTTCTTTTCTTTTTTTTGTTTTTTTGAAGGCAGATTCTTTCATTAAACCAAAGAGATAGTAAGGGTAAAATATTGGCATATTTCTCTGCACAGCAGTAAAGTGAATTAATAGACTGACTCAATCTAAGAAAATCTCCTCTGGTCTTTGAAACCATGATCATTGTCCAGTGAGTCTCCAGATAGGTATTCTGTTGATTAATTAGTATGGCTACTACATTAGCGCAGCTGGTAAGTATTAAGATAGATGACATAAAAACTAGCAATGGTTATGTATACATATAACTGTTTAGTTTTAAAGACACCAAGCATCATACCAAGTATCCACTACTTTGGAAGAGTGGAGAAAGAACAGGACATTTCATTTTTGTTCTGGCTACAAGCAATCAACTATTGTATATCGTTCCAATATTGTCTATAATAAAGATTATAATCTAGGCCAGTGGTTCTCAACCTTTTTAATGCCGCGACCCCCAACCGGTCGTAAGTTGAGGACTACTCAACCGGTCATAAGTCGAGGACTACTCAACTGGTGCAGCACCATTTGCAGAATGCGACTTTTGGCGGGCTCACCAGGGCAGAGACAGCCTGGACAATTCCTATTGGCTTTTGAAAGCCAATAGAATTAGACTCTATTCAAGAGAGTCTAATTCTATTAGCTTTCAAAAGCCAATAGAATAAAAGGGAGTAGCACAGCTAAGAAAAAGGGGGGAAAAATGGCGGACTGCGTTGTTTGGGACCACCGTGAAATGGTCTTTCGACCCCAAATGGGGTCCTGACCCACAGGTTGAGAACCACTGATCTAGGCAATCCATGCCAATAAATCATCAGCCTAGTTAAGGCAAGAAGTCAAATGAAACCACTGAATGTTAGAAAATCTTCTGAATCATGGGTGAGGAACCTGATAAGCTGTTCATGTCTCATTGTTAGATCTACCTCAACTTCATCAAACTCTAATATAAATCACAACACATTGATATGAAGTTGGAGATCAGTGAGGAAGAACCTATATTTTGCAAAGATTTAAAAGCACACTGCTAGCCAGGAAAAGGACAGAACAGATTTTTAAAATGATAAAAAGAAATTGTTATTGGCTTTATTCTTATCATCTTCTTTATAAAGTAGATGGTCAGAAATTAAGGTAGTCAAGATGGAATGAACTAGCACAGTGCATGGTTTGCAGAATTTAAATTGTAAAATGAATATAGAAGCTGAAAAAGGAGAGTATCAATTAAGGGCAATCTGCATGCTTCCAACTAATTCAGAAGAAGTATTTCAGAGCTTAAAGCAGGGGTCTTTAAACTTGGCCCTTTTATGACTTGTGGACTTCAACTCCCAGAATTCCTCAGCCAGCATGTCTGGCTGAGGAATTCTGGGAGTTGAAGTCCACAAGTCATAAAAGGGCCAAGTTTGAAGACCCCTGGCTTAAAGCAATTGGACATATTTTAGCTTGCTACGAAAGCCTAAAAAGTGTCACTGCTACAGTATTTGGAAAGTTAATGCAATACAGAAAACATTGGCATGAAACTTTTATCTACATTTTTTAAAAATCTAATGTAACCGCCAGCTTAAAGGGATAGAAAAAAATGGCAAGGAATGTTAATTTTATATTTTTACCTTAGTGTATTTCATACTTTTTTGTATTTCTACTATTCTTATATTTCAGTGGATCAAAGAGTTCTCTAATCCACCCAGAGAACTTTTATAACTGAGTTCATTACAAATGAACAAGCAAGTAACCAGATAGGACAATCTGCTCTAGGCTAATAAATTTATGCTCCTTCTACAGCTATTAATATATTTGTACTCGAGCAAAATAAATACCAGAGAAGAAAAAGAACAACTACTACGACTACCATGAAACTGGGTAATAATTGCCAGTTAATCTTGCTGCTTTGCAGCTGAACATGAATGCTAGATCCATCTACCGGAGGTTATTTGAGATCTATTAACATCTTTCTCATCATTTCTTTTTTCTGTTTCTTGAAGGCAAATTACAGGAGGCTGTGTTTAGAGCACACATTTAAATGTTCTACAGCAGTGTTTCTCAACCTTGACAATTTTAAGGCACGTGGACTTCAACTCCCAGAATTCCACAGCCAGCAATGCTAGCTGTGGAATTCTGGGAGTTGAAGTCCACATGCCTTAAAATTGTCAAGGTTGAGAAACACTGTTCTACACAGTTGGATATTTGTTGTAACAATCAACATATCAATCAAAATATTCATAAAAAACAACTCAAATTTGGCATAAAAATATTCAAGAAATATCAGAAAGAGGAAAAAAAAAACCTATTTGGGTCTAGTGGTTAAAACATGAGACCAGAAACCAAGAGACTGTGAGCCACTCTCTTTTCTCAGCCCAATCCACTCACATAAGGAGGAGGAAGGAATATTATACATGTTCATCCCACTCAGCTATTTCAAAAACAATAAAAATGGGATTTTTAAAAATCCTATATATATATATATATATAATTTCCACTTTATAACTGAGGGGAGCATTGTAGATGACTGATCTCTACTTATAGAAATAATCAGGATTTTTTTAAACTTTCAGAATTGTGTTCCTTTGCCCATGTCCCTATAGATTAGAAATTAATAATTACCCACAGCATTTTGTTTTTACCTCATCAATTGGAATGACAGAAAAAGTCATAATTCCATTCCATGGTTATAAAGAATTTATGTTGTTCAGGTTCAGCTTAAATAAAACTAGCTAATTTCCATAGAATAACCATATTCTGGGTTTCAATAATTCAAATCTGTGGGAAACTGATCAGAACACTTTCTCTTTAGAAAAGGTTCTAGTTATTTGATATGTTCAGCAGAAAAGATTGAAACTATAATTTTATTAGTACTGATTAGAAAAAAGGTATAATAATATATTTCAAATACTGCTGTCATAGAGAAACCAGAAATTACCGTATCTGTGATCTATAATTCCATGTATACTATTGTGAGAATGCATAACAAGTCTATCAACTCTCAGCATATCTGCAAACCATAATAAAATTCTCAGTAACTATCTCACATGGCATGTTAAATATTCATATATGTATTGCAAATTATTTGGTCACAGTAAAATCATGCTCTTTATTATTGTGGTATCATATTACACTGTTTTGATACTGAACAGACACACTTGCACATTATGCTCTCAAAAACATGCACATTTTTGTATATACTAATGCTGGTCTATGACCGTAAAAAAATTGTTGTTGTTGTTGTTGTTGTTGTTGTTGTTGTTGTTATTGTATATACATTTGTTCGTACATTTTGTACAGTGGTACAAAAATAACTAATGAAATGTTGGGGCCTCATAAATCCAACCCCAACTCTCACAGCTGTATCCTAAGATATGATACTTGTAAGTTACATGGTTTGGGTACAGTGATGGGATTCAGCCAGTTTGCACCACTTCGGCAGAACTAGTAGCTAATTTTGTGTTGCCCAGGCCCAGAATGGACTTCTGAAAGCTGCATCCACACAGAGAATTGGTTGTTCACATATTTGAATCCCACCACTGTTTGGGTAGTATGTTTTTTCTTCCACAACCTAAAAAAATAATAAAATGAAACAAACAATACATTATGAGTTTTATTCTGTTTTTGCTTTCCTCTTCCATAAAGTACCAGTAAATGAATACATTAATCTATAGATTAGAATAAAGATCATAGTGTGCTGTTTCATAAGAGCGCCTTAACATTCACAAGACAAATGATGGCTCTAATGAAATGAAATGTATTATGAATGGAATTTTGCTTTTGTTTTGAGTCACTCCGATCTATAAAGAGAAGCATTTTAGGTTATAAGCTTAGGGATTTAGTAAATTTGGCTGAAAATGTAATTATTTTTTCTCACCGCTACTTAAATGGTCTGACAATCTAACATACAAAGCAGCTACAATTAGTTAGGACTTTCTTAATTTCAACACTCCTGAGAAAGAATGTCAATTTCTTGAGAAATTAGCTATCTATATGCTATTACTAAAAAAGTACAATTAAGAACTTAATCAAGTTTTTTTTAAATCATATAACTTATGGTATCTTTCTTTGCCAGTAACAGGAAACTTTAATATATTTGGTGAATACTAGAGATGTGGAAAAACTGTAGTTTAATTAATGAAATGTTTTGACTTTCATACCTAAAACCTATATTTTATTATAGGTTTTAAGTTTTTTGCTATTTTTTTTTAATTCTCTAGGACAGAACTTTTCAACCAGTGGTATGGGTACCACCTGTGATACATTGGTACCTGACACGTGGTATGCGACCATCCTAGAAAAGTGGTAGCAGGGGAGGGGAATGAGCTGAACCGGTGGCAGCACTGCACAAGCCTGAGCGAGACATGGCTGGAGCTGCAGGACTGTCAGGGCTCAGCGGAAGCGCCAGGATCAGCACCAGGCTCCAGCTGGAGTTCAGCGCTGATCCTGGCACTTCTGCTGAGCCCAGAAGAAGCACTGATCAGCTGGAATGTTGCAGCATCATCAGGGTCTTGTGATTTACATTCAGATGCTTGGCAACTGATTCATATTTATGACGGTCACAGTTTCCCAGGGTCATGTGAAGTGACCAAAACCTGCTGCAACCACCCAGCAGACAGGGGGAATAAAAACCAAACATCCCCCACCCCACCCCCACTGCCAATCCTCAACAGAAATGCTCACAACAATGAAAACCTCGGACAGAAGGAAAAGCGCCGCCGGGTGGGCAGGCAGGTATCTTGCTCAACTGTGGCTTGGGGGGCACCTTTTTCAGTGCATTGTAACTTCGAAGAGTCACTAAGAGAACTGTTGTAAGTCGAGGACTACCTGTACTTTATCACTTTTTTCCCTTTTTTTTTTTTGGGTCATCAAGTTTTTGATACCTTGCTAGGTGACTGGTGGTACTCGGATGTCACCATATCCTAAAAGTCGTACAATGGGCGAAAAGGTTGAAAAGCCCTGCACTAGGACATCCTTTGTAGAGCCCATGTTTCAAGCTACCAAATATATAAAGTCCTTCTCAAGATATCTGACACATTTTTGTCATTATCCTAAAGATTATCTGATAGTCTTTCTGTGAGAGGTGAATATATTCTTGGTAGGTGATATCTAAACTGTTTTTTATTCTTTTGCAACTTCAGGCAGAATAGCAATAATGCTAGCACTTAGACCTATGTACTGCTCCATAGTGCTTTACAGCATTCTCTGCACAGTTTACAGAGTCAGCATTTTGTCCCCAACAATCTGGGTCCTCATTTTATCAACCTCAGAAGGATGGAAGGCTGAATCAACCTTGAATCCCATCAGGATCGAACTCTAGGCTGTGGACAGAGTTTGCCTGCAATACTAACCATTATGCCCCAGAAATTCTGGTAGGAAATCAGTGGGAAGTAGTTTTGACTAAATATTAACATTAGATACAAATATATAAGAAAAAATGTTTCCATATGCTTCTTTCACATATCAGAACATTCTGATTGCATATATGTATACAGAAACATACAGCCTCTAAAGGCAGATGGATAAGCTGTAAACAAAGCATATTTTGTGATGATGTGCCCAATTCTGACTCAGTTTGGAATCTTTTTGATGCTAAATTGCATGTAATTTTACAAAATGATAAAGTATATTTGATGAAGCAAATCTGCAGAGCTTGAGCAATTGTTTTCTGAGGCAGAACCACAACATGCTGCATTGTGATAATGACACTACTATGCTAATCAGCCAAGATGGAGAAAAATCTATTGAGCTTGCATAATTTATAATTTCCAAAATAATTAGCAGCTGTTAATACCCTCTTAGAAACTGGACCAAGCAGGAAGATCCTTATTATCCTGCTTCGGCATAGAAGCCATTACAGATATTTCTGTAAGAGTCTAGAATTCCCATATCATGCTCATTTAAAAAAAAAACACAGTGATTTATTCGTACCTCTTTTCCCAGAAGCACACATTTTCTTCTCCCACAAGAAAGTTTTTTTAAAAGCATGATTAACACAGGCCACTTTTCCCATGTTTCCTGTTAGAGCAGTGGTTCTCAACCTTTTTAATGCCGCCATCCCCAACCGGTCGTAAGTCGAGGACTACCCAACCGGTCATAAGTCAAGGACTTTCCTGCCCGGGAGCGCCACGCATGCGTGGTTCCGCCCCCTGCGCTGGCCGAGGTGTAGCTGGCAAGCGGCAGAGATGGTGCAGGCCAACCACCGGCTGGGCCACCAGCTGGCCCAGACCAAGGGAGGTAAGGCACCCATCGGGCCCCACGCACGCCAGCAACCCTCCCTGCACCCGCCGGCCTCCCACCTCCCACCCCTGGCCCTCTTTTACTTACATTTTTAGTTAGTTGCTCAGCAGGGAGGGGTGGAAACTTCCAGACAGCTCGCCTTCGCTGCAGACAACTTGCAGAATGGGACTTTTGGCGGGCTCAGCAGGGCAGAGACAGCCTGGACAATTCCTATTGGCTTTTGAAAGCCAATAGAACTAGACTCTATTCAAGAGAGTCTATTCTATTGGCTTTCAAAAGCCAATAGAATAAAAGGGAGTAGCACAGCTAAGGAAAAGGGGGAAAAAATGGCGGACTGTGTTGTTTGGCGACCCCCGTGAAATGGTTGTTCAACCCCAAATGGGGTCTCAACCCACAGGTTGAGAACCGCTGTGTTAGAGAGTAAATATACCAATCTCTTTACCATCAATAAAGTCAATGGGAGCAAAACTCCTTATTGAATTTCAATGACACATTACATTGACTTAAAATCCATATATTTGTGCTGTGACATACAATTTTAAAGAGGGCAAAATAATGTATACTAGAAAAATAGTCTCAAGAGGGGTAAAAGTATAGCTCAGAAAGCTCAAGGTCTCTTGGATCACACCAGTACCCCATTTGATACTCCTCACAACTCTTCAGACAATACTAGCACAATTTTTAAAATGATATTTGGGATGTTGAAAGGCAATATCAGCCACTTGCAGAGACTGGAAGTATTCTTTTTAATTCCTCACCATCCTGCCTTGGGTTATAGCCCTATCCCCTTTGGCCCTTAACATACTTTAAGATGATTGAAGCAACATAGTCTAGATGTAGAATCTAGCACTTGTTTCTTGACTGACTCAGTGGTTTGGAGTTTTTTTCTCTGTTTATATAAATCAAAAGAATAATAAAATTATTTAATCAAAATGTAAACAAAGCTTTGGTCACTTTTATCCTTCACAGTTTAGAATATTCTTTGAACTGGGGCAAATTTATATTTTGCAAATAACATTTAATGGGAAGGTAAACTAATGATGATTAAACATTAGCTATGGGCTTCAAAAAATCCATCTGAGCACTAGATGCAACAAAGCATTCATTTTCTGTATCTAATGGTTGTTCAGATTTTTGCAACCCAAATATATAGTTGTGATTCATACCATATATGTGTTGCAATGGTGTGAAATTTTGTTAGTAGGATACAGGACTTTTCTTTTCTTTTCTACCAAGAATAAAGGGAGGGTTAGTGGATAAGTAATCTGGAAAATTACTTCTTCATTATGTTAAATGATTCATGTGTATATCTGCATCTGTGTGCTTGCATTGTGTAGATACATATATGGATATATATGAATACTAAGAATCAACACCAACTTAATGCAGATAATCATAATCATATAAATGAGTGGGATTAGCTCAACATTTATTGCCTTACTTTGAATGTGGAGTGCAAACAGTGCATCTTTCAGGGAATAGAAAACAACCTTTTCCAGCCTAGTGCTACCCATGTGTTTTTAGACTAAACCTGCTAGCAATCTTACAAGTATGATTTATGTTAAGTGATGCTTGAAATTTTGGTCTAAACATCTGGAGAGCACCAGGTTGTTTTAGGAGTCTATTCAGAACACCTGTTAAGTTTATGGCCATGTAAATATTACAACTATAAATTACAATTATTGTATTATTGAATTATTTTGCAGTGTTTGTGCATAAAAGTTGTGGAACAAAGTGTATTATAGAACAAGAACTGGCAATGTGGATATTTTGTTTTTTTAAAATATTATGTGTCATTCTCACTTGACAAACTGCTAGCAGATTGCAGATTGAAAAAAATTCAGCCATAGATTACTTTTTAAAAGCTTGTTGGGAGAAAAAAAAATTATCACAGGGGATGTTTATGCGCTAAAGGTTAAAATATGACAATATATTTTTTTCAATTTTTATTATTTCATTTTCATTACAATCATAAGGAAAAAAATTCAGATACATAAGAAGTTAAAATATAACACACAAATTCCGACATTGCTCACTCATTTCCCCCCAGACCGCATCCCCCTCTCATCTTTTCACTTCCCCCTTCCTTCTACCTCCTCCTCTCCTCTCCTCTCTCTCTCCTCCATCTTTCTACTTACTTGTCCCTCTCCTCTTCTTCTCAATCGGATGCGGTCTGCGGGAAAATGCCCGAGCAATCCTCTATCACCAAAATCTGAACTATTGAACATACTACCCATACTCTCCCTTCCCCCCTCCCCCCACCCCCTTTCCCCCCCAACTTCCCAGAGCTCCGTACAGGGTTAAAAAAAAAGAAAAGAAAAAAAAAGAAAACTAAACATAGTCAACTTAAATTTACTACTTATACAATAACCGGAATCCTAATAACCCTTAACTCTCTGCAAACTTGAATTCATAATTTAATAAAAATCCATTATTCATAAAATAAATGAAACTTTGTTGTTCCATACTTCTTCTGAATATATTCTATCCATCTTCTCCATACAGAAACATATCTCTTTTGTGACTGATCCTTTAAGTAAGCAGAGATTTTAGCCATTTCTGTTAAATTAGAAACCTTGAACACCCATTCTTCCAAAGAAGGCAGAGAATCTTTTTTCCAATACTGACCCACCAATAGTCTTGCTGCTGTTATTAAATTCAGCATTAAAATAGTTTCTTTAACATCAAAATCCACAAAAATAACCAAAAGAAATAATTGGGGAGTAAATTTAATTTTCCTTTTAAAAACCTTTTGAATGTTCCACCAAATCATAATCCAAAAAGCTTTAATATTTTTACAAGTCCACCAAACATGAAAATAAGTTGCATCCAAGGAACCACATCTCCAAAAAATATGACAATATTAAAAATAAGCAAATACATTCCAACATAATCAAGCCAATGTATTTTATCTAGTTTTTTTAAAAAAGCAACTACCTACAAACACCATCAAATGTGTTTTTTACTGAAGATTCTCACTGTATAATTTGTTTAACCATAAATAAATGGGCAGATGGTTACACGTGTTCAGTTTCACACCTTGACATGTGTTATTTTTAATCATATCAAAATCAGTTTCATCTTTGGTAATCCACTACTATGTGTCAGTTGAAGGGAAGGGGGTTCATGGAGATTGCTGACAAAACTGTGGATGTGTATGTCTTACCGTATGTTCCTAAATTAGCTTTCCCATTATGATGGGCAGAAGTAGAAGACATAACTGAGGTTTAACAGAACAAATAATAAGTTTTGCCAAATTTATTTATTTATTTATTTATGAGACTTATATACCGCTTTAAGTGCAAGCACTCTCTAAGCAGTGTACACCAATAAGCAATGTATATATATATTTACATTGCTCCCAACAAGTTGGGTCCTCATTTTATCTACCCCGGGAGGATGGAAGGCTGAGTCAACCTTGAGCCAGTGAGATTTGAACTGCTGACCTGCTGAACACAGTCAGCTAAAGTGGCCTGCAGTACTGCACTCTAACTGCTGCGCCACCTCGGCTCATCATGAAGAGATTTCTTCATCATACAGGAATTCAATTGAACAAGCAAAAGACTCAATATATATACAACTTCTGTATTGAAATCTTAGATTTATCAGACTTTTTACACACTTTTTACTAGCATATTTAACATTGAGGTTACAGATAGGCAAAAACAGTGCTACATGAGAGCATAAAATTCATGGTTTCTATGGCTGAGGCTATATATTCTATTTCTCTACCTATGTTTGAGCACTAAACTAAACTACAAAAGTCTTCCAATTAGGAATGGTATGTGCTACATCTCAGCCACTTGTTTGTCCTACCTGCCTGTTCTATCTTATCCTCATGTGCTCAATTGGAATGTTGGAAGAAGAGGTGTTCCTGATTTATTCAGGACCTACATTGTGTGGAGAGTTGAACTTTTATTCATACTTCTTGAAGTATAGCTTCCTCCAGATCTTCTGGCTGGATTAACAGAAATCAGAGAAACTAGGACTTACAGTTCCGGATCACGGCATTTGCAGCTCTGCGAAGAGACTGCTCTCTTCACCGGCTGATTCTCTGCTGCCGGTAGACCCTTAATGGGTCGAAAAGCCACCCTGGAGGGGCGGCTACCGTTGAGGAGGCCCTCGTCAACTGTGGGAGAGCAGCAGCTTCTTCCATGGCCCGAGATTGTTCCTTTGGCCGACGGTAGAAAGATCTGCCAGTAAAATGGCCGATCACTTTGCTGCTGTAACCAGAAGTCAGAAGAACATCTAAGTGCAGGAACCAGTATGGCTGAGCCAGGTGAGACTTTTTTCCCCCCTCTCTTGGTTCTCCTTTCTTTTTTGTTGCCTGTAAAAAGCATCTTTGAAATTATTTCCATGCTCTAAGAAAGCGGTGTTTGTGAGTGTGAGAAAAAAGCTTAAATGGACTGAATTAACTTAAATTGACTTATTTATTTATTTTTTTATCCACTTTAGCTACTGAGCAAATATGTTTGCAAATAAAAGAGTGCACTATAGTAATAAAAAACAAAAATTCTGCTTTGAACTTACAAACTGACCTCCAGATTCTATCTGAGCATTCTATAGATCAAAAAACAACAGAAGCGGAACCAACCAATATTAAAGAAGATTCTACTTTACTTCATATGCAACCTAATGAGATTTCCGAGGAAAAAAAAAGGACTGTAATTAAACAATTCACAATTTTAAAACCAACAGAAATGGATATACAAGCTCAACTAATCGAGAATTATGATAGCCTGGATAAGCAACTATTAACTACAAAGTTGGACATAACTGAGTCTGCTATTCAACAGATCCAAATGTGGAGATTTGACTCTTTAAAACAACAAGGGACTATTTACAAAGGAGTCAGGTCTCTAAAACAGAAAAGGGGATGCTTTTGCTTGACCCAAATGATACTACAAGGCACAAAAAGAGACTTGTTCATTGATATAGAGGTGTTGCTATGGAAACCTGCCTGGCACAAAAAGAAAGCTAGAATAAGATTTAAGAGTGTGATTCAAGGCTCTATATAACGGGTTTAAAAGTCTTATCAGATATGGATTGATTTATGGTTCAAGATAGTTAAATAAGATGTTAGATTGAATAAAAATTAATTAAAGATTTGAATTTAATAAGAAGATGTTTGTCTGTATATTAACATGTTTGTTGTGGATATAGTAATTTTGGGAGGGGGTTAAAGGAGTTTGATATAGATATTGGGGGATTGATAGATCATAAAGTATAATAGAGTAGAAAGGTATTTTTTGGGGTTTTTTTCTTTTTTGAACTAATTTTCTTGTTATTATAAATGATAGTTATTTTGTAATGGAAGAAGAATAAGAAAAAAGAAGAAATGATATTAATAAATGATTATTGATTATGTCAAGGAAAAAGGGAATGGAGAGACACCTGAAGTGTTAATTATGTATTTATACTAGCAAAATGGAATATAGTAATTGAAATAGTAAAGCTTAACACAGGATTTGGACTTATTTAGATGAAATGTTATTGATGATTGTTTTGATTGACTTAGTTGTATTGAAATACATTAATTTGAATATAATATATTATCAGAGGGAATAGAGAGGGGGTTTCTAATGATTTAATCTGAACTATATAAATACGACTTTGCTTTTGGATAATTGACTACCCTGCCACCACATTGATTCTTAAGAACTTATTTGTAAAATAAAAAAACTAATAAAACTTGTTTGTTTTTTTAAAAAAAAAAGAAATCAGAAAAACTAAAGGGTAGAGTTATGGCCATGGTCTTATTTCCTATCAAGTACATACACTTTCTATGTACTCCATTGCATTCCACTGATGTCTGCATGCATACCATTGAGCAGTCCACTCTGTAATTCGTTGAATCCATATAGCTAGGGTTATCTGATATCCAAAAAAGGGGAACATTTCCTCCTCTTTGTCCTCATGTCCTTCATCCCCTATACATACTTTTTAAATCAAATATTGTCTCATTTGGGAGACATCTTGATTTTTTTTAAAAAATGTACTATTTTACAACAGTAGTCTTTCACATATTTTAACTTGTATAATGACTACATCTGTCTTTACCATATCTGCTAACAGAATCAACAACCTACATTTATATTATCTAATTCATTTCCTGATTCCAACTATTAGCTTCAATCTATCCCCTTTAAAATTTTCTGTAGTCTGGAGATCACGTGACTTGTCATACATTTCTATGATAAAAATTAAAAAGTACAACATTGTTGATTCTAAGGTATATTATTGCTAGAATATATTCTTGAAAATTTCCAAACTGTTGGAAAGTCATTTTATTGAAATTGCAAGGATCGAATAGTGGTATTTATGATGCTGTAAAAAGTGATCTTATATGCATGTAGGTCTAAGTACATTACAGAAGAATCTTGACAGACTTGAACATTGAACATTGAGCGTTACCTAACAAAATGAAATTCAATGGTGAAAAAAGTAAGGTTCTACATTTAGGCAAGAAAAACCAAATGCAAATAGTAGCAAAAGTGAGAGGGATCTTGGAGTCCTAGTAGACAATCACTTAAATATAAGCCAGCAGTATGCTGCAGCTGCCAAAAAAGCCAACACAGTGCTAGGCTGCATTAACAGAAGGATAGAATCAAGATCACGTGAAGTATTAATACCACTTTACAAAGCCTTGGTAAGGCCACACTTGGAATACTGCATCCAGTTTTGGTTACCACAATGTAAAAAAGATATTGATATTCTAGAAAGAGTACAGAGAAGAGCAACAAAGATGATCAGGGGACTGGAGGATAAAACATATAAGGAACAGTTGCTGGAATTGGGTATGTCCAGTTTAATGAAGAGAAGGATGAGGGGGGATAGCAGTATTCCAATATCTCAGGGGCTGCCACATCGAAGAGGGAGTCAAGCTTTTCTCCAGAGCACCTGAAGGCAGGACAAGAAGCAACGGATGGAAACTAACCAAAGAGAGAAGCAACCTAGAACTAAGGAGAAATTTTCTGACAGTTAGAACAATTAATCAGTGGAACAACCTGCCTCCAGAACTGTGAATGCTGCAACACTGTAAGTTTTTAAGAAGAGACTGGACAGACATTTATATGAAATAGTATAAGGTTTCCTGCCTGAGCAGGGGATTGGATTAGATGACCTCCATGACCTTCCAACTTTAGTAGTAGTAGTAGTAGTAGTAGTAGTAGTAGTAGTAGTAGTAATTTACATGTTTTTGCAATTTTTCGCTATAATTTTTGTTGTGGATACCAAGAAAGTTATACAATTACCATGTTTTACTTTTTCCTCCATTTGGTCTCCTTTCCCATTGTCCATGTCCTCCTTTGCCATGTCTCTCCACTGACTAGGATTTCCACAAAGATTTCTATCACCTTATAAATCTTTATTAATAATATTAATATTATATTACCTAAGAAATTTGCTTGACTTGCATTTCTCTCATTTGATCTTTTTTTCTCTTTTTCCATTGTTCTGAATTAATCTGTACCCTTCATGGCCAGTGATAATCAAGAATTCAGCTAAATTCTGAGGGTCAAAGCAATCTAATTGCCTTGCATTCACTGCAGGTCAGACAACAGAAAATAAGAAAAGTAATTAGCAGATTTATTTGCCATCTCAGAATCACCTTAGTCTTTTTCAGTCTGTAAAGAATGACAATATTTTTCACTTTGGCTTTCATTTCACATGCTTATCTCTTAATATTCCAAAAGTGCAATATTACTAGTAAAGACTAAAAGTGATAAAAAGAATTCTTGAAATGTTGGAATTTATTATTTTTCCTCTTAAAAATAATGATCAAAACCCTTTTAAAAACAGTTATTTAATGATAGAAACACATTTGTGCTTTAAAAAAGAATGGTCCATTATCCCTCCAAATCACAAAAATCCATGTAATTGATGTAAAGCCCCTTTCATTGAAAACATGAAGCTAAAATATGACAGCTGATAAGAAAAAGGGTATAAGATAATTATACCATTTGTGTTGGAGAAAATATTTAAAATACTATCTTCTTTTAGGATTAAGACATTATAGATACCTCTAAGCTTTCCTCTATGAGAAATTGTAACCATAATCACATCAGTATTGTCACTAGTGCCAAATCAGTATTGCCCTATCCAGAAATGCTTTAAAATTAGTTTCATATCTTATATAAATATACTTCTATTTTTTAGAAGGCACTTTCCATGCAGATGTTCCTTAATCATATGATAAAAATTCAGTGAGTGATTTTAAAAACCTATCAAACAAAACCACCCCAAAATAGAATTATAGAATGAAGAGAAGCAAAAGCAAAGCAATCACTGTGAGGAAAATTTAGCAAATGGCTTGGAAAATTTGCTAGAGATTAAAGCAGACATGAGGCTTCCATCTTATCCCCAATTACTTGGGGGTAAGACCTATTGAACTGGTGTAGTTATTAAAGTGCTGAACTAGGACAGAGGATACCTAGTTTCATATTTTCAATTAGCCTATGAAGTTATCAGACGCATAGGACTAACATATTTGCTATCCAGGGCCATCAGTATTAGGTGTCTATAATAAAGTCTAAATAAAGAAATAATTGATCTGCATTGTAAAAATATGGATACACTAGGACAGAGGTGTCAAACTGCCAGCCTGCGGGCCGGATATGTCATGCCAAAACCGCACCCACCCCGTTGCCAGCAATGGAAAAAAAATTGCAATATGTCGTGACATGTCACGTGACATTGCGAGTTTGACACCCCTGCACTAGGATCAGCAAAGAGTCAGAGGAAACTCTAAGCTCTAACCCTCTGATGATTTATAGACCACATAGCATAGCTTCACTGTAATCTCTCTAGTTAATATTCCTTGCAGTATTGCAAGTATAAAACTGGTGGGTGTAAGAAAATGTTTGCTGCCTTTCATTCCTGGAGGAAAGCTGGTGGATAAAAGCAATCACTAAATATCTGAGATATGTGTCTGAGTAGACATGTGTAGCTGCCTATAACCGAGTTTCTACCTCAGGGTCTGCTAGAGGCAGAATCAAAAGCTTTATTAAGTTTTATTGGTTCCTTGTATCATTTGATTGCTAATGGGCTGTTAGCTAGAGTATAGCCTTCTGCAATGGTGGTGCTGTAGGACTGCAGAAATTATGCCTACCATTTAGAAGAAGATGTTGGTGCTTAAAACTTTAGTTCCTAATCCGATATTTCTTACATTAACATTTCTCAAGCTGAACTCCACAAAATATATTGGAACACAATTCATAGTACTTCAACATGGCTGGCTAGATATTAATATTTAGATGTTAATATAAATTTCTATATGTTACTCAGATTACACAGAAATGGACCTTAGCTAATATTTATAGTATTATTATAACCAATAAGTAGGTTTGAAATGAAGTGGAAGTGTACCAGAATTGATTGTAAATACACACAAATGTTTCTGTCTCATTTTCTGCATTGCCAAGGTATAAGTTTCTCTATCTTATTTCTGTACTTACCCTCAAATTAATATGGCATATTTCCACATGATTTCTGCTAATATGCATATTTTTGTATTCATTCTTTGAGTATTGTAATTCTTCCTAATGTGCTTATTTAACTGGAAAATCATTCTGAAAAAAATCAGACAGTGGTTTGTATGTTGGATTTTGTATCATTCCTAACTTGCACTATGCTGATGATGCTGTCCTCCTAACCCCAAATGCAAAGTATCTGCGAGATCTTCTACCTAAAGTCTACTACCAAAGTTTACAGTAAAAAAAAAAACACTTATGAAAAGAACATATTTTGCAAAAACCCAGCTCTCTGAAAAAGGCTCTAAAGCTGAGAAAAGTGGAAGGAAAGAGAAGAGGATAACCAGAAGCAGGGTGAATGGACTCAGTTACAAGGACAATGAATCCACTGTTGGAAGACATGAAAGACCAGATTAAGGAAAGAAAATCATGGAGAAAATCTATCTATGTGGTTGCTAGGAGTTGAAAATAACAGTGGCACATAATCCAACCCGTACCTGCCAGGCACTCTGACATGCTAGAGAAGATTATATTAAATTTGATTAAATTTAAGCCAGAATCAAAATATCATTAAAAATATGAAACTATTAGAACCAGAATAGAACCTTATGGTTTCTGATAAATATGCTAGCAGCTGAGATATTCCATTTTGCTACTTAAGAATTATAATTTAGCTAAGATTTAACCCATCGTAAATGCTACAAAATTAATAAAGCATCAAGCTTATAAGCACTTTTACTTCCCATGTGGATCTTGAAGAAATAGGGTGATTAAGAATTAAAAAGAACAGCACAAAAGATTATTTGGCTTGAAATCTAAACAATATGAAATACATGGGCTTTGCTGCAGAATATTTCATTAAAGGCAGCTTGATAATTAGTTTTACAGCAGACAAAAAAGTGTAATTGCTTTAACATAATTAGTCTGTCTTTTTATAATGCAGTGATACAGAGTTCTGTCAAACCATAATAAGATCAAAATAGATTTCAACTCTGCTTATGCCTGCAGTGATGATTTCTTTTAGTACAAAGCACCATTCATTTGTGTTTCCTGCTGAGTTCCTACCTATCAGAGATGTACTGAATTTTTCTTAAAGTAAAATTTCAAGGCTCCTGCTTGGGAGCTCACTGGAGAGATTTAAAAAGATCCAATCAGCTACAATAAATGAAATTGAAATTCAGATTGGTTAATGCATATGCAAAAAATCATAGGTGAACACAAAGCCTATTTTCTGAAATATACAACATTCCTGCAAAAAGCCTGATTTCTCGTTGTAGAACATTATATGGACTCTTTTAGAGAGAGGATTTGTGCCTATCCTATTTCTCCAGAGCTGTTTCTATGATGTCATCCTCTTTGGACAACCTATCAAATCTCTTCTGACTGTGCTGCTCAAATTGCACAATTTCCATTTCATTATTTGCAGTGCTTCCCCTTTTGTAGAAACTCTTTTTAACCCATCTTATTGGGACTTTTGAATTTCACAGAGAATCATCAGTCCTGAACTTAATCTTTTGAATTAGTTTCACAATATCTTTGAAAACTTGCTAGGTTTATTCTTCCTTGCTTATAAAAGCAATAGGTGTCAAATCTTTGCATTCCTTATGCCCAAACTAAATAATAATAATAATAATAATAATAATAAAAAATAAAAATAATAAAGTTGGAAGGGACCATGGAGGTCATTGAGTCCAACCCCCTGCTCAGGCAGGAAACCCTGCACCATTTCGGACAAATGGCTGTCCAGTCTCTTCTTAAAAACTTCCAGTGTTGGAGCATTCACTGCTTCTGGAGGCAGGTTGTTCCATTAGTTAATTGTTATAACTATCAGGAAGTTTCTCCTTAGTTCTAGGTTGCTTCTCTCCTTGATTAGTTTCCATCTGTTGCTATTTGTTTTTGTAGATTTTCACGGGTATAGGTATGCAGGTCTTGGCATATTCGGGTTTTTTCCCATGTAAGATTGAGAGTATCTTGGCGACGTTTCGACAAGGTCCCACTCATCATCTTCAGGCTGGGGTGTTCAGCTTCATGCTTGTGCGAGCAAAGTGTGATCGGAGCTGCCGTCTCTCTATAAATATTGGCAGGGGTGTGTAGAATGCTGGCTTAGTTGCTATAGGAGGGTTGGTTGGCTGTGTTGGAGTTATTGTTTGTGGATTGTTTGGCTGTTTCATAACATCCTGAGTAACTGAGGTACTGGCTGTGTACCCAGTCTTTTGTGTTGTAATGACCTGGGTAATGGGTTGTGTGATGACATCCTGAGATCTAGTGTAGTGATATCCTTAATTCTGTGTTGCACCATCCAGGGTGGTAGGCTGTGTTGTAACATCCTGAGCTTTAGCATTGTAACCTCCTGAGTTCTGTGATGTGATGTCCAGGGCAGAAGACTATGAAGTAACATACTGGTCTTTGGTTTGGCTCCGAGTTTGCGGTCTAGTTCTGTGTTCATGGCGTATATCCATTTGCTTTGTGTGGGGAGTCGGAGGGAGGTGCAACAGCTGGTGATGTCATTGTGGTTTGGCTTCTGGATGGTGGTTGCATTTAGTCTGAGGGATGGGTTTGGGTTTAGGTTTGGGTCTGGTGGGGTGAATGGTGATGGCGTACTGTGTTGTTCTGGGTCCGGTATCAGTTTTCATGGTTACGACTCGTTTTATATATATGCAGGTCTTGGCGTATACAGGTCTTTTCCCATGTAAGATTGAGAGTATCTTGGTGATGTTTCGATGAGGTCCCACTCATCATCTTCAGGCTGATGCTTGTGCGAGCAAAGTGTGATCGGAGCTGCCATCTCTCTAGAAATATTGGCGGGGGGGCGTGTAGAGTGCTGGCTTAGTTGCTGTAGGAGGGTTGGTTGGCTGTTTTGGAGTTATTGTTTGTGGATTGTTTGGCTGTTTCGTAACATCCTGAGTAGCTGAGGTGCTGGCTATGTGCCCATTAGTCTTTTGTGTTATAAAGACCTGGGTAATGGGGTGTGGGGTGACATCCTGAGATCTAGTGTAGTGATATCCTGAGTTCTGTGGTGCAATATCCAGGGTGGTAGGCTGTGTTGTAACATCCTGAGCTTTAACGTTGTAACCTCCTGAGTTCTGTGATGTGATGTCCGGATGAACCATAATACTTAATGTATTCAATGAAGCAGGATGATGACCTTAGCTAATCAATAACAAATATATCTACAACATGAAAAACCGGGGTGCAGTGCTATAATTTGTTTTCTATGATTTTTCCATTTTTCTGATTTTGCCCGTTGGGTTTGCCAAGTAAGAAGTAGCATAATAAAACTATGCCAATGGCTATATATGTATCATTCAACTCTAGTAAATTTACTGAACTTGTCTGAATTGTAGGTGGAGATTTTGTGATTTTAAGATTGTGGGTTAGTCTTCTTTAAAAACATATTAAATAGTTTTTATAATATTATGGAAATTTTCAAGAATGCAGTTTGATTTTTGAAAGAATAAATGCAATGTAGTTTTACATAGAGATTCTGGCACAATATAGGTACAGAAAAGGATGGGGCTTTGATCGCATGGTTACAGTTCCATCTTGACTTTTCACTCTTCCTATACAAAACACATACCCTTCCCTGGACACACCTGTGTATGGTTAATTTCAGCATGAGAATTACTGAATCATTGAATTTTAGTTTTTACTGAAAATATTTCTATCTCATGCCTGGTACCTCTGTGCAGGGTAAAAATTATAAACACAGTCGAATAGAATAAAATGCAGTGATATATAGAAATAACACGCAACAATAAAAACACATTTTACAGATATAAATAAACTACAGAAAATATATTGGCTATCATTCTTCTGGAAGCACCATGATGGCTTGAAATGTTGCTTCAAATGCCAACATTAATTAAAAAAAAAATCTCTGCACCTAAAATAAAGAAGGCTGGCATAGATGTCCTTTAGAAGACAAAGGTTTCCCAGAGAATGGATGAATAGATTAGATCTCACTGAGTTCTAGATATTTCCTATTTATCTCCCTTGGTTTAAAGAAAAAAGGAGTTTTTTAGACATATGCTAATGTAATCATAAAAAATAACTATGACCTAATTAGTGTACTTGCTATTTGAAGAAAGAACAAGAAGTTAATATAAAGCTTGAGTATTTGTTTTAGAAGTTCTTTCTTCTATGTTTCTTTCATGGTATTTTTTTTTTAAAAAAAAAACTAGAAAATCCCGTATAGTATGACATTTTCTTGCAAGATGCTAAGGTCAGATCAATGCAGCATTTTTTTTAAGGTGTTCGTTTTCAATAAAAAATAATCACTAATGTTTTGCCAGGGAACATTATAGGTAACCTGTAAAATATATTTTTGGGTGTGTGTATAAGCCTTTGAGTTAGGGGTTTTTTTTGGTCTGGACACATCTGCAGTTTTCAGGCAAGGCTTTGCCCTTCCATCCTCCCTAGGCTGAGGCAGAGTGGCTGACCCACTGTCACTCAACTACTTTTAAGCAAGATTCATGTCAGCCTTGCAAGTTACTCCAGATAAGAAGCCTGCCCAAATGAACTTATTCTACTTTATTATAATGTTACATTAACAGAATCTTGAAAGACTCAAAGTGTATTTCCTCCCCTGTCGCCTTTGCAGACCAAGGAACTACAAGGGTTCTGTCTAAGACAGGCATGTCAAACTCGCGACGTCACATGACATCGCGTGACTTATCGTGACTTTTTCCCCCATTGCGGGCAATGGAGTAGGCACGGTTTCAGTATGATGCAACCGGTCCATGGGCCAGCAGTTTGACATGCCTGGTCTAAGACATTTGCCATGCCCTCATTCCTATTGCAGGCTAAGATGCCTCTTATCCAACCATTGCCCTGGCTATGGCTTTTTTCCTGTCTCCTAATGTCCTTCCCACATACCATGCAAATATTCATGAAAAAGAATCATGACAGATGCTCTGGGATGTTAAGAATTGGCAGTAATCAGGTGGTGTAGTAGTAAAGACAAGCCTCCAAGACTTATGTTAGCTTGGTATGGCCATGGCACTTTTCTGGTCATCTGGGATAAATAGGCCAGGTGTGGGTCTGAATAACCTGATTAGTAAAAGGTAATTTCCAGATAATTAAAGCATTCATCATTCTCCATTTAGTTGCTATTAATATACCGTTATTAACTTTAGGTCTCATGTGGAAGACCATAATTTGCTGTTTTGATCAATTATCACCAGTTTTTCTTCACAGTATTAAGCAAAGAACTTTAAGGTCCTTTGCATCCTTATTATTGAAGGGAGACAACAAACATGCCATCAATAGACAGGGGAACTAAAAAATGTCTATCAGCTAATTCTGGAGCCTGGAAATTACAGTTGTTAAGATATAGAACTGAGTTCACATAAATATGTAGTGACGCAAGAATACACAAGAATACACATTTGCTTTACATCCCATACTGTATTGAGGCCATATCTGACCCTAACATTGATGATGCTACAAAATTTATACATCAATAATAGCTGTTGCCTATCATATTAGTATATGGTAATGTCTTCCTAATTTATCTCTAGATATATAATGAAAGCAGATTTAATATCTACAAAAGCTGCATAAAGTGAATATTTAGATCCATTAGTACATTTCCTAACTAGATATTTTGATATCACTGTTTGAAGTCTGTAAATCTTTCTGTCCCATATCCCACTTGCTTTTCTACAAGGATATCACTGTCCTCAATCATGAAGTTTCATGAAGTCATGAAGTTTCTCAAATAAGTAGATTTTATTAGAGATTTTATTAGCAATCATTAGCAGGATTTTTCTTTGGCCTTCTTTTAATACGTTGCAATTGTAATTGATTTTCTGGGATATAGCAATAGCAATAGCACTTAGACTTATATACTGCTTCACAGTGCTTTACAGCCCTCTCTAAATGGTTTACAAAGTCAGTAATTGCCCCCAACAATCTGGGTCCTCATTTTACTGACCCGAAATGATGGAAGGCTGAGTCAATCTTGAGCCAGTAAGACTGAAACTGCCAAACTGCTGGCAGCCAGGAGTCAGCAGAAGTAACCTGCAAGTACTGCATTCTAACCACTGCACTATCAGGGCTCTTCTATAAGTGCTGTTATCATTGTGTTTAAAAAGTTATGCCAGTATAGGAGCCCATCAATTAATATTATTTCTAAAGACTCCATAGAAGTTAGATGACCATACTTCAGTTGCTCAAATGGTTGTATCATTTTTTGGATGGCAGCATAGAAGTTTTTTAGGAATTATTGTAATCTCAAAGATGCTAGATATTTTGTGGGTCATATAACAAATGAAACTAAGCTTCCCTGGTCATCTATGATATACGTGGCACTCAAATTTTGCAGCTAGGTTTTGTGATACATCTCCAAAATGTGTGTGAAACATTCTATTTTGCAACCTTAATCACTTGGAGATGACTGCATCTCTTTTTTAAGATGCTTCTGTGAACTTTTATTATTATTAAACTTTGAGGATTTATAAAGCTAGTTATTCCTGTAGCCATAGACAAGTTTTATTCTCATCTATATGAGTTTCTTATCAAATGATAATTTAGAATTTGCTGTCCTAGAGTGCCTGCTTTCCCTTTCCTTGTTTATTAGAAGCTCCTGTAACTTCCTAATGAGATTTTCAAGACTTAATAATTTGTTGGCCTTTGTTGGCAACCATATTATATTGAATTTATTGCATCACTTCTAAGTAGTATAGCGACTGGATAATAGCATTATTTGCTTTAACTGATTATTTTATTCTCTTCTTTTTCCTTACATCTTCTAGTTCAAGTTGATAAAACCTATTGGTATATATTTAAAGCTCAAGTAATTTTAAATTTAAAATTATTGGACATGGTTGCTTTATGATCTAGTCACTGCCACTTATAATTGTGCTGTCTTTCTTATAGGCTGAGTGCATTTATTTCTGTTACATTTAAAGTTAAGATGGGATAAATGCTAGTTAAATTATAATTTAGAGCAGGAATACATGGGCAGAGACCGTATTCATGATGGGCTGTATGGAAGTGGAGGACAATTCTAACCTTTAGAAATAGTTAGCAGCCTGTATCCAATGGGCAACAACATCACTGGATATGCCCTCAATCTACAGTTATGATACAATTCATGATCTGTGGCAACTAAGGAACGCTGTCCATTTAAGCCCTCTTAATTGTTAGTCATCCCCAGCCAACACAGTTTCTGTTTCTGAGTACAGCATCCATCAACCCACTCACCTTTCACTTTCAGCAAGAGACCATACCTGCCACTCCTTATTCTTTCTTCTACTATTTTATTACTATCACAGTAGTTTGCCTGCTGAATTCATCTTTCTGTCTTCTTTCAGTTCCAGACTTCATTACTTCCTGGTACTTTATTCTGATATCTGGCTACAAGTCCTTCCTTGCCAGGCTTCAGCCTGCACTAAGGCCTTTTCAGTCTCTATGTTTGGCTGCCTCTTTCTTTCAAGTTTAGCTTCATTTCTCCATAAATAGTGCATATCCCACTTTCTCCCTAGCTCCTCATGGAAGCAATTCAAGAAAAGCTGGCAGTCTCTGCTGTCACTTTCTTCTAAGCACCACTGCTGCAATCTGGAGCCAAATAACAAGCAAAATATCTTTTTAACTAGGTATACCAACCTATGCAGCCTTCTTTTGTGTGTGATGGGATGGGATGGTTCTGTAAGATTTTGCCATTCAGTCCTTTTCCTTCCCTTTTGATTCCCTTTCCACCATCCTATATTCAGCTCCATCACTTCCTCCCACTATCTCTGGTACTCCAAAAGATTGGACTCCACATGTATTCTATCCCCTGAACTTCCCTCTCTATTTAACCTATTGCCATACCACCCTTGTCTTCTGATATTAAAATTCTAGCTCAGCTGTTTCGCGAAGGACACCCTTTTCTATAATTCCTTGCCACATAATATTGTGTCATTTATCCTAGAGAATTAAAATTCATGCTGCCATTTTGATATAAAGTTTATCCAGAGTGCAACAGGACATTGCTGATGGATGACAGCTTATACATCATATTGGAGATAAATATTACTGGAGGTTATTGAGTCCTGCAGTACCATTGACAGAGTAGATATGTGGGAGCATTGAGGTTTGTTACAAGATCTTGGTTTCTTGTGTCAGTATCAGTGTGGTATAGTTTCAGTTGCAGTTTTAGGCTAGGTAACCAGATTCTAGCCTATAACCTCAGGCTTGGGTAAAGAAAATGTTGTTACCCAATCTGAAAGACTTTGATTATGTATTTGAATACTTTTGCTAGGAACTGCAACTGAGTATAAGCGATCTTTTCCCCATTTGGTGTTGGTGATCGCATTATCTCTTTGCCTGAGTATTCTGCCACTGGAACAAATGGAAATAAATAAATAAATAAATAAATAAATAAATAAATAAAGGGTACAGTCTTCACAGCTGTCTGTTTTTCAGCTGACCTGTTAATGGTAAACTGAGTGTTCTTATTTAAGAAATGAATGAGAATATTATAATCCTCCCCTCTGCCCATTTTTTTTTGCTTCCTTGTCTTTTAAGATATAGTTTAGAGAAGTATGAGGCATTTCTGTTGTCATATATTTCTTAATAAACCTACTCCTTCCCAGAGCCAATCAAACCTGCTTCCCTTTGATCTTTAGCCATTCTAATAATTATGGATTGAGGATGGCCTCTTATTTCTATACTCTAACCATGGTAAATTCTAGTCCTGTCTTGGGCACAAAGATAGCTAGGTGACCTTGGATCAATCACTCTTTCACACCTTAAGGAAGGAGCCAATGGCAAACCACTTCTAAAAATCTTTGCCAAGAAAATTGCAGGGATAGAGTCTCTAAGAATTGAGTGGAAGGGAGGAAATTTTTCTCTGAGTCACATACAGAAGCCTGAAAAAAGATCTTTATACATTTATAAAGAGAAAGAAATATATTCATGGGATGTCCAATCATTGAAGCATGCATAGCCCTAGTGGCTGAGATGATGTTTTCTGAAATATTAGTAATATGTTGTCCAGAAAGTGTCAGTTCATAGATCCAAATAGTTCACAGAAACAAGCTAAGAAGTCTGTAGAATCAAACCAGGACTACCTGGTAGAATCTAGGACTACCAAAGAGAAGACATAAAAGCAAGTGATGCTCTTTATAGATATCAGCTGCTTACTTCAAAACAATTTCTTAACCCTTTGAAGTAGAAATTTCACCACCCTATCTGAAAATGGATTTTTATAGAAAAATTAGCTAGAAGACACCCATCTTTCATGGAAGTGTCCTACTATACATTCCATTGATTTAAGATCCTGCTTCCAGTCTTCCTGCCAACTGAAATGTATCCAATAGATATTAAGAACAGAAGGATTAAAAAATACCTATGCTGGTGTCAAAATTTTGGACATTTTATAATGAATGTTCTTGCCATTTTACACATGTCATAATTTGGTAAAGATCTTTGTCTCAAATAAGGTTTTATGGAGGTTTGAGCTGAGAAAGATTATTTAAAAAATCTGCTGATCCTATGGAACAAATTCTTCCTGGACATTTTGATCCATGATTGTGCTCTTTATTTGGTGATTTTTTTTATCACGCTTTGCTTTTTTAAAAAGGTTTGGTACAAATGATTGGGGAAAATATCAGAAAATGCAAATTCTTTTCATAATGGTAGTGGTAAAAACCATTATGACATGATTGCACAAGTTTTCCAAATTATGTAATCTTCATCAGTCAAAACGTGTTATAAATGACATAAAGAATTCACATGTGATACATATGCCTCTCCAGCAGATGCTCAAGAGCGGATTTAAATCAACGTGAAAAAGATGACCCATTTGTAAACAGAGATCATGCTTGTAGCTGATAAATTCTTATTCCACATAACCATGATTAGGCTACTATTTTACTATTAGTGGAAACTTCATTCCCATTGTATTCTCTATTGGTTAGAAAAACAATCACAGAATTCTGTTTTTTAACTTCAGTGTGAGCTGGCAAGGTTATAGAAAAATAATTTATAATATTGTATTTTGTTGCAATATTATAAATGTTATAAAATTCAAATTAGGTTTCACTGGAAAAAAAGAGAAATGCTTTTCATATTGGAACAATCTAGGTCAAAAAGTTTCTCTTTTCCATAACAATACTAAAATAATAGTTCTTTGGGTTTTAACCATAAACAAAGACTATGAAAAAAATCAAACAATATCTTATTAATCAGACACTGTGATTTTTCTTTTATAATGTTGGTAAATATGTATGATTTATTTTTATTACTGGCACTTGTTCTTTTCCTCTTTGTACTGGCAAACCAAGCTACTGTAACCTTCCTTTGATGTATAATTGATACACCAAGAGAAAGACTTGCTTTGAGGTTTCTTGATTGAAATATGTTTGAGCAAACTACCAAATCTGTTTTCTTTACAATCTTGTCTGACAAGCAAAGTCAGTTGAGAAGCCAGATTTACTTCACAACAAGGTCACTAACTTAACAACTGCAGTGATTCACTTAATAATTCACTTAGCAAATGTCTCACTTAGCAACAGAAATTTTGGTTCAGTTGTGGTTGTAAGTCGAGGACTACCTGCATTGCAACCAAAATTATCAAGAGTTATAGCAAACTCCTTGTAAATTACAATGCTTGAGTAATTTCAGGTTACCAAAAAGATGGAGGATAGTTTAGATGAATAGACATAAAATGGGAAAATGATAGGTTTCTCTATTTTATTTGCCATAAAATTGAATGAATAGATGAAATTGGAATAAAAATGAAGAAATGGGTGGATGGATGGGTGGATGGGTGGATTGATGGATGGATGGAAGGATGGACAGACAGATGAATGAATGATTCTGGTAATGAATGATTCCCCAGGAGGGTAATCAGTGGCAGCAGCAACCATCAAGCAGCTACAGGAATGTGGGAAGATAGGCCAGGAATTGAAAAGTGGGAGAGAGGGAATAAAACTTCTTCAAGCTAAGCCTTCCAGCTATAACTTGTGAAACATTGAACAGGAAACAAACCACCTGGATTAGTTTATTTATTTATTTTATTTATTTATTTATGAGACTTATATACCGCTTTAAGTGCAAGCACTCTCTAAGCGGTGTGAAGTAAATCTGGCTTCTCAACTGATTTTGCTTGTCAGACAAAAGGGGATCACATGACCTAGGACACTGCAACCATCATAAATATGAGTAAGTTGCTAAGCATCTGAATTTTGATCATGTAATGATAGTCACAGTCGTGTGACAGTCGTATGAAAAATGGTCATAAGTCACCTTTTTCAGTGCCATTGTAACTTTGAACAGTCACTAACTGAACTGTTGTAAGTTGAAGACTACCTGTATTCAACACTTTTTGAAAGTGTGGGAAGCATAACTATATAAAGGTCTCCTAAATGAGGTTCCATCAAATAATTTATAAAGGCAGTATAATATTGGTAATTTTCTTTTTACTTCCATATAATGGATGTCTCTGATGTAAATAGATGCTACTTTGTACAAATCACACAATAACTGAAACATGTATAGCAGGAGATCAGATATCACAGATAGACAAAGTTGTGATGTACTTAGACAAGTTTGCAGCTGACAGTCTGGATACCTTTGAATGCCCAGTGAAGAGCTATCTATTTACCCGGATTAACTAAATAACCATGGTTCAGTTAATCAAGGATAGATGTTTTATAAACACAGAATAGGCCATAATTTCTTTTCCTTCTTTTTTCATCTCCTTTTAGGGATTAGGATTATGCAATTTTTCTAGATGATATGAAACAATGTGGCAAATTGGATACCAAAAAACTATTAGAAATGCATCTTCTAATCTTCTAATGATTATAGTTTTTATTTTTTGTCATCCTAGGGGAAAAAAACAATGGAAAGAAAGAAATGTAGACACAGGTTTTCAGTTATACTTGAGTATGAATATGAGAAAGAAAGCATCTTGTATACTTATTGGTTTAGAAAAAATATATTATAAAGTGCATATATTTGAATTATGGAATGTTTGGAGTTCAAGTATGCTTGTTACATGTCATGAAATATATATATAAATAAAGCATGAATTAGAATAAATGAAATGCTTAGATAATTATACAGCACCAAGATTATGGACTAAGACAAAAATTGGTGATGTTTTATTATTAGTATATTGATGGATAACAGAATAGGAAAGTTTGGTGTAATAACAGAGGCCTGTTAGTTGAATATATAAGCATATTTGTGTTTTTATATAGAGATTATGCTATGTTCTTGTCTGAGAACCAAAATGATTTTCAATGAATGTTACTATATAATGCAATAAGGAGCCTGGATCTAAAGATTAATGTTTGAAGATCAAAATAATTATGTTTAATAGAAAAAAGACTGAATAGTTGTAAATGGTGTGAATGGTGACAGAAAACAAACACATATAACTTGGTAGGTTTGCTAACGATGGAGAAATGGATGGAGAAGCTTTAAAAATTGTGAAGATAGAAAGAAATAATGACTATTGTTAGTACAGACTAGATTTAACTATATTTACTTTTCTTATTTCAAGCCTATTTCATATCCTCAACATAGTAGAATGTTACTGATGATAAAAATAAACAATAAAACAAATTGTATGGGAGAACTCATCGACCTCCAAATTTAGGATTGGAAAGATGACTAGAAGGCAGTCATTAATTTTCTGTAAGCCTTTACTAACATCTAGCAATCATTGAGCATTTTGAAACTTCAAGTTACTTCCTATTCCCTGTACAGTAACATCTGTACAGCCACATGTCTTCCTCCCACTTGCTATAGAAGATAAGTAAATTATATTTTTAACTTACCGTAAATGCCGGCATATAAGACGACTTCCGCGAGCGCTGAAATCGGCGCCAAAGACGGGGGTCGTCTTATACGCCGGAAATACTGGTAGTTTCCGGTGTATAAGACGACGTTCTAGGAATGCGGCCCGGCTATAAAGACGGGGGTCATCTTATACGCCGGGTCGCCTAATACGGCGGCATATACGGTAATTACCTAACTGGTGAGATATAAACAGGAAAGAATTATGCTTCCTAGATACTTTTTTGGGGAATCATTGATATATACTCCTTGTTTTTATTTTAAAGAAACAAAATAGTGCTATACTTATATTGTTCATACATATATCCATATAGTCACACAATAAGACAACTCAAAAGAGGATTTCTGTTGGTTAAAGTGTATTGAAATCTCAATTATTTTAACAATGACCATGTTTTCTTACAGCACCAATTTTAGTTGATCAACAAACCACTTCATCAAGCAGTTTAGATAAGAAATAAAAATTCAAATGAAACAAATTAAATTTGGGTTTTCTTTTTTCATGTACTTTGCACAAACATTGGGTGCTACTTAAATATGAACAATAATGAAAAATGAAAGACAAATATGTGGCATCTGATAGCACCCTTTTAATAAATTAAATTCTTTAATAATTTCTTATGAAAAAAAGGAAGAGAAAACCTTATGAGAAAATGAAGAACAGAAGCTTCTTTGGGGAAAGTTTTTTTTTTCCTCCTATATTCCACAGAAACTGAGAGTGAGAATAAGCATTTAGCAACTATCTGTAAAACTAGCCAATTTCTAGTAATGAATAAGAGGCGTGAAATGTTACCTCTTCTAGGATTAAAGAGCTTATTCAATTTCTATCTTGCATGCACATTTTTAGTATTCATCACTGGGAAGTAGGCCAGTCATTTGTATTAAGGGAAGAAAATAGAGTATAAGATATATAAAACGTATTCAGCAAATTCATGGTTGATTATAAAAGCTGCCACATCTTAACATATGTTCTTCTTTAAAGAGTTGACTAAAATAGTCCCCAGTCTGAATCTGAGCAATATTAAATAGAGCCGAAGATGGACCAAGAATCAGTGAAGTTGACTACAAATGCCATTGTTGGTACAAACAACAAAGATCAGGGGCTGGTAATTTTTGTTTCAAACACAACTCCTCCTCTCCACTTTCCCCTCCAGCCTTCTTAACATAATGCATGCAAACAAGGTAAGAGTTTGTAAAAAATATGCATTTTAGATGGGTTGGTTATAAATAGTGTTTTATGATATGCTTAATCTCAATTTAAAATTTAAAAATTTATCTAGATGATGCATTGTCACACTACTGGATGAATATCATGTATACCAACTCAGAGTAAGTGTATATTTCTCTGGATTCATGTAGCATCTTTTTTTTCTATCTTGTGAAAAAGATTTATCACACTCTCCAAATTTTGAAGAATTAAAACCTAGCTTCAGATTGTTTATACCATCACTGGCCAAGTATGCTTGCTTATTATTTTCATCCTGTCCTTCTACAACAGAATTTTAACAAGAGCAGGTTTCCCTTATCTTGACAACAATCCTTTAAAGATAGGGATTCCTTTTGTACAATATGAAAGAAAATTTGACAGGCATTATTATGTCCTTTCTTGAAAGCAATTAATATTTGGTTTGGAGGAAGAATCAGAAAGATAAGCTATTAACACATAGGTCCTTCTCATCTTCTTCTGCTGGCCTTGATGTGTAAAAATGATGAATGGTGTCTCCAGAGGTTTTGACTAGTGTCCAAAATAGATGGTGATTGGCTTGACGCTAAGAAGATTAATTTGACAGCAGATCTTTCAGTCACTAAAACCAAATAATCTCTCTCACTTTCTTCATCGTCATGGTATTTTATCTAAGTACTAAAAGGGAATGTTTGTTTTGGAAAAATTGAAATCTCTGAACAAAAGCTCAGTAACTGGATATCATTGAGACTCAGAATTCTTTGAGTCTGCTATGTCCTGCAGATTGAAAATTATTTTGTTTCACCAGTACTAATATTGTTGTCATTTTTGTTACCTCTTTCAGGAAAACCAGAGCAATCTCAGAAATATATCATATGTGGCAAAGGCATTCAACTGTCTTACATTCCTGATTTTTAAAATTACATTTTTGCATGATATAAAGCACTATTACTTTTTCAAAAAAAATGGTCGCTATATATAATACTAAAATTTGAATTAGCTGGTTTACATTTTAAAAAAATGAAAATTCCGTCTACTATATGCTTTTTTCAGCAGCAAAACCTTTTAGGTCCCATGGAGAAAGTCTCCAGTAGATGTTCAAATAAAATGACTTCTTTTACAGAACTCTTAAGAAGTTTCTTCTGCCTCTGACCTCCCTAATTCATCATGCTTTGGGCATTGTTTGCTTTTCATTGTTGATATTAATACCTTTTACATACTTATATGAAAGTGCTCTTCACTGGAAATTTCTCCAAAGTAGAAAGGCAGGCAGCATGGTGAAAATGGAATAAAAGAGGGAAGATTAGATGGAGAAAAGATAGCCTTTAATAGCATTATCGAAGAAGACACTGAACCACAAATAACTTGTCAGGAAACTAAAAGTCTGGGGGGCCTACTTCTCACTATATCAGCCCACATAACAGATGGTGAAACAGAAATGTGGAATTATTGTTGATTTTTAAGGTTATACACTATCAGAGTCAGGGCTTTTTTTCTCATAGAATGCCCAGAACAGAGTTCCGGCACCTTTTTTGGATGGAACCTTGTAGGCAAGGCAGGTTGTATGACGTGTGTGACTTCCGGCACCTTTTTTTTTTTTTTTTTTAGAAAAAAAGCACTGATCAGAGTCACCATATAAATCTATTTAAGAAATAAAGCAAGATTGCCACCTTTTGGCAAAGGCCAATATATGCCTCATTTGAAGAACATAGCACCCAAAGGTGCTTTTTCAAGAGGCAACTGGATTTGAAAAAGCACCTTTAAGACAATCATGACCTGGATGATTGAGAATTTCCATAGACAAACAAAGCAAGGAACTGCCCACTAATCCTCATAAGAGGAAAATCACATTATTTTGGATCCTATGTTTATGTATATTTGTACCTGTATTTGAATATGTGTGAAAGTTAACAGGACAGCATGCTTATTAGACCTCTGGGGAGGGGGAATCCTTTTGTCATCTATATTTTCTTTTCTTTTTGAGGAGATTTGCCGGATTGTGACTAAGTCTCCCTCCTTTATACATTTTTCACATATTAGAAAATTCTACAAAGGCAATTCCATGTTCCTATCCTAATCTAAAATGCATGCTTATTGACTAAGCAAATCTCCTTGTTTTTCATCCCCCCTTACTCCTTGCATGATATATCTTTCATTAAAGTGATTTATTAATAATAATAATTTTAAAAAATTAGTCCTATAAGGGGAAAAAAAGCATATTTACTTGTCCTATAACCTTTGAAATTAAAATTCCCAATATAGTAATTTTCTATAAATGTGCTCTTATGTTGCTACTTCTCTGGCTCTGTCTGGTTGCTGCTAATAAAAAGAACTCTGATGGTCACACTGAGCTGTTTACCGAGATGGCAAGTCTATCCACAAAAATGTCCATTAAGCTGATGAAGCTATAATAACACATAAGCATTCTATGCACAGACAATTGGTTTATTATTATTATTTTTCCTTTCACCAAAACACTAAGAATGCCATGCTAGCTTGGAGGTCAGAGTGATTTTCCAGCATCACTCCAAGATTCTGTTGGAGCCTATCAAAAATGGAAGTTTTGCAGCCTGCATTTATAAGAACTGCAGGGAAGAAACAGTCACTGTTTTATTTTCTCCCAGTCTATATACACTGAGTTTGAAAAATCACAGAACTATTGAAATGCATATATTTAAGCTGTAATAATATGAGGACATAGCAAAATGTAAGCTTTTCTGTATACAATGAAAGTTTAAGCTTTACATGAAAAGGGGCGTTGTCTTACCTGAACGCCTTTTCTCAGCATGATGATGGAGAATCCACAGATGGGTTGTCTTAATCTATCTGCTCCAATTAGACTAAGTCTGAAATTTTTGTACCGCCCCCTCTGTGCCAACTGCACCCCAGTTTTAGGCTAAGGCGATACTCAGACTTTAGTCCGACGCGTCTGATCAATATGGGAACCAGGCCAACTGACCTAATGGGAGGGAGTGGATTCTCCATCATCATGCTGAGAAAAGGCATTCAGGTAAGACAACGCCCCTTTCTCCAGCATGATTGGATGGAGAACCCACGGATGGGACATACCAAAGCCCTGTGTCCCTAGGGTGGGGAATTAGATTGGGCCTGGGTCCCATCCAACGTTAATGCGTGTTCTAGAAACTTGCGGCCAAATGAAGCCATAGAAGAGGCATATATATCCATCTTGTAGTGACAGACAAAGGAAGAGGGTGATGCCCATGTTGCTGCTCTACAAACCTCCTCTATGGAGGCCTGGGTAGACCAGGCAGCTGTAGTAGCTGTGCCCCGGGTGGAGTGGGCCATGATATGCCTAGGAGCTTGCAGTGACTGAGTCTGGTATGCCAGAGAAATACAAGCTCTGATCCACCTGCCTATAGTGGGTGAGGAAACCTTTTGTCCTAATGACGAAGGGTGAAAGGACACAAACAGAGCCTCTGTTTTGCAGAAGGATGAGGTTCTCTGTATATAACAATATAAAGCCCTGCGCACATCCAATTTGTTCCACTGAACCTCTATGTCATTAGATGGGTTAGGACAGAAGTCTGGCAAAACTATTTCCTGAGATCTATGATACAAGGGAATTAACCTTGGGCACGAAGGAGGGGTCTAGCCTAAGGGTTACCCTGTCCTTATGGAAAGTACACAGGTCCTTCCTCACTGAAAGAGCAGCCAGTTCAGAAATTCTTCTGGCTGAGGTTACAGCAACAAGAAATGCCACCTTCATTGATAACTGTTTGAACAAACAAGTGTCAATAGGTTCAAAGGGTGGTGAAACAAGAGCCTGTAAGACCTGATGCAGATCCCACGAGGGGTATCTATGTACAGTTGGTGGTCTGGCGTTGTTAGCTCCCTTTAGGAAGGAGCGTATCATAGGGTGATGTGTTAAGGATTCCTTGCCGCAGGAAATAACTGTGGCAAGTGCAGCTACCTGCCTGCAGATGGTGCTTGTGGAAAGCCCCTTGTCCAGACCATCCATCAGGAACTCCAAGATAACTGGCACTGAAACCGTCAAAAGGTCAATTTTGTGAACCGAACACCAATTGCAGAAGCTTTTCCACGTGGCATCGTATATTCTATTTGTCGAGGGTCGCCTGGATTGCTGAATCATAGCTATGACCCTTGACGAATATGAGTCTCGGCCTAAAGCCTGCCTCTCAAGTGCCAGACAGTTAACTGGAGCCATTGAGGGTCCGGATGACGTATTTCCCCCTGAATGAGGGAGATGCGATTTGCTGGGATCCTCCATGGAGGGGATGCGGAGAGATCCATCAGGTCAGCGAACCAAGAGCGTCTCGGCCAATGCAGTGCAATCAGGACGACCTCTGCTCGTTCGCGAAAGATCTTCCTGATCGTGGCAGGAAGAAGCGGCAGGGGAGGGAAGACATAGAGCAGTTCCCTGGGCCAGGGACTGCGGAGCGCATCTGTTCCCTCCGCTGATGGAGACAGGAACCTGGAAAGGAATCTGGGAAGTTGTGAGTTGGTTAGGGAGGCAAAAAGGTCTAAGGTTGGGGAACCAAGCCTGTCCACGATCTCTCTGAACACCTTCGGATCCAGCTGCCATTCGGAATGGTCCACAGTGGCTCTGCTCAGTGAGTCCGCCTGCTGGTTGGCCACTCCGGATATGTGCTCCACCCTGATGGAGGCAAGATTCAGTTCCGCCCAAGACCCCAGCAATTTTGCCTCCTGCATGAGAGGCTTGGACCTTGTCCCCCCCCCCCGTCTGTTGACATGGGCCTTGGCTGTGATGTTGTCGGTTAGAATCAGGACATGCTGGCCCTGTACTATACTGCTGGATCTCTTTAGGGCCATGTGTATGGCTCTGAGTTCCAGCCAGTTTATATTGTTCTTTAGATCCTGCCTGGACCACCGACCCTGAGCCCAGTGTGTGTGGAGGTGTGCCCCCCACCCAAACAGGCTTGCGTCTGTGGTGATGGTAATCCTGTCTGGCTCTTTGAATTCTGTTCGCTGTGACAGTGCCGGAGAGTCCCACCATCGAAGGGAGTTCAACACCGACCGTGGAACTCGGATCTTCTGGTGAGATGTGCTGGTGTGAAGTCTCTGAAATGGAAGGAGAAGCCACTGTAATTCTCTGGCATGGAGACGTGCCCATGGCACAATTTGTACGCAGGACACCATCTTCCCCAGTAGTTGTGATAGGGATACCAATGAGACTACTCTGTCCTTTCGGATCCGACGTACAAGGGTCTGAATAGAGTTCTGTCGGTCCTGAGATAGGTAGACCGTACAATTGTCTGTGTCTATAACAGCGCCCAAATGGAGGAGCCGAGTTGTTGGTATGGTATGACTTTTCTGGAAATTAACAGAAAAACCGTGCTCCTGAAAAACCTTGATGGCTAGGGCGAGGTCTGACTGAGCATTTTGGAATGATGAAGACTGAATTAGTATGTCATCTAAATAGCATTGAACTCTGATGGGAACTTGTCTAAGGTGGGCTGCGAGCACTGCCAGTACCTTTGTAAATACTCTCGGTGCAGATGAGAGGCCAAATGGTAGGGCTCTGTACTGGTAGTGGCATCGGGCATAACTGAATCTGAGGAATTTGCGGTGGTCAGGAAAAATAGGAATGTGCAAATATGCCTCAGTCAGGTCTATCGAGGTAAGAAAGTCACCTTGTCTGATGCTAGCCAAGATTGATTGAAGTGATTGCATCTTAAATTTCTTATACCTCAAGTAAAGGTTTAGACCTTTTAAGTCTAAGATTGCCCTCCAGCCCCCCGAAGTCTTGGGAATGATGAAGAGGTTTGAGTAAAACCTCGTCCTTCTTGTCTTGTGGTACTGGTTCAATTGCTTGTATCTGTAATAAATGAGCTATGGCTTCTGACATAAGATCAGCTCTGGTCCTGCTCGTTGGAATAGGGCAAGAGCGGAATTTGTCAGGTGGTTGAGAACAAAATTCTAGTCTCAGACCTTGGGTGATGGTGTCTAACACCCATGCATCTGTAGTGGTGGCTGCCCAAGTGCTGGAATAAATGGCCAGCCGGCCTCCTATGGGAGGTGAGACTGCAAGATCACTTGCCTCGTTTAAAGGAACGGCCTGCCTTTATTCCGGAACGAGCTGGCCTGCCCCAACCCAATCCGTCTGTGTGGCGATGTCGTAGCCAAATCAAGAGGCCTCTGCCTCAGTTACTCATAAACTGCCCTCCGGAATTGCTGCAGGCAGTCTGGGCCTCAGTGACAAAATGGCGGCCGTGAGTCATTCAAAATGGTGGCCGCCAGATTCGCGCCCCAAAAAACGGCCGTTAGAAGAAGGCCTTGAGGCCTGAGGCCTAAGCTGCGATGAGCCCTCGCTCCGAAGAGTCGCCTGGGCTCCTACGCAGCAGATGGCTGTTAATTAGGCCAGCTGGGAAGCGCTGATGCTGGCCGAGGACCGATAAGGCCTCCAGGCTTCGAAAATTGAGTCCGTGCCCAAAACTCTCTTCTGCTGCTTGGGTGGTCTGCTGAGGCCGAGGGACCTATAAAAGGCTCCCTCCACGCCTGACGAGCCTCGTCGTCGCTTTCGGAGCCCCCCAGTCGAATGGCAAGCTTACCCTTGTTCTCAGAGCCGCAGGCCGTCAGCAAGTGTAATTAGCGTCCTCCAACGATCAGCTGGCAGTCGGGAGATCATCGGAGCGGCAGCTGGTGAAACGGAGCCTCTGAAGCAGAGGAATGGCCCCCAGTAGGAAGTTTACTTTGGAATTCAATTTTGGGCTTGAATCTTAAGGTGGGAAGCTCTTAGAAGAGGAAAAAACAGTGGTCTTCCTCCCCCCCCCCACAGGGAAGGGTTTGGATGTCAATCTGTCAGCCTGGCAAGGCAGCAGGTTGAAGATCACTGGAAAATTCAATATTGTCAAAAATCAATTAATGAAAGAACTAATATAACAGGAATAAGAAAAGAAATACACAGTCTTCTGCTCCAGGAGCGAAGAAAAAACGCGTCTTAGAGCAAAGAGACTAAGTCTAAAACTGGGGTGCAGTTGGCACAGAGGGGGCTGTACAAAAATTTCAGACTTAGTCTAATTGGAGCAGATAGATTAAGACAACCCATCCGTGGGTTCTCCATCCAATCATGCTGGAGAACTACTGCTTCTCAATGTTAAATTTCTCTACCTAAAATCATTTCTGTTGTAACATTCTAGAATGATGTTATTTGTAAAATCTCCTCTCTGTAAAGACAGGTCTGACACACAAACAAAATCTGAAATTCAAGTCCCTTATCGCTTCCTAACATAAAAATTCCAACATTAGGAATTCTGAAAAAGAAACTTTAGGTCTTTCCACATTCCAAGCCTTTCGAGATCATCTCAATGTCTCCAAGAAGAAAAACATTTGGATCTGACCTTATGAATTCTTTTCTTAAAAAGCATCTGGAGAAAGATGAGTATAAAAAGAACACAAATACCTGTCCTAATTTCTTCCTGTTGGAACCAGTCCAACATGGCTTTAAAATATTAAATCCTCTCATGTCATAATTTTATAATTTTATCTTGCCTGAAGTTTCCTATAAGGAGCTACCTCAATCCTTCTTTGGTCCTTGGTTAGGACTTCAATTATTAAGTTTTTCTCTATATTAATTTGTGAATCTAATTACAGATTACACCCAATATTAAAAATAATAAATAGTCAAAAATAGCAGATTAAGTCTAAACATCTGGCTGACTGTGCAACCAACAATAATACAGGTAGTGTGTCAAGACTGCTAACATCGGATGTTCTTGCTTGCCATATATGAAGAAGCAAACCTGTTTTATTTAGCCGTATAGCATTTCTAGAGTTAAGGCAGATAGTAGTAGTTAAGGGATGGGAAAATATGCAAGTTAACCATAACAATGTCTGGGCACAGTGTGGCCAAGGTCAGCTCAGCTGCAACGGGAGGGGCACCTCACACTTCACATTAATTGGAGAATGTGATTGATGACTGTAAAATGAAGGAGTGAGTTATGCTTTGTTACAGATGCTTGGGGGAGGGAGGATTCAGTTTCTGGCTTAACTTTGTTAGTGCCGAAGCTATGCAGAATAATAAAAGATTCTTTTAGAGGAAAAAGCCTCAAAGTTCTTTGAAAATCTGCTTTCTTTCGGAACCATGTCATCAAGCCAGAAACCACAAGCTTTTTAATTCATTTAGGGGTCCCTTACCCCAATCACTATCCCTAAGCTAACGGGGATAGCTGACAAAGATTTGGGGAAGATCTCGCCATGGAAGAGAAAGAAGTGCCTGAGGCCGGTACCCCCCCCCCAGACGCAGCTTCTCCAGGAGGAGCTGCAGCAGCAGCTTCTCCAGGAAGGGCCAGCTACCCAGACAGTGGAAAAGAAACTCTGGCAAACTCCAGAGCTGGGAGCAAGGCCAAAACTATCAGGAGAGCTGATTTGGTCGTCAGACTGGGACAAGCCGAGCGGAGGCTCTGGAAGTTTCCACACAGCCTTGCCAGCAGATGAGCGTGAGTCATGGCAAAGGGATGTTTACATATCACCTTCCTCCCAACAATGGAGAGCTGCCCGGCCATCTATCGCTGAAGACTCGGGTGAGTGGAAATACCCACCTGCAGCTTGCAGTGGGTCATTAGAATACCTAGCAGAAAGATTTGAAGAATTAGAAGTGCGGAGCGAAGAGCAACTCCCATTGAGAGAGGCCCCCAGCCCCTTCCTTGCAGATCAATTGGCTTTTCAACCCCTGGGGACCCCTGCCAGAGCCTCTAGCCCCACGCAGAGAGGAGACCTCAGCCTGGGGCCCCTGCAGCAAGGTGAAATTGAGCAAATTCCACAGATAAGTGATCAGCCGTCTCCAAGCCTACACCAAATAATCGAGGCCTTGCAACAGCTCAGGCTAGTGCCAAAGCCAGGGGAGCTACAGCCAGTGAGCTTGCAGACGAGGGAGGCCCAACATGTCCAGCAGCCATTGAGGGGCCTTCAGCAGCAAAGGGCGTCACCACCCCCTGCAGCCCACCAGCAAGGAAGACTACTACTACCCCCGCTTGCACAACCACCGTTGGGAGGCCTGAAGCAGCAGGGGGCACCCACAGCCCCCACTGCCCAGCAGCAGAGGGCCCAGCAACCATTGGATCAGCAAGCATTGCGGGACCAACAGCAGCAGGGGGCGCCACACCAACTACTGAGAGCCCAGCAACTGTGGGGTCAGCAGGCCGGGTGGGGCCAACAGCAACTGGGGGCACCACCAGCCCCCGCTGCCCAGCAGCAGAGGGCCCCGCAGCAACGGGATCGACAGGCTGGATGGGGCCTACAGCAACTGGGGGCACCACGTCAACAGCAGAGAGCCCAGCAGCAATGAGCTCAACAGGCCGGATGGGGCCAACAGCAACCCGGGTGGGGTCCGCAGCAGCCTGCATTCACACCACCTTTCAAAGCAACGTTCGATGGGGACCCAGAGAAGCTGATTTTTTTCCTCAACCAAGTGCATTCTCATTTAAATCGCTGGGCCTATCTCTATCCGGAACCAGGGGCCATGGTTGACGTCATTGCGACCAACCTGGAGGGAGAAGCATCTGAATGGCTGAACAATCTATATAGCGAGCAAGCCCCTGAATTGGAAGATCCCCATCTCTTTCTCTTAGGACTGAGAGAACGATTTGAGGACCCATCCATTGGCCTCAAAGCAGCAGGACAAATTCACAAAATAAAACAAGCTGGGAGGCCTGCCCTGGAGTACGTGCGAGAATTCCGTAAGATAGCAGGTCGAATAGAGGGGTGGCCTGAGCAGTCCCTCATCCATCACTTCATCGAGGGATTAGATGATCACCTCTCTCAGGCTTGCATCTATCGAGAAGTACCTGATCGGTTGCAGGAGTGGTACCAGACGGCCGTGAATCTGGACGTTAAGCTCTCTCGTTATAAGAAGCCTCCCTCTCCTGGAGTTGAACCAATACCAGAACGATCCAGACGACAACCAACCCCCTGGAGACCCCCAACAACTATGCCTACCGAAAGACCCAGACCACCTGTGGGGCCACCGCTTGCATGCTTCCGATGCGGACAACAGGGACATCGAGCAGCAAATTGCCCAGTGGCCTACCCTCAACAGCTGAGCTGACCTTGGCCACACTGTGCCCAGACATTGTTATGGTTAACTTGCATATTTTCCCATCCCTTAACTACTACTATCTGCCTTAACTCTAGAAATGCTATATGGCTAAATAAAACAGGTTTGCTTCTTCATATATGGCAAGCAAGAACATCCGATGTTAGCAGTCTTGACATCCGGCCCTCCTTACAAAAAGGACAAACCCTGGAATATAAACATAAGTATAGGTTAAGGGTTATTTTTCGGTTTGTTGGGGTGTTTAACATGAAACTTTTTGACTAATCTGTCAGCTTTCACTTCACTGGACTTCACCCAGGTGGCTTCAGACAACGGGTATCCCTTCCATTGTACTAAGTATTGTAATTTACCTCTAAAGATTCTGGAATCGAGAATACGTTTCACCTCATAGTGGATTTGTCCAGCCACTATGAGGGGCCCACAAAGCAAGTACGGTGGGCACAGTACTTTAACCGCTTCAACTTCACTCTAAAGTACATACCAGGAGGAAAGAATTTTCTAGCTGATGCGCTATCCCGGTTACCCCAGTACAAAAGCGAATGAGAGCAGGTTAACGAGGCAATTATTCCCAATCCACAAACTGCCGCTCAACTTATGCCTCGCGGGGTCCCCAGTCCTGATGACCCTGGAGTGAGGAAAATAAAACGAGAGCTCCTCACTGACCAATGGTTCAAAGATAATCAAGCATCCCTAACATGCAGAGATGGCTTGGCTTACAAAGGGGGGAAGTTATATTTGCCAGAAGAGCTCCGTCTTAATGCTCTCAACCACAGCCACGATGTAAAGCAGGCTGGACACTTTGGATATTTGAAAACCCTACACCTCACCCGCCGGCAATTCTGGTGGCTGGGGCTGAAAAAGGATGTGGAAAACTATGTAAAAAGTTGTACTGTATGTGCCACAATGAAAAGAATCCCGGGGAAAACTCCTGGGTTACTGCAACCCGTGGCAGACCCTTCTCAACCCTGGGAAGAAATAGCTATGGAATTTATAGTGGACCTACCTGAAAGTAGGGGAAATACTGTCATCTGGACTGTAATAGACCTGTTCTCGAAACAGGCTCATTTCATCGCCTGCAAAGGACTTCCATTTGCCCAACGACTGGCCAAATTGTTCCTGAAACATATCTACCGGCTGCATGGTGCCCCTAAGCGAATAATCTCAGACAGGGGGGTGCAGTTCACAGCGAAGTTTTGGAGAAATTTCCTTACATTGATTGGATCATCTCAAGGGTTATCATCTGCTTTTCATCCAGCCACCAATGGGGCTGCTGAAGCCGCTAACAAAATGGTGGAGCAATATCTTAGGTGCTACGTTTCCTACCAACAGACGAACTGGACTGATCTCCTCCCTTTTGCGGAGGTGGCGTACAATAATTCTGTGCACAGCAGCACCGGCTACACGCCCTTCAGAGTGGCCACAGGAAAAGAGTTCAGCCCAATACCTGAATATCCTCAGTTGCCCTCACCTTCCCAGACACTTGATCAGTGGGTAAAGGGATGGGAAGAAGTTTGGAAAAACACCCGAATTGCTTTGAAAAAGACTTTTGAAACCTATAAAAAGCAGGCTGATAAAAAGAGGGCTCCCCAAAGGACATTCCAAGCTGGAGAAAAGGTCTATCTGTCAACCAAATATCTACACCTCAAATTGCCTAGCAAGAAACTGGGACCCAAATTCCTGGGGCCTTTCCCCATAGTAAAGATCATCAACCCGGTCACAGTAAAACTAAAACTCCCTAAACTGTTAGGGAAGATTCACCCAGTTTTCCATTGTAGTTTGTTGAAGCCCTATCGGGACTCCACTTTAAGACCTCCTCCAAAGAAGGCACCTGGGCCCCTCATAGTGGCTGGACAAACCCACTATGAGGTGAAACATATTCTCGATTCCAGAATCTTTAGAGGGAAATTACAATACTTAGTACAATGGAAGGGATACCCGTTGTCTGAAGCCACCTGGGTGAAGTCCAGTGAAGTGAAAGCTGACAGATTAGTCAAAAAGTTTCATGTTAAACACCCCAACAAACCGAAAAATAACCCTTAACCTATACTTATGTTTATATTCCAGGGTTTGTCCTTTTTGTAAGGAGGGCCGGATGTCAAGACTGCTAACATCGGATGTTCTTGCTTGCCATATATGAAGAAGCAAACCTGTTTTATTTAGCCGTATAGCATTTCTAGAGTTAAGGCAGATAGTAGTAGTTAAGGGATGGGAAAATATGCAAGTTAACCATAACAATGTCTGGGCACAGTGTGGCCAAGGTCAGCTCAGCTGCAATGGGAGGGGCACCTCACACTTCACATTAATTGGAGAATGTGATTGATGACTATAAAATGAAGGAGTGAGTTATGCTTTGTTACAGATGCTTGGGGGAGGGAGGATTCAGTTTCTGGCTTAACTTTGTTAGTGCCGAAGCTATGCAGAATAATAAAAGATTCTTTTAGAGGAAAAAGCCTCAAAGTTCTTTGAAAATCTGCTTTCTTTCGGAACCATGTCATCGTGTCAATAATACTTACAATAATAATACTTACAACAGTTCACTTAGTGACTATTCAAAGTTACAACGGCATTGAAAAAAGTGACTTATGACCATGTTTCACACTTACAGCCATTGCAGTATTCCCAGGGTCACATGATCAAAATTCAGACACTTGGCAACCTACTTATATATATGATAGTTGCAGTATATTATTTATTATTTAATGTATGATGAGAACATGACAGAAGTAAACATATATATATATATATATAGTCCACATAATTATAAATAAAACTTCTATGGAGGGTATGGCAGTAGCCTCATAACTGGATGTCCAATTCAGCTATCCAGGTGATTGCCTCTGGCACTGCTTTGTGCAGAACCAGAGATCACACATTGTGGGAAATCTTACACAATATGTTTAATAGTTTGCATATCAGAATCACAATCACAACAAAAGGAATCTTTCCATCCCCACTGATACAAGGCAGAGACATTTCTTCTAGTATCACACCTAATTCTGTACAATTTCGACCAGACAAAGCAAGGCAAGTAAAACTAGGTGGCTTGATAGAGGGATCATTGATGGTCAAGCCACAAGAAGTACCTTCTTCTAATAATCATGTTACTAACTTAACAACTGCAGTGATTCACTTAACAACTATGGCAAACAACACATTCAGTTTTGGGCTCAGTTGTGATTGTAAGTCAAGGACTAACTGTAAATATTTTTAAAGGACATTTTCTTAGAAATAAGTTCTGCATACATTTCTTTGCTTCTCTTCAGCTGTGCATGGGGGTGCCAATTTAAGAATAGATTTAGGAAGGCTGTCCAAAGCTTTAAAAAGCTTTTTTCTTTCAGTAACGATTAGAACAAAACTCCCTTCAGCACTGCTTCATGGAACCATAACCTCTGCTCCTAGTAACTAAGTAGAGGCCAATTGGCTTCTTTTTGCCTGGCTTCTGAAACTTCCTCCAAGAATTCCAATAGCTGACAAAGGAAATGTTGGCTTAGCCTTTGAACAAAAGTCAAACACTTCATCAAGGAAAATGATGCTGCTCTCATGCTCTGTTGTGTGAAGGGAAAGCAAGCCACTACTCTCAGACTTAATTTTTTTATTTAAAAAAATGCTTAAGTTAATTCATTTCCAAAGCTAAACTGGGGATTGAAAAATTCAAATATGGAAGTGTTTATGTGTACTATGATTATGTCCTTGCATTAGCGTTTTTATAAGATTTTATTTTTATTTTATTAGAAATTATACAAAATAAGGTCTTTCTTCTGATAAAGTGACATTAGAACATCGTGACAAAAGTCTGCTCCTTCTTCTCACATATATGACTCTGGGCAGCTCACAATAATTAAAAATAACATCAAAAACAATAAACAAACATAAATCATACTAATATCATTATTAAAGGCCATATTCAAACATAAAAACATAGTCATAGGGGCAGAGAATAATCCATTCATCATATTCAGTATATTGAATAGGCTTTACACTACAAATGGAACCCTAAGTGCAGTGGCACAGCCATGTTTTTACAACCTTCTGAAAAGCTAGTTGGGTTTGAGACAATCTAAGTTGAGAGATGGTATAATGTTCCAAATGATGAGCACCATGACACAAAAGTATCTCTTTGGCTCCCATCAAATGACAATCATTCATAGATGGGACCTAAGATGCTTTTTCTGCTAGACTTGATGGAAGGCAGAGGCAGTCCCTCAAATATCACTTAAATTTGATCTGTTACAAGTAGCTTACTATGTTCTCAGAGTCAAGTTGTGATTAGTTTATCTCCAAGCTAATTGGCACTTTCAGAAAAAAATCATACTAATTTTTGTTCTATTACATATATTGCATGAAACCTCAGCTAAACATTGAGTAAAGTATCTTTGAGTCAATGGCTTTCTTTAGCATTCTGGGGACAGTCCTGGAAAAACAAGTAGATACAGATTCCAAAGTGAGTCTAATTTTAAAAGGGAAATCTTTAAGGGGCAAATTTCATGCTTTAACTGTGCAAGACATCAGACATCCATAGCAACCATAAACTTTTCCTAGAAAGTTTTTTAAAAATAGGACTACTCTGGACAATTCTGTGGAAATAAAAATAGGGTGTAGGTGGGCTGAATGTATTAACCCAGGCGTAGTAGTTATTAAACCATAATTTTAGGACTTACTGTAAAATACTGTATTTCAAGCAAATGTGACATATTCAATGCATCTAAGTTAAAACAAACTATGATTTAGTACATATTTGGGATCAACTCCTAAAATAATATATTTCTAGGCTAATAGCATGTCCTTCAAGGACAATGAAATATAGCATGAAATTATTCCTAATTTTGAGAAATATGGCAATTTTAATTGGTCTCATAATTGCTTTAAAAGTTAATTTTATTTTGTCCTTGGTTTACACACCTCCTTAAGAAAAAATCCTATGTCCTTTCTGCAAACATAAGGATAAGCAATACCTAGGAATCACACCAATACAAACTCAATATTTCAAATTCACAAACCATATAATTGATATTAGGATTAAGATTTAATCCCAGGCAAGAATTTATGAATACAATTTACTGAAAAAGGAATGTTTAAACCAGGGCAGGCATGCATGTTTATTATACCTCCTGTGAATAATGTCATTAGTCTCTCCAGGAGTTCTATGCCATTAAATCATATCTAAATTCTTTCACGTTTGGTCTAGGGCAGACATGTCAAACTTGTGACGTTACATGATGTCGCATGACGTATTGTAACTTTTTGCCCATTGCTGGCAATGGGGTGGGCACGGTTTCCTTGTGATGTGTCTGGCCCATGGGCCAGCAGTTTGACACCCCTGGTCTAGGGATTATTGAAATAGCACCATATAATCTTAACTTCATTAAATACTTTCTGATATACAAGTCAGTAGTACTCCAGAAATTCCAGCATGATCATCATTGCTCAGATGAAGATGTTTAAAAAGTTCTATTCTAATATAACAAATCATGATTATATTGTAATGCCAAAATATTACAAAAATGAGATTTTCTTGATTTGTTTTATACAATGAGTAAAGTGTTTTCAGATACATACAGATGTAAAATAACAGTATAGATATGTAGACATTTGAGAATTTTCCATGCCTAAATCTCACTATGTAGATGCCATAAATCCAATATGTACTTTAGACATTTTTGTTATTTTAATCCCTCTAAATTTAATATCACTTCCTGTATCGTTGAAATGCTCTGGCAATAAATACCATTACAGAAGCAAAACCCAAAAGGGAATTTTCAAGAAATGCTGAGATTTGCAGTAATTAAAAAAAAAAACCTTTATGATTAAAAAAAATCTAAAGGGAAAAACTAGCAAGCAGTCAATTGAGGCTAGTAAGGATGTGGCTATGAAAAGATAGTAGCTATCGGGGAATTAACAGTTAATAACTGATTGAGAAAGTGGTAATAAAAAATTATAGGGGAAATGCAATGCATTGGACTAGATCAGGGGTGTCAAACTCAATTTCATTGAGGGCTGCATCAGCATTGCGGTTGCCCTCGGGGGGCCAGTTGGCTGTGGCCAGGGTGGGTGCGGCCTACTGGATGGGCATGGATAGAGTGGGTGTGGCCTACTGGGTGGGCATGGCCAGCTCTACATAGTTCACATCAATGATGCCTGTGGAGGCCTGGGCAGGAGTGGGACAGATCTGAGGGTCTCTGGCAGAAGGGGGTGGGACCAGGGCAAGTGCCAAGGCATGGTCCACTGGAGGAGCCTCACTGTTCCTCTCAGGTCATGTGGGGGGCTGTATGGTGGTGCGAGCTGCCCAGAGCCCTGGGCAGCAGAGGTCAAATGCCCAGCCTGGCCCTAAGCACCCGCAGCACCAAGCCCCGCCCCTCTTCCCCAAGGGAGTGCCCAGCTGCACTTACCTCCTCCTCAAGGCTGCTGCTTCTGTGCTTGCTCTCATTAGTCAGGTTGTTCATGATGGGTATGAGGGCAAAGTCAGAGGGAGGCCCATGGGAGGAGACCCGGCTTTGTATCCAAAGCTTCCTTAGCAATAGGATGGGAGACCCCACAATAGGCCAGGAGGAGGGGGCAAGGGGATGGTGAAAGGGCAGCAGGGCAGGACTGAGGCAGGATTTCCCTCAGACCTTCTCTCTCCTTTCCTTCTTTCCTTCCTCTCTTCCTAAGTACAGAGTGGTGGGAAAATATTTGAGATGAGGGAGGGAGAAAAACAGGCAAGAAACGCAGCTGGGAAGGTGTCACCCTTTGTGAGGAATGAAGAAATGCACCATCACCTGGAAGTGGCCAGCACATGGCCCTCATCTACTTGTCTGGGGGAGGGGATGCCATGAGCAGTGTGAGAGTCAACGTTACCTGCGCAATGCCACCCAGACCCCAGCCTACCCGGTTTCGGCAGGCAGCGAGGCGCTCTCCTCACAGTGCCGAGGGGCTGAGCCAGGTGGTGCAAATCTGAAAAGTAGCACAATGACGCCCAGCCCCCAGCCTGCCCAGTCTCAGCAGGCAGCAGGGCACTCTCCTCACAGTGCCAAGAGGTTGAGCCAGGTGGTGTGAAGCTCACCAGCTTTGCACCTTGCTACCTGCTGAAACTGGGCAGGCTGGGGGAAGGCAGCATTGCACTTCTCATCAGATTTGCGCTACCTGGCTCAGCCTCTCAGCGCTGTGAGAAGAGCGCCCCGCTGCCTGCCGAAACCCCTCCCCTGGAGCCCATAAAGCCGGATATGTGAAGTAGGCCAGGGTCATTTGCTGGCCACTTCCAGCCATGGTGCATTTCTTCATTCCTCACAAAGGGTGACACCTCCCCAGCATGCACCCAGGGGGTTGGGCCAACACAGCAGGGGCTGGTTCCTCACTATTTCCAGACGGCCTTATGGAGCTAAGACTGAATGTGTTTCAGCATATATGGCTACCACAAAATTGTACATTGGCCAAGGCAGCGGGGGCCGTTCCCTCACTGTTTTCAAATGGCTTCATGAGGAATAACTGAAACACTGTTTTGCAATTTCTATTTGCTCGGAAACCCAGCATTTGTTCTTTTCAAGGAATGATGAGTTGTTCATACTTTACAAGCATATTTTTCATATTTGAAGGAATTTTTGCATCCAATATATTCACCTCCAATGCATAGTGACAAAGGTACTTATTGGTTTTTGACACCCTCTAATGCAAAGTAAAGCTTTTATTATTACACTACAAAATGGTTTGGGTAATAGGGCTCTGCATGAGTGCCTGAAAATATAGTAACTCTCTACTTTTTCAAGCTTTTACAAATGGAGATGGATGTGTTTTTGTATAACAAAACAAGTTTGCACAAATGCAAACTATTTTAAGTGATTTTGATTCATGAGTTCATGAGCTGATAAATAATTTTTTCTTGGGGCAGTTCATTGACTTCAGAGCATAGCCTTTCATATGACTACCAACAAAGTAGAAGTGATTTTGCTGTAATGAGCAAATCTTCATGAAAGTTTCCAAAATTAACATAAATCATAGATGTTACAGTCTAGAGCAGGGGTGTTAAACTGCCGGCCTGCGGACTGGATGCATCATAGCAAAACTGCACCTATCCCATTGCCAGCAATGGCAAAAAAAGTTGCGATACATCGTAACGCGTTATGTGACATTGCAAGTTTTTTTTATTGCAAGTTTTTTAAATTTTACAAAACAAATCCCCTCCCCAAACCCCCCCACCCTCCCATACCCTCCCCCAGCTCCCCAAACCTCCCAAACCCTCCCCCAACCTTCCCAGAGCTGAGTACAGGCTTAATTAAAAATTTTCAGAAAAAGAAAAGAAAAACTTAAAACACATATAAATCCTAAACAAATCTAAATACATTAAATTAAATAGGTTATCTTCTCTAAAAAATAATAATTGCAATCATTAAACACATTATAATATACTCTGAACCTTTTCATATCATACTTATGTTATTATCCATCATTCTTTATAAACTCCCTCCAAAACACAAATTTGAACATTACTTAAAACATTAGAATTCCCTTATACACATTTAAATCTTTACCAATAACGAATTCCATCCACAATAAACACATTCCTAATCAATTTCTCTTGTCCATAAACCATTAAAATTCCCTTATACACATTTAAATCTTTACCAATAACAAATTCCATCCACAATAAACACATTCCTTATCACTCTCTCTTGTCCATAAACCTCAAAAGAAGTGCTTTGAAAACTGCCCTTAAAGCTAACTCCAAAAAGTTTGTAAATCTTGCTTCTCCCACAGACTCAGTACTCTTTTGAATACTTAAACTAAGTACTTAAACTTAAACTTCTTATCTAGAATTTTCATTCGATCTCCATCCTTGTCAGTCTCTCTTATCCCTTTTGAATAATCCTTAAATTACTAAACTTAAACTTCTTATCTAAAATTTTCATTTGGTCTCCATAATCTTCTCTCCTATCAAAAAAAAACAAAAACAAAAAACCTTAAAACACATATAAATCCTAAACAAATCTAAATGCATTAAATTAAACAAATTATCTTCTCTTAAAAATAATAATACTAAAAGAAAAAAAAGGAAAAACCAAAGATTTTTTTTTATAATTACAATTATCAAACACATTATAATATACTCTAAACTTTTTCTAATACCAAAACACAAATTTAAACATTACTTAAAACATTAAAATTCCCTTATACATTTTTAAATCTTTACCAATAACCAATTCCATCCACAATAAACACATTCCTTGTCAGTCTCTCTTATCCATAAACCTCGAAAGAAGTGCTTTGAAATCTGCCCTTAAAGGTAGCTCCAAAAAGTTTATAAATCCTGCTTCTCCCGCAGACTCAGGAGCCAATATTTGTGAGGCTTCCTTAAACTCCTTCTTCTGTTGCTCTTTTTCTTTACGATTATATGTTGCACGAGTTGTCCTTTGCTCCTTCATCTCAACTTGTTGAGGCCCCTCAAACTGAGATTTCCCATTTTTCATTAATATAGGCTCTTCAGACTGCAATTCTACCCTTAAAGGTTGCTCCCAAAAATTTATAAATCCTACTTCTCCCGCAGATTCAGAAACCAATAGTTGTGAGGCTTCCTTAACCTTCTTCTGTTGCTCCTTTTCTTTACAGTTATATGTTGCACAGGTTATCCTCTGCTCCTCCATTTCAACTTGTTGAGGCCCCTCAAACTGAGGTTTCCCAATTTTCATAAGTATAGGCTCTTCAGACTGCAATTCTACCTTCTTTTCTTCCAAAGCTTTAAACTTAATAGATGGCGATGAACATACCCCCAGGACCGAAGTATAAAAGTCTTTTGCTTGAGAAACAGTATTAAGTCTATAACATATCCCCAGGTAATTTACCACCATTCCAATCGGAACATCCCATCTGAACAAGATTCGTCTCTTTTTAAGTTCATCTGCTAAAAAAGCAAACTCCTTTCTTCTTCTTAAAATTTTAGATGGGATCTCCTTTAGAATTATAACATCTTGTGAAGCAATTTGAAATCTCTTCTTATAGAAAGCTTGTATAATTTCGTTGCGCAGGCATCTTTTCCCAAAGTAAATTACCACATCTCTTGGCAAATTCTTTTGCACTGCCACCACAGAGTTAACTCTAAATAATTTTTCAATTTCACTAAGTATTTCCTCTTTTTCTTTATTCAAAATCACAGCAAAGTCCTTTGCAACCATCTCTCTCAGATCTCCTTGCACAGACTCTCCCAAACCTCTGATTGTTAAGGCATATTCCATTTGTCTATATTGAAGCATAAGAATCTCATTTTCCATCTGTTTTTCCATGCTTTCAAATTTTCCCTCCATCAATTCCACTTTTTCTGTTACCTCTTCTACACGAGAGTTCAGCTTTTCAAGAACAGAGGCAACTCCTTTTAGAGCCAAAACTATCTCTTGCCTCAAAATCTTATTATTTTCCTCTAAAATCTCTTTCATTTCTGCCCTAATTTGAGATATAACATTTCCCATCATATCTTGCAAATCCTTCACAATTATTGGCTGTACCAAGGAAGAGGGTGAAGCTATTGATTTGTGACATTGCGAGTTTGACACCCCTGGTCTAGAGCAGTGTTTCTCAATCTCAGCAAGTTGAAGATGTGTGGAATTATGGGGATATCCCTGTCAGCATGTTGAGGTTGAGAAACATCACTGTAAAGATTCATGATGAAATACAAATGACATATGTATGTTACTTCAAAAGTTGCTTTTTGGAATTCACATTAATTCTCAACATATTTAATGAATTATCAACTAGGCTGGAGGAAGGCATCAAGCAAAAGCTGAGGTTGGAATTGTTATGGTACTGCAAACAACATAAGTATGACATGTCCCAGGATCCGTAATACCTTGTCTTATCATTCCCAAGCAAGACAAACAGTCTGATTATTGTATCATAGGCAATAAACAATAAAGTTTCAGCCTGAATCTTTTCATGAGTGCTTCCTATTCCTTGCACCTGACATTTACCAATATTCTATTCCTATAGCTTCTCTTTAATTCTTCCTTAGTTAGAGCTTTGCAAACAGACAAATTAAATTCAAATGTGACATTAAAATGATCTTCCCACTCTATTGTTCTGCCAGTTTGCATTCAATCTGAAGAAAACAAATTGCTTTTGAAACTGTTTTTAAAGGAAAAGAACATTTAGGTGAATTTGTCATGGATAGGGTGTGGCCTTCAAGCACTTATTTAGGGTCAACGAATGTATATGTATATTGTGTTTTTTATTATACATTCTTCTTTTAGTAGTCTCAGTTTCCAAGTCTTCATGAAATCCTAAGGATAGAAGGAGGGAACTTCTATCTTGCTTTTTCAGAATAGAAGATGTGGTCAGTAAGGGAGGCTTTAGTGTGTTAGAAAGGTGTAACAGGAAACAGCAATATGAGCAGTGCAATATCCTCCACCTCCACCAATGGAATACATTCAAAACACTTATGAGAAATTTGAAAGCAATTCTTAATTTACTGAAATAAAAATAGAAAAACAGGAGCTTATTTCACCAGGGAAGATATCTGAGAAACTGCAAAAACTATTTTGAAATTGTTTGAATAACCAAAAATGCAGGCTTAAGCAAAGCTATGACATTTCTGACTAGACTCATATTAAATGCATTAATTTTATAAAAAAATAGTGGATTTTAGAAAACAAATATCTTAAAAATCCAGAAGAAAATGTATTTTGTTTTTGGCATAGGACAAAAAGTGATTGGAAAGCAGCATAGTTTCCATTCCAGTTTTTGCACTAATGTCAGAAGCACCAAGGCGCTTCTGGGCTGAAAGATGACATCACTGTTGCCCTGAGGACACTCAGTATGGAGCTCCTTTCATGTCCCAACAGGAGCTGGAGTGAAAGAAGAGAGCTCTCTGGTCTCAAACTCCATTCCAGTTAAATCCATATTAGAAGAAATTAGATTTGTCATCTCAAGAACAGAAAAGCTGAAGATCGTGCAATACATTTTTCATCATTTTGTTGTTTAAATCAAGGCATCTATTTTGTACATTGAATATCATTTATTGTAGTATTATATTTGTGGTACTCCTATAAAGTAATGTATTTAAAAGAGAGAGAAAGAGAGAGAGAGGCGTCATTGTTAATTATCATGCTTCGCCCAAGGCAATGACTAGAACAGGAATTTCTGTCTTCTGGATCCTAAAACTTCAAATACAGTCTTGGCTAAACAGATCATTTGATCTTCTAGCTACCAGCAGAGTTTCCTAGCTCCTTGCATAATCTTCAGTTTGTTCCAATTGCTGTTTCTTTCCAACCAGTGACACAATGATTTATTAAATATTCCCTAAGCATATCACAACTCTCTGTGTAGCAAGGCTGTTGAGTTGCTATGGCCTTAAGCGAGAAAGTTGAAAGGAAAACATTGCTGGGAGTCTCATCATGCAGCTTGGCAGCATGTTCCCAATTCTATAAAGTTGCTTGAGAGCCATGTACACCCAATTTTCATTTAAACAATAGTATGTTTGTTCTTTCAATACAGTTCAGCACAGTATACTACAGTACAGTTTTGTTTTTCTTGAAGCTTCCCTTTAGTTGTTTTGGGAATGAATTTAGGATGAATGGGTTTTCTTATTATTGAATAAACAACTTTACATAGATCTGTCATATCTCAGCAGATTCCTGAATTCTAAACTCTGTATGGCAAGACTGGCAGCTTTTGTACAATCCTGTGCATTGGTGTAATGCTACTGTAGAAGTGTTGCATTGCAGTCCTCTAGTGTTTAGTCATAAATGGCAATTGTAAACTCAGCAGAAAAAAAATCCCCGATTTTCAAGAACTGAAGAAAGGAACATAAAAGGGAAATAATTTCATATTACAGCTGGATCTTTGAAGACAAATAAGTTCATTTGCAGATATTTCTAGATATAGTATGCAATGCTTCCTTAGGCTCCTATAGTCCCTAATCAAAACTCCTTTCACTATAGAAATATTGGCTTCTACATCATAAACCTTACTGTTTGCTCATATGTATTCCATTCTCAAATTTAGACTAAAAATCATTGTTGCTTGCAAAGTTCTGCAAAACACAGAATATGTGCATTTACTTCATATAAGTAAATGAGTTGGCAAACATATCAGAGCAATTTGAAGATAAGGATTCACTGAATGGAGCATAATTTTACCAGACAAGATACATTCTGGGACATTAAGGATTTGGATGAAACAGATGAAGGATTGCTAATATAAATGCCCAGTATCTGCTGCCTAAGAAGGTTGTCTCATTTGCTAGGGGGAAAAAATGATGGTCTAGTTGGAAGCTATGATGAAATATCTATGGTGATACCCTGTGTCAAATGAGGGAGGGATTTGATTTTCAACATTTTGTTATGGACAATCTGATAGACCTTTCATGATTTTATTGGTGATTGTTAAGATTCAGCATATTGTGATGAAATACTAAACCTATTAATCTTATGTATTGTTAATATGTTTATAGGGTTTTTTTAAAAAAATCATTTTAAAGCTTTCTAAATTCTCATCCCTGAAATCAGGTTGATTACTATTATTATTTTAGAAGGGTGTTAAAGACATAAAATTAGTTCCTTAAATCTTGTCTCTAACCCACTGAAAAACCATCTATACCCTCCAAAATCCTCAGATACTAATTTTATTTTAGAAAATAAATGGGAAAAATTCAGGAAAATTAGATTATTTCAGGAATAATCTAGGGTATTTCGGATCAAATACTTCTCAGTTGTAGAAGATACTCCATCCATTAAGGCACTTAGAACCCAATACAAAGATCCTTAGGTAATCTACTTGGGCCAACTACAATTGCTTTCCTACTTGTTAGCCTAATATTATACATTTCCTATAAATACTAGTTAGCCAGTTTCAGCTACACAATTTAATTTTCCACATTATTGCAGAATGTGAACCTGGGACACTATGGAAATTAAGACTGAGGTTTTACTCTGTCATCCAATAATTTTCTGACTACTGATGCTCTGTCAATGCCAGGCTAATCAATAGAACAATAAATGGAAGCGGAGCAGAGTGAAAGAAAATTTGACTCAGAGTTCCATCACAACCAAATTGCACATATCTTCTTTTCAGGATACAATAATTGAGAGACAGTCAGAAGAACACAGGAAAAAAAATAGTCTGTATCCTGGGGAATCATATAGCTTGTTAGGTCTAAGCAATGTTCTGGAGAAAAGGTTGGGTATGAGCCAAAAAGAGAATTCAGCAGCCTTAGGTTTATTTCCATGAAAGTGATGGAATAAATCTTCTTGCTGCTAGAAGCCATAAAAAAGGATGGATAAGCCTTATGAATTACATTAAGTAAAAGCAGTCCAAAAATAGAATGCCACACTGTGCAACAAAGTGCAAATATTTGTCTGAGTTATTACATTCCATCTATTAAAACTGTCTTGGCAAACAGTTATAAAATTAGCTTATTATCATCATCATACACGGATTCTAAGAATATAACGTACTAAAGAATTCAACAAAATTCAACCAATTTAACAAAACAGTAACAATTGCTAGACAATCAGGAGCCTATAAAAGAATCATTCATTATTATGAAAAGTTAACTATACGGCTATAAGAAAAGGTTCAGTGCAGGACCAGCCAGAGACATTCTGGCACCACAAGAAGTTTTAAAGATCTCTCCCTGCTAGTCTCCATTTCTACAATTGTCTTTATAGACACTTTGTGTAAATTGTAGACTCTTTTTTCACCCTCCAGCTACATGATGCCTTATTCCACTTTATTCGGGGAAAGAGTCATCTACTACCTGGTCCACGTTTCTTTACCACTACTTACCATGTGTTCATTATTTCTTTTAAATCCTCTGCTCAAACGGCATCAACTCTCATGCTGAGATAATCATTTGTACCCTTGAGCAACACTAAGATCAGAGACTAGCATTTCAGGTTTCAAAGGAAGATGGGTATAGAATTTTGGGGTTCATTACCTAGATGTCCAAGGCCAACAAATATTCATTTCCCATGAGGTTAGAGCTGTAATCACAAGATAAGCAACATCTTCTTCAACTCTGATCTTCTATCCTTCTCTAAGAGGTTTATGCAGTTATTTATTCCATAACAACTATATGAACTATACACTTCCGCGTGCTATCATTCATGAATAAGAAAGTGCTCTATTTGAATGTTTCAAAGAAGTGCAGAATTTACTTAACTATGAGTACTTAAGTAAGTAGTGTCTATAAATTGTATCAAAGGTCAGCAAAGAGCTGATTTTCCATAAATAAAGTGATTTTTTTTTTCAGGAAGGAAACATTTATGTGTAGAGATATACACATTTAAAAGTTTCATATGATTCTGTACTATTTATCAAGTTGATGTGGAAGTCATGCTTTATTAAGGGACAACTTGAGCTGTATTTATTAAGTACAGATTCAAATTACAATATCATTTACAGAGTAGTTGTTATTGGCATTTCTCTTTGCATGCTATTTTTATTGCCTAAGAATCTTAATGGAGTAACACAGACAGAGTGTCAATGAATGAGCCACTTTTTTCTTCTCATTCTAAGTTGCCACAGGTGCTTCTGTCCCATGGAAACCAAGGTCATCTGCTGCTCCCATGACTAGGGACTGGGCATTGCATAAAAAGCCCGCCAAGTGAGTATATTGCGGAACATAGTTGTTTGCATAGTTTTGTGGATGGGACATTTAACTTTGTAATTGGGCAATTGTTACTTGTATATTCAGACTTGGTTTTACTTTTGACTATGCCAATACTTTAAACATGTTCTTTGGAGAATTTTCAAGCCTCAGAGTTCTGCTTTATTTGTCTCTGTCTGTCAGAACCATGACACAGAGTTCATGGGCAATCCAAGGCTTTCCCAAGACTTGTAGCTCCTACTTGAGGAGCACGTAGAAATTGTGAGCAGGACAGCCTTTGCACGATTGCATCTTCCACTCCATTGGGGGCACATCTCATAGCCCCTCGTGCCTTAGTCACCTACTATGTAGACTATTGTAACTCTTTCAACAGAAGTTTGCTCTTAAAGATTATTTGCAAGCTTCAGCTGGTCCAGATACAGTGACTTGGCCAATATTAGTATAATGAACTCATGGAACTCTGTCTCTTCTACTTTGAGCTATCTTGGTTTCAGGTAAGCTTACAAATGCAATTAAAGGTGCTGCTTGTCACCTCCAAGCCCTGCATGGCCTGAGAAAAGGTTAGTGGTAGAACTGCCTTTTCCACCACAAAATCTGAACAATAATTTTTATTTTTGAAATCATCTCTTGTACAAAAACATCTGAACCTCTCAAACCAAAGTGAAAGTGAAAATTGCCTGTGAATTTTAAGCAATATTCCATAAAATCAAAATGCTATGCCCATTTTCTTATTTTAAACTATTAATTTTTTAAGAAACATAGTATAAAGTACAGGTGCCTGTCTGGTAAAATATGGTATATTTCATTTCCTCATGGGGTATTATTATCCCTAAGAATACACCCAATTCTGTCAAACATAAAATTCTGATTAAAGTCAACAGGGATTCCTGAATCTAGTTTTTTTATTTGGGCCTCAAATTGAATTTAGCGATCATCTAATCAATCTAGCATAAAATTATTGTTTTATGATTTGACAGATTAGCGTCTAAAGCAAATGTAAAAAAAATATTGTATTTATTTTCCTTAAGAATAATCCCTTCAAAACTTGAAGTTTGTCACAATGACAGAGTAACCTAATATAATCTACAAATACTATCTGAAGTATGTTCAATATTATCTTTCAAATTTTTTCACTAATGAAAGAAGCGATAGAAAAATCAATGGGGGGAAATGCCATATGGAGATAATTTGAAAAGAATGTAGCTTCTGTTCATGAAATACACGCTGCTTTGTGATCATGTACAAGTACATTTGGCTCCTTGCTGTGCATTAGCAGCCACTGAGCCATGAATTGTACCACCTGTTCAGTTTTGTAAAACTTTGCACACACACCTCAAATAAAGAGCTCTACTCTTGTTTAAAGATGCAAAAGATTTGAACGTATTAACTGCAAGCAGTATTCCCACCAGAAAATAAAAATTATAATCGTGTATGCTTCCTTTAAAAATGTATGCTTACCTTTTAAAGTGCATTTCATCTCTTATTAAAGGGCAAAAAGGTTGGTAACTGAAATGAAGTCACTAAAAAGAAAGTTTAGAAAATGTGAGGGTGGAGCAGATTCTATGCATTGGGTTTGGGAGCTGGGAGATTAATTCAGGAACCAATACAGTACATGGCTAACCTAGGGCCGTAGCCTAACCCACCAGAAGTAACCCAGCCTCTTCAATGTATTTTGGCTTCTCTGAAAATATAGTCCTAATCACTAAAAGGTTGTCGATACTTGTGGTTCCAATCTGATGAGATTGGCAGTGACTGGAGAAGGAATAGGCAAGAAATATAAACAAGAGATAAGAGAGAGACTCAATTGATAACTTGTCATTTAAAAACCAGCTCATCTAGGGGGGCACAAAATTGGGAAGAAATGTGTCAAACCATTCTAAGTGATTCTGCCTTCATCAGTTCCCTATAAATGATATTTTGTCTATATTTATCTTAAGACTAACTTACTTTACTGAAGTCTGTGTAATTCTTATGCCCTTAATCTTGTCCAGGTGTATATGGATGATATTATTCATGTGTATGTCACTCTTTTCAATTATTTCCATCAAACCTTTTTTCTTCTGTAGTCTCTATACTGGTAGTCCTCACTTACTAACTGCAATTGGGGCCAGTAACACCATTGCTAAACAATGTAGTCATAAAGTGAAATGTGATTGTACCCAACTTACAATGTCAGTTTGTCTACATGGGGTTGTTAAGTGAATTACTCATAGTTGTTAAGCATGACATCACATGAGTGTGACATGTGCTTCCTGATGGTTTTCCTATTGTCTTTTTTTTGTCAGAAGCCAACTGTGAAAGTTGCAAATGGTGATCATGTGACCACAGGATACTGTGACTCTTGTAAAGCATATCCAGTTGCTAAGCACATGAATCATGATCACATGATCACAGGGATGCTGTGATGGCAACAATTGTGAGGACCAGTCCTGAATCTCCTTTTTCAGTGCTGACAGAACTTTGAATGGTCACTAAATGAGTAGTCAATAAGGAAGGATTATCTGTATATACTAATTTATACTAACATTATCAGAATTTGAAACTTTATTGTAACTAAAGTTGCATCACTGGTACATAAAAGAAATGTTTGGCAAATGTAGAGGGAATTGCACAGTTTGCAGAAATTATTCCTTAATGGAATGTAAGAATATCTAAATGATATAGTAGAATATAGATCTCTAAGGGAAAAGAACAGAAACCTAATAGGTTAACATTTTGGGACATTTTGTTTCAATTTCCCACTATTTAAGACTGACTAATACTACTATGGACATGCTTCAATGTATATGTCCTTAACATCTAACTATATGCAATTAATGTTTGAACCCAGAATATTCCAAACTATAGATTGTTACAACAATAGATGCAAACTAAGAGTTAATTTGTCTCTGCAATTTTTTTAAAGATTAAAATGGGATCTAAAGTTAATCAACAGCTTTGGATCCAGGTTGCCTATGACCAGGAAAATTTAGGAACATTTCAGGAAACATTCACACATTAATTATGTATTAAATACTTTCTGTTTTGCTTTCCCAATCAGTAGGTTTCATTCAGTCAGTCAGATACATCTTATCAATATCCCCAGACTCCATTCAGTCATTCAGAAAAAAATCTTACTTTTATATTTAGTCTTACAATGTACTACAGAATGTTTTGAATGTTTTTTTTTAAAAAAACCCTACAATGCTGTGCTACACAGTTACTTTATACCCCGTCACCTCATAAATAATTCCTTTAAGCAGTTAGACATAGCATGTTGCAGAGTTGATTACTTGCCTGTAATTCCTCCAGTCCCCCCAGCCCTGTGCCATCTAGAAAGTTTTTCAATTTGCTAAATTGTATTTAGGCTTCTATTCAAACTGCCTATCTAAGAAAACCCTCTGTCTCAGAGGCAAATTAATTATCCCAGTGGCCAAAGTTCTCAAGGTCTGAAAGAATGAGGGCAAAATCAGGAAATGAAAGACTCCCATTCCTGCTTATTCAAAAGCTATCTCTCTTTTTTTATCTGTTCAGATTCATGAAGGAAGTTTGATGAGGTAGGTTAAATACTTTGAAATGAAACGGGCTTGATTGTCACAATGGATGATATAGTTTTACATTCATTTTACATCGCAGAGAATGTAAATCAGTATTTGAACAAAAAGACTGAGTTCAGTTCCCTTGAGTATATGAAATGACAATGGGTGATCATTATTACGAGCAAATGAGAAAATCATTTTAAACATTTCTGTATAATACAATCATATCTGTTTAATACAATCATATGCTTATACAATGAAGTAGCCCCACAGGTTCCAGAAGATGTTCTGTAATAAATTTAGGAGATGCACCTCTCAAGTAATTTATGGAATTCACCAGCACAAGGTTTAGCAAAGATTCCTTGTTTTGAATTTTCACTTCCCCACCTTATCATAAAGAAGATAGAGCCACAAAAGAAGTAGAGCTGGGGAATATTGCTCCCTTTCGCCACTCATTAAGTGAATTCATACATTATGCTAAGTCACGATATAATGTACTTGCTTGGAAGTTAGTGTCTTCTGTGAATCCTGCCAATGTGATGTATGATTTAATCTATTGTTCAATCCCACTCAATTGTATTTTTTTCAATAAACCATGGTTGAATGAACCACCCCTTACAGTAGCTTACTGTATAAATCTAGTCACTTGTTAGGGTATCTGGAAGCGTTCTCTCACTAAAAGTCTGAAGAGGCATTTGCACCTCTCTGATTAGGTACCATCTCCAGTCTCCCAGATTCATTTAAAATTAATCTCAAAGAGTTTACTCTTTAACTCTTTGAGTTATTCTAGACACAGAGATTTAAAGCAAAACATATACAGGTAGTCATTGACTTATGATCAATCACCTAGCAACCATTCAAAGTTAAGTCACACTTCAAAAATGAGACTTATGACCCAGTAGTTACTCTTTTATCTATTTTGTAAGAAAATATTCTACTTTTCAGGAGTTTAGTCCATGAATGAGACAACACAACAGTGATACATAGATTGAAGAAGGAAGACCTTTTCTTGCATCTTTCCTGGTGAGAGGTGATAAATGCCTCCTAAACATTTATGATTAGGCAGTGTCCACCCAAAAATAAGAAGCAAGAACAAAGATACCAATTTGTGGAAACTTTTTAAAAATGATTTTTTAAAATATTTTTAAAAATTACCCAGCCAATGCTTGTTATTGTCTTATGAACATGGTGAAAAAACAAGACATGGACATTTTCCTGTGGGGGCCATGCAGATGATGCTGTCCATCATGGAATTGGAGAAAGTAATTTATGGCAGTCTTACAAAACAGTCCATTGCTGCTATTCGGTCCCTGTGTTCTCTTATGTGTGTCTTTTGTTAAGGAAACATAGTGAAAGGATTCAAACTGATAGCAATAGCAAGGCATTCTATTAAAGACTGGAAGGAAATGTACTGTGAGTGTATATAGTGTCATGCAACGCTGCATAATTTCCCTTCTTTTACACTGTGACTAGAATCTCTCTACATCTCTCAGAGCAAGCTTCAGACACAGGCAGTATAATACAGAGTAGCTCAGAAATTGTCTTTTTATGTATTGCAAAGAAAACTATTATAAGGATCTTTCAACATCTTGTGTCTTACAAGAGCAGAACTTCAGGGGAGGATGCAAACTATATCAAGTGTCATTGCAGAATTGAAGTAAGCCAGGAATGGTGTCAATGTGCATATACTCTTTTTTAAAAAAAATTCTTTGCATCACAGTCTTGTCTCCTGGTGACTGCCTGGACAAGTCTCCACAGTTTTCTTGACAAGATTTCAGAAGTAGTTTGCCATTGACTGTGTTTTAGGAATGAGTGGTGACTTCGTGATCTGCTGGTTTCTAGCCTGATCTCTTAGCCACCACACCAATTGGCTCTGTACATACAGTACTTAGCATTTATTAGATAAATAAACATATTTATTTTATTGAATTAATTGAACCATCTTTTAAGTAAATTTAAGTTAAATTCATCCTTGTTTTTGCCGTGCTGTTGTTTGATCTGTGCTATATACTCAAAGGTTAGATGTTGCTTACAGTATATGAAAAATTTCACTGTCCTATGCTGGGAAATCAGCTCAGTCAAAAGCATTCTATGAACATTCCCTGGGTATTCTAGGGGGAAAAAGGCCAATTTATTTATTTATACAGGTGTCCTAACTACCAGGGACTCTAGGCAATTTAAAATTGATTTTTAAAAAGTTACAAAACACAAAGACAAAAACATGAGAAAAAGTAATATACAACCCTTGCCCACACACAAACCCACCAAAACTCAAAACCCAATCCATTCTGCAGGCATTCACTATTCTGTAATGTCTAAGAAGAGATGATCTAGACCTCTCCATTAATATCCTTTCAGGTATCTAAATACACCAAAAGAGAAGACTCACTCCTGTGTCTCAGAAAATGACACTTAATACTATAATCTGAAATGTACCCAGTCTACTCAATCTGTCCAGATGGGCAGAAACAACTGGAAATGGTATCTCAAACAATCAGGCCCTATGGCATGACAAATTTTAGAGATGAAAAACAGCATTTGAACTGCATTCAGAAGCAAATGGGTAACCAATACAGCAACATTTACTTCCAGTATTGTAAGTATTGAAGGATACCCTAATATTGGTAAACTGCTGCCTTTTTTCACGTCTTTTACAAACAAGGCTTGATTATAACTGATATAACAGAATTCTTTTTTAATATATTAACATTGCTAGCTAAAAGAAAGTGTTACTCTGCAATCTAAATTATTTATAGATGCTCTTCCGCACTTAAATCCCCTGGGAATTTTGTTAACAGATAATAAGCATAACTCATCTACAGAGTTTTCAGGTTACCCTCAAGTGTCATTAGTGATTCTTGATGGTGTTAATTAAGACATGCCATGTGTTCAACAAGGTGATAATCAGCTTTTACACTAAATAGTTGCCAAAGTCTGTCGCATGCAAGACTTTTTCATGAATTCAACATAATGTGACAAAAAATAAATTTTAACTTTCTCTAATACACTTTAAAATCCAGTTTCCCTTTTTTATTTTACTTTGTTTTCCTTAATTTTTGTTCTTTTGAAAGAGTTGGTCCACACAAATGTAAATATGAATTACTGGATATTCATTCACAAATAAAAGGGTGTTTGTGCTTCACATTGCTCATTTTGCAAAACAGGAGGAAAGGGTTGAATTTAAGGCAGGCTGCAAGTTTTGTCTTTGCTATTCAGAATTGAACAAACTTCAAGATTTCTGTAGAATACACGATGTCTCATTTCTGAATGCTCCCACGTTTCCTTGACATATTAACACACTGAGCAAAACATTTGACTTTATTACATGGAATTGTTCATTCAAGGAGATGTGAAAACATGAGGGGGGAAGACAGGAAGAAAGTTATTTATTTTCAAAGCCTTTTTTGGTTCTTCAAAGCAAATGAAAAATAAAAATAGGAATACAAAATCTGTGACACAACAATTCCTCCTCTCCCCCAGGCTAGGTAGCTTCAAAAACTTTGAGTATATTCTCTAAAGATTTTCAAAACATTGCTAGTTATTTGTTTATATGTCATAAACAAAAATATTTACTATATATAGAATTATTTATTAACCACGTTTACTTAATTTAATTATATGTAAAATATACATATAAGCTGCCTCATGGAAGGCATCACTTTATGGAATGAGAATAGGGATCCACTCTATTTTATTTCTATGGCCAAATTCTTCAATAATATCATTGGGAGTTACAAAGTGGATCCAATCAGAACAATTATGAGTAGAGGAGTGAGTGCTTAAGGAATAAGAAAAAGAGAGGTGTGATACATATAGTTCAAGGATGTCTCCTCAGTAAATTTCAGTGCACCTGGGATGACCTCATTGCAGCCACACCAGAAGCAATTAGATGGGTAGCTTCCTTAGATATTGAACTATAACATCTATCCTATTGTGATTCTGTGGTGCCATTTTTGTGGTGAGTTGATCATGGTTTTACCTTAATTAAAGATTTTATTTTGTTATTGTGTTGTCCACATAGTGTTCCTTTGACATGATTTAGCATGTTGACATTTAAGATTACAATAACTATTTCTCTCTGCAGAAGTAGAGATCCATTGGGATAGACCACCTCCCCAGGAGCTGATAGATTTCAGTGGATTTCAGAAAGCATTAAGCAATTTTCTAGATAGTTCTGCTAGCACTATTGCCAAAGATTTAGATTCCTTGTGGAATACAGAGATGACCAGGGTAATTGAAATAATTGCTCCTGAGTGTTCTTTCTCTCAATGTGAAACCCATTCAACCCTAGCTATACAGTTCAACTAAAGACAACAAAGCAAGCTGGAAAATACTAGAATACAACTGGAGGAAAGTGTATCTTGAAGCAGATTGTACACTACTGAGCCCACTTTGTGAAAGTTATTGAATGAAAAAAAAATAACTCTCTCTCTCCCTCTCTCTCTACTACATTCTCTCAGTCTTAACTCAAGAGAATTTTTGTAAGATGTGCAAATCCTTGAGTCTTAGGCACAACTAGAGATCATATTGAATCCTCATTGTGACAAGTTGGCTAGGCACTTTGAGGGCAGAGTGGATTAAATGTGTCCAACTTTACAGTTTTAGTCTGTAGATGTATGCAGGCCTACTCTAATCAGACTTTTTTGGAAGAATTTCAGTTTTAAGATCTAATTATATCAGTATAGTATTTGATTGACTTCAGTCAACCACATTTGTTTAATCCTTGATTTCCATGCTACATTTAGTAGAAAGAGGTGGGAGACAGAATGTTATAAAGTGATTGAATTTTACTAGTGTGGCATAGAAGTGACCATACCTAGTAACTAATGAGTTAAAAAGCAAAAAGAAGCAAAAGCAAAAATTCAATCAAGAAAGAGATGAGAAGCATTGGAAAAGCATAATGAGATATTTCTAACTGCTGAATATTCATTTGGAATTAAAAAAAACTAAAAGTGATTAGAGAGTAGGAAATAGGCTCATTAAAACATGTGTAATGGATAAAAACAGATCAGACTGTTTCTTATCAGTGTCAATTTTGTGTGTGTTTATTCATAAATATCTTCCATCTCATTTCTGGATCAACCTGGATTTAGAAGAAATCCTTACAGAGCTGTGTGCATGTGTAAAAGAGAGAAAAAATGTGTATATGTGTGTGTGTATATTTTCTGAACTCATTCCTCTATACAAATAATGCATTTCTATTTGAATGCTTACCTATAATAATTACTTTATATGGATTTTAATTTAGGCTGTTGAGTTCTATAAACATCACCCAACACATTCCAGCCATCTCTAAACTGCCCCTACCAGAATAAGATAAAAATCTAAAACTTCTCAAACATAGCTGTCACAATCCAAAACAATTTACATCATTTAAAATTTTATTCATATCAACAAATATTACAAAATATTAGTTCAATTACAAAGGGGAATGTATTCCAAAGTTCTTATATCCTTTTTATGAACATAGTTGTTCTGAAGTTCAATAAATCTTCCTCCAATATAAATATACATCTACATACAACCATATACCGTATATATTTACACATATATACACAAGTATGTATCTACCTAGCTTTTCTCTGGTTTCCTTTTAACAAACCTTCATACTTCCATTTACATCTTGTAGTGCTCTTACTTTTATTATTGATTAATCATGCTAAAGAAGAAGAAGGAGAAGGAGAAGGAGAAGAAGAAGAAGAAGAAGCAGTAGTAGTAGTTGGAAGGGATCTTGGAGGTCATCTAGTCCAACCCCCTGTTCAGGCAGGAAACCTATATAATTTCAGATAAATGGCTGTCCAATCTCTTCTTAAAGACTTCCAGTGTTGGACCATTCACAGCTTCTGGAGGCAGGTTGTTCCACTGATTAATTGTTCTTAATTTCACTATATAATAAAGTAATGGATAATCCAGTCCTTTCTGCCTAATATGAAATTGATTATTTTTGATGATTATAGTGATTAGGTTCCTTTTTGTCTTAATGGATTTTAGCTAATCATTGTAGGAAAGTTCTTATCTCAAAAAATACATCCTGTATATGATCTGATGGTGGAAATGGCAAAGCTAATCTTTTGGACCTCTAAATTTGTCTTTGTGTATAAAAACAATTCTAAAATTTCAGTAGTGCCTCACATTATGATATATAACAAGAGTTTCAATTTTTCATTCTGTCACTATTTTATTTTGTAAGCTATCTATAACATGCAGCTAGCTATAATCTTACATGGTTAAATTACTAATATATTTGCTAATCTGAAACCTCTCATGTGTTAAAACCCCAAGTAGAGCTTATAAATATTCTTGTAATACATATGGGGAACATTCACAGTCTGCAAATTACAATTTCATCCCATTCTTCAAGCACCACCCACTGTTTGTAGATCCTGTTATTTCTTCCCTGCTGTTCCAAAGCTGTACTGATTTTCCATGCAAATAGCTAGCATGGCAAATCCATCCAATTCTATCATGTCAGTAGATTTCCCAGTGCTGCTAGAATGCTTCTACCTCCATTCTATATAGCAATATTCAATAGAAAGGACAACATAGTGCCCTTTCATTCTGTATGTATTATTTATTTGTTTGTTAGATGTTTTTTCTTCCAGAATTCAAGTAATAAATCAAGATATGTAGCAAATCCTATTTCATTTTCCTATAAGGTATCCCTGTCAGTTTGGCTTGAGAAATAACTATCTAACCCAGTGGTGGCAAACGTATGCACGCGTGCCAGAGACGGCACTCAGAGCCCTCTCTGTGGGCACATGCATTGTCATCCCAGTCCTGCCTCCCCCTGCCACCCCCTTCTCCGCAACAGCCCCCCCCGGAGAAGAGTCGCACTCGAGCACTGCCCGCACGGAGCAGCACTGCCAAGGACATGGCATCTGGGCAGCAGGGACAAGACTCCGCCCTCACACCCCATCATGCACATTTGATGCTGCAGAGTGCAGGCAGAAGGTGTGGCCGCCATGGCTCTACTGGGCTGCCTGGGCGATCTGCAGCTGGCCGTGGAGACAGTGAGTGGCCCTGCGGGTGTGCGGAAGTGGAGTGAATGGGACCCGGGGTGGAGCTGGGGCAGGGTGGGTGGGGGCAGAGTGGACGGTATGGAGCGGGGACCAGGGCATGGGTGGGGCTGTTTTTGGGGCACTCAGTCTCTAAAAGGTTCGCCATCACTGGTCTAGCCCAAAGTCATCCAGTAAATTTCTGTGATTAAAGATGAATTAGAATTGAGGTCATCTTATTCCAGCACCTTCACCAAAATATCAGGGTAGTATTATTGAAATAACAGAAACTTCAGTTAGAACTGAAGAAACTTCTTAGATGAGAATCAAATCATCTTCAAGGAAAAATGAAGTCCAGTTGCCTTTTGAAAAAAAAGCACCTTTGGGAAAACAGAAATATGTCATGACACTATCCATTTTCAAGTTTCCTTTTAATTAATCTATAGTCTTGTTTGTTGCTGACATGCATACACAAAGCTGACAAACAAGGCAGACACAAACCAAAACCAATTTTATGGACAGATCCATCCTCTACCAGATTCTAAGCCTTCTCTTAGAAATAAAATGCCTTAGAAGCACAATTCTACATTGCAAATATTAGCACTTCTTCTCTCAGACTGTTCTCTTCAAAATTATGGCTTATGCAAATGTTCCAACATGAAAGTACTACAAGTTTACTGTGAAAGAAATCCATTCTAGAGACAAGCCTACAAATTCTAGAACTCCTGGTTTATAAACTGCAAGTGCTAAAGTCCAATTGTGATGATCATAAACATAATGATACTATACCAATTTCTAGTAAATCTGCTTTTAAAGCTGTTGCTACAATGGGCTTGGACAAATTATCTAAATTGATACAGAACTTTAATCATCAGGATAAGTGTCTTCTCTTAGGCATCCTGCCACAAGTTTCCAATTTAAAGCTTAGGCAGATAGAGTGGGATTGAATTATCTGGGATTTCCCACAGAACTGCCATAAAAGCATTACTAAAAAAAAAAAAAACCACTAGAGTTTAAATTATACAAACAAAGCACAGATACTGTTATTATTTAATCATTTCATTGTTTCTGATTTTTGTGATCCAATGTACATACATCATTGTCCACCAGTAAATATTTGTCTACCAGTAACTGTTGTTATATGCTCATGTCTGATATATCATCAATGATAGCACATAGCCTTGTTTTGTTGTTCTCAGCAACTTTTTCAGTTGTTTTTCACTTTTTCAAGCATGAGAGTCTTCTTCAAAGACTTGTCTTCACAATAGTCCAAACTATTTAAGCTTTAGCTGCATTATTAATGCTTTCATGAACAGTCTGGTTTTACTTCAACTATATTGAATTTGTTTTTCTCGTGATTGAAGAAGCATTCACAAGCATTTTCTCCAGCACCCCAATTTAAAGGTATTCATTTTTCATTGGCCAGACTTTCTAATAGTCCAGTTTTCACAGCCATGTTAAAACCATGGCCTTAAGAATACTAGAGTGCAGTACTGCAGGCCACTTTAGCTGACTGTTCAGCAGGTCAGCAGTTCAAATCTCACCGGCTCAAGGTTGACTCAGCCTTCCATCCTACCGAGGTAGGTAAAATGAGGACCCAGATTGTTGGGGGCAATGTAAATATATATATACATTGCTTACTGGTGTACACCGCTTAGAGAGTGCTTGCACTTAAAGCGGTATATAAGTCTCATAAAATAAATAAATAAATAAATAAATATGATATCTCTACTCAATCTTTTACCTAGATCCATCGTAGTCTTTCTTCCAAGAAGTTGGTATCTCTTTATTTCATACACTAAAAAAAGAAAGCTGGTATTATTTCAATTTCTTCTCTGCCTGCTTGCATTGGGTTGACATAAACTACTTTTAAAAAATAAATAGTACACTATCTTTCAAACTCTTTTTTCACCTTAAACAAGATTTGTTTTAAGTATTCCTTTTTCTAGTTATCAGGGAGGTATCATTAGTATATCCAAGGTTGTTTCTCCCAATAACATTAATTACAATCCTATGTTTTTAACACATGTAATATTTTAGCTGTGTGAGATTGTAAAGTTGCGAAAAAATTCATCAATTCCCATTACATGTGTTAGTAATATTTTCTAGGCTGCATTTAACTTCACTTTCTAGAATGTCTTGCTTAGTGATGACACTTTGTATACATGGTTTGGTCTTTTTAATACATAATTCTTCTGTATTAATTAATTTATTGATTAATTAATTTGATTTCCATAGCCACTCACCTCAACAAGTGATCCCAGGTGGTGTACATCATAAAAAATAAACATTATTAAAATATTACAACTTCTAAAACAGTAGAAAATAAATATATATGACACCAAATAAAACTGTTATTATGATTGTTAATATAGCCAGGAAATGGGATCATTAACACAAAACCAAAATGATGATGATGATGATGATGATGATGATGATGATGATGATGAAGAAGAAGTTGGAAAGAACCTTGGAGGTCATCTAGTCCAACCCCCTGTCAGGCAAGAACCCCTATACAATTTCAGACAAATGGCTGTCCAATCTCTTCTTAAAAACTTCCAGTGTTGGAGCATTCACAGGTTGTTCCACTGGTTAATTGTTATAACTATCAGGAAATTTCTCCTTAGTTCTAGGTAGCTTCTCTCTTTGGTTAGTTTCCATCCGTTGCTTCTTGTCCTGCTTTCAGGTGCTTTGGAGAATAGCTTGACTCCCTCTTCTTTGTGGCAACCCCTGAGATATTGGAACACTGCTATCATGTCACCCCTCATCCTTCTCTTCATTAAACTAGACCAGTGTTTCCCAAACTTGACAATTTTAAGGCATGAGGACTTCAACTCCCAGTTGAACTCCCAAGTTTGGGAAACACTGAATTAGACATATCCATTTCCCGCAAATGTTTTTTATATGTTTTAGCCTCCAGTCCCCTAATCACAATTGTTCTTCTCTGTACTTTTTCTAGAGTCTCAACATCTTTTTTACATCATGGTGACAAAAACTGGATGCAGTATTCCAAGTGTGGCCTTACCAAGGCATTATAAAGTGGTATTAACACGGCACGTGATCTTGATTCTATCCCTCTGTTAATGCAGCCTAGCACTATGTTGGCTTTTTTGGCAGCTGCAGCACATACTGGCTCATATTTAAGTGATTGTCCACTAGGACTATGAGATCCCTCTCACAGTTACTACTATTGAGCAAGGTACCACCTATACTATACCTGTGCATTTGTTTTTTCTTGCCTAAATGTAGAACCTTACTTTTTTCACCATTGAATTTCATTTTGTTAGATAGTACCCAATATTCAAGTCTGTCAAGATCCTTCTGTATCTTAAGCCTATCTTCTGGAGAGTTGGCTATTCCTGCCAGCTTGGTGTCATCTGCAAATTTGATGAGTTCCCCATCTATCCCCTCGTCCAAATCATGATGTTGAAGAGCACTGGGCCCAGAACAGAGCCCTGGGTTACACACTTCCCTCCATGTAGATGCAGTTCAATTGAGGACCACACACTGAATATGGCCGGTCAGCGAGCTACGAATCCATCTGGTGGTGATGCTGTCTAACCCACATTTTTCTATTTTATCAAGTAGTAGGTTGTGGTCTACTTTATCAAATGCCTTAGTGAAGTCCGAATAAAGTATATCCACAGCATTTCTCTGTTTCATTAATTTCTTTGAGGTCAAAGAATGCAATAAGATTTATCTGGCATGATCTGTTTTTGACAAACCCATGTTGGCTTTTGCTAATGACTTTGTTTGCCTCTAGGTGTTCTCTGATTCATTGCTTGATTATCTTTTCCAGAATCTTCCCAGGCATCGAGATCAGGCTGATAGCTATGTAGTTTCCTGGATCCATTTTTTTCCTTTTTTGAAAATGGTAACTACATCAGTTCTTTTCCAGTCCTCTGGAAGTTCTTCAGTGCTCCAGGATCTTTGAAAGATATAGTTCAGTGGTTCTGAGATCACATCTGCCAGTTCCTTCAGAATCTGGGGTGTAATCCATATGGTCCTGGTGATTTGAACTCATCTAGGCTGGACAGGTGCTTATTTACCATTTTCTTGCCTATCTTAACTTGTGTTTCTAATCTGTTTTTTATGGTACTGTTTTTGATAGGACTGGTTTTTTTTGCCCTTTGTGTAAAGACAGATGCAAAAAATGAGTTAAATAGTTCTGCTTTCTCCCTGTTGCTTGTCACCTTCTTGCCACTTTTCCCCACTAATGGACCAATCATTTCCTTAACTTTTTTCTTTTTTTTTTACATGTTGAAAGAAACTTTTTTTTGTTATTTTTGACTTTTGTTGCAAGCCTTAGTACATTTTGAGCCTTAGCTTTCCTCACTTCATCTTTGCAGGCTCGGGCTATTTGCTGATATTCTGTCTTAGTTATGTTCCCCTCTTTTTATGCTTGTCCTTTTTGTCTTTCAATTTATCAGGGTTATTTATGCAGCCATGTTGGTTTCTTTTTAGAGCTATTATTTTTCTTCTTTGTTGGTATTGTGCTTGACTGGGCTTTTATAATCTCACTTTTCAAATCTGAAAGGAGAATATTCCAGAGGACAGGGGCTACATTCACACCATCTCTTCACTATATCTCCTTTGTCCAGTAAATATTTAGTTTGCCTTTTATGTCATTTTTTTGCCTTAAAGTTAATTGCATAAGTCAGCAATTCTGAGAATCACTTCGGCCAGGTCCTTTATTAATGTGTGGCAGCTCCTGCCCTCTAGAATGGTAGATTGGCCTTTTAATAAGGCATTCAAAACATGGGCTTTCTTCTCAGAACTTAAGCCAGGATGCTAAAAGTGCTCATCTTTGAATTTTGTGACTTGATGAGGTCTGAATGGTAGTTTTTAAAAAAATTATTAGTATTGTTGACTATTGTTTTTAATGTTCACTCTAGGAAGTGCATGGCCAAGCAAATTGATCAAATAAATAAATTGAATAAATGAATGAATGAATGAATGAATGAATGAATAAATAAATAAATAAATAAATAAATAAATGTATTTGAAGACTTGAAAAGAGGCTATTATTATAACTGAATCATGTATTCTTCCTTATTCCATTCTTCAGCCATGGTAGGAAGGATCCTTTTCATCTTCTGAGAATTATCATAAGGTGTTCAACAGTTCCATCATTAGCCTATAACTCATTATTATTTTCTCAATTTTGTATGTTTCAGACCAACAGTTGCCTTGTCTCTTCTTTAATTTCAGATATGCTCCACCACATCTTTTTTACTATATAGATGATTCAAGACATCTCATTCTTAGCTTCCATCTTCTTGACTTCACCCTTATAGTTAACAGAGCTAGAGATTTTCAGCCCCTGCTTTCATTTCCTATGTACAATATTTGCTTTTTGATTTTGTCCTTATCAGTGAGGTTTATTATTTGTCTACACAAATTTTCCCTGTTTTCTTCTCATTTTTCATTGTGTGCTTTCAGTATCTCCTGTCCCTCTTTATCTTGTTTTTCTTTCAGGATTTCAAGACATAGCATTGCCCATTTTTCATCTGACTTCATTAAAATATACCTTCCTAAACTCCAACTCTGTTCTTTTTAACAGAATGATGAAATGAGTATCACATGTCATACTACAAGTTCTTCTGCTTGCCTGTACAGTACATTGTCACAATACATCTACAAAAGAAGCAGAGTTCATGTTGTCATTCTGAGACAATCATGTTGTCATTTCACACACACACTCTGCTTCTCCCTGCAGATGATCATGTCTGCAATTGAGTTTTCTCAGCCTTTTACTCCTTTCTTTGAACTGCAGCATAATATCATTGCCTTCCCTCAAGGTCTTTAACATCTTCAGCCTACCAACAACTTCCTCTACTTTGGGCAGAATTAGGTCCAGGAAAACTGATACTCTTGCTTCCTTTTCTGTCTTCTGAAAAATGAAGTTGTCAGGTTGAGATCATAAATCTGTTGAACCTCCCACTTCTAGCTAAAATATTTTCCAGTAGATGTTGTGGTCATTGACATCCCCTGTTATTACTGTAGCCTGTGTTCTAGAATACTTCATAAACTGATTTAGTGGCATTGTCCATTATCTTCTGCCTGAGTAGTGGTTTGTAATAAACTCCCACAGTGCAGTTGCTTTTTATATTCCTTTTGCATTTATTCATATACTTTCAATGGGACTTCCATATTCAGAGACAGAATAATTGGAAATCAGATCGAATATAAATTTAATAAATTAACAAATATTAATTCCTTAACAGTTTTTTTAATATACAAAGACAATGAACCTCGCTGTTGGCAATGGGGATTATATTTCTTTTAAACAAGCATTTCACTGTGGCAGAATGGATGGATGTTCAGCCTGAGAAATGAAAAAGGAAACACTCAAGCAGAAAATACAAAAACAACAGAGACATAACAGGCACACATCCCCAATCAAAGTATGTCTGGAAGCTTCACCAATGCCCATCAATCAGAGATTATTCTTGAAGCAATGTTTACAGTATGTCCACAGTGTCCTAGTATATATCAAAGTTCCAGCATATAATGTTCCACATATTCTCTGTTCACAATGTACAGCACGGCACACTCTCATTGTTTCTTTATCAGATATTTGTCACTTTAACAGCAAATTTTACCAACCACAAAACAGGATAAACACAGAACAATATATTAGACATTTCTTGCAGCTGGTTAAGAATTAAAGGTACCCTCAAGATTAATTGTGCTAAGAGCAATGAGCTATTTGATGTTTGCTGGCTTATGCTGTATGATTTACATGGCCACCCACCTCACAATAGTATCTCTTTTGCTGCATTTAACCCTTTAATTGAATTTAGGAACTAACATAACTGAATTGTGTTTTATAGTTATTTTCTATGATTACACAAAGAGAGTTATCAAACTTAATAACTGATGTCCTAATCAAGAACCTAAGAATTATTAAGGTAATGTCTAAGAATATAGGAAGTTCTGAGCAGGATGGATTTTAATAAAATTAAGGTATACAGGTCTGATAAATTCAACATTTACAGATAATGAGAAAGTCCTTTAGGTATCATTCTAAGTGTTCCATTCACATTTGATATAATAATGGATTTCTTTTTCCATAAGTATTCAGCTTTGATCTGCAAGTCCTGGTATTTCATAATTTTTCCCAATTATTCTTCTCAATCCTAACAACTCCCAGAATAGCAACATCAATGAACCAGACTTTCTTCTTTTCAATAACTGTTGCATCAGGCATATTATGAATAAAATGCTTGCCTGTTTGAAACTTAAAGTCCCATAAGATCTTAACCCACTCATTTTCCAAAAGCTTCTCAGCTTGATTGTTTCCCTAGCTTTTTACTACATTCAAATCCAAATGGATGGCAAGGTTTCTAATGAATAATTCTAGCAAGTCCGTCATGATGCTGCTTATAGTCAGGTTTTGCTCAGCCACTGATCAAAAACGTTAGTTATTCATGGGAAGCATGGGAAGCCACATTGAACCTACCTATTGATGTATCTTTTAGTTTATTTCACAAACACATATACAAATCAGAAATTAGTGTATCCAATAATCATTATATCATTTGGGAACAACTGAGTTCTAACACATTTAGTGCTATTTAATTCTAGTAATATTGTTGCAAAGTGCTTCACAAAGTCATGCTTGACGATTCGCAGAATTCAGAAAAACTAGAACTATACGGTTAGGGGGGAGAATGTGATAAAAAGTCTCTTTGAATTATTTGTTTATCATTATTGGTGCTTATCTTACATGATTTCTACTATTTATTTGTACAATAAAACTTCCCAGACTCTTAACAAATTAAATTAATGAAAATTGTATATCTTCTGTCAGCATTGTTTACAAATGGCCTGTTTGTCTTTTGCTTCTTGTTTCTAAAAAAAATTGTTAATTTGTTTTCCTAACTCAACTCAACAGATATGTGCTTCAAATCTGAAACAATCACCCCCAAGATCTGGTTGTGAATTATAATAATTTATGGTCTGCCATACAATCCATGTTGAATTTAAACTAAATCACATACCAATTAGCAACCTGTTAATGAACTAAACTGGAAGATTAATAGAAGATGAAAAGAGCTTCCAGCAGTCATTACAACCAGTCATTCTCTCAGATGCATCTAGATCTAAATAGACTCTAAACAATAAATTTCAGCTTTTGACAGTCAATAGCAATTCCTAATTATAAAGTGGTGGTAGCTGTTATTGAAAGAGCCACCATGCTGATAAACTATAGTAGTTACATCTAAACCAATTGTGTGGCCAGAAATTACAGCAGGCAGAAAAACAAAATCATGTGAGATTTTGGAGCTAGCCTGAGAACTTTATGAAGGAAACAGTCAAAAACCAGTAGGAAGAACATCGGAAAAGACAATCATCTTGAATGAAAATGAAAAATTGTAAAAATCTATACTACTTACTGTGCTCTCTGGTCTTCAAACTCAACCTTGTCATAATTTTAGTTTCATAATATGGCTCCCAAAAGGGAAAGGTTACTCAGCTGGATGTAGAATATTCACAACAAATTAAGAGAAGTGTCATGTTGGCCATAAATATTTAAAACATTCCACACTAGCACATTTTACATTGAGTCAATCTTTAGAGACTGAAATTTGCAAACTTGAAACATATGGTTTATATTTATTGATCCAATTTCCTAGCCAACAAAATTTGTAAAATTAATATGTTATCTCTGATGTCAGATAATTATAATTTTCTTGACATTATATCCCATATTAATAGTTTTAACACCTGAAAAAAAGAGTACAAAAATATCCAAGAGCGCTTTTGAATGTTTCAGATGAATCCAGTCCAATTCAGAACCAGCTGACCCTATGGTCTACACAAAATTATGAACTGAAATGGGGGACAGATGAAACCTCCCACAGATTTAATTGAATTATACCCTTTCTTTCTCCTGAGAATTAAGAGCAGCACATGTTGTGTCTTCTGATCTATTTTATTTGTTTGAGAGGATAAACTGAGAAATGTATTCTGCTACAAAGTCACATAGTAGGTTTGATAATCAAATGGAGATTTGACCCCAGCTCCCTTTTAACCATCATACCATCTTAATATTCATCCAGGGCTGCCCCCCTCCTCCTCCTCTTCCTCCATACCATCTTTTTCAGATATATTTATTATATTTCATAAATACACATCAAACTAACACGAAAGGGTACCTTTTCAGTTTTTCAATATAGGTTGGTGGTGTTCAAAGTTCTGGATCACAATTATTTGTACCTTATGAACTGATTGCCCTAAATAAAAAATAATAATGTCTCCATCTGCTTTATGCCTGTTACAGCAGTGTTATTTCAAATTACTTTGTGATTCATTTTGATTCTAAACAGTAAATCATCATCATTTTAATGTTCTTGAGAAAGGCAGTTAAGAAAATGGCAGCATGGAATTCTACTGATAATATTGTTTTTTCTTGATAGAAGTATTTGACCCTGATTGTCCAAAATAAAATGTTTATTCAGCAGTGATACCAACAAATACAAAGATTACTTTCCTTAGGTCATAAAAAGGTCATAAAATGAGGCAAAATTTACTTAACAAATATCTCGCTTAGCAATTTAGAAATGTGGGGCTCAGTTTTAGTAATTAAAGATTACTTGTACTACATACTTTTTAATGGGCTAGAATTTGTTACCTCATACTCATTTTATTAAAAAGGAGGATGTTGCCAAAACTCAGAAGTAGCTGGTTCATAATTCATAATTTTCAAATGTGAATTTACCATTCCTAAATATACAGTCAATCTAGACAAAGTATAACAATTTTGTAATTCAGAATGCACTTACATTTAATTATGAATTGAACTACATCTGTATAATCAGCATGACTAATGATTAAAACATCAATTTATATATTCTGAAATTTTAGAGGCTGTACCAGTATCAGATATTCTGTTATAAAGAAAATGAAGATGTCACACTATAGTACACACTAATATGAAATACCTCTCTTTGTCCCTTTATTTATTGTCCTGCTCAAGCCAATCAATTTCCAAAGTTTGAATAATAAGCAAAATAATCAATTTCATCTGAGAAAATAGTCATGTTAATTACTATCCTCTGCTTGTTCAACAGTCCCATGTCACAATGTTTCTTTGTTGTTAAACTATGGGAACAAATCAAAAAGAAAAAACCCCACATATTGACATATTATGATGCATAGATTTGGAAATAACCAAGACAATTTGCCTGGCCTGATCCCAAAGCACACTTTAGTGATTCTGTGGCACATGTGCAAAAAATCTGCTATTATAATGAGATTTCAGATGTTTAGTCTTTGCATCTCAATTACAGAATGGATTTATAAAATGGAGAGTCTATGGTTTTATAATCCTCACCAGATAAAATCCAGCAGTACATATAATCTTAACAAATACAGAAAAATCTATATGCTGCTGGCATTCATCAGTCCTAGCATCCCAATAGAAGCTAACATCAACTTCTGCCATGTCTTTCACAATTTCTTACACTAAACCAGTCTTTCTGTGTGGACTTCAACTCCCAGAAATTCCCATGCAGCATATTTCAACTGTGGGAATTGAAGTCCATACATCTTATGTTCCTAAATTTGAGAAACACCGCACTAGCAAGTGAGTCTGGATATTTCCCATTTAATTTCCACAGTGCTCATGAGTGCATTACTATGAAGCAGTCTAAGAAATAGAATTAGCATTTCTATTAGTGTCCATCTTCTGCTAGCACAAACACCCATCAAGAAAAACCACTGGCACAAGCAGGAAATTAGTTAAAAGCCTTCAGTCCTAGAGAAAGCCTAGAAGACACTTGAAGTATGCAAACATTTTTCTCTATACTCTTTTCTTGTCTATTATTACAACTGCTATTCATGTTTTACTCCTTGTGGCAGAGCATAAGTTTTCAAAAATTCGGACATTAACATTTTCAATTTAAAAAATGAGGAACAAATCTATTAAGACATGGAATGAAATTAAGAAGGATATGTTAAGTTGAGAGAAATTACAATTGTTGGGAGAACCTCTGTGCTAGAAATGAATGTATTGCCTAGAATAATATTTCAAATAACACCTATTTTGACCATTGATGTACCATTTAAGTGATCACAGAAAACATATATTTAGTTGCATGGGGAAAACCCAAGTGTTAAGTATGAAATGAATGAAGGGGATTGGGATTGCATTATTTTAAATTGTATTTTGCAGCCTATTGTTTGGTTTAGATGAAAGACTGAGTGCTGCTGAGAAATAAAGGAATTTAAAATTGTCAGAACACAATTTCAGGTTTGAATGCTATGGTTTACTATGGTACAATAAAGTTAAAGTTAATGTAAATTTCAAAAACTATTATACTAGAACTACTAGTATGGTATAGATTGTGTCTGAAAATGCCCTTATGAGTCTCAGCATAAGAAGCATTTGTGGATTATTTTTGGATGCTTTTTCATTGAAATAGGCAGGTCTTTCCACCAAACAAAATTAAAAATGTGTTTCATTTAAGCAGGCATTTGATTCTTAAGAACATACATACCTGGCAAGATTGGTCCATTTAATTTAGCAGTTTGCTCCCTCAACTGCAGTCTCCAAGTAGGTGACCTTCAAAGAAGTGACATGGCCATCAAGGCTAATAGCAACTGATATCCATGACTTCCATGAATTGGTTCAAACCTTTTTTTAAGCCAACGTGCTTCAAATATGCTAGGTGGATGGGTGTAGCTTGTTTCATATGAATTGGTCTTGCTGGTGGTTTAGTTGCATCTTTTACAATATTATTTATTATACTTCTTTTAATATTATTTATTTCCATCATTACTATTGGTAATATCACTCATGAAGCAAAAGTGGGGTAGCTGTTAATTAATCTGCTCTTTGACAGCTCGGATGAACACTATTTTTTTCAGCCACAAAACTATTTGGTTTATGAGGGTTTGTTTATTGTTGCTATATATTATCCTTAATATTGTTGTTGTTGATTTGCATTTTGAACTGAAAAGTCTGATTTTAAAAAAATGTGGTAAAAATAATTAAGAATTGTCAGATTCATATGAATTACAGTTACTTTAATTCTGAAAATAGGTTGTCTTTTATCAGCCCCTATGGTAACTTGAACTTCAGATTCAGAAATAATTTCATCCTTAAAATAAATGGCATAGCCAATTAGTTTAAGCCAGATCAGTAAATATTGGGGATTGGAAGATATTTAGTTTTAAATATTTCATCAGATATAAAAGGTTTAGAACTTTGTGGTAAAGCTACTTAATAGTATCATTACAGTGGACATGTGATCCAAACAGAGATAAATTTCTATCCTGTTTATGAGCAATGCTTTCTCTCTGCATCTTACTTTACTTTACACATTCTCATAAAACCTTTTTTCATTCCATAATTTAATTATACAAAGTCATAGCTCACCACCAGAAGAAAATGCTTTGCACTTTCACTTCTTCAGTTCAGTGTACATTAAAAAGTGAGGCAATTTACTGTAGTTAACTCATCAGGCAAGAAACTGGGAGACTGTAAATTCTAGTCCTTCCTTAGTCACAAAGCCAGCTGGATGACCTTGGGCAATAATTTTTTCTCATTCCTAGGAAAGAGGCACTTCTGAAAAACCTTGCCAAGAAAACTGCCAGGACTTGTGCAGGGAGTATCCAAGAATCAGGCATGATTGAATGGAAAAAAAAAGAATGCATTGAGAAGTGAAGCTAGATCAGTTTTGATTCCCGATTAAATGGTTAATTTGATTAACCTGATTAAAAGCACCATTTTGCTGTAGGAAAATATAGGAAAAGAAAAAAAGGAAACAATAATGCAATGATTATCCAAATAAAACTTATTAACAAAAAGAAAATAACAACCATGACAATGTAAAAGTACAAAAATAAAATGGGCACATGTTATAATATACTCACTGTAACTACAAACCTTTTCAAAAAATAAAGTCCCTTGGAGCAATTTCTGTTCTAATTTAACCAGCATGTCTGTGAACCCAGAAAGTGACACCAGAGCTGTTCTTTACAAACAATGCCATCCGTCACTCTCTGGCTGATCAGTTTGATGTCTCTTGGGCTGCAGGGCCATGGACTTCAGATTCAAGGTTCAGCTTCAGCTATACCATTCAATTCATTTACCTTGTAGATGATTGAATGGAAGTCTTCCAGAATGGGAAGCTTGAAGGAGATGGATAGCTGGATGGAAAATAAAGCAGTTCAGACCTTATTGTTTCCAATCTACATTTGATAGACTAAAGCCAGGCAATTCCTGCACAAGGACAACATAGGAAATATAGGCAACAAGTGAATGCCTATTTGTTGCACAACAGCTGTACCAACAGTGGGGCTCTCAAAAATATTGCCTGGATGAAAGGTAAGCAGATTCATTAACCTCATGTGTATTCTGGTTTCAAAGCATGCAAGGCTATTTAGTTTATATGACTTTATATGACTTGATTTATCTTTCTTTCATGTATTTATTTAATCACATTTGTAACTCAATGAATCCACCATGGTCACCTGAGAGTTTACAATAATAAAAGCATTAAGATTAAAATATCAAAATCAGAGACATATGTAAAATTGGTTAATTCTAATGGAGCCTTCAACCCCCAAAATGTTCCAAACCAATATAGTACTTGTTTGTTCATACAACTGAAATAATTATTTTCCTGTTTCATCAGCCCAAATCCATGTGTCTTCATTTGAAAGCTCTTCTTGTTTAAAGTCACCTTCACATCTATCTTTCCTGGAGATACCAGCTGAACATCAAAATTAAGACACAAAAATTTTGAGCCCATTTAAATACCAAGTTATACAATCACACAAAGCACATTTTTAAAGAAATAAACTCTTTACAAATATTGTATATTAAGTTTGAGAATTTGTGTGAATGTTATTATACTACAACGTTGTCTGTTCTGCATTATAGTTTTGTACCATGATTATACCAGAATGAAAGCTAACATATCACTTGGATTTTAGCAGTCCTCTTTCTAATGGTCATGGACAAGATCAGCCTTTTTTTCAGTCTTGGCAATTTGAAGATATATGGACTTGAATTCCCAGCATGCTGTTGGGAATTCTGAAAGTTGAAGTCTATACATCTTCATGTGGCCAGGGTTGACAAACACTGCACTAAATCATAAAATCTGAGAATGTAATGATTGGAAATTATTTAAGCCAATCATCTGCCAAATGCAAGAGTCTGATATGATAGCATGATATAGTTTTGAAGGAGTAGCAGTTAGCTTTCCAAATTTCCATTCACTTTTAGAAATTATTTCAAAAAAAAAAATCAAAGAAATTCTCAAAATTTGACTGTGGAATGTTTGCCCTTACTTTGGCCTTTCTTTCTCTGAACAACCATCCATCCAGTAGTCTATAGTCTCACACTGTTGGAACAGGTGTCTATTATATTTAATTAAAGCACTGTTTCTCAGCCTTAGTGACTTTAAAATATGTAGACTTCAGCATCCATATTCTCCAGCTATTCTCACCACTTACTGGAGTTCTGCCTTTGACAAATTGTTGGACAATTTCTTAACTGTTAGAAATTTGAAGAAACATCTATTCCACAAATCTTATGGATTTCTAAAAGAGTTTTGCATTCCTTTCTTACATGACCTGTGGTTCTCCAACAGAGTATTTTTTAAAGATAATCAAATAAATGTCATCTCACTCATTATGAAAACACCTTCACATTATTACAGTATTTGTTTGTGAAACAACCATTTCACTGGTTACAAAAGTAATAACTTGGTACAGTTTAATATTTAATGTCTTCTTGCTACTACACAGTATGGCTTAAGCTTGAAATTTCTTAGCACATTTTTTTTCAGGCCCGAATCATCACCTGCAATCCAAGATGTTTAAAATATTAATATTGCCAGAACTGGAGAAAAGGGCAACACCTCAGGCAGGGGTGATGGGAAGAAAGATGGCAAAAATCACAAACAACAAGGAAACAAACATCTTACCCATTCTTTCTCTATGATACAAAATATGCTATTTTATTACTTCAGAGAGGGTAACAAGCCAAGATGAATACAGCCATTAGAAAAGCTGAGCCAACCACAGCATCTGCTTTTTCTCATTGAATCAGCTACTTTATTTCTAGATTATGTATACAAATGGTAGCTCTCTTTCAAGGATGAAGCAAAATGATGCTAGATTCTATGTAAAGATTATTTTTTCAAGACCTAGGACAGGATCTGTTTTCAAGAGATAAGAACAATTGCAGCTGCAAGTAAAAATGTGCAGATACTAAAAATTCTGATTTATGCTGGTGCTTACTTTTGTATATAACATTTTGAAATGCAATTTATGTAGGGCTGAAAAAAATGTTCTTTGGGGGGCTGATATTATGTTTCCTTTCTTTGCATTTAATGTGTCAGGCTACCAAGGAATCAAATCCAGGTAATTTTCTCTTTTTAAATCTTTTAAAGAACCCAACACATCAATGAGCAGCAATGAATTATTTTTCCATCCTATCACCTTCCCTTTATTTATTACATTAGAGGTAAAGATGCAGTACTTGCAAATACATGAGTAATCTACTTTAATCAATGTAGTCATCAGTAAAATGAAGATTATTAATATTTTGAGCCATAGAGAATGTTAAGATGCCAATACTCCAGCAATGCAATAAAGAAAAGGATAACGGAAGAACTTAGGAAGAGAGATTTATATTAGAAAGTTTCTGTGTAACACTGGAAAATTGCCCCAAACAAGCGAATAAAGGTGTATTTAAAGAATATAGCTCCTCTTATTTTAGCAGCCAATCTTGCTCAAGAGTCTTTCATGCAAGATTAAACAGGGATGGCCAAAGAGGAATCATCCTGTGTGGTATTTTGTTGTTGTTGCTGCTGCTTTTATTCCCATTTTCTGCAGGGAAATTTAATGTTTTAAGAAGAATCAGTGTGGGAGGCTTGATCTTCACTTTTTCAGACTATTAATTGGTTGGCTACAGCTGTTTGGCAATATGTCCAGAGGTATATTTTAATTATGATTTTCCATTTTTTTGTTTGATTTATTGCATCTTATTTCCTATCCCAGGGGTCCCAACCCCCGGTCCATGGACCAGTACTGCACCACAGCATGCCAGCAACCAGTCCGCACAAACAAGCAAAGCCCCATCTGCGGGATGCAGGCAGCACACAAAACCACACTCCCTCCGGTCTGCAGGAAAAACTCTCTCTACATAACAGGTCCCTGGTGCCCCAAAGGTTGGGGACCTCTGTCCTATCAGATTCCCCCATGGAACTTTGAAAAATCTGATTGTCCTCACATTTTTAAATGTGACTCTTATTGGCTCGGGCTTCGAGTAGACACACATTGGAATGCCATGCAAAGGAGTCTTATGATGTGGGTGGGATCCTGCTCAAGTGAAAGATTCTTGATTTAAATATGAGTGTAGCTATTGCTCCGCTGATTTTGGGTAGGATGATGTAGTGCAAGCTATACAGTCCATCATAAGTTCTTTCAGTATATAAAATAATTCAAGTAAAAATTTCCAAAAGGTCATGTATACAATTCTCACATCTTCTCCGACAGTTGTATGCAAAATGTTAGATACATTTCCCCCTCCCCCACTTGTGAGACTGCTTCAATAAATCCCTAAGTGGGTAGAAATTGTCACAATCATTTCATGATACAAAGTTAACCAAGAACATGCTCAAAGTTCAGTAAGACTGTTACATCATGTATCTTCTAGGATAAGAGAGACCTGGACAGGAATGTGAAATATTTTTTTTCTTCTTCTACAGAATTGCTGCTCTTTATTGCATCTCATTCAGGGTAGGATGTAAATTCCCCCCCAAAATTCTGCATTTCTGCTTGGAATTGAATTCTTGAATTACATTTGCCATGTTCTGTTTTTTGGAATGCCTGTTGCAAAAATGGCAGAGTACAAATCCTATAGTGCAGTGATATGCCCAACAACTGAACAGCCAAGAGTAAACGACTTGTCAACAGCAAGTTCTTAGAGAGAACAGCTGCCTCTGGCAATACTTGAATGGCACAGAGAATCTGTCAGCTTCGAACCAGCAGAAGGCTTGAAGTTTTCTGGATAAACATTAAATAAAAAGGAACGTCTGTTGTTGCTAGAAAGTGCATTATTTATTTATTTTTAGTTTACCAGCAAAACAACTCAAAGCAGTGCTGCCAGGGTCCACTGGCACTTAACAAGAATTTTTGTGCTTGAACATACCCATAGAGCAAAGTTTTATTCATAATAAGCTGTCACCTGTAAGACAAAGATGCACACATCCAAATGGCAGCTTTAAATGTTTCACTACAGCATACAAATAATAGCCTCCAGATACCAAGTGACTTTTTCCTGTAAATCCTCACAATCACTACAATAAAAAGCCGGCCAGAGTCACTTTGGGTAGTGTGATGGGTAGCAAATAAATTTAATAAATAAATACATAAAATAAGAAGTTGCTTTGTAAGCTAACCACACATATTCTGCAGGAATATATGGTTTTTGTATCAAGGTATCCCATCTCCACCAAATCCATTAAATACACAGATATGCAGGAAAGTTTTAAACAAAGATTCATCAACTTCTCTGTCAATTTGGTCAGTGAAAAGGAAGTGGGATGAGAAATGCTGGTTCATCACAGGCAAATAATTTTGTGTAGCTTTTAATTCCATTTTGGCCACCATGGCCAAAAATTGAGAGGCATGTTTCTTAGATGTAGTAAATGTGTAAAACTGTGGGGCAAACTTTAAAGTAAATATTTCGATTTACAGCACAGAACCAAAGGAGGGAAAAAAAGGAAAATGTTGACATCAGTGTATAATGTACAGTGTGTGACATGGTTCCTATCCTTCGTGGTGGGATGTCTGTCAAAGCCTTTCTCTTCCCCCTAATTAATGAGTGTAATTGCTGGTAATAAACTGTTCCATTCATTAGCTCAGATATTGGCATTTTTTTTATCCTAAAACTACATATAAGCCACAGATTCCCTTTTTTGCAATGCCTAAAGCCCTTTCCTATGGCAATCATTGGGTATGATCAAGTACTTACAATCTGTTTTTTAGTGATTATCCTTCAGGCCCAGGCAGCTTCTCAAGAGTATTTTTATTACAATTATTACACCAATAAATGAAGACACTGTAACCTATAAGGAGCCTTTGTGCACATTTTCTCAGCTTCTCCGCAATCAAAATGAAAAAAAAGGTGAGACCTTACCTACAACTCATAAAAGAAAAGAAAATAACACTCTGCTTTGCATCACACTTCTAACCATTGTGTTGAAAAGGAGCTAAATCTATAATCACAAACTAGTAATTAAATGTTGATTTAGATTGGCATTTGTGGGTTTCCATCCACGACTTCGCAATTAACAACAACAACAAATCCATCACATTCTCCCATCACAGACTCTGGATAAGGCAAATACTTTCTAAATAGCCATTGTTATCTGAAACAGTTAATTTTCCCAGCCTGGCAAACCCCCACTGAGATAAGTAAGAGCAATACTGTTCTTTCACAGTAGCATAATTCTATTTATTTATAAAAATTATTAATGACATTGACAAGAGGAACACTGAATAGAGGAATGAAAAAAAGGGCGAGCTATAGCACTCATGCAGGCCTAGAATTCAAATGATTATTATCTGACGTTAGAGACATTGCCAAATAAATGTGCAGAGAGGGAAAAATCTGATTTAAATACCAACACACACACTTTGGCCTAATATGAAATATTATGCACTGACACTGACTAGTGTGAAAAGCAAACTTCCTGGTCTTAACTTGTAAAAATATAGAGTGTGATGCTATATTGCAGAACTGCTTATTAAAGGGATATGTAGAGGTGTAATAGAGTCATTCGAGATAGGTGGCAAATAAATTTCACAATAAAAAATAGATGTTGCTTTTACATATTTTTTCCTTTCTCGCCTTATATGTTTGCTACTTCTGAAATGATGGCATCTGAAGATTTGATCCTTGCTTTTAGGAAATTTGGGGACTGATATTAATTAAGAAGTTGGCAGGTGGCATATGAAGGAACCTCTTTACTGTGAATTCATTGTCTAGTTCAAGAAGTGCTCTCTGCCTGCTGTGCACTGTTCATTTCCAAAAATAACTTTGCCCCCTTTTATTCCATTTTTAAGTCACTAGAGAAAGATACATATATGCAGAGAGCAGAAAGATCAGAGCAGCAGTTTAGTTTGAGGGTGGCTGGTGTTTTTGTTTAAATAATAATAATAATAATAACACCCCAGACTTAATTGTCGATAAGAAAGATAAAAAAGTCTGGATAGTGGACGTGGCAGTGCCTGGAGACAGCAGAATAGACGAGAAAGAACTGGAGAAGATAACAAAATACAAAGACCTACAAATAGAAATAGAAAGACTGTGGCAAAAGCAAGCAAGGGTAGTACCAATAGTAATAGGCTCCTTGGGTGCAATCCCAAAACAACTGGAGCACCACTTGAACATCATTGGCATTGACAAATTCGCTATTAGTCAATTGCAAAAGGCGGCCTTACTAGGAACTGCTTCCATCCTGCGACGATACCTGTAATACCATCAAACATCCACATCTGCCTATTCCAGGTCCTGGGTAAGGACTCGATAGGTAGACAAAAATGCCAAATCCAGTCTGAACATCTGGCTGACTGTGCGATGATCCATAATAATAATAATAATAATAATAAATAATTCACTGTAAGAAACAAACCAACTAATGTACAGCACAGCTGCAGTTATAACTGAATACCTGGGATGCAAAATCAACAAAGAAGAAAAACAAACAAACAGTGCACCACAAAAATGGAAGGTTAGACTAGAAAATAAGATCAGCAAGTTAAGATCACATGCAAGCAAGCTAGAACAGATGAAAGAAAAGAAGCTGAAGAACAAGAAGACCAAAGAATACCTAATCAAGAAATACCACTTAGAAACAAGGAAGATCAAGGAAGCACTGGAAATAATAAAGCAACAAATAACAGCTATAGCCAGGAAAATCAGTAGATATGAAGCTCGAATTGCAAACTATAGGCAGAACCTCCAATTTCAATCCAATCAGAAACGTTTCTACCAATCCATCAATGGAGAAACTGCAAGGAATCAGTCAGTACCTGACAAGGAAGAAACAGTGCAGTTCTGGAAGCAGATATGGGATAACCCAAAGAAATACAACAAGGATGCGGCTTGGTTAAAAGAGGTGGATGCAAATAAAACAGAAGTTGAAATGAAAGAACTAGTAATAACAACAAAAATGGTAGAAAAAAGAGCAAAGAAAATCAAAAATTGGTCAGCACCAGGTGAAGATGAACTGCATGGGTTTTGGTTGAAACATCTAACTGTTATACACCCACTCATTGCCAAGCAGTTCAACAATATACTACAAGGAGGAGAAATTGAAAAGTGGCTAACAACTGGGAAAACCTACCTAATAATGAAAAATTCAGCAAAAGGGGCAACACCAGGTAACTACAGGCCAATTACCTGCTTACCAACAACTTTCAAATTACTAACTGGTGTGGTAGCTGATGCAGTGCAACAGCATCTAGTTGAAAACAATCTCTTTCCACCTGAGCAGAAAGGAAACCGCCCCAATAGCAGAGGAACAAAAGATCAACTCCTAATAGACAAAATGATCTTGGAAAACTGCAAGAGAAGGAAGACCAACCTGAATGTGGCATGGATTGACTACAAAAAGGCATTTGACTCTCTGCCACATGATTGGATAATAAAGTGCCTAGAAATAACAGGAGTCAGTAGAAACATCAGAAAATTTGTGCAAAGATCGATGGCACAATGGAAGACACAGTTGCAGATCAATGGTGAGAGGCTGGGAGAGGTTAATATCAAGAGAGGAATATTTCAAGGAGATTCATTATCACCATTACTGTTGAGTCCCTCGCGAAATGGCAAGACACGAGAAGCAGTTGTAGTTCTCAGATTGCTTTATTCTTCATTTAGCTTACAGATTGAATATTCCGACAACGCCCAAAACTCCAGGCCTCTTATATAGGCCTTTCCCGGGTCAATGTGTTACTTTTCGCGCGCCAGCACCCGCGCATGCGCACAGACGCTGGCGACAGCCTGTCTGGTCCCGGACAGCGTGCACCTGCCCGGGACCGCCTGCAAACACCCCGAGCCCATTTGCAAAGCTCGGGACATAACACCCCTTTCCCCCGAGCTAAAACTACTACCAACATACAACCCATTTTCTTAATGCAGTTTTCTACTCCCCAGTGTTCCTACCCTTCTACTGGCTCTGTTTAGACAGCAATGTTATGTAATCCTCTAAGTATTTAGGTGATTTCCTTGCTCTCTGTGACCTCCTAGGCTCTGGGTCTCTGGCAGGTGTCCCCTGACCGAGGGGTGACATGTGCCTGTTCACCTTATTATGCCTTGGTGCCTTCCAAGGACTGTGCCCCAATGCCTGGCCTGCTTGCTTGCCCACCGGGCTCGTCAGGCCAGGGCTTCTGTCACTTTGTGACCTGGTTGTCCCACCTAGCTGTAGGCTCTCTGGCCCTTCTAAATGATAGCCACTGTTGGGCATCTCTGTAGAACCTCCTAGGTCCGTCCAAGACCTGTCAGGAGGCTGTCAATCCCCTGATCCCCGTTCTGTGTCCGGGCTTGTGTGGGTTTCTGTGCCTTCCCAAAACTCAGTTACTCCCTGATTTGGGCTGGAGGTGTTGTAGTCGGGACTTGGTTCCTCGACCACCTCCCTGTATGTTTGCCCCCTTGTAGGCCTTGGGGTAAGGTCAGGCCAACTCTGGAGATTATGTGCCAGCTCTCTTGCGGGGTATGATTTATTTGGATGCCCCCGGGTATCCTCCCTAACTGGAGTACTGTGTTGTGCAGGTGAATAGTGATTGTGCCCCCGGAGCGACTCCCTGGCTGGAGTAGGCGTGAATGCCTGGTGGTTGGATAAACCCTTAGAATTCTTGTTTGGGGCACTCGCGGAATCTTGGAATGTGCCATTTGTGGCTCCATCATTGGTGATGGGCAGCAGCTCGTGCCCTTCCCTTTGCTCAAAGGGGTCCCCCTCCCCCCCTGGAAAAGACCCAGGAGACTCAGCAGGAAGGTCCCGCCTAGGGCGGAGTTGGTCAATGTGCCGACGCAGGACACGACCGTTGTCCAGGGAGACCTCGTAGGACAGAGGACCTGTGACCCTGGAAATAGAAGCGGGGACCCATGTATGACCAGGCCTGTAATTACGAGTCCAAACCGGGGCAACCACAAGTAGTTGTCTAGGTGCCCTAGGGTGTGAGGTAGATAAAGGCAGTCTGTCCGGATGCAACCGGTCAAGCTTCGTAGTCAGTTTGCGCCCCCAGTGAAGTTCAGCTGGGCTTCTCTCTGTAGAAGTGGATGGTGTGGTGCGATAAGAAAGGAGAAAGTCAGCCAACCTGTGATGCCAGTCCCCATAGGTGAGTTTCTTCAAGGCGTCCTTGGTGATGCGAACCATGCGTTCAGCCATACCGTTGGTGGACGGGTGGAAGGGTGCAGAAGTGGCATGACAAAACATGTTGGCCTGTAAGAAAGCTTGGAATTCGGAGGAAGTAAATTGAGGGCCGTTGTCAGACACAATGACATCTGGGAGCCCGTGTGCAGCAAAAATCCCCCTCAGTACCTGAATAGTCTTTGCAGTGGTGGTGGATGAGACAGGTACAACCTCAAGCCATTTTGAATGGCTGTCAACGAGGACCAAGAAGAATTGGCCCTGAAAGGGCCCAGCGTAGTCAATGTGCACCCTAGACCATGGGGACTGTGTTTCCTCCCATCTATGCACAGGAGCTTGGGGCATCTCTGGGCGAGAGCATTGGCACAGGTGGCATGCATGCACCTTAGCCTCAATGTCCTTGTCTAGGCCAGGCCACCACAAGTGGCTGCGTGCAAGGGCCTTCATTCGAACAATGCCAGGATGACCCTTGTGGAGGGACCCTAAGACCCTAGTCCTCATTGAGGTGGGGATGACAACTCTGCTTCCCCACAGCAGACAACCCTGAGAGGTGGAGAACTCATTCCTTTTAGACCATAAACTCTGAAACTCAGGACAAAGACAGTGCTCAGGCCATCCAGACAAAACCCAAGAAAGGACACGTGAAAGTGTGTGATCTGTGCCCGATTCAGCGGCTACATCCCTGGCGTTCAGAGGGGACTCTGGCAAGGCTTGGATGGATAGAATGTTAACAGCTGGCGCAGGGTCAGCTTCTATTACTGGCAGGGGCAATCTACTGAGGCCATCAGCATGGCCCATCTCTTTCCCAGGCTTGTGAAGTAAGGAAAAATCATATGCAGACAAAAAATAGACCACCTGAGCATTCTAGGTGAAATGATTTGGGGAGTTTGCTTACGTGTGGTAAACAGTCCCAGCAGAGGCTTATGGTCAGTGAAGACCGTGAAATGCCTGCCATATAAAAAATCATGGAATTTTTTAATTCCAGCAACAACAGCTAAGGCCTCTCTGTCTATTTGAGCGTAGTTGCGCTCAGCAGAAGACAATGTTCTGGAGTAATATGCAACAGGAACCTGAGTTCCATCAGCCCTGAGGTGGCTCAGGACAGCTCCAACCCCATAAGGGGAAGCATCACAAGCGATGCACACAGGAAGGGACTCATTGAAGTGTGCAAGTACACTGTTAGAAGTTAGCAAGGCCTTGACCTCATTGAAACTAGTCTCATGTGTTTGTGACCACTGCCACACTGCTTGTTTATGTAATAGCCTGTGAAGAGGCTCAGCTACACTAGCTTTATGTGGAAGAAAAGAATTGTAAAAATTCAGGAGGCCCAGGAAGGCCTGAAGTTCGGCCTTAGACTTTGGCCTAGGTGCTTCTAAAATGGCAGTTAGTTTGGATTCAGCAGGGTGAATCCCAGCAGCATCAATTTTGAACCCCAAAATTTCAGTAGAAGGCACCCCTATTTTGCATTTGTCCTTCTTAAGCTTGAGGCCTGTCTTCCTGAATCTTAACAGAACAGCCCTTAGCCTTTCAGCTAGAATGTGTGTGGAGTCTCCTGCAATTAAGACATCATCAAAGTAGGGGCAAACCCCCGATATACCCCGTAGTGTGTTTTCCATTATGCTTTGGAAAATCCCAGGAGCGACATTCACTCCGAACTGTAGCCTTTTTACCTTAAAGGCCCCTCTGTGGGTCACAATAGTCTGAGCTATAGCAGCAGCATCATCAACAGGCAGCTGTTGATACGCTTGAGCTAGGTCAAGCTTTGCAAAAACATGCCCCCCCTTGAGAGAGGCCAGGATATGACTGACCACAGGAATAGGATAGGCATGTTGCTGCAATGCCTTATTCAGAGTGCATTTGTAATCGGCACAAATGCGAATGTCCCCATTTGCCTTTAGAGGCGTGACAATGGGGGTCTCCCAAGGACTGGAGTCAACAGGTTCTAGAATTCCCTGTTGGATCAGTTTGTCCAACTCAGTGTCAATTTTACTCTTTAAAGCAAAAGGGACCCTTCTTGCTTTAATTCTAATGGGAGTGACAGTGGGGTCTAGTTTTAAGGACACAGGAGGTCCTTTGAATGTGCCCAGCTGGGGGCTGAAAACATCTGCGAATTCTTTGCAGACTTCCTGCAGGTCAAGTGTTTGTAAGCTGTTGAGCCCCGTGACCTGTATCCCCAAGGCCTCAAACCAATCGAGTCCTATGAGACTCGTTCGTTCACCCCCTACTACTAATATGTCTAGTGGACCTTCAAAATTCTTATACTGTACGTTAAGGGTGGCCTCCCCCTTAACACACACTCTCGAATTCTGAAAGTCTGTTAGCACAATATCAGAAGGCCTTAACTTGGCCTGAGTTCCACTGCCGGAACAAATCTTCCTAAATGTATGTAAGGAGATGATTGAAAGTGCAGACACCGTGTCTAGTTCCATAGTTAATGGAACCCCTTGTAGCTTCACCTTGAGTGACAGCTTTTTCTTAATGGGCTTGTGTGTGCCTGTCCTAAAGATGCTCCTTCGCGAAGCGCAAAACCCCACCCTATTCTGGCTGGGGACCCTGGTACTTTTCAGGCGCAATTCTTCCTGAGGTTGTACCTTTCGTCGGCCCAGACACACAGCAGCAATATGTCCTTGTTTTCCGCCCGCCCGGCAGATAGCGGAGCGGAACTTGCAGTCGGTTCTCCTGTGGCGACCTCCACAGCCGATGCACTTGAGGGGAGCTGAAGAGCTTCCTTTCTGGTTCCCTTCCTTCATGAGGTGGAGACGGTCGACTTCCTCGTCCGGATCCTCCTCGGAGTTCCCTTGGACTTCTTCTTGGTGCATGGATGCAACATCTGGACTGTTCCTGATCGGCCGCATGTTCTTGATGGCGCCGCCTGCTGCTTCTTCTGCGGTGAACTCTCTCAAGGCATCTTGGAAGGACAAGTCCTCTTTGGTGAAAAGGCTCTGTTGTAACTCTCGATGCCTTAGCCTGCACACGAATCGGTCCCTCAGTCGTTCTTCGAGGTCCTTGAACTCGCAGTGCTTGGCGGCCTTTCTCAATGCGGCGATATATTCTTTGGCCGATTCTCCAGATCGTTGATCCCTCTGCTCGAAGGTGTGGCGCCATGCGATGACGGACATCTTAGGCTGGAAGTGCTCCTTCAGTAGCTTCTTTAGATCTGCATAACTGACAGACTCTAATGGGACAGGTGCTGCAAGGTTCTCCGCGATTTCGAAGGCGTCTTGACCACAGACACACAGCAGGGTGGCAGCCTTCAAGCTCTCTTCCCTCACTTGGTTCACCTTGAGGTAATTTTCCACCCTGGCTACGTAGGACTCCCACCTCTCTGGATGTGAGACGTCAAACTCTGAAAGCCTTCCAATTTTTGCCATCTTCAGGAGACGGGTCTATCAGCCAGCCTACCCCCGAATGCGCACTGGATTGGCGGGAAGCTGCCGAGTCAATGCCGTTCCGCCGCTCAGGACTCACTTGGGTAAGCTTACACCTTTTCCTTTTCAGTCGATGCAAGGCATCCCATCCTCATCGCCAGTGTTGAGTCCCTCGCGAAATGGCAAGACACGAGAAGCAGTTGTAGTTCTCAGATTGCTTTATTCTTCATTTAGCTTACAGATTGACTACTCCGACAACGCCCCAAACTCCCGGCCTCTTATATAGGCCTTTCCCAGGTCAATGTATTATTTTTCGTGCGCCAGCACCCGCGCATGCGCACAGGTGCTGGCGACAGCCTGTTTGGTCCCGGGCAGCTTGCACCTGCCCGGGACCGCCTGCAAACGCTCCGAGCCCGTTTGCAAAGCTCAGGACATAACAATTACTATTTGTTATTGCACTGTTTCCTCTGTCAACAATACTGAATAACTCAGGACATGGCTATCAAACATCAAAAACATCTGCCAGACTATCCCACCTCCTTTATATGGATGATCTGAAGCTGGATGGAAAAACATCATCTGATATAGAATTGCTGCTCAACACTGTCCGTATATATAGCCAAGATATTGTAATGGAGTTTGGCTTGGACAAATGTGCCACACTTACTATCAAACAAGGAAAAATAATGAAAACTGAAGGAATCAAGATGCCTCACGAAAATAACATTAAGAGTCTGGATGAGGAAGAGTACTACAAATACTTGGGTATCCTTCAAGCTGACAACATCAAGCACACTGAAGTCAAGAAAAAGATTAGAGGTGAATACATCAAGAGAGTGAAGAAGATCTTAAAATCCAAACTCAATGGAGGAAATACCATAAAGGCAATCAACACCTGGGCAATCCCAGTCATTAGGTACAGAGCTGGAATAGTGGACTGGACTCAAGCAATGGATAGGCAGACCAGAAAAATAATGACAATGAATCATGCCCTTCATCTACGCAGTGACATTGATAGAGTTTATCTACCAAGGCAAATAGGTGGGCGTGGAATGCTACAAGTACATCAGATGGTTGAAGAAGAAAAAATGGCTTTGGAAGAATATCTGAAGAACAATGATGAAGATGCACTGAAATTAGTATATCAGGAAGGCTTACTAACTACTGGAGAGACCAAACTGGCCTACAAGAAAGACCAAATGAAGAACAGAATAGAGGCATGGGAAGACAAAGCACTACATGGCCAATACATGAAAAAAATAGCTGGGAAAGCAGATAATAACAAGACCTGGCAATGGCTAAGAGCAGGAAAATTGAAGAAAGAGACCGAGGGACTAATTCTGGCTGCACAAGACCAAGCCTTAAGGACAAATGCATATAAAGTCAAAATTGAGAAGACAGCAACAGACAGTAAGTGCCGCCTATGCAAAGAAGCTGAAGAAACAGTGGACCACTTGGTAAGCTGTTGCAAGAAGATTGCACAAACTGATTACAAGCAGCGGCATGACAAAGTAGCAACAATGGTGCATTGGAAGATCTGCAAAAAATATCATTTGCCTGTAAGCAAAAACTGGTGGGATCATAAAATAGAGAAAGTCATAGAAAATGATAAAATTAAACTGCTCTGGGACTTCAGAATTCAAACAGACAAGCACCTGCAACATAACACCCCAGACTTAACAATTGTCGATAAGAAAGACAAAAAAGTCTGGATAGTGGATGTGGCAGTGCCTGGAGATAGCAGAAATAGAAGAGAAAGAACTGGAGAAGATAACAAAATACAAAGACCTACAAATAGAAATAGAAAGACTGTGGCAAAAGCAAGCAAGGGTAGTACCAATAGTCATAGGCTCCTTGGGTGCAATCCCAAAACAACTGGAGCACCACTTGAACACCATTGGCATTGACAAATTCGCTATTAGTCAATTGCAAAAGGCGGCCTTATTAGGAACTGCTTCCATCCTGCGACGATATCTGTAATACCATCAAACATCCACATCTGCCTATCCCAGGTCCTGGGTAAGGACTCGATAGGTAGACAAAATGCCAAATCCAGTCTGAACATCTGGCTGACTGTGCGATGATCCATAATAATAATAATAAAGTTGGAAGGGACCTTGGAAGTCATTGAGTCCAACTACTGCTCAGGCAGGAAACCCTACACCATTTTGGACAAATGGCTTTCCAGTCTCTTCTTAAAAACTTCCAGTGTTGGAGCATTCACCGCTTCTGGAGGCAGGTTGTTCCATTGATTAATTGTTCTAACTGTCAGAAAGTTTCTCCTTAGTTCTAGGTTGCTTTTTTCCTTGATTAGTTTCCATCTGTTGCTTATTGTCTTGCCTTCAGGTGCTTTGGAGAATAGCTTGACTCCCTCTTCTTTGTGGCAGGCCCTGAGATATTGGAACACTGCTATCATGTCCCCCCTCGTCCTTCTCTTTGTTAAACTAGACATACCCAATTCCAGCAACCGTTCCTTATATGTTTTAGCCTCCAGTACCCTGATATTTATTTGTTGCTCTTCTCTGTACTCTTTCTAGAGTCTCAACATCTTTTTTACATCATGGTGACCAAAACTGGATGCAGTATTCCAAGTGTAGCCTCACCAAGGCATTGTAAAGGGGTATTAATACTTCACATGATCTTGATTCTATCTTTCTGTTAATACAGCCCAGCACCGTATTGGCTTTTTTGGCAGTTGTAGCACACTGCTGGCTCATATTTAAGTGGATGTCCACTAGGACTCTGAGGTCCCTGTCACAGTTATTACTATTGAGCAAGGTACCCCCTATACTATACCTGTACATTTGGTTTTTCTTGCCTAAATGTAGAACCTTACTTTTTTCACCATTGAATTTCATTTGGTTAGATAGCGCCCAGTGTTCAAGTCTGTCCAGATCCTCCTGTATCTTAAGCCTGTCTTCTGGAGTGTTGGCTATTCCTGCCAGCTTGTGTCATTCGCAAATTTGATGAGTTCCCCATCTACCCCCTCGTCCAAATCGTTGATGAAGATGTTGAAGAGCACTGGGCCCAGAACAGAGCCCTGGGGCACTCCACTACACACTTCCCTCCATGTAGATGCAGTTCCATTGAGGACCTCACGCTAGTACGGCCGGTCAGCCAGCTACGAATCCAGGTCAGCCAACTACAAATCCAATACTTTTGTTACTTTTTTGTTTTGTGCCTTCAAGGTAGTGTTGACTCCTGACGATTGCCTGGAGAAGTCTCTGCAGTTTTCATGACGAGGTTTACAGAAGTAGTTTGCCATTGCCTGGTTCTTCCTAAAGGTGAGAAAGAATGAATGGCCCAAAGTTACTCAAATTTTTGTCCCTAAAGTGGGACTGGAATTCACAGTCTCTTAAATTCTATCTTTGACCATTATACCAAACTGACTCTCTAATCTGATAGTAAAGCTACCCTAGGTAATAGATAAAAAGAGCTTATTTTAGAAAGGTAGCATAAGGAGATTAAGAGAGTAAGAGATAAAGCTTTTTAAAGGGGTGAGGAAAACTACTCATAAGGAAACAAGCATTAAAGAGAAAATGCACAAGGTTTTTCAGAAAATGTACAAGGCTAGAATTACATTCCCTCTAACTGCTTAGGTGGTGGAACGTGGTTGACGCTCTCAGCTAACACATGGGAATAATGAGGCTGGTAAATTAAATTTATGAAGAAATCTTCCTGTGAGGGAAGGACTGAGGCATCAGCATCTAAGAAGGGAATGCCAGGAAGAGAAGCAAATCAGATTTCCAACCCAGAAAGATGGATCCAGCATCTTTTCAGCAAAACTGACAAGATGAGTTTTTGTCGGGTCGTTTTGTAGTTGTAGTGAGCACTTTGCCAAAGAGTGGGAGAAAGAATTGTTTTGATTAAATATGTACTATGCTTTTCAGATGTACTGCATCTTTAAGAAAACTGTCCCATGTATTTTTAATGTGTGTGACAGAGATGAACTGGTAACTCTAAGCAGGCCTCCTTCAGGATACACAGAGATTCAACACAGCAATAGCTTGTTGTTGTTTAAAAAAGCATTCTTGTACTTGTGTCTTTATACTGTATGATGATTGCTTTTCTACTGCCAGTTCTAGTTATTCTTGTATACTCACATTTATAGGATGGATCTTTTATTATTGGATGCTGCAAAATAGAGGGAAATTACTTAAAGCTCCTATCCTTAGAGCATTTTCTTCAGTCTATACTAGTGGAAGACGTGACAGTTGGTTTGTTGCAAATGAATTCGAATAGAAGCTGGAGGGGATCCTGCCTGGAGAACAAAGGACCAACTTCTGTATTACACCTGAGGCTACATATAATAAATATTTTAATTTTTAATGAACCAGCACTATTCATTCTGAGGGGGAAAAAAATCCAGCTTTTAGCAGATATTGCCCTGTAAGGCTCCTGAAGTAAGAGGATTGTTGTTTGCCTTCTTTCTAGTACAATAATAATAAAAAAAACAGCAATAGAAAATTTCACAGCATATTCACAGAGCTTATGAGGAAGACTTAATAGAAATTAGCAAAGGCCCAAGCCACTGCTCATTCTCCTTCCACCTTCAGTACAGACTAGGCTAATGTCCTGTGCAATATCTGTTCTGTTAGGAATCTGATAACTCTTTTTTAAAACACACTAAAACTAAAATCCCAAGTAAAAAAAGAAATCAATATGTTGAAAACTCTCATAAGAAATCCTAGTAATATATGTCTTTCAGGCAACTCCATGAGACAGTTGTTTTTATTTATGTGAGAATAACGTGGAAAGAAATTTCACTTAAATGTAGAATTATAAATGATGAAGAAGATGATAATGATGTTATTTAAAAAAACTGGTAATTCTCAGAACCCATCACTATGAATTGTTTCTTGTATCCCCAATGTATGTATTGCAGTTTAAATATTAACAGAGAAGCATACAAAATAATCAAAGGGCTTTTAAAAAAGGTTCCATTTAGATTTTTAGTTTTACAACTGTTGAGGCACAGTGGGGCATGCTGATACATACCAGCATTTCTTTGATGTGTATTATAAAACAAAGGAGTCAATTTTGCACTATGGTGCCCGCTGTACAAACACAATATTCACCACTGCATGACATTGTGTTCAGTGTGGGATGGAAAAGCTAGGGTTGCTTTTTTTTCAGCATCTTAATTTATTTTTCATGCAGTTAAAGGCAATTGATAGAATCAAATTCTGGGCACATATTTTAAAAACTTCTTTCTTGTTCTGAATATAGAGATGGGGCTCAGTTGCCAATTTTGTTTTGGTTCAGTGTATTATCTCTCCATTATGTAGGAACTTGAATAGCAAAAAAGAAAACACCTTTATCTGAGTTCTTAATTAAGAGTGCTATTGGATTAATAAATGTTAGTACTGAACATCTTGCACAATTCACAAAGAACATCTAATCTGAACACCAATATGGCTATTGAAGAGACAGAATTAGAATATTCAACCCTTGGAGCATTCAAATAGTTTTACAGTTTCAGATATATTAAAACTTTGGGTGACTTAATACACTATTACACTTGCTTCCCTGTGAGGAAAAGCAGACATTGAAAAACCCGTCATTCAATGTTCTGCTGTAAAAATTCCAGGACAATTGCCAGAAACAAGAGCTTAGGAAGCACACAAGGTCTGCAGGCTGAAAATCACCAATCCCTAAGATACTATTTCACCTTGTGACTATTATTGTATTGTTTTCAAGGGGAAAACAAGATCCTTGAGTTTTCCAGACCAATTTATGTGGGTAATGATTTTCATCTAATAGGTAATGGAGCAAGTGTACAAGCAACGGACCATATAGCAAGTACAGAGTCAAAATCTATCACACAGCAATACAGATATAAATATCTTCTCCACAAAATAATAAATTATACTGTTTAAGAATTGCTTGTAAAATATTAGTTGTGAAGCATTGTTAAGGACAAATACACAAAGGCTCTCCTTGCTGTTTTTACTGACATAAAAAATTTGCAATCCAGTATAGACATTATATTTAAGTCAGTTTAGATAAAGATTAAGAGGCTGCAGTCAGTGGAAAGACTTGTCTGGCAGAACCTGAGTGATTATGCCTTGCTCTATTGATATTCTGAAATTCTCATCTTCCTTGGAATAAATTAGAAAAGAAATACTTCTCCATTAAAAATGTAGGGATACTTCTTTACTCAGCAGTAAATTAAGAAAACACTTCCAAGAAAAATGGAAGGTCTGCAACTCCTCCCCCCCATAAATAAAAGGAGGAGGAGGAGGAGGGAGGGAGGGAGGGAGGGAGGGAGGAAAGACGTTTTATCCTGGAATGCATCATGGTTTTTGTTAAGTCCTTCGCGAAATGGCAATGACACGAGAAGCAGTTGTAGTTCTCAGGAACTCTTTATTTCTGTTCAGTATACTGGTTACAAGACGCCGACAATGCCCAAATCTCCCTGCCTCTTTTATAGGCGATTCCCGGGCCAAACTGCAACATTTGGCACGCTCGCACCCGCGCATGCGCGCGAGTGCTGGTGACAGCCAATCTGGTCCCGGGCAGCTTGCACCTGCCCAGGACCGTTGCAATGCCCCGAGCCTGCTTCCACAGGCTCAGGACATAACACCCCTTCCCCCCCGGCTAAGACTATGATTATACAATAATAATGGGCAACCCAATACGAGTGTGGTACCCATACTCCTTTGTAACAATTGTCCCCTTTACTTCTATTGTTCCCCAGTGTTCTATTTTCCTATGTGTACAGGAATACTCTCTCTTAACTCTGTTTTGCCAGTAGGGTTACAAAATCTTCTAAATACTTAGGAGATCTTCTAGCTCTCTGTGACCTCCTAACTTCTGGGTACCTTCCAAATACCCCTTGACTGGGGGGTGATGTATGCTTGTCCCCCTTGCTAAACCCTGGTGATTTCCATGGACTGTGCTCCAATGCCTGGCCTGCTTGCTTGCCCACCGGGCTCGTCAGGCCAGGGCTTCTTTCTCTGTTTGACCTGGTTGTCCTGCCTAGCTGCAGGCTCTCTGGCCCTCTTAAGTGACTGTCACTGTTGGGCAATTCTGTAGAACCTCCAAGGTCTGTCCTAGACCTGTCAAGAGGTTGTCTTTCCCCGTGTTCCCGTTCTGTCCCCGGGCTTGTTGGGGTTTCAGTGCTGTCCCAAAACTCAGTTGTCCCCTGAGTGATGTCAGAGGTGTTGTAGTCGGGATTTGGTTCCTCGACCACTTCCCTGTGTGCTTGCCCCCTTCTAGGGACAGGGGTAGTGTTGGGCCAACTAGACGGAATGTGTCCCAGCTCTCTTGCAGGGTGTGGATTGTTTGGATGCTCCCAGATATCCTCCCTGAATGGAGTACTGAATAATGCGGGTGAGTAGTGATTATGCCCCCGGGGTGACTCCCTGGCTGGAGTAGGCACTGGTGCCTGAGTTCTAGTTGGACTCCATGGATTCCTGTTTGGAGCACTCGCGGAATCTCGAAATGAGCTGTCTGTAGCTCCCTCGTTACTGATAGGCGGCAGTCCGCACTCTTCCCTTTGCCCAAAGGGTTCCCCCTCCCCCCCCTGGAAAAGACCCAGGAGTCTCAGTGGGAAGGTCCGTCTAGTGTGGAGCTGGCCGATGTGTCGTCGCAGGACACGACCGTCGTCCAGGGACACCTCGTAGGACAAAGGACCTGTGACCCTGGATACAGTGGCGGGGACCCATGAACGACCAGGCCCGTAGTTACGAGTCCAAACCGGGGCACCCACAAGCAGTTGTCTGGGTGCCCTGGGGTGTGTGATTGTGGAAGGTAGTCTGTCCGGGTGCAACCGGTCAAGCTTGGTAGTCAGTTTGTGCCCCCAACAAAGTTCAGCTGGACTCCTCCCGGTAGAAGTGGAAGGTGTAGTGCGATAAGAAAGGAGGAAGTCAGCCAACCTGTGATGCCAGTCTCCATAGGTAATTTTCTTCAAGGCGTCCTTGGTGATGCGAACCATGCATTCAGCCATACCGTTGGTGGACGGGTGGAAAGGCGCAGAGGTGGCATGATGAATCATGTTGGCCTGTAAGAAAGCTTGGAATTTGGAAGAAGTGAATTGAGGGCCATTGTCAGATACGAGGACATCAGGAAGCCCGTGTGCAGCAAAAATCCCCTTCAGTACTTGAATAGTCTTTGCAGTGGTGGTGGAAGAGACAGGGACAACCTCAAGCCATTTTGAATGGCTATCAACTAGGACCAACAAGAATTGACCCTGAAAGGGCCCAGCGTAGTCAATGTGCACCCTAGACCATGGAGACTGTGTTTCCTCCCATCTATGTACAGGAGCTTGGGGCATTTCAGGGCGCGAGCGTTGACAAAGGTGGCATGCATGCACCTTAGCTTCAATGTCTCTGTCTAACCCAGGCCACCACAAATGGCTGCGCGCAAGCGCCTTCATACGTACAATGCCAGGATGACCCTCGTGGAGGGAACCTAAGACCCTAGTCCTCATTCAGGCAGGAATGACAACTCTGGTCCCCCAAAGCAGACAACCCTGGAAGGTGGACAACTCGTTTCTTTTGGACTAGAAACTCTGAAACTCAGTGCCTGGACAGCTCTCTGGCCATCCAGATAAAACCCAAGAAAGGACACGCGAAAGTGTGAGATCTGTGGCAGATTCAGCAGCCACATCCCTTGCATCTAAAGGGGACTCAGGCAAGGCCTGAATGGAGAGGATATTGATTGTTGGTGCAGGATCAGCTTCTACTACTGGCAAGGGTAATCTACTGAGGCCGTCAGCATGGCCCATTTCTTTCCCAGGTTTGTGAAGTAAGGAAAAATCATAGGCAGACAGAAAGATAGACCATCTCAACATCCTGGGGGAGATGATTTGGGGAGTTTGTTTATGTGTAGTAAACAGCCCCAACAAAGGCTTATGGTCAGTGAAGACCGTGAAATGCCTGCCATATAGGAAGTCATGGAATTTTTTGATTCCAGCAACAACAGCTAAAGCCTCCCTGTCAATTTGAGCATAATTTCGCTCCGCAGAAGACAAGGTTCTGGAGTAATATGCAACAGGAACCTGAGTTCCATCTGTTCTGAGGTGGCTTAGTACAGCTCCCACCCCATAAGGAGAAGCATCACAAGCGATGCACACATGAAGGGATTCATTGAAATGTGCAAGCACACTGTTAGAAGTGAGTAAGGCCTTAACCTCATTGAAACTTGCTTCGTGTTTTTGTGACCACTGCCACACTGCCTGTTTGTCCAGGAGCCTATGAAGAGGCTCGGCTACACTAGCCTTGTTTGGAAGGAAGGAGTTGTAGAAGTTCAGAAGGCCCAGAAAGGCCTGTAGTTCGGCCTTGGACTTTGGCCTAGGACACAGGTCGGCAACCTGCGGCTCCGGAGCCGCATGCGGCTCTTTGAGCCTTCCCCTGTGGCTCCCAGCCTCCTCTGCCTTTGCAGAGACAGAGAGAGGCAATTGCGCTTCCCTGTTTCTCTCTCTCTCTCTCTCTCTGTGTGTGTGTGTGTGTGTGTAAAAGAGAGCACACTCACAGTGTTCTCCAAGGAGCTGAAAAGCTTGCTGGGCGGAGCTCCTCCCTTTGCTGCGTCTCTGCAGGAAGCAGGAAGGGCAGCTACGCTGGCTCAGGAATTCTGGGAGTTGAAGTCCATGAGTCATAAAAGAGACGAGTTTGTTGGACAACAGCTTGAAGCTTGCCAGGTGAGCAGCAGATGGGGGGGGAGAAAGAGAGAGAGAGGGAGGGAGGGGGAGAAGGAGAGAGAGAGAGAGAGAGAGAAAGAGAGTGGGGGAAGAGGAGTGGCAGACCAAGGGCAGAGAGGGAGGGAGGGAGAGAGACAGAGAGAGAGAGAGACCCTTTTGACATCTAAAATGAAGATAACACTGCATATATCCTTTTTTTTACCTGTGTGTGTATGTAATTTTATTCTCTTAAAGCATTCTCTTGGTGATCATTGTTTTAATAGTATGGATATTCCCAAGAGTGATATTTTTACTTTTATTTTTAATGTGTGTATATATTAAAAATTAACCTAAAAATTGAGGAACGTAGTCTCCTGGGTGTATACATATTCAAAAGATAAAAACGAGCACCAGGAGGTAAAACAATTAAATGTTTAATAAATAGATAAACATTTATTTATTAAACATTTAATTGTTTTACCTCCTGGTGCTCGTTTTTATCTTTTGAATACATACATACATACATACATACATACATACATACATACATACATATATATATTTCTAAAATTTGGATTGCTAGCGAAGAATTAAGGGAGAACTGGAATAGCTATTTCGAACTGGGTATGTCTGGTTGAAAAGAGCTAAAGAGTTCGAAATAGCTATTCCAGTTCTCCCTTAATTCTTTGCTAGCAATCCAAATTTTAGAAATGTATATGATGTCACAGTTGTGAGTGCTGCCTATGGATGGCTCTAGTTTGAGCTGATACAAGGCAAAAGATTTCTCTCTCCCATATTTGGGCAACAGGGTGTAACATACAGCATTCTAGATATGTGTGTGTATGTATGTACGTATATATATATATATATATATATATATATATATATATATATATACACATATATATATATATATACACACATACACACACACCTATAATGAAGGTAAAAAAGGATATATGCAGTGTTATCTTCATTTTAGATATCAAAAGGGTTTTGTGGCTCCCGGTGTTTTGTTTTTGGTGGGAAACGGGTCCAAGTGGCTCTTTGAGTGTTTTAGGTTGCCTACCCCTGGCCTAGGAGCATGCAAAATAGCTTTCAATTTGGATTCAGCAGGGTGAATCCCGGTAGCATCAATTTTGAATCCCAGAAAATCTGTAGAAGGCACCCCAATTTTACATTTGTTCTTCTTAAGTTTGAGGCCCGTTTGCCTGAACCGTAGCAGGACAGCCCTTAATCTCTCAGCTAAGTTGTGTGTAGAGTCTCCAGCAATTAAGACATCATCAAAAGAGGGGCAAACCCCTGGTATACCCCGTAGTGTGTTTTGGAAAATGCTTTGTGTATGCTTTGGAAAATTCCAGGAGCGACATTTACTCCAAATTGTAACCTCTTTACCTTGAATGCCCCCCTGTGGGTCACAATGGTTTGAGCTACAGCAGCACCATCATCGACAGACAGCTGTTGATATGCCTGAGCTAGGTCAAGTTTTGCAAAAATGCACCCCCCCTTGAGGGAGACCAGAATATGACTGACCACTGGGACAGGATAGGCATGTTGCTGCAATGCCTTATTCAGAGTGCATTTGTAATCTGCACAGATGCGAATGTCCCCATTTGCCTTAAGAGGCGTGACAATGGGGGTCTCCCAAGGACTGGAGTCGACAGGTTCTAGAACTCCTTGCTGAATCACTTTGTCCAATTCTGTGTCAATTTTACCTTTCAAAGCAAAAGGGACCCTTCTTGCTTTAATTCTAATAGGGGTGACAGTGGGGTCTAACTTCAGTGACACAGGGGGTCCTTTGTACGTGCCCAGTTGGGGGCTGAAAACATCTGCAAATTCTTTGCAGACTTCTTGTAGGTCTATTGTTTGCAAGCTATTGAGCCCTGTGACGTGTATTCCCAAGGCCTCAAACCAATCGAATCCTATGAGACTCGTTCGTTCACCCCCTACTACTATTACATCTAGTGGATCTTCAAAATCCTTATACTGTACATTAAGGGTGGCCTCCCCCTTAACACACACTCTGGAGTTTTGAAAGTCTGTTAACACAATGTCGGAAGGCCTCCGCTTGGCCTGAAATCCACTGCCAGAACAAATCTTCCTAAATGTGTGCATGGAAATGATTGAAAGTGCAGACCCCGTATCCAGTTCCATAGCCAATGGAACCCCTTGTAGCTTCACTTTAAGTGACAGCTTTTTCTTGATGGGCTTGTGTGTGCCTGTCCTATAGATGCTTCTTCGCGAAGCGCAGAAACCCACCCTGTTTTGGCTGGGGACCCTGGTACCTTTCAGGCGCAATTCTTCCCGAGGTTGTACCTTCTGACGGCCCAGACACACAGCTGCAATGTGTCCCTGTTTTCCGCATGCCCTGCAGATAGTGGAGCGGAATCTACAGTCGGTCCTCCTGTGACGACCTCCACAACCGAGGCAGTTGGGGAGAGCTGAAGGGCTTTCCTTCTGTTTCCCTTCTTTCGTGGGGTAGAGACGGTCTACTTCATCATCAGAATCCTCCTCTGGGTTCCTTTGGACTCCTTCCTGGTGCACAGACACAGCGTCTAGAGTGCTTCTGATCGGCCTCATGTTCTTGATGGCGCCGCCCTCTGCCTCTTCTGCAGTAACCTCTCTCAAGGCATCTTGGAATGATAAGTCTTCTTTAGCAAAAAGTCTCTGCTACAATTCTCTATGCCTCAATCCGCATACAAATCTGTCTCTCAGCCGTTCTTCTAGATCCTTGAACTCGCAGTGTTTAGCGGCTTTTCTCAGTGCAGCAATGTATTCTTTGGCTGATTCTCCGGGTCGCTGATCCCTCTGTTCGAAGGTGTGGCGCCAAGCGATGACGGACAACTTGGGCTGGAAGTGTTCCTTTAGTAGTTTTTTGAGATCTGTGTAGTTAACAGATTCTAGAAGTACAGGTGCTGCTATGTTTTCAGCAATTTCAAATGCGTCTTGACCGCAAACACACAGCAGGGTGGTGGCTTTTAAACTATCTTCTCTTACTTGATTGACTTTAAGATAGTTTTCCACCCTGGCTACGTAGGACTCCCATCTTTCCGGATGCGAGACGTCGAATTCTGAAAGTCTTCCAACTTTTGCCATTTTTGTAGAAAAGGAAGGGTCTATCAGCCAGCCTACCCCTGATGCTCGCTAGATTGGCAGGTAGCTGCCGAGTCAATGCCGTTCCTACTGCTCAGAACTCTAGGGTAAGCTTACACCTGTCTTCAGTCGATGTAAGGCAATCCCACCTTCGTCGCCAGTGTTCAGTCCTTCGCGAAATGGCAATGACACGAGAAGCAGTTGTAGTTCTCAGGAACTCTTTATTTCTGTTCAGCATACTGGTTACAAGACGCCGACAACGCCCAAATCTCCCTGCCTCTTTTATAGGCGATTCCCGGGCCAAACTGCAACATTTGGCGCGCTCGCACCCGCACATGCGAGTGAGTGCTGGCGACAGCCAGTCTGGTCCCAGGCAGCTTGCACCTGCCCAGGACCGTTGCAATGCCCCGAGCCTGCTTCCACAGGCTCAGGACATAACAGTTTTGTTTTACTGGAGCCATGAAACTTTGGGGAGAAAGTGGTAACAAACAGCAGTTGATTCTTATTTGCTATGAATACATCCTTCAATTTTATTTCTGTTATTGCTTTTGTTTGTTTTATTTTTCATGCAAACATTTTCAGCTTGTTCAGCCTCAAGAAAGGGATGTTATCTATGTAGACCATTAACTTATTCTATGGATGTATTCAATGAAACCAAACCGGATTTCAAAACAAAGTACAGGTAGACCTCAAGTTACAATGGCATTTGGGACCAGAATTTCCATGGCTAAATAATGTAGTCATAAAGCATGATATCATGTGACTGAATCACTGAGTAACATCAATCTCTGCAGTCCCAATGCTGTAATTAAGCAGGCTGTCAAATGAGCACTTCTTCACAATTTACTGCCAGCTTCCAACAACCAAAGTCAGTAGGGAAGCTGGCAAATAGTTGCAAGTCCCAGGTGGCTTGCAAGCAGACTGGGAGGCAGGTAACTGGGTTCTTGAGTGAGTGAGTGAGTGAGTGAGTGAGTGAGTGAGTGAGTGAGTGAGTGAATGAGTGAGTGGGTGATAGAGGTGGTACAGCACAGCGGGATTTGAGGTGGCTGCTGCTGGGTGGGATAGTGTCACAAGAATGTTTGACTGAGCAGGGAAGGTGTGGTATAAACATGGCAAGACTCAGGTAGGATGCATGAGTGTGTGTGGGTAGCTGGTTGGTGTGAGCACAGAGGGGCTTTGGGAGGATGCATGAGTGGGGGAGAGTTACCTGAGCAACTTGAAACTTTCTCTGCTGCTTCCCCATTGATTTTGCTTGTGGGAAGACAGCATAGAAAATAGCAAATCACAATCACATGACAATGGAATGCTGCAACTATCTAAAATACTAGTCAGTTGCCAAATGCCCAGGTCATGATTACATGCCTATGAGGAATATTTTCAATAATAAATATATGATTTCCATGCCATTTTTTAAAAAGAAAATAATGAAAAAGCATTAAATTTGTTATGTTCTTACCTTTTAAAGAAAATTACATGCAGCCTGATCCAGTTTCTGGCAAGAATGCTTTTGTCCATATTTGACTAAAAACAATTGTGCCATAAGCACTAGGGTCAAATTCAAATACATATTTAATCCATTCATATATTCTTGTAGCTAAAAACAGCTTCATTGTCACTGGGTATTTTTATCAGGTTTTGTGCTGTTCTGAATAATCACTATCCTTCATTTTCACACCAGACACGTACAGTAGAGAGAGATTTTTTTATCAAAGCAGCACAACTTTCACCTCTTGTTCAGACATATTTTCTGAGGCATGTAGTCAGCAGATGTCATGCCTCATTTTGCCTATTAAAAAAATAAATAAAATGATGAGTGACTGGAGCCCATTGTTTGTCTACGTATAAGGGGTGGGAGGTGAGGGAGAAGGAGGAAAGAATATATATTTGGGGGTGACAGAAAAACTTTTGAGGTTTGAGAGTAGAGATTTCAGAGAGAATTGTCCTGGAAATTGTCCTGTGTTGTATGCACATTTAAATATTTATTATGGTTTCTGTGTAAATTGGCTCTTTGCATATTTGTTATAAATATGCTGTTTTCATGTGCATTTTGATTTTGTAAATATGTATATGTATGGCATCTATGCATTTTGCCTGACTTTTTCCTCCCATAAATCTATGGAAATATAGTAGAGAGTTAAGTCTCTGGGCTACAATCTAGGAGACAGTGAGTTCACATTAGATACAAAGCCAGCTGGGTGATTTTGGGCCAGTCACCCTCTTTCAGCCCTAGTAAGGGTGCAGTGGAAACCCATGTTGGAAATACTGATAGAAGAGCATATTTGTAGCTCAAGGTTGAGTTATGGGTTCCTGGTGCTCTCTAAACTTGGTTGTTTTCTTGCAGACATTTCATTACCAAACTGTATAACACCATTAACACTAGTAATGATGAAGTTGCCTAGTTTGGTAATGAAACATCTGCAAGAAAACAACCAATCTCAAAGAGCACTGAGACCACATTTCTGAAATCTTGTCAAGAAATCTGTAGGGACTTATTAAGGCAGTCAACAGGAGTCAATACTGATTTGAAGGCACACAAAGGCACACAGAGAGAGAGAGAGAGACAGAGAGAGAGAGACAGAGAGAGAGGGAGGGGAAATATATATTTTAGCTTATGTATGTTCGCATAATGGACATTTTGTTGTATTTGTAGAAATAACTATAGTATATGATTTGCATCTCTCTTCTATTTTCTATTCAAGTGTGAGTTTCAGAGAGATAGAGGGGGGGGGGGGCAATTAGGGACTTAAAGTTTGTTTGAAACTCAGGAGCCATTGTCCCATCACTGGATGATGGTTTTACTTTGACATGAGGTCATAAACAGGAAAATGAATTCTTTCAGGTGAGCTCTAATAAAGCCCTTATAATGCAATAAAATATCTGAAGAATTAACATTTTTACTGTAGGAATGGATTTATAATTAATTATGTGCACATTCTACCTTGTTTCCATTTTATATTTGCTTTTCTTATGGATGATAATGTCACTGAGATTTGTGTTCCTCCTTTCAGAATATAATTAGTTCCAAATTAGTTTGTCAAGTGTACAACCTAAAAAAAGGTAACCATCCATCCCTTCAATAAGATATAGAACATATAATTAAGTACCAATGCAAAATAGACACAAAAATATTGTCATCAGCAATGCTGTATGTCTTTTTTTCCTTATAAAACCATTAATTGTAGGCTGAATACAAACAATTCCTTTAGCTCTCTATATTGCTTCCCAAAATACAATATTTCATATCAATGATATTCTAGTAATTACTGCACAGGGAAAGATTTCTATAAAATACACTGTTGGAATGTATAGCTCTTAATGTTATGCTATAATATGCCTTACAGTTATATAATATGCCTTACAGTTATAAAATCTATAGAGGAATTTTACACATACAATAGGCCAAAATAATCAAAACTATCACAATTATACATTTATGAGCAATCCATTGGATATTAATAGTCATCATATATTGCCCTTGACACCTTTGGGTGTTCGTTTTTATCAGCAATTATTTGATAAAAAACAATCTCTCAAGATATTTTTTTCTTGGCAAATGCTGAATCTGAACTTATAAATCTACATGAAAATTCAAGGGTAGGGCACTGCTATTTTTTTTTCAAATGTTTAGGATTTATACACTAAAGTCAATTCAGCAGCAGCTTTCATTAACCTGTTGTAAAAACATAGTCCACTGCCTCACATGAAGTCAGGTTACTGGTTTGTTTGCCATAGTAGCAGCCAAACCAATTGGCTATAGCTCTCCAGAATTTCAAATTATGATATTTCTTAAGCCTATTTGGAGAGGCCATACTTGAAATACCACAAGTTAAGACTGCATTCCGCTACTGAACAATGGCATCACCTTAATCTAACGGAGTGCAGCTATTCAATGAATGATACATATCATGTCAGAAATGAATGGAGCAACTTTTATTTAATCCAATTTAAAATAAAATTGGATTAAATTAAATTAAATGTGATTATTAAATATGTTTAATCACTTCCCCATATTAAGCATTAAAGTTGAGTTTGGTCCAAATAATTTTGAAGCTATATAGATAAAATGTTTATATGTACAGTAGATGCTTTGTTGTACATGCACACTCCACTCAGACATATGCCAGAAGTCAGTTTAGGTACCATTTGATTCCTATCTGACCTTTATATAATATAACCAATAGCACTGCTGTCTTTTAGGAAAAAGAAAGTGTGGGAAATTTTGTCTAAATGAATCAAGATTATGCTGCAAGTACTGGCAGAAGTTCAAGCTCTGAAAGAATCAGAGTTGCTTTATCTCAGAATTGCAATTCTAGAGAACAAACTGCTTTAATGCTAACCTTACAGATAAGTAAGATATTCTCTTGGACATCAAATAAAAAGTAAAAGACTTGTTCAAAAAATGTAAATAGAATGTGCCAGGATGTATGAAGAAATAGATTTCATGACAGCAGAAGTAAAATATCACAGAACTGCTAAACCCAGAGGATTTGATCTAAGACTAAAAGCCAAAACAAAATTGGATCCCATTCAAATTTCAAAAGGCCCTTGGTGACGCTTGTCTTCAGTTTTTCACTAAAAAGAATACAACATGTATTTTATTGTTTGTTTGCTACCATTCCTTTTTTAAGAAAAAAAAAATACTTTCAAGCAGATTATAAATTATTTCAGTCTGAATGAGAGCTCTCAGAATATGAAAAAAGAATGTGTTGATCTGAAGGAAATGAATTTTCTCTAAGTACCCAGAAAAAATGCTGAGTAGGATGAGCCTTTTTATTATACTGCAAAATCTCCTGAACATGGCTGGCTTTTTGTAAAGAGAGAACACTTTATCAGTTTAAACTTTAAGTACACATAAATGTCATTTGTGCTGCTCCCACTGAATTGATATTAACAAGAGAGAGCACTGAAAAAAAATAAAAACAAAAATAAATAATCATTTTTTTACAGTGACCTAGAAAAGCTCAATAATTTTACAGAATAGTTTTAAATGCAGCAAGAAAGAATGGTTGTTAGGTTAAAAAGCCAAGAGTCAAGAAAGAGCAAACAAATTGTATTTAACAAATAGAGAATAAAAGTTCTTTGGGAAGGAATTAATTTATCAGAAAGTTAATTCTCTAAGAAGCTATAGAATTTAATACTGAACGCTATTTTCAGCTACAAGAGATTATTGCCTTCTACTGGTTTATTGTAAATTTCCATTAGGTATTTTGTGCTTTGTCATCAATATGAGATGATTTTGACAAACAGGTCTTGTCTCTTGATTCTTTGATAGTTTCATCCAGGTAGCCAACCTTGATAATAAATGCAAATCCAGTTGAAATTTGAAGACAACTCCAGTTTTATGTTTTGCAGTGATTTCTGCTCTTGAACCTATCTCCCAAACCTTCTGTGCAAAGGTTTGAAAAGTACTTGCTAAGTTGATGAAATAAAAGCAGTGTCAAAGAAAGTAACAAAAGACAGTGGGACATGTCAATGTTAAAGACTTGTCAGGCAACTTTATCCAACTCTAGTTGTAGGAGACAACTTGGAAAAATAATGGACTGTTATTATTATGACTCTAACTGCAATTTAGTCTGCCATTTTTTTAGTCATTTTTAACATTTAAAAAATAACCTCATTAGCTAATGTGTCCTAGGAAGAGGATTGTAGCACTGAGATTATATACTCCAGCAGAAAATATAATAAATCAAAAGAAAGCATATTTCAGTCAGGCTTATTGGAAAAAAATAGGAAAAAATTATTCAAGATGTTTTTCCCTTTCGAAGATTTCTTTAAAAATCAATATGAGATAATGCTTTGGTTATGGAATCCACTTGTATGAAAATTCCATTTTTTTTTTCAGAAACAGGTCAATAAATGCAGATTATGAGCAGTCTCTGTATAACCTGTATTCTTCTGTGAAGGAATCAGCATGCAGAATGTGTCAAAACAGGCTTTTTCCCACCATGTCACCTTGCTGTTTTGCCAGTTTCTCAAGAGAGAGATAAGGAAGCTGCATAGAAAGAAAATGGAACTTGGGGAGGAGATTCAAGTTCTCTTTTCCACAGAGAAGACATCCCAATTGCCAAAATAATATAGAAGGATATTTTAAACTAGTGTTGGAAATGGAAAAGTATGAGGTGACATTTTACTATGCAGGGTAGATTTGTAAGAAGGCTAAGAAATATTGGATACAAATTCATACAATGATGCAAAGGATCTAAAGATTAATATTGTGAAGAAACCAAAACTCTTGTTATTGGAACTTACAAACTTACAAACAATGAATTAGAAAAGATTCGTGGCAGACTGGTAACTTCAGAACATTATTATATGCACAAGAATGGAATAATAATAATAGTCTCATAATTGAGAAATGGGTTTCGGAAAATACTATAATTTGCAGGAATGGTGAAACCATTTTTTGAAAATTGAAATCATATATGCATTTTTTGTTGAAACAAGAAAAAATAAATTAATGATTTATAAAGATTAAAAAAGATGCAGATAAAAGAAGAGTGTGAGGAGATTTGAAAAAGGTTTAAGAGGCAGGATGGACAATAAGATTACAATTATTGAAAGAATGTTGGATTATTTCTTAAATGTAGTTTTCTTTTTCTTTCTTATACCCTTTTGTTTCTTTGATTCTTTCTTTTTTCTTTCTTATTTTTGATTTGTCTTTTATTATATGAAAATTTTTAATAAGTATAAATAAAAAACAAAACAAAACTTTATCTTCATAAATAGGTAATGATTGCTTCTTTATAGTATAAGCAGGTCATAGATAACTTTCCACACATTTATACCCATGTAATGTCAGTTTAATCAGTTTTTAATTGTATATATCAAAATAAAGGAATGGCCTTCCTTTTATATATCTATCTTGGAATGGCAGGGTAGTGATTTTACCATGGGTACAGTTTTTCTCCAATTTTCCAGCCCATTTTGAAAAGATGAATGTGCTACAATAAAATACAGTCTAACAATGCAGAGATGCACATCGTTTAACAACTCAGCCACATAATCTCCAGCAGATCCTAATGATTCCACCAGTCTTTCTCCTTTGGAGTAACAATGTAGAGATGTTCATGACTACTTCACTATTAAATGTAATAAAGAGTGTAAGTATTATATCTTATCATACCAGCAGAGTTAAAAGAAGGCTGCATTACACAAGAAATGTTCCTTTGTGGTTAGTTGATTCTGAAATTTACCATGTGTGATTACAGAAGCTGTTACACAGCATTGGCTTAAGAGGTAACCATAAAGAAATATTGTTTGTACACATGCTGGGTAGTGTACCACTTTAAAGGCAAAAATGTGCTTAAAGGTAGAGGAAAGTGTGGACATGGGATTTGTTTGCCATTTTTAAACTAAATATATCTTTTCTAAGTTTGTAGAGCCATTGCAGCAGCTCAGACCCCTCAGTTCAATGACTGAACTGCACTAGGATACTTTCGTGATAAGCCAAGTTATACAAGAATTAAAATGAAAACTGGCTGCTGGTAAGCGATATAAAAAATGGTAGCTTTTATACTGATCACCAGAGCCAATGGCTGATGGGGAGCAGCCAATATGGAAATACTATAAATTATATGGTCAATTTTAGAATGAGTTCAACAGTGGAGATGACAGAGAAAATTATAACTATGAAAAATGTTCATGCAACACTGGCTTTTGCATTCCTATGCAAATAATAGGGCTAGGGTTAGGGTTAAGGCTAGGGTTAAGATTAGAGTAGGGGAACAAAATTGCTTGATTGTAAATAAAAACTTTGTAGATACAATAGAAATCCAATAGCATGAATCATTCCTGGATAGAAACATTTTAGAAAGAGTAAGACAATTGAAAAGATGCTGTTTTTTTATGTCAATACATTCCTCCCAGAATCTCTATGGATGCCAGCATCAGACTGAATATCTAAATTTGATTTATGATATTACCCAGGTTCTAGCATACAATAAACAGAGCAAACATAAATCAATATGCTTACTTTGATGCTTGATTATAAAATCATAAATCAGTTCTCACATTTTTATCAGAGTTGCAAAGGGTCACACAATAGTAAGAATTAGTATACAGAAAGTTACAGTACTCAATTTTCCAGCAAGGTCTCCACAGTCAGGTTCAAGAAAGGAGATGGCTACAGCTGTCAGGGTCCAATCCAGAGATCAATGAATTTGTAAAACACTTGGCTCCAAGGTAAGCTTTGTTCTAGCAGGAAATTGGCCTTTGCAAGCAGCCATAAATAGTCAAGTACTTTGCATGCCCCATACCAAGTAGGTGAAGGTAAGCAGCTTTCACTCTGCTAGAATTCAAAATACAGAATTCAGTTTTGTAGCACTTCAGTTTTCATGAGGCAGGTTCCTCTGCCAACAGCACCTTTTGGAAAGTTAAGGATCCTTGTTGTACAGACAGTGTTCTCTGTATAAAAACTTCTGTTTTTATTAGTGCAAGTACAGGAATTTGTGGTTTATCACCTAAGCAGTCTTTGGAAAACAATGACATGACTGTCTAGGCTCTGCTGACATTCCATAAGGCCTTGAAAACTTAGTTATCTGCCTGAGCCTGGAAACCTGGGTGTGTGACAGAAGCCATCTCTTGACTAGGGTCATAGTTGTTTGTTGATGCTTGTCTGATATTTGTTTTATTCTTGATATTTTTATCTATTTATTGTATCCTGTCTAGAGATACTTATGTAAAATGGGCAGCTGTATGAATGAATGAATGAATGAATGAACGAACAAACTGGTTTCATCCATGTCCAAGAAGCTATAAAAGTTCAAAAATCTTCCAGTGGGAATGGAGAGTTTTTCCTAATGAGGAGAATTAAAAGGAGCATATGCTCTGAAAAAAAAAATGTTCCAAGGAACAATAAGGAATGCAGAACAAGAGTATCAAGAATGTATGAAGACAGAAAATTTAGGAAATCAGAGGAAACAATAAGATAAGAAGTATTTATTACTAGCAAAGAAGTAAAAACTGTGCTTAACATTAATACAAAAATTGCAGAAAAAATTACACTCAAAGGGCCTTCTAAGCAAAATATATAACTTGTCTCACAAATTAGGTTCAGTGTTAAAGCAACAGAACAGAGGAAATGTACACCAATTTTTAAAAAAGAAATTCTAAGCAGACCTTGGAAATTATAAGTTGATCAGCTTAGTATTGGTTCTGGGTCAAATTAAAAAATAATAATCAAAGAAAATAATTAAGCACACAAAGAAACAAGCCTCGCAGACACAAATCAGTATCAGTTCTGTTAAAGAAACTTTGATTAAGTAATTGAACTGTTAAGAAATAGAAAGAATAGGAATATAGGTAGTCCTTGACTTACAACAATTCATTTAGTGACATTTGAAGTTACACTGAAAAGTGACTTATGGTCATTTTTCATACTTATGGCTGTTGCAGCATCCCCAGGTCATGTGATTTACATTTGGATGTTTGACAACTGGTTCATATTTATAATGATCACAGAATCCCAGGATCATGTGATCAACCTTTGTGAACTTCTGACAAGCAAAGTCAGTGGGAAAGCCAGATTCATTTAACAACAGTGTTACTAATTTAACAACTGCAGTGATTCTTGCCACAAATGTGGGCAAAACTTACTTAACAAATTTCTCATTTAGCAACATAAATTTGGGACTCAGTTGTGGTCATAAGTTGAGGACTACCTGTAATGAATGTCCTTCTCAGTGAAGAAAAGGAAGTGGAGTTTATTTATTTATTCAACATCTATAGACACACAACTCAATCAAGTGCCTCTGGGCAGCTTACAATTCTAAAATTATAAAACAGTTAAAGCAAGTATTGAGATTACTATCATTTACCTTGTTAATAAATGTTATTGATTTGGAGATATAATAAGATGGAAAGAATATGTTATTAACACCCTACTAGTCCAGAAGACCCTTTATTGAATTTTCATCTTTACATCTCTGCTAGAGTGTAGATATTCTCTTGGGTAAAAGAGTTCTACCCTCGGTGGCTGGTAGAGATATCCAGTTTTAAAATCCAAGCAAACAATAGCACTTCATGCATGCATCCTCACTTAGCGATGGATGCTACTGAAAGCACCCATCCATCAGACTCTTTAATCATCATGCTATCAATCAAGTTGCCAATGCCTCATTGTAAGTATCAGAAATAATTTGCTAATTATCAATTCAGTCAGTCAGTGAATAAAAATCAACTGATAGGACAAAAACTAAAATAACTGGAGATCCCTATACCAGTCCCAAATCTAGACCATGCATTAATTGCTGTGATAGTTGCCACATTGTCAGCCTTCTGACAACTGCAATTTTTTCCCTCTTTCTATAAGAAGCATACATCCCCCATGAATAAATTACTTCCTCAGCAACCTAACACATGTAGGTTAATAACAGAGAAAGTTAGACTGGGCACATCCCATTCTGATTTCAGCAACGAACAACTCAGTTAACTTTGTGACATGCTAGGGAATCCAGTCAAGGAACCAGCTGCCAAATGTGAAATCTGTTGCTTCCAATACAATAAACATTTGGTATAAAATTATCATTTGAGTTTCAACTGTTAGTTCTTATTGAGGGGTGGAATGAAAGAGGCTTAATTCCCTAATTCAAAAGAGATTATAAAATTAATTATGGGAGAAATTCACCAGAGTTTCATTGGATAGGCGGGTGACTTTATGAATGTGATTAATAAATGAATATAATAAATAAAAATAAATTGATTCATCAGTGGAACTTGGAAACTATATTCAACATCAAACTAGCTACCAATGGAAAATGTGAGACATTGTGACGGACTATTTGGGTGGTGGAGACAGACACCACTATTTTATTATTTTCTTATCCCCTCTCCTCCTTATCTAGCAGATGAGAATAGTGCATTTCAGCTAGTCATTCAAAAAACATTGACGCATTGCATTGACACATATAAGATCTGCTCTGGCTTATCAGTGAATGAGGTGGCACCAGCTCCCAAGAACTCAAAGATTAGGACAATCAGAAATTGAGGATCCATAAGTAGCTTTGATATTCTAGAGAGAGGTAGAGATATCAAGGACCCATTAACAGTTAAAACAAATAGTAAATGAAATCTCAGCTTTCATTTTGGGAAATAAATAAGCTTAAGAATAAGAATCAGAGCAACTATGCCTTCACTCTGCATGATATAAGGAAAGACCAAAGGAAACTTGGAAAGCTTTCAAGATTCAGTAATAGCCTTGTGGGGACTGGTTCTTGATTTGACCTACTTTGGACGGCTGACAGACACTTACTCATTCTTGTTGCCCTACAGACCCAAACTATCCTTGAAATACAACTACAGGCCATAGTACTTTCTGATGTCACAGGTAACTTCATTAAATCTTCGATCACAAACACACTCTGCCTTCTCAGACTGTTTGGCATTGTATTATTGCTGACACTGTTAATGGCTGGTTCTGGTATTCAAGACACATCACAAAACATAATGAACATATACAGTTCACCACTGTATAAAATAAGGCATCCCTGCAGCTTGATTCATTACATGTTCTAATTGACTTTGAAACAAAATGGTTACAATGTTCATGTTCGTTTGGGCCACCTTTGGTTTCCCAAAGTATGCAATGCAATGGTATATGGAAATGACCTTGGGAGACAAGGCAATGAGAGACAGCCAGGGGAATAGTTAGATAAAAGGCAGCTTAACCTGCAGCAGGAACAGAGGCTCAGAAGAGACCATTTCTGTTTTTTTGCACTGTAAGCGAGATGGCGAGAGGATTTATTTTCAGATTTGCAAGACTTATGTAATTCTTACAAGGTAGACAAGAAAGGAAGCATGACCATATAAGCTATTTCTATTTTACTGTAAGTTTACATTAACAGAATCCAGGAACTCCCTCCCCTCACACCTGTCGCCTGGCTCTCGTCTTATTGTCCTAAGGTCATTCCCATATACCACTACAATATAAGATTCATAACCTACAAGGCCTCAAATACCCCACAACACTCTGTAGCAAGTGACAACTATTTATCTTGAGTGAGCTCATTTTGTTTGTTTGCTTGCTTGGTGTTTCCATTTATATAACATGCCAACTCTGAGCAATTAAAATAACTTAAAAGCACCAATACAATAAGAAATAGCAGCAATAACTGAAGCTATATAGTAAAAGGCATAGAAGGAAACTAGAAGCAAACAATAAATTAACACGGCTCAACTAATCACTCATGCTGTGCTGCTCAATTTTATAATTCCACAATCAGTATTAATATTGGAGCCAAGATTTTATGTTTCTACCCAAAGTTCAGTGAGAACTTTCTGAATGACTTTATCTGTTCCTTCTGCTCCCCCATCATTCATTGTTAACAAGAAAGATATATAGTTCAAAATTAGTAATTCTTGGATTCTGTAATCATTAGGAGCCACTATCCTCTTCCCATAATTTCTGGTTTTTGGAATGGTTACCCCAAAATCATTTTGTGTTTGAGTATGAACTTCCTGTTTTAAAATTACTCTTGGTAATTTCTTTTCATCACTTTTTCCTACTAGGGACTATCTTAGGAAATCTTCAAAATGTGTTCTATTTTGACAACTACTTATTATCTAGAAAAACGATAACTATCCTCATATGGGCCTTCTATTGAAAATCCAAAATGGCAAAGAAATAAACAATTCTACTGGCCAAGCTGCACTTAATTTAAAATATGTATGAGATAAAGTATTTTAAAAGAAACAGAAAAGTCTGTAGCATTGACTTCTTTTCACTCTCCTATCTGAAAGACTACACTTTAACTGTTTTTCTGAATGTTCTGCATTATTTGTTTATAGTGTCTAGTAATCCTCTGGAACAAAGTTAGATTCGGGAGAATGCAAGATGGTACCTATGACTGGCCCTGTATAACACCAGAAGACTCCAGTTGTTTTTAGGAGAGAGAAGTTGCTCTGCTATATCTGAAAAAATTACTCTTCTATGGAGAAATCCACTGAAATAGTCATACCAGTGTCCTTCCATGAAAACATTCAAGAATTCATGTGCACTTGAGTAGAAATCTAAATATTGATATTAAATAAGCCATATCTAAACTTTCAGAGAATTAAGGGAATTATGGTGCTTAATACTGTTCTCCTTGACATTACTTTTTTTTTACTATTCAGGGTTTTTTTACTCTGTTTATTATAACACTGTTCAAATCCTAAATGGTTATGATGGCAATTTCACACTCCCTCAGAGGCTGATTTTTCTGGTTGGCCGAGAGTGAAGGGCAAACTCTTTCTAATTCAGGCATTTTTAAACAGTGGTGTTAAGCTTTCTCAAAACAAGAAAACTATGGCAGTTTTAACCCATATTACTACCAATCTGAACTGGAATATAAGATCCTAAATATATCTGACTTAAATCTCATTGAATAGGTTTGTATTCTATTATATGTATATAATGTTATATTCTAACAATTATGCATATAAACAGTTTTCATATTACTGTCAAATTAGGTGTTTCTTAGATTTTCTGCTGACCTTTTTCCTAAGGAAATCAAAGGAATCACTCTTCATTTTATCCAACATGCTTATAAGTAGATTGAACAGAAATACAGAGATTGTATGAGCTCATAAATGGCTGGGGCTTGGGTTTTCATCCAACGTTTTAATCCTATACCACACAGGTGTTATTGGATCAAGTATGTACCTTCTTGTATTATTTTATTTGTGCTTCCAACTAATATTTCCTTCAATAAAATGGCATTTCTCCCCTTTCACATTATAATTTTTTTGCAAAGTAGAAAAGTTAATGGGAAGGAAGCTTGAGGAAAATTTCTGTGGTAAATGAAACTGGTCAAGGCAATCTGGAGTACAGTATTCGAACATCACTCTTCCAAACATGAAGATTTAGAGAATATCCTTAATCTACTCCCTGTTCTCAGCCCTGCCACTTTAAAATGTTATGAAAAAACTTATTCTGAAAAACGTTTCTTGAAAATGAAGTATATTTGGGACTGTAGACATGCTTGATAGTTAAATTTCACTATTTTTTGTCAGCCTAATAATGATAAAGTTGGAAGGGACCTGCTGCTCAGACAGGAAACCCTATACCATTTCAGACAAATGGCTGCCCAGTCTCTTCTTAAAAACTTCCAGTATTGGAGCATTCACCACTTCTGGAGACAGGTTGTTCCACTATTAATTGTTCTAACTGTCAGGAAGTGTCTCTGTAGTTCTAGATTGCTTCTCTCCTTGATTAGTTTCCATCTGTTGCTTCTTGTCCTGCCCTAAGGCGCTATGGAGAATAGCTTGACTCCCTCTTCTTTGTGGCAGACCCTGAGATATTGCAGCACTGCTTGTCCTTCTCTTCATTAAACTAGACATACCAATTCCAGCAACCCTTCCTTATCTTTTAGCCTCCAGTCCCCTAATCATTTTTGTTGCTCTTCTCTGTACTCTTTCTAGAGTCTCAACGTTTTTTTTACATTGTGGTGACCAAAACTGGATGCAGTATTCCAAGTGTGGCCTTACCAAGGCATTGTAAAGTGGTATTAATACTTCATGTGATCTTGATTCTATCCCTCTGTTAATGCAGCCTAGTACTGTGTTGGCTTTTTTGGCAGCTGCAGCACACTGCTGGCTCATATTTAAATGACTGTCCACTAGGACTCCAAGATCCCTCTCACAGTTACTACTATTGAGCAAGGTACCCCCTATACTATACCTGTACATTTGGTTTTTCTTGCCTAAATGTACAGCCTTACTTTTTTCACCACTGAATTTCATTTTGTTAGATGAAATGTTCAAGTCTGTCAAGATCCTTCTGTATATTAAGCCTATCTTCTGGAGTGTTGGCTATTCCTGCCAGCTTGGTATCATGTGAAAATTTGTTGAGTTCCCCATCTATCCCCTCGTCCAAATCATTGATGAAGATGTTGAAGAGTACTGGGCCTAAAACAGAGCCTAGGAGTATAACACTGCATACCTCCTCCATTGAGTGTGGTTGGTCAGCCAGTTACAAATCCATCTGGTGGTGATGCTGTCTAACCCACATTTTTCTATCTTATCAAGTAGTAGGTTGTGGTCTACTTTATCAAAAGCCTTACTGAAGTCCAAGTAAATTATATCCACAGCATTCCTCTGGTCCACTAATTTTGTCACTAGGTCAAAGAATGCAATAAGATTTGTCTGGCATGATCTGTTTTTGACACACCCATGTTGGCTTTTGTTTATTACTTTGTTTTCTTCTAGGTGTTCGCTGATTCGTTGCTTGATTATCTTTTCGAGAATCTTCTCAGATATTGGGATCAGGATGTCTGTAATTTCCTGGATCTATTTTTTTTCTTTTTTGAAGATGGGAACTATATTAGCATTTTTCCAGTCCTCTGATAGTTCCCCAGTGCTCCAGGACCTTTGAAGGATATAGTTCAGTGGTTCTGAGATCACGTCTGCCAGTTCCTTCAGATATAATCCATCTGGTCCTGGTGATTTGAACTCATCTAGGATGGAAAGGTGCTCACTTACCATTTTCTTGCCTATTTTAACTTGTGTTTCTAATTTGTTTTTTATGGTATTGTTTTTTTGATAGGCTGGACTGTTTTTTCCCTTTATGTAATAGATGCAAAACACGAGTTAAATAGTGCTATTTTCTCCTTGTTGCTTGTCACTACTGGACCTATCATTTCCTTGACTTTTTCTTATTTTTTATATATTGAAACAAGCTTTTTTGTTATTTTTTATTTTTATTGCAAACCTTAGCTTTTTAGTCTTAGCTTTCCTCGCTTCATCTTTGCACATCAGGCTATTTGCTGATATTCTGCCTTAATTATGTGCCCCTCTTTCCACTTTTTATACTTGTCCTTTTTGTTTTTCAATTTATCAGAGAGTTCTTTATGCAGCCATGCTGGTTTCTTTTGACAACTGTTATTTTTATTCTTCATTGTATTGTGCTAGACTGGGCTTCTATAATGTCAGTTTTCAAAACTTCTTAAGCTTCTTGAGTTGTTTTCCCCTTGAGGATTCTCATCCTTTCTAAGCTCTCTCTGTTTATTGAAATTAGCTTTCATAAGGTCCAAGACCCTAGTCTGACTATGTTCTATTGCTTGTGCTTGCATAATGTTGAATTCCAATATTGCATAATTACTCCCCCCCCCCCAAGATTCATGTAGCTTCAACAACTTCTATTATTTCATCTCTGTTAGTGAGAATTAAGTCCAATATGACTGATTCCCTAGTTCCCTTTTCTACTTTTTGGGAGACAAAGTTGTCTATATTTGTCAGGAATTTTTTTGATCTTCCACTTTGTCTCCCAGTGGATGTCAGGATAGTTAAAGTGCCCCATTACTATTGTGATATGTTTCCTACATACCTTAATTAACTGACTAGCAAAAAGTCCATCTATTTTCTCTGTTTTATTGGGTGGCCTACAGTATACACCTATGGCAATGTCAGTTTTTCCCCTTTTATATTGACCCAAATGCATTCAATACAGTTTTTATCATTGTTGTGCTCTATTTCTGTAGATATAGAGTTATTTCTTATATATTCTTATATTTCTTATATCTACCTCTTCTTTTATTTGGTCTGTTCCTTTTAAATAATCTAAATCCCTCTAGCTGTATGATCCAAGTTTCCATAATGGCAATAATATCATATCCACCCTCATTTACTTAAATTTCTAATTCACCCTGTTTATTCCTCATACTCTGTGTGTTGATATATAGACATTTGAGTCCTTTATGACTGTCCCTGGATTTATTTTCTACAAAACCTACATGCTGGCTGAGTGCCCCTATTTCCTTACCACCTGTTTGATTAGCGCATTGGTAGGGACTCACTATTAAAATTTATTGATACATGTGCATTCTTAATACATTGAATGCCATGCATTCAGATCTGATTGTGTAACTGCAAGTGATACTTTTAATTTATAAAATGAAAATAACAGCTGTCTGGTATGGTACTGATCAGGATTAGCAAAGTAGCAGATGGGGAAGAATGTTACTTAGTTGTCCCCTCTAAAGTGCATTCTTATTCAATGAAAATGAGACCATCGTAGGTTGGAAAAATTAAAATAATGCTTCTTGAATGTCATAGTCCTAATCCCAGTCTTTCCTCTTGCCTTTCTACAGCTATTCTACTTTTCAGAATTAGACAAGTTAATTGCAATTATGCAATTAATTGCAATTATGCCATTGGGAAATGTCTGACCTCAATATTATTGACGTAATGATGTCTGGTCTTTAGTGTTAATAAATCCTGGCACTTTTACATATTTACATCCACCTGAAAGCTTATTCACAGAACTGTATTTCTGCAAATTAAGCAGTTATTGACTTTAATAAGGTGCTATGCTTAATGAGATGTGGAAAGTTCAGATCCCTTCCCTTAAATATTGCCACCTAGAGAGATGTAGGCAGCTTGCCTTTTCCATGGTAGCCCCTGCCCTGTAAACATGGTTCCCTCTGGCAGATGCACTTCTTAAACTTACAGAAGTCTGTAAATAACTGGCTCTTTCCCCAAGCAAAAAGGATAGGATAGAGTTGGAAAAGCATGCAGTGGATTGCATCAAAGGAAATTTGGTTGTGGTGCCAGGTTACTTTATTTTATTGTTTTTTGTTTTATGTTTTTATGATGATTGGCTTTATATAACTATTGTGAGCAACCCGAATTTGTAGCTCCACAATGAGTGACCACACCAACCTTATAAATAAATCCAATCACTTTTGCCTTGAATAGGAATGCTTGAAATTGTAATTTAGTAAAATGGAAAGCTACAGGTAACACATATGCTCTGTAGAACTACATTTCAGATCTTTAAGGTTCTTTCAAAAGGCAACTGGACTGTTTTTTTCTCTGAGGAAGAAGACATTTTGTTTCTCAACCAAGAAGCTTCATCAATTCTGGCAGGATGGTGCCCATCCATCACTCTCACCATCCTGTCACAACTGATGAAGCTTCTTGAATGAGAAACTTCTTCTTCCTTCTCAGGAAAAAAAACAGTCCAGTTGTTTTTTGAAAAGGCACCTTTGAGACAACTATGACTTGGGTGACTGAGAATCTCCACAGACTAGAGCAATTTAATTGGATTAACAAATGGTTAATTCACTGAGTGTGAAGTAGTAGTTTTTGGACAGACTACTGTTTAAACCATATCATGAACAAGTGCGATATCACCAGTTAAAAATATAAAAGATAAATTAGAGAATGCCTAGTATCAAGCGTACTGAAACTGAAAATCCCGTGTAGGAAATTGGGACCTAAATACATTGGCCCGTTTAAAATTGTTAAAATCATTAATCCGGTTACTGTACAATTACAGTTACCCCGGTTGTTGGGGAAAGTGCATCCGGTGTTTCATTGCAGTTTAATAAAACCAGTCTATATGTACCGGAAGGGAGCTGAACCAGGTCCTGTCGTTAATGACGACTATGAAGTACAAGAAATACTCGACTCCCGTATTAAGCAACGTAAATTGTATTATTTGATTAGGTGGAAAGGTTACCCTTTACCTGAGGCTACGTGGGTACGGGCAGATGATGTAAGAGCTCCTCGTTTGGTTAAACAATTCCATGTGCAAAATCCTGGGAAACCAAAACCCATTGGCACAGTGGGGTTCGGAAAGGTGGATGTGGGGGAACCGATGTAACATATCTTCTCTTTTCTTTAGGGGGAGCCTTGGTAAAGGGAGGCAGTATGTCGGGCCGTAGCAGAGGCCGTCCAGGTTACCTGCGCCAACGAAGCCCCGACTCCCCGAACGCGCGTTCTAAAGGCCCGACATCCAGCTGGCTGGCGGGCATGCGCAGGAGCCGTTCCAACACCCAGCTGGCCTCGCCGAAGCCGCACATGCGCAAACGGTGCTCCGGATGGTACAGCACATGCGCAGACGGCTAAAACAACGAAATATATTTAGTCTCCTTACGTGGACACTGGGATGAAGCTAACAACACTAAGAGAGGCTGATAGGCTGCCAAAGCATCGGGAAGCCGTCGAAGCGTTGGGAAGCGTCAGGAGGCGGCAGCTGCAAACCTGTGTAATCGGATGGATGGCCATATAGGGGGTAATTGGGCGGTCCGGAAGAGGGTGGTGGTGCATGGGTGGTAGCATGGGTGTGGATTAGGCGGGGATTTTGTGAATTGTATAAAGGAGCCATGAATGTAATGGTTGCCAGTGCTGACTTTAAATCGTTACTTTACTGGAATAAAGTGGAAGTTCTTCGTTCCTGACGTGGTGACTTTGTGTCTGCTGATTGTGAAGTCAAGACGAGGCAACAGATGATAGAAAAATGTGGGTTAGACAGCATCACCACCAGATGGCTCCGTAGCTGGCTGACCAGCCATACTCAGTGTGTGGTCTTCAATGGAACCACATCTATATAGAGGGAAGTGTGTAGTGGGGTGCCACAGGGCTCTGTTCTGGGCTCAGTGCTCTTCAACATCTTCATCAATGACTTGGACGAGGGGATAGATGGAGAACTCATCAAATTTGCAAACAATACCAAGCTGGCAGGAATAGCCAACACTCCAGAAGACAGGCTTAGGATACAGGAGGATCTGCACAGACTTGAACACTGGGCGCTATCTAACAAAATGAAATTCAATGGTGAAAAAAGTAAGGTTCTACATTTAGGCAGGAAAAACCAAATGTATAGGTACAGTATAGGGGGTACCTTGCTTAATAGTAGTAACTGTGAGAGGGATCTCGGAGTCCTAGTGGACAATCATTTAAATATAAGCCAGCAGTGTGCTGCAGCTGCCAAAAAAAAGCCAACACAGTGCTAGGCTGCATTAACAGAGGGATAGAATCAAGATCACATGAAGTATTAATACCACTCTACAATGCCTTGTAAGGCCACACTTGGAATACTGCATCCACCACGATGTAAAAAAGATGTCACCATGATGTAAAAAAGATGTTGAAACTCTAGAAAGAGTACAGAGAAGAGCAACAAAGATGATTAGGGGACTAGAGGCTAAAGCATATAAGGAACGGCTGCTGGAATTGGGTATCTCTAGTTTAATGAAGAGAAGGACAAGGGGGGACATGATAGTAGTGTTCCAATATCTCAGGGACTGCCACAGAGAAGAGGCAGTTAAGCTATTTTCCAAAGTGCCTGAAGGCAGGACAAGAAGCAACGGATGGAAACTAATCAAGGAGAGAAGCAACCTAGGACTAAGGAGAAACTTCCTGACAGTTAGAATAATTAACCAGTGGAACAACCTGCCTCCAGAAGCGGTGAATGCTCCAACACTGTACATTTTTAAGAAGAAACTGGACATCCATTTGTCCGAAATGGTATAGGGTTACCTGCCTGAGCAGGGGGTTGGACTTGATGACCTCCAAGGTTCCCTTCCAACATTATTATTATTATTATTATTATTATTATTATTATTATTATTATTGTTGTTGTTGTTGTTGTTGTTGTTGCTGCTGCTGTTGTTGTTGTTGTTGTTGTTATTTGAATATATCTCCCCTTTTCCCAATTTTGAAGCTGGAAATAGAGAATTGAGACAATGTGTAAGAGGAGTAAACAGATACCAGGATTGCCTTTTTCTCTATATTGACTTTATGCTATCTAAATAAATTTTAAAATATTTTTAAAATGTAAAATGTTAAAGGGGATAGGAAGCCTGGTATCTTTAGGAATATTGCATGTTGGCAACTCTGGATGATAAACTGGGGATATCAGCCATAGAGAAACAAGTTATTGTATGAAGGACTCAAAGGAGATTGGTAGAAATGAAAATGCTGGATTAATCAAAACAAGGAGAAAATGTGTTGTGTGTGTGTGAGTGTGTTTATGCTGGGGGAAGGGAAACATGTTACAGAGCTCCTTTGAGAAAGTGCTCATTGAATTGTGAAATTAATCATTTACTATGATAAATTGTTTATCTGGCCTACTGGGTGGCAAAATCATTCATGCCTTTCAACACACTCTGTGCTGCCTCTTTGTGCAGCTGTAAGATGGCTGCAAAGTAAAATTTATATAAAAAAAAATATAAAAAGCAAGTATATGACTTTTTAAATAGGAATGTGCTGCAAAGATCCCCTGACTGTCCTATAACTAAACCTTCCAAGTGAGGTCCAACAGTAATAAAAGAACTACTTTGTTAAGCCAATCTATGGATTCTCAGTGGTCTGGTCCTCACTTATTGCTGCTGAATGTCAGGTCAGTCTATACTAAGTCCTCTCTTACATGTGAGTTTATCATAATATATTACCAAAACCTGGCTGAGCTCAGAAGGGCTGTTGCTTTCCTAAAATAGGCCTGAGTTTAGCAGTGTCACCAGGGCAGAAGGTTAGTAGCTACTTTCATTTGGAAAGCTCTGATGGCAGGCACAGGCACTGCACCACAGATAATTGCTTGTTACATCTTTTTTGTGAAATAGGGTACTAGGGAGTACTTGGGGTTGCTGAAATTATACTGGCCTCCATGCTACACAGCAGTTTCCTTGCCTGATCTGTTTTATCACATTGACTGGTTCGCAATTGAGTCCTATACTGATGTTTCTATGGGATTTCAGTCTCTTCTCTGAGGGGACTAAAGCAATTAAGAGTTTATGGGGCAGGAGCAATGGACCTGTCCCAGATTACTGGAACCTAGCACATATGTCCCAGATTACTGGAACCTAGCACATATGTATTGAGTCTGGTTTTTGTCTCAGAGCAGATGTACTGTAAAATTTGACACTTTTTGTGGTTGGATCATTCCCTGGTAGTGCTGGAACTTTAAAGTATTGCTCCTCATTGCAGGGAAGTAGGTCCTATTATTTATGCTCAATACATCTACTGTATTTTCCGGAGTATAAGACGACCCCCGACTTCGGAGAAGATTTGCATGGTTAGAAAGTTGTCTTCTAAGCCGGAAAATATGGTACTTTGTTTCCTGGGGGTTCGTGGAAAGGTTCTTGAATCTCATGTGGGTTGTTCAGTTTTTGCTTCCTGAAATGAGGGAACATTGGAAGTCTTGCATAGGATTGCTGAGCAACCTCCATCTTTATGCTGATCCCATGAGTTGCTTGGATCTCCAAAGAGTTCTGGGATAGGAAGCCTCAGAAGATAAAGATAAAGACAAAGACTAACCAAACATGAGTACACGTATCAACGGAAGAGCATTGGAAACTTATTTAAATTATGCATAAGTCAGTAAATAAAAAAGGGTCTGTAATATTCCCACTGATTGGTGTCTTTTAAAAAGGCCTTAAAAATATTATCAGAATTATGCTAAGTTGGCAATGTGATAGTTTAGTGCTTCAGTTGATTAAATGAGATAAATGTATTATTGATTCCTACCCCTGTCAATACTTTTTTTCTTATCCGCTCACTCACCTGTTCTATGCTAGGAATTGAATTTGTTTTATCTACACTGAAATAAGAATACTCTATATCAGACATGTCAAACTCGTGATGTCATATGATGTCACACAATGTATTGCGAGTTTTCCCCCCATTGGCAGCAATGGGGTGGGTGCAGTTTTGGCATGATGTATCCAGCCCATGGGCCAGCAGTTTGACATGCCTGCTCTATATCAAATTAAAAAAATCTAGGGAGTGGCAATCCTAAAAAATATTTTTAAAAAAATTTAACTTAAATCTAATATTAAAACTTAAATTTTCAACAATCCTCCAGTTTCAAACATATGTTTGCTGGTTGTCAAGAAAGATACTGGCAGTGCACACACACTGGTCTCTATGGGTATCAAGCTGGGAATCTCATGTTTACTATGCCAAGAAACTTCTTTAAAACTTGAATGTTAGGAAATTAAGAACTAAGGGTTTCTTTTTTCCAATCAAATGACATATACAAACTGTGCTATCTTCTAGAAATGCCACAGCTTTCAGACTCAATTCAATGTAATCTGCTTCATTATGCCTTAGTGTGTTGTACAAGAAATTCAGTGAAAAATATTTTTCTTATATTCTGCAGGAAATTATTTATCTATCAATGCAGATAAATTTATACTGAACATTATTTAAAATATATGAAGTATTGCTGGACTTGGAAGTCTGTGGTAAAGTTAATGAAGTTTGCAATGACACCATCCCATATCTGTTTATTCAGAACTTACTTCCAACTAAGTATGCATAAGCATGAAGCTTGACATAGCTTCATTTTCAAAAAGATTGTTTGTATTCAAGATCTTTAAAAACTCAGATAGATATACTGTGTTTAGTTACATGAATATGGATTGACAATAGATTTGCCAGTATTTTATATGTTTCTAAAACACAGTTCTTCATTGTTGATTCATAGCATGAAGAGCCAATCAGTTTAGCCTTTATTTACTTCTCTTTTAGCAGATTGTTACCTGTTTTTTGTTTTCTTGAAATTCTGGTGATATATTTCCAAATAAGGCATAAATTACATCTTTTGTTATCTATTTGAGCTTTAATGATAGGGTAAATGTACAATCAGTTTTCTATGAAATATATTCCATTCGACAATATGAGAAAATGCATCCGTTTATTTTTTAAAAATAATCACAAAGTGGTTTAGACTGATTAGATAATGGGCTCCATCCAGTCTTATCATTTCAAGCTTGAGACTTCAAGACTCAAGCTTGCAATGGTAAGACTGGATGGAGCATTATCTAATCAGTCTAAAGCATTTTGTGATTATTTAAAAAGATGAACTGATGCATGTTCAGCTTTACAAGGATCTTGTAAATTTAGAATACTTTGTAGGCAGAAACAGTAGAAATCCATAAAGAGACGCTAATACAATTTTCAGCATCTCAGGCAGTAAAGAAATTATCATAAGTAAGTAAGTAAATAAGTAATAATTAAGTAAATACATGCATACATACACACATACATACATATATACATACATGGCTTTTCGTCATAGAACGCCCAGAACAGAGTTCCAGGACCTTTTTTGGATAGAACCTTGTAGGGTAGGCAAGGCAGGTTGAATGATGTGTGTGAGTTCCGGCACCTTTTTTTTTTTTTTTTAGAAAAAAAGCACTGCATACATACATATACACACACACATACATAAAACAAATTAAGTAATACTTAAGGGAATCATTTTGTCCAGAATCAGCCTAAAAATTTCTGAATAAGCACTGACTTGTGAGAGTCAATGTTTTCCTTTAGTTATTTTACAAGTCATAAAAAGGCTCATTTAGTGTGTATCTCATATCCTATGGACATCATTAACATCCTTAGAAATGTTGCACTGTGGGAATGGTGGTATGATGAAGAAACATGAAATGACTCTTAAAGGAAGTGTAATGTTCTGTGAGAGATGTTAAGAAAAGCATGTTTATGCCATGATAATTATAGGAGTTTAGCAGAGATAATTGCTATGCTGCCTTCAAGATTTGAGAAAGGATATATTTGTAAGTATCTTACCAACCTGTTAACAAATGAGAAGAAAAATTAGCAGTAGGATATTTAAGGAAATGCACATTGAAACTACCTATAGCAAATTAGGGTGATTATGCACTTTCAAAAGGCTGAACTCCAACCAAGTATATTTATCATTAGTAGGCCAATTCTGCATCTGACAAATAACATGCCATTTTGAATAACTGCACAGGCTAGCAAGGCTAGTTGTCAATGTCTTATCTTGATTACTTCTAATTTATTGTTTCTTTTTAGCAGATTAAACAGACCTATATATGAGGAAGATAAATTTAGGAAACAACTTATGACTATATCTATTACAAAGTTTCAAAGGGGCACTTTGCTTTGTTTGACACCAAGAACTTTTCAGACCTGACCAGTTTTCTTATCCAAGACAACCTTCCTCTACTCCCTCTCACTTACAAACACAAAGAGGCCATGTTGGTATGCTTCACACTTTTATTGCATTGTCCAGCAGTCCCAAGGGGAGGAAATGGCAGGACTACAAAATAAGATAAAGCAAGTATCATATTATAAAATACAATTTAAAATAATATGTAAAATAATTATATGTAATAATACAGTGATACTTATACTCTAGATTAAATTTGTTGATTGCTTGTGTGTAAGGGGCTTAACACATGCCAACACATGTAGATGAAATGTTCTTCTGAATTCTGCATGCCAAACAAACTTCTAAAAAATAAATGTCAGAAGTTAACCTTTCCCCAAAGGTAGTCTAATTTATTTATTTATTTATTTATTTATTTATTTATTTATTTATTTATTTATTACCTAATTATATATCAAAATCATATTGTTACATTGGGTTCGAAGATTTTTTTGGTGGGGGGGCTGCCTGCATATTTGTTGAAGTTACTAAATTTTACAAACTTCTGCTTGTGGTTTGCTTATAGTTGTTCTGGGTTCAGTTCAACTTACTCTATAATATAAATATGCTCTGCAAGCTTAAAAAACAATTCATTATTTTGGATCACTAACCACCAAGCAAATGTTTTCCTTTGCTTTTATATTAGTGTGGCTTGATAAGATATCTTTTATTACTTGATACATTTTTATTGTTTTATGTCTGGGTTTCTTTTATACTTTAAAAAAATCAAAATGATATCTATATACTTAAGGATACTCCTACACTCCATTATTTTAATTAAACTTGGCTTAGTATATGGGATGATTTCTTGATAATAACTTCTGTTTTCAAAATAACTTTTCCAGTAATTTCTCATATTCTTTTTCTATTGAGCAACTAGTGAGAAGTTGCATTGCATTAATCACTAACCTTCAGTTTTTCAGTATTACAGACAAATAATACCTTTTACCCTAAACTCTATTTTGGTGTAATCTACCAGAAAAAAAAAGAAAATCAATTTTCTTATTAAGATTTCAATGTCTATTTTTGCCCCAAAGAAATTCCTCAGTAACAAAAGAGTAAGATTAGTAAACTTATTTTATTACAGTGCCTATAAAGCCCTGCATCTATTTCTCTGAAGTCTCTCCTACAGAGATTTCTGAAGAAGAAATGGCAGACTGAAGATGGCTCCGCTTTTAGTGGAGCAAATGATAGTGGCAGAAAATTGAGCAGGTAAATGAATTGGTTCCCTGAACTCCTCTCTGGATTAAGGAGAGGTCTTGAGTTTAGCCAGAGTATTCTTTACAGATTCTTCCTGTGATGATACCATAAAAAAAGGAATATCCAGTGGGTTTTATAGCTCTGAGAGCTGAATGAGTGAGTGATGTTTGGACTGGAGCCCTCCAAAGGACTCTGGGTTCACCTACTGTACTTACCCTCTTAATCTCCCTTACTTGAACTGGTTTGTAAATTGCTTTTTGAATATTAAGAACCTCCAGATCAGCAGTTCTCAACCTGTGGGTCGCGACCCTTTTGGAGGTCGAACGATTGTTTCACAGGGGTCGCCTAAGACCATCGGAAAACACATATTTCCGTTGGTCTTAGGAACCAAGACACCGCTCTGCATCCATCTCTGCACGACCTCCTCCGCCATTTGCAGAGAGAGAGAGAGAGACAAAGAGGCACTTTCGCTTCTCTTCTCTCTCTCTCTCAGGCGGACTTACCTCCTGCAGAGCTCCTGATTGGCCCTGAGCCCGGGTGCCCCACCCACTGGGAGAAGCACAGCCAGGGCCTCGTGGCCTTGGAGCTGCCTGGGGAAATCCCAGGATCCCTGTTGGGAGTGGCCCACTGGAGGCTCCGCTGAGCGGGCCAGCCCTCCCGCAAGCCGTGACCCAAGGGAGACCAGCCGCTGCAATCCCTAGCCAGCCCGACCATTGGACCCGCTGGCCAGGAAGGCACGCTGGAGTCCAGGCTGCCAGGAAGGAAGAAGGAGATTCAGCAAAGGTAGGAGAGGAGAGCCATCTCCTGGTGCCCAGTGCTGGTGGTGGCTTGCTTGCCATCCTCTTTCTTCTCCCCTTCTTCCTCCTACTGCTCCCAAGGCGGCTCGGGCAGGTGCCGGGGCAAGAGGGGTGCCTGGATGATGACCAAAGCGCTTGCTGCCCGGGAAGCCTTCCTGGAAAGTGTGTCTGAAGCACAGGTTTGGAAGAAAGCAAAAGGAGCAAACAGTTTATTTTATTCCTAGCAGCCCTTCCGAAAAGGCACTGCTGCTGCTGCTGCTGCTGACCAAGACCTTGTTAGCGAAAGCCCTTCAGTGGCTTGGCTTTGGTGCTTTGGTGGCCCTTCCCCTCCGCCCCCTCCCCGGCCTTAGCTTTGTGCACTTTTTGGATTTGTTTGCTCCTGCTTTTATAAAGTGGCCTTGTGGTAGGTCTCTCCAGAAGTGAAGCGCCAAGCCTTTCTCCTCCTCCTCTCTCCATTTTTTATTGTTGATTGCTTGCCGAGCAAATCACCTTTTTCTTGGCATGTGCATCTGGGATGAAATGTCAGCACGGGGAGCTGAGCTAAAGAAACGCTGTTCTTGTGGCTCAAATCTTAGTTTAGTTTTAGAAGCTTGGTGTGTGTGTGTGTGTGTTATATATAAAAAAAGGTAGATGCTGCGCGGTGACCTGCAGCCTCCTTCCCAGCCCATCTCTTCTCCTCTCACCCCCTCCTGCCTCCCGGGGATTTGGGATCTTCCAAGAATTGCCCATTAAACTTTCCCAGTGAAGGTTTTTTTTTTTTTCCAGAGTGTATTGACCGGGGACAATGCGTTTGGTAAACCAAATGATTCGTGATGCCTTTGCGTGCAGAAAGAAGCCAGATTCTTAATCCGGATTGGCATTTTGGTGACTCTTGCCAGGTGCTCTTGAATGCACTGTTGATTTTCTTCAAAAGTGAAATGCTGGGCACTGCCTCCTTTGTGCTGTTGTTTATCTTCTTGGTTCCTTCCCTGCGTTGTTATTGTTCTTCATGGATGAAGTAGTACTTTTGGCCAAGATAGCAATCTTTGGGAGCTATTAAGAAAAGCTTGTGTACAGATGTCTCGGGGCTATCATTGTAACCATTGTGATAAATTAGTAATATAACTTGCATGAGGAGAGAGCATACAGCAGAAAAAAAAAGGGCATTGTGTATAATTTATCACATTTTTATCCCACTTTTTTCTCTGGGAGATTAAAATGATGTATTTATTTGGTTCCCACAGCAACCTTGTGAGGTAGGCAGGCCCTCTGAGACAGATTGGTCCAGAGGTGGTTGGTCCAGAAACATAAAGTATGGACACTGTCCTCAAGTAATTCTGGAAAAGTGTGTCCATGTATTTATTAAATATATGTATTTAAATATATGATGATACTTGAAGAGAGTATCTGTGTAGGAAAAACAATGGTTCAACTTTGGAAACAAATACCATGTTCCCTGCATACCAGATATTTACATTACAATTCATAACAGTAGCAAAATTACAGTTATGAAGTAGCAACAAAAATAATTTTATAGATGGGGGTCACCACAACATGAGGAACTATATTAAAGGGTCACAGCATTAGGAAGGTTGAGAACCACTGCTCCAGATGGACAAGTTTCATTACACAGGATGAATTTCTTTCAAAACTTTTTATTTGGAAAAAAGCAGCAAAAGGATGACTAGAATGTCAATTTTAGAAAAATTAAGTGAACTAAGGAGCCAGATTGACTGGAAAAAAGATTTTGATATAAGAATACTTCCTGTAGTTTGTTTAAAATCTTATTTTAAAATATGATGTTTAAGTATATAAAAAAAACTTTCCCTGGGAAAATGTTCTAGATCAGAATAAAACTTTTATTTATCTAAAACATTTACATAGCCATTTATCTTATACCAAATTCTGGTCAGTTCCCAATCAAGAACATCATAAGAGAAAACTTGAACACTAGTCTCTAAAGGCAACCAAGAAGAAAAAAAATTGTAATTAAAGGATTAAAGTATTTTAATTCTGGAACAATTCAAGGATATTTGGCAACAATGTACCCAGAATTTTCTCTTTAGCATCTCTGATACAGTAAAAATTGTCTTACAAGACAAGATACAAGAAGATATAACTGAAAATCAGGCTGTTTGAGATACAAATTTAAAATGGATAGGATACAAGAATGACATAATGCAAATTCTTATGAAGGAATTCTGAGGATAAAGAAAGAAAAGAAATTAACCTTTCAGACATTACTTAAAAGGAATAAAGAATAAGAGCTCTGAAAGTAAATCAAAAGTTACAAAATTGGCTTATTTGATCAAGGTTCCAATGTATATGATTCTCTTTTTTTGTATCAGCTCTTCAATGGCTTTTTCTTGATTAAAATGATAAGGCTTTAAATATTTTTTTATATATGAGATATAGGGAGAAGAGAGTTTCTGTTGCATTTTCAGAGAAAGTATTAACATTCAAAGGAGATGAAGAGCAGATGATAAGAAATTAATTTGTGGAATATCATTTGAAGGGATTAAAGATTAAATTTTTAGTATGTTTTTTGTGGTAGCTGATAATAGGATTTTTCTTGATTAAGTTTGAATAATAAGGTTTGAAGGATTTGTTTATAGATATAAATTAACTCTTATATTTTCGCTATACTAGTCAGTGGAAATCACAATTTTTAATGTGGATATAATCTAGAATCGAATCAGGCTGATTTTCAATTGATCCAAGTCAAATTTATCTACTAAATTTATCTACCAAATCTTTGAATTATGATTACTTATAGTCAATGCACAATGTTATTTTTGTCATAATCTGTTTTTTGCAAAACTGGGCAAAAACAAACCTAGACAATATTCACTACACAAATTGATTTAATCCAGGCTTGAGTCTCACTATACTAGATATAAACATACAGCTTCATTGATCAGTTGTAAACTCCCTTGAGGCTAAACTCAAGTTTTACCCAAAACTTTAAACTTATTAGAAAACTTTGAGATTGATCTTTGGCAAGTTGTATAGAATTCTCAAATTTTAGATCACATAGTACCAAAATTAGCCTATATAAGAACAAATATATATTATCAATAAGCATTTTAAAGAACATTTTTAAGAACTACAAGTTCACATTCAACACTTAGCTTAACGTGATTTATTTGATTATGGCTTACTACTGTATATTATGTATACTTGGTCGCTGTCATTTTTAAATCATAATTTATGGTTTAGCTGTTCTATTTCAGTACCTGTGTGAATGTAATCAATTATGACTTACTCAACAAATGTTGGCTAAATCAACAAACTGTGTGCCAAGGGCATAGTGAAGTTTGCCATATTGCATTGTAAATTACTGACAGTGCTGTCCTAGGCCATATGATTAATGGTGTCACCTTCTATCAATGTGAAAATTTGCATTTTTAACATTATTTTGAAGAACGGGTGGTACTGATGTCTCCTAAGCTTTGACAACCTAGACCAGGGGTAGGCAACCTCGGCTTTTTTATGACTCATGAGTCATAAAAGAGCCGAGGTTGCCTACCCCTGACCTAGACTGAAATCTATTCAGCTCTGATTATAGGACAACAAATTTAAGTTACCTAAATTAAATGCAAATTACCTAAGCAATTGCCTGCCCTACATGATGTTAATTTTAGCATCAAAACCTTTTCACTTCCTCGTATTTTTTAAAGACCTCTAAGAGACTTTAAATATAAATTTACCTATAAAGTTTACCTATAAAGTTACCTATAAATATTTCTCTAATGCTGATTTTATTTATTTAAACTTTATATATGATCTGTTTACTTTTTTATTTACTTATGGTTGGGTTGTTTATGATGTACAACAGTTCTAGTTAAAGAATGTTGTTAATGGATGTTATGCAAATAATGTAACTAAAATAAACGACTGTAGTCTTGCAGCCAATCAAGCTGTAGAATGTCGTGAAAATTGAGAGAAGGTATACACACCCTACCAGACTTCTGACAGTGACGGTAATATGGAATTTGCTAGAAATGAATTCAAAAATTAACAGGAAAGTTGAAACACAATACTAGCCCAGTCACTGATGAAGCTGTTTTATCATTCCTCACTTTCAGTGAAAATAAAAAATAAATAAATAAGGAAACATTGTGAAATGGAAATATTTGTCTCTCCCTTCTGACTGATTTAAGCAACTAAAGATAATGGTGTTCCTTCCCCCCCCCCCATCCTTAGGGTAGTTCAGTTCAGTCCAGTTCAGTTCTTGGATTTGTCTTGCCCAGATAGCAATTTATATAGTCACTATCATGATTTTCTTCTCTAAATTTAGTTATGAATAGAAATGAAGACTGCAATTCATTACTGAGGTTATCAAAAAGGCACTGCCTTATGATTCTCTTGATCAAGTTGAGGACCTTCAGTTACTTTTCAAGAAAAAGCAAATTGTTTCTATGAACATGTGCAAAATGACTTCAATTAGTGATATGTCTGGATACAAGATTAACATCATCAGTATGGGAGCTTGTTGTTTAATTGGCAGTTATATTTTTGGACTATGTTTCATAGTAGAAGTAGGTATTATAATTGGTAATGCTAAAATTTATGAACTTCAATAATGTCAATCATTAATTTGCTTATAACAAATGAACCTTAAGATATGTATAAAATGGGTTGCCAGAATCATTGTAGAAATTATGTGCCTTGCACAAACCAAAGCCAATTACTGGACTTCAGATCTACCACAAGTATGCAGTGAACAGACAGAAACTTCAGACAATTTTAAATTGTCACATTTCTTGTTTACAAAGTTAGCACTTAAATATTACTTGAAGGGGAAACAGTATGTGAAATCATAGATATGTTTAAATTATAGATCAATAAGAATGTCTACTGAGTGGTTTGTTGGCTACCCTACAATAATTTTCTAGACTTTATGAAATGATCTGCATGTAATTCAAGCTGATGAGAATGCTAGATATGCTGAATTTCCTAACACATAACAGGATATAAAGTGGCCTGAAGAATCCTGAATAACATTAGACAATATCCAGGAACCTGGAGATTATTCTCAAAAGTGAAAAAGAGAAATGCAGTTTTGACAGATTTTTGGCTTGGAAAAGAAACAGCTGATTGCTTTAACTTTTTCTAAGTGGTACAAGAAGGCAGTTTCACGCAATGCCTTTCCAACAGAAAACAAAGAACTCATTGAAGCAATTAGCCTGGTCTTGCTAATTAAATGGTTATCAGGCAGTGTTTCCTGCTTTCCTAGTTGGCAGATTCACACATTGTAGTAAGACATCATGTAACTTGGCTGGTATCAAATTAGAATAAGATATATGCACCCAACCAGTATACTGTAGATATCAGTTGAAATGATTCACAAAATAATTTTTCCTTCTATCCGCATTTTGGAGAATGATTTTTCTTCCCCCCCCCCCCCCATGCAGAAATATATAGTGGAATGCCCTTCCTATTTCTCTGAAACTGAGTTTTTCCTTTTGTTGTTGCTTTCCTTTCTCACAGAAGATGATGAAATCCCTAGTGATAATTCCAGTGACTTGATTGTTGTTTTAAGACAATACAATCTAGGGGGCAAAAGTGTAGCCATCTTATATGTTTGGAGAAAATAATGTTTAAAAAAACCCTATGTAATTGGCTTTTATTTTATTTTTATTCAAAATTCTAATAATGATTTATTAAAAAGTAATTTAAAAACTCCCAAGTGTCTTATAAAAGCTTAAAGAAGTAAAGAAAAAGTTCAAAATACGTTAGCTTTGCTATCAATTTTTTTTAAGTCATATTCACAGCACTTCAGGAAAATATTCATATTTCACACTCACTTCTTTTGTGTGTTAGCTCTAAGAATTAAAAATATCACGATTGAGAAAGATGTTATGTGATTTTCACCAGACACATAATTCCCACTGGATTAATTAAAACTTACTCCATGGTGAGTCTTACTGTGTTGAGCAACCACATTGCTATGAAAGCATGAAGTGACACTTGACAGATAAGACAGAGTAGCAGCTAAACATAATTTAATACTAGCAATTCATTCAGATCTTTTATCACAGCTTCTGTCCAGGTAGCAACATTTTACTGTATTTTTTCTTTACTTGCTATACCAGAGTAGATTGTTTCTCTATAACAGGGGTCCCTAACACCCAGTCTGAGAACTGGCACCGGGCTGTGGCATGCCAGAAACTGGGCCACACATCCATGGGATGCAGGCAGCACGCAAAGCCATGCCCCCTCCTGTCCATGGAAAAGCCTTTCTCCATGGAATGGACCTTGGTGCCCAAAAGGTTGGGGGCCACTGCTCTATAACTCTTTTTGTTAAAACTCAGAAATTTTCCTACAGTGGAAAATTTCCAGTGAATATCTATACTTTCTAGTAAGAGTAGCAAAGCATAGGTCAATGTAATTAATATGAGAATGACAAAGAAAAAATTTAGTGGAGATAAGACAAATACAATGTTAGCATATATTCAATAATCCCATTGTATTTAAATGAATCTGGTTCCAAGCTCCAGCCTCCACCATCCAATCACAAGTGAATTTAAATTCAAAGAATACTTGCATACTGCTTTGACTGCATAGCATGCTGGAATGTATATTCTTTTGGTACTACACAATCTTTTAATACAGTGTTTGTCCAAATAAATGTCATCATTCTTCCTAGCACAGATTCAATGCCCCCAAATTAATATTTACTCTTTTCAATTTCAGTGCATCCAGAACATTCCTATGAATAGATTTTTAATTTTCTGCCCTTCAACCTAGGTGATTCCTGTTACTCCAAACTTCACACATCACTTCATTATGAGCTGAGGAGATTTTCCTGAAAGCTCTTGGTCTTTTGCTCATTCATCACTTTTAGCAAGATGCCAAGCAAATTATTCCAGACAAATGCAAGCAGAGTTAAAGAGACAGGTAATTTTCAAACAGGAAAGGCCACTTCTGCTGGCAGAACAATTAAACTAGAAGTACCATTGGAAAAAGATGGGTATCAAATCTTTTTTCACCCTTGTTCCAAATTGCCTTCCCTTTTAACTATAATTTATTTTTGAACTGTTAGCCACCCAGAGTCATTGACTGAGATGGGCAGTGATAGAAATTGAATGAATGAGCAGTTGCTTAGCAGTTAGCCTGAATTATATCCCATAGAATTCATTACAATTTATTTCTAAATAATCATGTATACTATCTATGTATGTGGTAACTAAGAGTTGAAAACAATTTTATGGACTAATCAGTCATGTATACAGCTATGCTGTAAGTGGTTTTTCTTCTTGCACTTTCTAAATGCTTAGGGGAGAGCACGTACATAATTATTAGTTGGGAAATTTTACAACCCATCATATTACATCCCAGTTTGCTTGAGCATTTTTTAAATAAATACCTTCTTCAACCTAAGCACCCTTCAGACACATGGACTTCAACTCCTAGAATTTGACTAATGCCTGTGTCCACACATCTCAATGTTGCTGAGGAGAGAAAACATTCATTTCAACAATACCCAGGTTACTAAGATAAGCCATATTGACTCTGTTGTCCATAGATAGGCTCTACTTTGGCTTATCCTGCCTTCTAACATTTATCCTTTAATCTAAAGGCAGCTTTTCCCCTTTAAAGGGGCTTGGGGAAATTGCTAGCAGTATTTGAGGTTTGACTTATTTTCATTCCCTGGTTGCATCCCCTTCCCCCTGCCTTCCCTTGTTATTGTGTTGCTTAAAGTCAAACCTGCTTTTAAATGACTCAGTAAGACTTAATGGCAGTAATAACCATAGGAAGGCTTTCTCAGTTCTCCTGTAAGTAATTATTGCCGATTACATTCTTTCTGCCTCAAGTGCTGTTTAGTGCTAATTATAGGATGTCAAGAACTGGCTTTTCACAGAGACAGACAAATCACAGTGAGCCAAACCCTTGTCTCGGGAAGGGAAAATAAATTGCCAACAGTTTTTGTCACTTGCTATCAATTTCCCACTGGTACACTCCACAAATAAAGAGTTGGGCATTTCAAAATTTGTGAAACCTTGGCTTCTTCCTCATTAAAGTTTTATATGTAAAAGATTAGAATTATAACTTTTATAGTATAACCTCTCCAACACCATCACTTTTTAACAAAATGCATTGTCATTGATATTCAGTCCCTTTAAAAATTTGGCATAGTCATTGCTATTGAGAAGTGAAATCAAATTTTTCAACAAAATTGTTGCCTTTTTATATTAAGTGAACTTTTCAAGGACATAAATACTGTTATACACTATGCTGTCGAAATTGATTAACTGTAATAGCTCATTTTTATTGTTGTTGTTTAACTCTGGAAGAGCATGATTCTGAACAGCCCTAAACTTCACAGTAACTCAAATGCAATAGACAGGCACAGAAGGATTGTCAGATGAAGTGGGAAAGATCCTCTGCTTCTAGCAATGCCACCCACTCCTCTCAGCTGTTTTTAGAGTTATAAATCAGTGGTAAAAATGATAAAAAAGAGTGGATTGAAAAGGAAATTATGTTGGCTAGAACAAGGAATGTCAGTCCTAGACACGGTGTTAGCACTCACTTATGAAGCTATATGAAGTTATAACATGGCATGGTTATATTGTTATGACTATATCTAGCTTTCACTTTTCTTCACAGATTCTAGAGATGATGTTTTAAACCATTAAATTAATGCTTAAATTTCACATGGCATATTACCTAAGCATAAATAGCTGCTTTAATGAGTTTCAGCAAAGCATTGTTGAGAAATGGAATGTTATAATGAATCTTATGATGAAATGAGTACAGTCCCAAAGGACAGCCATCTACCAAAGTTCTGCACAGCGTATTGTTCTTCAGAAGATGCTCTGAAGTACCTGCTAAGCAACTATGCCAGTAGTCCAAAAAGTGCTTCTGAAATTTGGTGCAGTAACATTAGCCTATTTGTATCCATTATAGATTAGAGGATGGGAGAACTTAACATACAGTTTCAGTTTTAACTGTCTGCCAAAGAGGCTTTGAAGAGGATGTTGAGCAAGCAAAAACCAAGGAGAATAGAGAAGTACTCGGGGACACATTTCTTTTTCTGCCTATTGCTTTTCTCTGTCTGTATGGTATAATAAAAGTTAAGAGTATAGCAGGTCAGAGAGTAAATAAACCTCTGTTTATTTCCTGGCACAGTTGTATGTGGGTAATTTAAATCCTACAGCAAAATCCAATGAAATCTTTAGAAGTGGCTCCCCCCCCCCAAATAACAAAAGTAGGACATCTCTTTCGGGCATAGTACAAAGTCTGCTGAATTAAATCAAAAAGCTCTTGTGGGATTCCGGTTAGCTTCTAACTAAGGTCTTCTCAAAGTGGATGGATTATCATGTATTGGAAGGAATCTGGAGGTACACCTAGTATTTGTAGTTTATATTCCTTATTGGTTGAAAATAATGGCTATGTTCAGTACACCAAGTTTTGCTCAAGTCAATCTGAGTACTGGAATTGATACATTGATTCATGCAGTATAATCAGAAGGTCTTAAGTATTCGTGATATAGGTAAAATAAGCACAATGCAAGCATGAAGCTGTGGACTCTGTTATCTTTTGTGTTATTTAATCTCTCTCCAACTATTTACACATTGTAAGAAGGAGCCATTTGCTAGAACCACACTACCATTAAGGTGGCTGCCTTTCTGTCCTCATTAAATGATGTCCCTGGTCTGCATTTTTCTTTCAGTACTCTACCTCTTTGTTCATGTTTAGATTCCTTGTCCAAGACCATTTCATGATTCCCAGAGCATCTATGTTTTCTATGCTATCATTCCAAGCCAAAACTGCTACATGACAAGAATTCATCATAACACTGCAGTAAACATAAGTTGCCATATTTATGGCTAATCTGCTATATGTTTTGATTAATAGAGCAATAGCACTTATATGCTACTTCATAGTGCTTTATAGCCCTCTCTAAACAGTTTACAGAGTCAGCATATTGCCCCCAACAATCTAGCTCCTCATTTTACGAGCCTCAGAAGAATGGAAGTCTGAATCAACCTTGAACTAATCAGGATCAAACTCCAGGCTGTGGGCAGAGTCAATCTACAAGACTGCATTCTAACCACTGCACTACCACAGCTCTTATATCAATATATCTGATTTCATTTATCAATTTATCTTCCTTTTAAATAACTGAACCATATCTAGTTTTTAATTAGTATGAAGTAACCATATGGTATATTTTAATCAAAAATAATTAGAAAAATATTCAGAAAAGTACAAAAGAACATTGTAGCTCATTATAGATACTGAACAATTCCTATTTTTGGCAAACTGAAATAATTGTTAATGGACTGAACTTAGTACCTGACAAAGACTACTTTAGCAGAGGGAAGCTAAATAATAGAGTTATAAAACTGTGTAAAATAGAATTCTTAATGGGTTTTAATATTTTTAATGCATACAAATAAAAAAAAAATATTTTAAGAGCGTATTCCAATGCACATATCAATATATATTAAATTCATTGGGGCTTGCACTCATAAAAACAGTATAGCATTTATTATTTCAATGATTATTACTATTGTTTTTATGATTACTTTATCAGTATCTAAAATACACAGGTTTATCAATGATGAACGAGGAAAAAGATTTAAATAAATAAATATGACTTGAGAAGTCATATTTGACTTTACTGCCCTTGTTGGAATGTTCTGAAGTTAACCTGAATTTTCTCTATCCTGGAGGTGAGATTCAGGACTGGGATACAAAATTCCCCATAATCTTCTCACAACAAGCTCCTAATCTCTTCCCTTTTCATCTCCCTTGATGTAGAGTAAAAGAAGGAAAAAAACCAAGGTTTTATTTGTTGTACCCACAATTCTTAAAACTTGTTTCTACTTGTATAATCTGAAGTTTTTAAGTGGTGTTAAGCTACAGATTCTTTGCAGCTTAAATAGCAACTGATGGTTTTAACAGAAGGCACAAGACAGAATCTGGTGTTGCGATTGAAGATTTTCTTTCCTTTTTTCTTCTTGCCACCTCAGAAACTTTCTTATTTGCCACTGTCAACTTTCTGAGAATCTCTTCTCCTAGGACAAATGAAACGATACTATAAATTATATATCATTCATCCTCCATGCTTCAATTGTAACAAAACAATGTCTAATCTAGATCAAGACCATCAAAAATTGCATACATACTTACGGTATGTGTATTTTCTTTTTAGAAGAATATAATTGATGATGATGATGAAGAGACCATCTTAAAACCCAACATGTGTGAGTTTTTCTAAGAGAAGGAAAAGGCGGTCAACATTGAAAGAAGTACCAATTTCTTCCAGCCTATGCATAGACATCCCAATGTGGGCTAGATATCACTTGGTAAGAGATAGCCATAAGTGTTTAATTTTTCAGTCCCTTAATATATTGGCTAGTTTGTCTCATTTCTTTTCAATTCCCTCAGATTCTCCAATCTTGTGATCCTATGACAGCTTCACAGGATCTATCAGATCTACACTGCACAGTTACCAGCAGGCTTCATAGACAGTGATTCAAAGAGGCAAAAACCTCATAAGTAAATTTATTGCAAGGACCTAGAAAAGCCATCATGAACAAATTCCAGATACTGCCAGGCATAAAATGGAATCCCTATTTAAAATACTGTACATTCAAGTTGTAAGCTTCGTGCCTCTTTCTTCTATCAGCACAGTGCAATGGATTACAGTTTTACAAATTATTTCTGCATTATAGAAAGCTCTCTTTTGAGCTTCCCAGAACTAATTCTCATAGTTATACTTGTGAAATGGAAAAATTCTTTACAATTCTTTGTTTAAGTGCATTTGGTTCAGCCTAGAAACAGAAAGGGAAGCTTTATGTCAGCTTCAATCTTTCCTATGTTGCAGGGTTTAAATTGTTTTCTGAAATCAACCACATAAGGTCCAGATATTTTCCCACCCAGGGATTCTCTTGTAATTTTCTTTAAAATATGTGGGTGTTCTTGCCCTTTTTTTCTGTTCTGCATATCATCACATAATTCTGGATGGGCTGTTCTTCAATCAAATTATTGGACTAAATTATAGTATTTTATCCTAGTAAAGCTTTCCAGAGCTTTGATGTTTTTAAATGTTCAACCATTTCTATTGTAACTTTCCTGTCAGTAGGGAAGTCATATTTATTAAAAGACTGCTTCTTTTAATTATGTAGATGAGAGAATTAGGGGAAACAGTGTAAGTTACAATAGCTATTGCAACGCACTATATGTGGGATAACTTTGGAAGATTGCCTGAAAATTACAACAGGTCCAAGCTTGAAAAGAATGTATAACTCCACTAATAAAGCAATTATGCAGGCTGCCAATTGAGTTTAGACACCCAATGCAAAGACATAGAAATGTGTGAACATACTTTTTTGTGTATTTTACAACATTAAAGCAACTTCAAAGATGGTAAAAGTTAGCTTCACCATCCATTAATCTTTGAAAACCTTAATTCCTCAGATTATTGTTTGAAAGAAGTTTTCTTTCCCATCCATATTGTCACTAATATGCAATTAACTATAGAATGGCTTGTATATTCAAACAATCTGTCATTGCATAAAACATGAATTTTATGTAATATAGAGCTTGCACATTTAATATAGCAAATCATTATATGAAATGTAGGCCATCTCCCCTAGGTTTTTAAAAGCTCATTCCTTGTCCTTGACAAACAATGCTTCTGTTTTCCAAATTACTTTTCTCTTTCACATTCTCCTTCTTCCTTTTCTCTAAAGTTTTTGCTACTCCTGTTACACAGCATTTGTGGCCAAAAATGTATGGGAGATTAACTGAGATTTGCCCTATGTGTCATTTCAATGGATCGTAATTTTTATAGTTTCTCAGTCATGTATTAAAGTTCTTTATTAATGCTCCTTATCTAGAGTTAATCTTCTGGGATCTTGAAGGAGAAAGAAAGTGAGAGAGGGGTTAATCTCCATGTAGAATTGCTGAGAGTTTTCTAAGGATCTATTAAAGAAAAGAGAGAGTCATTTTTTTCAGAAACATAGAGTCCATTACACCTAAATAGGCATAGTAGGTACTTGGGAATCTTGGCAGGCCTTGGGAACATAATTCTGCTGAAAACAGAAGAGTCAGGGGAACTGAATTAGTAAATTAGAAGGGCTAATAGAAGGGCTAAGAGAGGAATCTGACAGTGAACTTCTAGAAACGTATTCAGACTTTGAGAAGTCCTAAGCATGTAAGAGAGATGAATTTGGGCATTCTGGCCCTTTTCCTTTATCTTTCATCTCATTTGACAAACAGAGCATTGTAAAAAAATAAACCATACCATATAAAAAGCCAACTACATAGGACGGCTAAAACTACTTTTAATTGTAATTGACCATAATAATAGAATCTTAGCAGTCTGATTGTGCTCCACCTCATCTCTCTTTTTATCCTTCAGCGAATAGGTTTGAGCCACCTATGAATGTTATATGTCTGTTGTGGACTTAACATATGTTTTGCCCAAATAATGGACTTTGCATATATTCACCACGGTCATCTTATTCTTGAATTAATTAGAGCACTATGCATGTGCATATACTTTAATGTGACCTTTGTTGTCCCCAAGTTATTCCCTAGTTGTCATGATCCCAGCAATTTGATCACTTAGTATTTAGTGAAGTTATTTAATGAAAGTTCCCTTTATGGCCAAAGGACACATCATCACCACCACCACCATCTAGTTTTATAGTTCACCAGACACAGGTTTTTAACAGTCTAATCAGCTTCTGAATTGAAGCTATTAATGACAGTGATTTAACCTGTCTTCTGAAAATAAGACTTAATCTTTGATTTTACTTACCATGACTAGATTTGACCTTGACACTTGACACTTCAGATTTTTCCATTACATATTTTTCTCTGAGAGTAAAATATCTACATAATGAAGCACATATTAACTTCCTAAGCTCAGCATAGTAAATTGAGAATTAGAAAAATAAAAGACTGGGGTACATGAGCCAAAGCTAGTAAGCTGTTTTAGTTATGGAGACTTGGTTTTTAAGAACCTGGACCTCTGATGTTAAAAATCTTTGGAAACATAGAATCCTTGCCTACAATATACTTTGTTCCACAAACCCAGTATTAGAGTTATATAAGGAGATGCACAAGTCTAATCTCAGAAGTTATAATAGTAAAGTGGACTGTAATACTCATCCAATATAAATTTGTCAAAAACAATGGGTGCAGTAATAAATCCTCCAAATAAAGTGCTATTGTTTTTTCCTTCACTGAATTTAAGAGAATTAATTCTATTTTTACAGAAATTTAAAAAAAGTTATTCAGCTGGAAGCGGAAACAATAAATATCTTACATAGAAGTATGATATACTAAGAAGGTTTGTGCACTTTTATTTCACTCATTTGAGAAATAGCTATCTTTGACTACTTTTTTTATTTTTTTTATTATTAAAAAAGTTTTTATTTTCCATTTATTCAAACAAAATACAATTAAATTCCTAACCATTGGTACCGCCTGCCCATTCCCCCCAGGCTGCGCCCACCCTCTCTAATCCTTCCCCACTTCCCTCCTCTTTCTCTCCTCCCCTCCTACTCTCTTCCCCTCCCCTTCTCCTCTAACCATCCTACTTCCTCCCTACTCCTTCCTCCCCTCTCATCCCTCTCACACACATGAACGCAGCATAGGGGAAATGCCCAAGCATTTACCATGTCTATATTATCATTACCCACCCACCCTCAACCCTCCCCCCCCCTTGCTTCCCAGAGCAGAATACAGGGTTATTATTAAGAAAGTTAACCATAAGAAAAAAGAAAAAAAGAAAATAAAAGAGAAAAAAACATCATACTTAACCTTTAACTCCCCTTAAATTAAGTCATATAAACAAATCTCTACAACAGTTACTATAAAATTTACTCTTAAAATAAATGAAACTTTATAGTCCCATATTTTTTCTGAATATAATCTATCCATCTTCTCCATACAATAATATATCTTTCTTGTGTATGATCCTTCAAATAAGCAGAAATTTTTGCCATTTCTGCAAAGTTAGAAACTTTAAATATCCATTCTTCTAAAGTAGGCAACAAGTCCTTCTTCCAATAGGAGCCTACTAATAACCTTGCTGCAGTTAATAAATTCAACATTAAAATAGTTTCTTTGTCATTTAAATCCACAAAGATACCCAATAAGAATAACTGAGGGGTGAACTTTATCTTCCTTTTAAAAATCTTTTGAATGTTCCACCAAATCATAATCCAAAAAGCCTTTACCTTTTTACAATTCCACCAAACATGAAAATATGTCGCATCCATATTACCACATCTCCAACATTTGGGTTGTAAATTTGGATACATACAAGATAATTTTTTAGGATCTAAATGCCATCTGTAAAACATTTTATAAAAATTTTCCCTCAAATTTTGAGCTTGTGTAAATCTAACATTTCTAATCCAAATTGTCTCCCATAAGTCCAATGGGATCGGATCCTGGATATTCTGAGCCCATTTAATCATACAGTCTTTAACCAATTCTGTTTCAGAGTCTAATTCTATTAAAGCATTGTAAATTCTTTTTATATGGGCCTGACTCTGATCTTTAATCAGAATAACCAGATTTCCATCTTCTAGTGTTATTCCTTCTTTTTATCTACAGTCCACCTGTCCACTATTTGTAAATATTGAAACCATGACTGTAGAATATTTTCTTGCCTTAATATATCTAGAGATTTTAAATGCCAATCCGAACCTGACCAAGTTAATAATTCTTTATACGAAATTTTATCAAAATTCATCCCCTTAGAAATCCCAATTACATGTCTAGGAATCCCCCAGATAGGTATTTTATAGTTTAACCTATAATAATACTTTTTCCAAACTCAAAGTAAGGCACTCCTCAAAATATGTGATTTGAAATCCCGGTCCACTTTCTTATTAAAAATTAAATATGCATGCCAACCATACATTAAATACCACCCTTCAAGAACAAGAATATCCTTATTTGTTAAATTAAGCCAATCACTTATCCAAGTTAAGGTGGCTGCATCATAATATAATTTCAAATTGGGTGCTTTAAGTCCTCCTCTTTCTCGGTCATATTGCAAAATCTTAAACTTAACCCTTGGTTTTTTCCCAGCCCAAATGAATTTATTGATACCCTTCTGCCATTCCTCCAAATTTACATCTTTTTTAAAAATAGGTATCATCTGAAACAAGAAAAGAAACTTTGGTAGAACATTCATTTTTACAGCTGAAATTCTCCCCAACAATGACAATTGCAGTTTTTTCCAGTCATTTAAATCCTTTTGCACTTTTGCCCATAGTAATTCATAATTATTTTTATACAATTTTCCATTTGAGGCAGTTAAATATACTCCCAGATATTTAACCTTTTTCACCATCTGAAAACCTGTGGCTTTAACCAAACTTTCCTTGTCATTGGCTAACATATTCTTAGATAATATCTTAGTCTTATGGTTATTGACTTTAAAACCAGAAACTTTTCCATACTGTATTATAAGTTCTAATAGACAATCAACCGCTCTAATCGGTTGTTCCAAAATCAAAACCAAATCATCCGCAAAAGCCCGTAATTTATACTCATTTTTTCTTATTTTTATGCCCTTGATTACCGTTGATTATCGAATCTGGATCAACAAAATCTCCAATGTCAAAACAAATAACAATGGAGATAATGGGCATCCTTGTCTTGTCCCTTTTTCAATATTAAAAGTCTCAGTCAATCCCCCATTAACAACAATTTGAGCAGATTGTTGCTGATATATAGCTTTAAGTGCATGTAAAAAATTATCCCCAAAATTCATTTTCTCTACCAGTGAGAATAAGAATTGCCAATCTAATTGATCAAAGGCTTTTTCAGCATCCAAAAATATAAAAGCCACAGGAATCTGATTGTTCTTATCCAAATACTCAATTAAGTTAATAATTTGTCTAACATTATATTTCATGTATCGCCCTGTTATGAATCCTGATTGATCACTGTGAATCAAATCCTTCATAACCTGCATTAATCTATTTGCCAAAATTTTTGTAAAAATCTTGTAATCTACATTTAATAATAATATCGGCCTATAATTCTTAGGCTCTGTAAGATCTTGATCCTCCTTCAGAATCAATGATATAAACGCTCTTTTCCAAGAAGGAGGAACTTGTGCTCCCAGCAAGATACTATTAAAAATGGCTCCAACATTTCTTCATATAAATTTTTATAATACGTCAACGTCAATCCATCTGTTCCTGGAGACTTCCCCACCTTTAATTGCTTGATAGCTAAACCAATTTCCTCCACAGTAATTAAACAATTCATCCCATTTTGCTGTTCCTCAGAAAGTTTAGGAAAATGTACTGATTGTAAATATTTATCTATATCCATTCCTTTTATATTATCATTTGAGTATAGATTTGTGTAAAAATCTCAAAAACTCTTTTTAATCAAATTTTGCTGAAAAACTTCAGTACCTTTACATTTTACTTTTTCTATAATCCTAGCCTTCTGTTTCTTTTGTAACTGATAAGCTAACCACCTCCCAAGCTTATTCGCATTACAAAAAGTATTATGTCTCATATAACACAAATTGGTAGCCACCTGATCTGCCATCAACATATTAAATTGTTCCCTAAGCATCTTTATAGAAACCTTTAAGTTATTATCAGTTGGATTAAGAGCAAGCGCTTCTTCTTTTATTTTAATCTCATCTTCTATTTCTCTACATCTTTGTATCCTTTTATTCCTAGAAACTTTATTTAAATGAATTAAAATTCCCCTCATATATGCCTTACTGGCGTCCCAGACCATGGGCATTGATGTACCCTTATTCATATTTAAAGCAAAAAACTCCTTTAAATACTCTTTACATTTTTGTACAAACTCTCCCCGGGTAAACAAATTCTCATTCAGTCTCCAAGGCCTTCTGTTCCCATCTTCCAAGTATAGCTCCATCCACACAGGACTATGATCTGAAAGGGTCCTGGGAAAGATTTTTACCTTTCTCACCCTAGAAAGAAAATCACTAGTAATCAAAAAAAAGTCAGTCCTTGAAAATGACTGATGTCTATCCAAATAGAAGGTAAAATCTCTATCACTTGTGTTCCTTTCTCGCCAAATGTCAATAAGTTCCAACTCTTCTTTCAAATCAAAAAAAGTTTTGGGTAATTTAGTTTGAGTAAAATTTTTTGAAGAGCTCTTTTTATCTATAGTTATATCCAAAACTCCATTCCAGTCACCCATCAAAATTACGGATTTATAATCCAATTGAGATATCTTCCTATGCAAAAGCTTATAAAATTGCTTCTGTTGTTAATTAGGGGCATATAATCCAACAATAAGAATTTTCTTGCCTTGTAACAGTAGTTCCACAAAGACATATCTTCCTTCAAGATCAACCTCAATTAATTTAGCCGATAAATTTTTCTTCACATAAATTACAACACCCCCTTTTTTCCCTGGAGCTGGAGCTATAAAAATGTGATCCCAAACAAGAATTTGTCAAATATTTTGAGTTCTTTGAAGTTATATGAGTCTCTTGCAAACATATCAAGTCATTATTATGTTGTTTCAAATAGTAGAAGAGCTTTCTCCGTTTCTGAGGTGAATTTAAGCCATTAACATTCCAGGTCAGGAACTTGGCCATCTACACCGGCCTGAAGCCTTTGAAGCATAGCCTGAAGATCAACTGTCGAAGATCTTTTAGGTCTTGCCCCTCCCACAGGCTCTGTAGTAACCATTCCTTCTACTTTATCGCCACTCTTCTGCTGCTGCTCTTTTTCTTTACGTTTATGGGCAGCTCGTGTCATCCTTTGATCTTTTATCTCAAGATTCTGTACAGGCAACACCGCTTGTTCCATGACCATCAATGAGGAAGCTCCTGCCATAACGGGCTCTTCAATTATCCTTGTTTGTGGAGGTGAAGACAGTCTTGCCTTTAGAATAGAGTGATAGAAATCTCTTGCCTTTAAAACTATAGTTAATCTGTAACGTATTCCATCATAATTCACTACTATTCCTTTTGGAATCTCCCATCTGAACTGGATTTGATGACGTTTTAACTCATCAGACAGAAAAGTAAAATCTTTTCTACCTCTTAAAATTTTTGGAGGTATTTCTTTTAAAATTATCACATCTTGAGCTGCAATTTGAAACCGTTATAAAAAGCCTGTATAATTTCATTACGAATAGATCTTCTGGAAAAGTAAATAATCACATCTCTTGGTAAATTTCTCTGTCTGGCCACCCGTGAGTTGACTCTGAAGATTTTTTCTATCTCATTCCCAACTTCTTCTGGTCTCCATCCAAGATTAAAAGCGATATCTTTAACAATAAGCATCTTCAAATCTTCCTGGGAATTTTCTTTCAAACCCCGGATACGCAATGCGAACTCCATTTCTCTGTATTGTGAAATAGTTTGTTCATCCTGTGTAACTTCTATCTTATTCTCCACTTCTACCATTCTAAATTCCAATTTTGCTGCATTTTCAGTAATCTCTTCCATTTTATCGTCAATCCTTTCAATATGCAGGGCAAGACCAGAAAACGCAAATAATATGTCTTCTCTGACCTGCTTGTTCTTTTTCTCCAATAATTCTTCTGTAATAGCCCTCTCTGCAATTATAAGATCTTTTACCTCCTCTTTAATATCCAAAGCAGTCATTTTTAAAGCCTCTTGTAATTCTTTGAGAGAGATTGCAGGAGGAGGAGAGGGTGGGGGTGATTTTGGTTTAGACTGAGAAACAGGCTGAGTCATTGGGGAGGAAATAGGAGCTTTAGGGACAGAGACCAAACGTTTTGAAGCCATTCTGTTAAATTCAAAGGAGCAAAATTCTTGCCTCTATAATATCACAGTTCTTTAAATGATAATAAAAAGAAACAAAAAAGGAAAAAAAGAGAAAGAGGAACAAAATTCTTGCCTCTATATTTAAAACATAAACTTTTAACTTTGTTGCAAAGTCAAACAAGAAAGACAGTCGCCATTTTGTCTTTCACTTTCCCTTTCTTCAAAAGGGAAAGTAAACAAAGAGCAGAAAGGGGGGAGAAGATGCTTGCAGGAGTTAAAGTCAATCAATCTTAAATCCACTTTCTCCTGGTCTGCTCTGTCTGCATTTAAATACTCACAAGCCTCCCAAAAAAAAGCAGATGTGGGAGCGGCACCTTGCTTTATCCCAGAACTTCGGGACAAAGACGTCCTGGAGTGCGGACTTGGCTCAGGCTCCGAGGGAGCTCTACCCTCCGATCCCTGAAATTATGGGGATTCAGGGGAGCTCTTACCTTTACCTGAGCAGCTCTTCTCTTCCCTTTCTCCCAGGGAAGAGATTCAAGCCGCAGGACAGCTGATTGTAAAAGTCCTGCGGCTTTTACACAACCCAGGAACGGGCTGCTTTGTGAAAAGCAGCCATCGTAGCTGCTTGAACACACTTGATAGAGAAAAATTAACTCAATTTCCCATTCAAATTCCCATGCAATAGGAACAGATACTTCAGACATCCTTCACTTTCAAATGTTCAATATCCAGACAAGCAAGAAGCAACCAGTCAAGCAATCAAGCAATCAGTATAGAAGGGAAAAATAGCTTCATCTACTCATTGAACCTAGGCCTGGTCTGCTCATTCTAGTCCTCCTAATTGAAATGTAGAAAAGAGAGAATGGGAGACAGGAAATGCCAAACAAGGAGTACAAATGGCAGGAATGAAAGGTTTTGCTATATGAGAAAATTAAATGCTAGATAAATGTAGTATGGTACTACAAGTCTGGGAATAATTGCAGCAGTCAGGAAAAAGAAGACATATCAGGGGGAAGGAGATAAAATAGAAAGTTGAAAATGTGCTGTGACTCCAAGTGTTATACAAAAAAGAGTTATAGGTTACAACTTAACTTTGAAATCTGTGTTAAGAATTGCTTAGAAAGAACCCTTTAATACAAATGAGGATTGAAGGGGTAAAGATCATCTTGACAGTGATTGGTATATGCAACGTTTTATGGTGCCATTATGCAGAGTATTTGAAATTTCTTCATTATGTTGATGTTATTATGGATTTGCATTATGTAGAAGTTAGGCCTGTATAGCTATCCAGCACAATGTTAACCAAATTCTAATTTAATGTTACATGTGGCATTCTTTTGATGAAATGGAAAAAAATCTCTGTCTACCGTAATTACTATGAGCTCTGTTAAGTAGAGAAAAGCTCTTTTCAAGGAGTGTATAAAATTATAATTCTGCTAAGTGCCTTTGTATTGTGAAATTGACAAATTTTATGGGTAACTGGGAATTTCTGTTAAAAATTAAAAGACAAACAAATGTTTATATCATTTTTCAACTCTATTTCAATGGATTGGCAAGTCTTTTCCATAGCAATGATTATTATACAGATTATAATATGAATGAGGGTTTCTAAAACTAATTTATGAACTGAAATATAGTTTGTATCAATATTGGAAGCTAAATTTGGGTGTCTTTCCACTTTAAAACCTTGTGCTTCAGTAACTCCAAAAAGAACTTGTGGGAACATATAGTAAAGTATAAAAGAAGAGATTATCAAGATAGACACAACTGATTTTCTACAGATTTATAGAACATTGAAGGCACAAATGTTTAATAATATTCAGTTAAATCAACTAGAAATATGTGTGTGTGGCAATTGTGCTACTTGTAAGATTTTCTTGCCACTGGGGATGTATGGGAGGAATGATGGCTAAGTGGGTTCTTCAGCTGTTCAACTCATTGAGCCAATAATTTAATGTTTGTGCTAGTGGTTAATACATAAGACTAGAAAGTGGGAGATTGTGAGTTCAACTCATTCCTTAGCTATGAAAGCCAGCTGGATGACTTTGGGTCAGGCACTCTCTCTCAGCCCATCCTACCGTACAAGGATATTATTATGGAAAAACGTTGTTGTTGTTGTTAATTGCGAAGTCGTGTCCGACCCGTTGCGACCCAATGGACAATGTTCCTCCAGGTCTTCCTGTCCTCTACCATCTTCTGGAGTCCATTTAAATTCACACCTACTGCTTCAGTGACTCCATCCAGCCATCTCATTCTCTGTCGTCCCCTTCTTCTATTGCCCTCAATCTTTCCCAGCATTAGGCCCTTCTCCAGTGATTCCTTCCTTCTCATTAGGTGGCCAAAATATTTGAGTTTCAACTTCAGGATATGGCCTTCTAAAGAGCAGTCGGGGTTGATCTCTTCTAGGACTGACCGGTTTGAACGCCTTGCAGTCCAAGGGACTCGCAGGAGTCTTCTCCAGCACCATAGTTCAAAGGCCTCTATTCGTTTGCGCTCAGCCTTTCTTATGGTCCAACTTTCACAGCCATACATTGCAACTGGGAAAACCATGGCCTGGACTATACGCACTTTTGTTGGCAGGGTGATGTATCTGCTTTTTAGTATGCTGTCTAGATTTGCCATAGCTTTCCTCCCCAGGAGCAAGCGTCTTTTAATTTCTTGGCTGCAGTCCCCATCTGAGGTGATCTGGGAGCCCAGAAAAATAAAATCTGTCACTACCTCCATTTCTTCCCCATCTATTTGCCAGGAATTGAGAGGGCCGGATGCCATGATTTTGGTTTTCTTACTGTTGAGTTTCAAGCCAACTTTTGCACTCTCCTTCTTCACCCGCATCAAGAGGCTCTTTAGTTCCTCTTCACTTTCTGCCATTAGAGTGGTATCATCTGCATATCTTAGGTTGTTGATATTTCTTCCGGCAATCTTAATTCCAACTTTTGTTTCATCTAGCCCTGCCTTTCCCATGATGTGCTCTGCATATAAATTAAATAGGCAGGGCGACAGTATACAGCCTTGCCGGACTCCTTTTCCAATTTTGAACCAATCAGTGGTTCCGTGTCCAGTTCTCACTGTTGCTTCTTGACCCTCATATAGGTTTCTCAAGAGACAAATAAGAACTTGCCACAATTTGTTGTGATCCACACAATCAAAGGCTTTTGCATAGTCAATGAAGCAGAAGTAGATGTTTTTCTGGAAATCCCTAGCTTTCTCCATGATCCAGCGTATGTTGGCAATTTGATCTCTAGTTCCTCTGCCTCTTCGAAATCCTGCCTGTACTTCTGGTAGTTCTCGATCCACATACTGCTGGAGTCTAGCTTGTAGGATTTTAAGCATAACGTTACTAGCATGTGAAATGAGTGCAATGGTGCGATAGTTTGAACATTCTTTGACATTGCCTTTCTTTGGAATTGGAATGTAAACTGACCTTTTCCAATCCTGTGGCCACTGTTGAGTTTTCCAAATTTGCTGGCAAATTGAGTGTAGCACTTTTACTGCATCGTCTTTTAAGATTTTGAATAGCTCAGCTGGAATACTGTCACCTCCACTAGCTTTGTTGTTGCTCAGATTTTCTAAGGCCCACTTCACTTTACTTCACTTAATATGGAAAAATAGAAGGAGATATGTTCGCCACCTTGAGATATTTGTAAAAATAATAAAGATGGGATACAAATAAATAAATAAACTCAAATCAGTTATTTGTTCTGATTTTGCTTTTTGCTGTTGGTTTGCAATACTTGTTTCTTTCACAATTTTCCTATTTGAAGAAAATGGGCAAATGAATGACTATGACAAGTACAACAGAATAGAGAATTCCAATGATGGAGGCAGTTTTACCATTTTTAAAATAAGTAAATATTGGTTGGGAGACATTCACAAACTGTAAACTTAACGATCACCACACCTACACTGCATATTATATTTGTGAGAATTATACAGAATTATAACTATCAATCCAAATGCCATTTACAGTATTTGGCATTCTTGCAATTTTTTCAGGCCAGCTAGATAACAACAATATTGATCATTTTCTACAGAAACGAAACTAACATATGCCAATTACTTAGTAGTATTTACTATTTAAATTTTCAATTTGAAAGATGTCCAATTAATAGGTGTTGGATAGAATCAGAGAGTAATAGCAAGATGGAAATATATTCATTCTGGATGGAACCAAATTACTTTTAGAGATTACCATTTTACTAGAAAAATAATACATTAAATAAACATTCATGGGATTGTTAGTTTGTTTATTATTTCAAATTAGATGCCACTGAACTCCTATCTACTTTGGGAAACATAATAAATAAAACCACATCTGTGCAATCAGATAAAAAGAGCAATCAACAGATGGCAAATCTGGTCAATGCAACATATCATATACCCAAAAAGGACCCTCCACAAATACCATCATACAGGGTTATCTTCCTATCTTCTTCCTAACCTCTTCCTATATCTATGGTATTTTTGTTAACATTTTGCATTTTGCTTCTGGTTCACTCTTAATTTCAAATTTAGTATTAGATTCTTGTGTGCAACAGTATATTTTAACTTGTAAGCCAACTAGAAAGATTACTGACTTGAAAAGTATGTAAATGTGTAATCAAATAATTAAAAATCTTTTGCGAAATCGTTTTCCATTGTCTCATATTATAAAGAAATTCTGCAGGATGTTCTTAGTTCCAAGCATTTAAAAATCTAATTAGTGAGTTATAATTTTATTTATTTAATAAGATTTATTTATTAGATTTATGTACCGCCATCTCTAGTCTAATCTAGAGGCTAGATCTGTGTACAGTACACTAAGAAATTGCTGCTTCTATCATACATTTTAAACTCTTATCTTCAGTCATCAAGTACCTTTCTTCTCTGTTTATCTCAAAGTTATCAAACTCTTGCTATAGATATGCCTTTCCTTTCATATCAAATACACGTACTGCATTGTTCCACTAATGTAGCTCTGTTGAAGAAGTCAAAAGTTTGCAAAGGATTCCTATCTTATTTCTATCAAGAAATATTGCTAATGACAACATGAAACTGAAGGCTGCTGTTGAGCTGCTATTGAGTTGTAATTTCTTTAATATCATATTTTGCTTAACTGATAAGGTTGGTGCATCTTGTAATTTCAGTAATAAGATATAGTGTGTATTGTCATATATTTGCATCCAGAGGTTGCAAAAAACATCAGGTTTTTAGACTTTTAGTTTCCTTATTGTTAACAAAAAATAAACAAAAATGTAGCACATAAAGCTGCTCTTTATGAACTAGACTAAAAAGCCTTTGGCCGATTCCAGAATTTATATACCAAATCTTGGCGCACTGGGTGCTGTTTGAGATATACTGAGTGACTTAAAGTGACAGATGTACTGAAAGATAGCACATACTTATTTTCTAATCATGGGGAAATGGCAAAGAGGAATACAAAGAATAAGAAGCTTATTGTAAGAGTCACTGCTTAAACTGGAGCAAGAGCTTCTGAGGTTTCTTAATCTATTAGGGGGATTGTTGTTCAGAGGCAATAAATCTGACAAGGCATGTAAAGGAATGTATTAACTCATAGATGCTCTTTAAAATACTTTTTTTATATATAGGGAGACCATTTAGGATTTATAGTATGTTTTATATTCACATTCATTTTGATAATTTATAACCCCTTTGGAAAACTTAGTTATTGGGTTGTATGTTGATATTTGGCAAAATGAAGGTTGATGGACCATGGGCAATTTCTGAAGTATTTACAGTACCTGTGATGGGTGCCAGCTTATACCTTTTTATTTTTATTTTTATTCTTTAAAATGAATGCAAAGAAAGTGAGGCAAAAGGGAAAGATTTATTTTTTGTTTTTAATCATCTTGGCTTCTAGCTCTTACTGCATCTTGATGCTATCCTAAGTGGAGGAGAGGAGTATAATCATGCCAATGGTGAAGGATTTACTTATCAGTTATTTCAGCTTTGAAATAGAGTGTTTCGTGTTTTTCTTTTGCATTTTCTGTGCTTTTGGAGAATTTTATAGTCTAGCCCAAGGCCAGATTAAAACTCAGGAGATGCTGAACGGTTATTTTCTGAATCTCTGCAGTTTTGTGATATAAAAGTCACAATTGTTGTCAACCATGGCCTGGATGACTGAGCATCTCTATAGACATTTACCCTTGAATTGCTTACATAAAATATCATAAAAGAATAAAAAGAAAAGGAGAACAGTAGATTATTTGATTAATGATTAAGAGATCTATCTCAAATCAGAATTATCTTTGCAGCCAGCATTTTGGAGATGAAAAGAACATGGAGATTAAGAGGGAACCTCAATGTTCCTTTCACTTCATTTGACTGCAGTCAAACCTGTAATGCTGAGCATTTGTGACCAATGTCTTGAGCGTTCCATTACTTAGCTGATCTGACACAGCGGCTAGATTTTTCTTATAATGGAAAAGATAACAAATTACTTTTTAATGTTTCCATTCAACCCTAATAAAAGCTCCATGGCATTCAGAAAAGAGCATCAGCATTAACAACAAATATTCTCCACTACATAATATTTCTCAAATAAAATGCATGAAATTTGGCATACATGGATGATCCTAATGAAAGGATTTATTACCACTGCAAATTTCATTCTATTCACTCCCTAACTAAATGTACAAATACTTTTCAAAAAAATCAATATTTTAGATCTGGGCAGTATGAAAACTAGTTATCCATTATATTATCTGCTCTATTCTCCCAAAGCTTCTATTATTTTCTAAAATAGCATTGAATGCACCAAAATTTATTTTAAAAATTATATGTTTGATATTTAAATTTTACTTATCTTTAATTTTATTTGCAGTTTAAGTAAATCTAAAGATTCTATGCAGTGTACAAGAAAAAAATTAAAAACAACATAAAACCATTAAACCACCCAACATCTGTTGTTATTATATTAATATGTATACATAAGTCTGTTCTTACTTGATTTTAATTTATATGATTACATTAATAATATGTAATTATGTAATTAGTAATTCATAGCAATTTCTTATTTTGATTGTTACTGTTTCATTGAGGAAAGAGACCTACAGAATTTTCCATAAAAGTCCAAATCAGATTACCATTTTTTAAATTGACTTTTTCTAGGAAACAGACTAGAACTCACTACCATGCATATCATGCCATAATTTTATATTATTGACCCATTCCCATTAATTTTATTGTCTTACTTAGAATCAAGTGAAGTTTATAGGTTGCTTTCAAGCTCAGTGCCACATAAAATACCTTGCAATAGTGCAACTTAGAGCATGGATAGCTATGGCAAACTATCTCTATCTTTATGAAGATAGGGTGACAACTGGTATATGAGCCTAAGATGTTAAAAGATACTTCAGATATCATATCATTTATCTATTAATGATTGTGTCTAAGAACATCCAAAAAGATCATAAAATGTCCAACGGATGGGTGGCATTATAATCCTTCTGCAAGCCTGAACACCATTTGTATAGACAATAAAACCATTCAGTAACAGCTCTCCATCATCGTGTTCCAGTCAGAGCAATGTATATGTCGGCATGTATTTGTACAATGCATTACATATTTGTTTAGTTTATAATCTGCCTACATCTTATAGCCAAGGGAACAGTTGGCCTTTCTTGGCCAACTGTTGGTTCTTCTTGTAATTCATGCTATTCTTAATAACTCTCTTAATGCATAATCCCAAAGTATGTATCTTCTTTTCTTGTTTGTCTCACTATCCAGCTTCACAAGGATGTGAAAGACCATTAGAAATATCATATCACTGTTTTATCTACTTAGTTCTTCATTATTGCTGAAATGTACATGTAAAATTTCACACTAGATTCTGCAGTAAATATTGGCATTTTATCTCAAATCCTTAATGTCAAACTTCAAGCAAGGTTACTACTATAGAATTCGATTTTCCAGGAAGTTAACAATATCTGATGCATCTCAGAATCTACAGTTAGAAAACTTGCTTTAGTGCAGACAATTATGCAGACATACATAAACAAACATAGAGACAGAAGAAATCTGTCACTTTTTCTGTCTCTCTTATCTCAGTAGTCAGACTTGGCACATTTTAGACAAGTGCAACCACAGCCATGTTTTACTAAAACATTCTGACATTGTTCTATGAAAGCTAGAATATCTGGTGTCAAGACTATTTTATAAGTCAATATATTATTACATATATTCCATCAACTATAAAGTAGAAAAGAAAATACAAAAAAACATACTCCATGGTATCATTACATCATTTAAAAATCATTGAATATAACAGACTAAAATAATACAACCTTCTATACTTAATAACCCCTTTATGGATTACTGCCTTGTTGTGGTGAAGGGGCTTGCATAACTCAATGAAGCTATAAGCTATGCCGTGCAGGGCCACCCAAGACGGACAGGTCATAGCAGAGAGTTCTGACAAAATGTGATCCACTGGAGAAGGAAATGGCAAACCACTCTAGTATCTTTGCCATGAAAACCCCATGGACAGTACTAAAAGGCAAAAAGATATGAGGCTGGAAGATGAGCCCCTCAGGTCGGAAGGTGTCCAATATGCTATTGGGGAAGAGCAGAGGGCTAGAACTAGTAGCACCAGAAAGAATGAAGCGACTGGGTCAAAGCCGAAAGGACACTCAGCTGTGGATATATCTGGTGATGAAAGGAAAGTCCGATGCTATAAAGATTTTTTTCTCCATAGGATCCTGGAATGTAAGATCCATGAATCAAGGCAAGTTAGACGTAATCAAAAAAGAGATGACAAGACTGAACATCAACATCTTAGGAATCAGCGAACTAAAATGGACAGGAATGGGTGAATTTAACTCAGATGACCATCAGGTATACTACTGTGGGCAAGAATCCCTCAGAAGAAATGGAGTAGCCTTCATAGTCAATAAAAGAATAGGAAAAGCAATACTGGGATACAATCCCCAAAAGGACAGAATGATCTCAGTTCGAATCCAAGGCAAACCATTCAATATCACAATAGTCCAAATCTATGCCCCAACCACTGGTGCTGAAGAGGATGAAATTGACCGGTTCTATGAAGCCCTACAGCACCTTATAGAATTAACACCAAAAAATGATGTCCTTATCATAATGGGGGATTGGAATGCTAAGGTAGGAAGCCAAAAGATAACCGGAATAACAGGCAAGTTTGGCCTTGGAGTACAAAATGAAGCAGGGCATAGGCTGATAGAATTTTGTCAAGAGAATACGATGGTCATAACAAACACTCTTTTTCAACAACCCAAGAGACGGCTCTACATCACCAGACGGTCAACATATAAATCAGATTGACTATGTGCTCTGCAGCCAAAGATGGAGAAGCTGTATACAGTCAGTAAAAACAAGACCAGGAGCTGACTGTGGCTCAGATCATGAGCTTCTCGTTGCAAAATTTAGGCTTAAATTGAAAAAAGTAGGGAAAAGCACTAGGCCACTCAGGTATGAACTAAATCATATTCCTGATGAATATACAGTAGAGGTGACAAATAGATTTAAGGAATTATATCTGATAGACAGAGTGCCTGAAGAACTATGGATGGAAGTTCGCAACATTGTACAAGAGGTAGCAACTAAAACCATTCCAAAGAAAAAGAAATGCAAGAAAGCAAAATGGCTGTCTGAGGAAGCTTTGCAAATAGCTGAGGAAAGAAGGGAAGCGAAAGGCAAAGGAGAAAGAGAAAGATACACCCAATTGAATGCAGAATTCCAGAGAGTAGCTAGAATAGATAAGAATGCCTTCTTAAATGAACAGTGCAAAGAAATAGAAGAAAACAACAGAATAGGGAGGACCAGAGATCTCTTCAAGAAAATTGGAGATATGAAGGGAATGTTTCATGCAAAGATGGGCATGATAAAGGACCAAAATGGCAGGGACCTAACAGAGGCAGATTAAGAAGAGATGGCAAAACTACACAGAAGAACTATACAAGAATGAGCTTAATGTCCCAGATAACCACAATGAAATGGTCACTGACCTCGAACCAGACATCCTAGAATGTGAAGTGAAATGGGCCTTAGAAAATCTGAGCAACAACAAAGCTAGTGGAGGTGACAGTATTCCAGCTGAGCTATTCAAAATCTTAAAAGATAATGCAGTTAAAGTGCTACACTCAATTTGCCAGCAAATTTGGAAAACTCAACAGTAGCCACAGGATTGGAAAAGGTCAGCTTACATTCCAATTCCAAAGAAAGGCAATGCCAAAGAATGTTCAAACTATCGCACTATTGCACTCATTTCACATGCTAGTAAAGTTATGCTTAAAATCCTACAAGCTAGACTCCAGCAGTATGTAGATCGAGAACTACCAAAAGTACAGGCAGGATTTCGAAGAGGCAGAGGAACTAGAGATCAAATTGCCAACATACGCTGGATCATGGAGAAAGCTAGGGAGTTCCAGAAAAACATCTACTTCTGCTTCATTGACTATGCAAAAGCCTTTGATTGTGTGGATCACAACAAATTGTGGCAAGTTCTTATTTGTCTCTTGAGAAACCTATATGAGGGTCAAGAAGCAACAGTGAGAACTGGACATGGAACCACTGATTGGTTCAAAATTGGAAAAGGAGTCCGGCAAGGCTGTATTCTGTTGCCCTGCCTATTTAACTTATATGCAGAGCACATCATGAGAAAGGCAGGGCTAGATGAATCAAAGTTGGAATTAAGATTGCCGGGAGAAATATCAACAACCTAAGATATGCAGATGATACCACTCTAATGGCAGAAAGTGAAGAGGAACTAAAGAGCCTCTTGATGCGGGTGAAGAAGGAGAGTGCAAAAGTTGGTTTGAAACTCAACATTAAGAAAACCAAAATCATGGCATCCCGCCCTCTCAATTCCTGGCAAATAGATGGGGAAGAAATGGAGGTAGTGACAGATTTTATTTTTCTGGGCTCAAAGATCACCTCAGATGGGGACTGCAGCCAAGAAATTAAAAGACGCTTGCTCCTGGGGAGGAAAGCTATGGCAAATCTAGACAGCATACTAAAAAGCAGAGACATCACCCTGCCAACAAAAGTGTGTATAGTCCAAGGCGTTCAAACCAGTCAGTCCTAGAAGAGATCAATCCCAACTGCTCTTTAGAAGGCCAGATCCTGAAGTTGAAACTCAAATACTTTGGCCACCTAATGAGAAGGAAGGACTCATTGGAGAAGGGCCTAATGCTGGGAAAGATTGAGGGCAATAGAAGAAGGGGACGACCGAGAATGAGATGGCTGGATGGAGTCACTGAAGCAGTAGGTGTGAACTTAAATGGACTCCAGAAGATGGTAGAGGACAGGAAAACCTGGAGGAACGTTGTCCATGGGGTCGCGATGGGTCGGACACGACTTCGCAATTAACTACAACAAAATACTTAATGAAACACTGAAATATGGATCATATATTTATGTTAAGACAAAAATAACCTATGTTTAAGATATATGTTTACTCTGACTGATATCTATTGGAAACCAAAGCTGAATCATGACTACACTAACTTTGGTTAGCTAATAGCAGCTGGTTTGAACAGAGATCCAAATGGTCATTTTAAGAAAGGTCAGAAAAATGGAAGTCTCTCTAAGAGGGCCTGGGCTGCTGCATGTCTCTCAAGCTGTTAAAGGATTTAACCAGAAATAAGTAACCTTTAGTGTAGATGTTGACAACCCCCACAGCCTCTTCTCTCCAAAAATGTGGTGTATTTTTTGCTGATGTTTGGGAATAGAAAACATAAACGGTGTAATAGAATTCATGTACTTTAAAAAAAAATTAAATTTCATCCAATCAGAGACCCTCATTAGATTCTAGAAGTTAAGTTAAGGAAATTGGAAATCCAAGTTTTTGAATTGATTTTGTATTGCTGGAGAAGTAATATTGGATAATATGATTTTATATGATCTTGGTTTAATTTATTATATAAAAAAATTACATGTGAGTGGATATGGTCACACAAATGCCACAACTTACAGTATATATTTTTGTCCTGAAGTCTGAGCCAAATATATACATTTTGCCATTTTAATGATGTTGCCATCATTTGAATTCCACCTACTTTGTGTCTTCCTCCCTATCCCCAAAATTTTTCCTCCAATAATAAAAACATTGCTATCTCTCTAGTTTGAAAAAATCTTTGATGACCTTTGAAAAGGTAACTGTTGATTTTTTTTAGAGGGAGAGAGGAAAAAATTCTAACTTTGCATGTCACTATCATTTGTCTCACTATGGCTGAAATTTTTATGTGACTTTATTCCACATGATTTGCCTGTTAGTTTTCTGGAAGATAATAATAACAATAGTAATATTCTCATCCTAATTTTTCTTAAAGCTACTGTTTTGATTATGTGGATTTAAACTTTCAAATAAATGTGATCAAGCTATCCAAGTAGAAAAATACCCAAAATATAATATGCAAAAATAACTTTATATCAAAAATGATATGTTATAACAACAAATTAAAGAATACATTTGCATGTCTTTCATCCAGTTTTCCTGCTGTCCATGCTTCTTATAGAAATTTAAACTTTCCCAGCTCCTTACAGCTCCTATACAAATCCCATTGCTTTAAGGCTTTTCTCTTTTTCCTTACTATAAGAACAACATCAATATAGCTGGACTTCTTTTACAGTAAAATAGTAAGAATTGGGCATGAGCATCTCCACAGTGAAGGCCTGGATCCAAATGCAAACAAATTCTTAAAGAAAAAAAGAAAGATGCACTTTTCAGCCAGCTGCTTTCAACAGGTTATATTTTCCCCTTTCAGTAACAGTAAAATACATCTTACTGCTCCTGAAGAAAGAAATAACAGAAAAGCCCCAGAAGACTTACAAATCACTAGGAAAAAAACCCCCCAATGATTAGATAAAAACAGTTTATGTTATTGATAGCCCCTTTGACCTGTAAAGAACTTTAAATGAAAGACAATTTCAATTACTCCACCTTACATCATTCTAGCTCATGCCCTTAAAAAGTAAAAAGAAAAATTGAAAGGGTGACTGTAAAATACAACACTGCAAGTGACGTTTAGAAACCACAAGTGCTGCTGACTGGGTCAGAAATCATTAATCTTACTGAATGACAATCTTCCAAATCTTAACAATATGCAGTACCTTTTCCCTAAGGAAGGAGGGGAAGCAAGACACAAGTGTGGTGGCTGAATGACCTTGACGTGTTGAGCGTCACTAGAGCAAGCTGCAATTTGGCCCTGCATGAATGCACTGCTGGGATACTGGTGATGTTATTAAAACCAGACAATGGCCAGAATATCTTACCAGAAGCAATTCTATTACAGCAAAGCTTGGAGGGTGAAGCTTGAGCAAAAAGAACTGAGGCTGGCAGGGATTCAGAACTACTGGGGGAAGAACTGGAAACTCAAAAAGACCTAAGCTTTCAGTGATTTAGTTAGACTTAGAGTGTGATTAATAATTCTTTGTTTATTGGTTACATTTATATGCCACCTTTCCTCAATCAACTTAAGGCAATTTACAAGGGATTCCCTTCCATGTTTATCCATACTGGTGTATTGGATGCAGTAACAGCTAATAGATGTGACCTATGTTGATACCCCTTTTTTCAAAAAAAGCAAGCTGCTTCTGCCAAAATTTTCTTCTGTTTCCCTACAGTTTTAATCTATCTCACTATCTGTCTTTTTTATTTATATAAGTGTGTGTGTGTTCACATATAGTTTTATACAAAAAATAAAGGGAAGAGGGGAAGGGAGGAAGGAGAGAGAGAGAGAGAGAGAGAGAGAGAGGGAGGGAGGGAGGGAGGGAGAGAGAGAGAGAGATGTAAATTTAGAATAAATGCCCATAAATAGATGCATTTCAGCACAGTGGGAAAGACTCTGATGAGGTGAGCTATGTCCTTCTCAGATTGTTGCCCAAATGCTAAATGTTAATGGACAGTTTTAAGGCTTGTGAAAATGGACTTTGATATGGTACACATTTTTAAATGGAAACAATTCCTTTTCTATTTCATTCAGTCACTTTAATTTAAGAATGGAATAACATGTCCAACTGCTTGCAAGCAGAGCTGTTTATTGGACACTGCTTCAAATAATGTGACAGGAAGACACATTTTTCTACCATTTACCTGGAAGAAAATATCATGATCATAGTTAAATGATAATTCTTTTTCTCCTGGAAATACACAAGAAATTAGTCACCCAATTTTTCTGCGTTCAAACTTGGAGAATTTTAAAGGGCCATTTTGTGCCCATATCAAGCTTAAAGAAGTTCAGAATGTTTATTGACCCAAGTAGCTGGCATGCAAGAATATTTGCAATGACACAATAGGGCAAATTATGATATGACTGCCACCTCATCTGGTATGTTAAGGTTCCTGTATAAAAGCTGTAACCCAAGAAAATTATAGCATTATAAGATCTAGTCAGTTATATCATTAACAGAAGTCTGGTAAAAGCAAGAATCTGTGCAAATAATACATATGTGCAAATGACACATTCATTATTTGGTGCTATTTTATTATTACCTAACAAACAGATTTTTGATAAATAACTAGACCCATGTAAAGTAGGGGCATTCTGTTTTCATGTTTGGCTTTAATACCAGAGACACAGCAATTTGTTCTATTTATTTATCGTTTATCTTTATTTATATATTTATTTATTATAAATAACATTTGTTATGTTTATAAATAATTCAAGTAATGAACATATCTATTCCTTCCTCATTCCTTATTTCCCACAGCAAATGTGAGGTGAGGTCACCCAGCCAGTTCCATTCCTAAGATGGAACTAGAACTCACAGTCTCCTGGTTTCTAGGCTTGTACCTTAACCATTAGCCCAAACTGACTCTTATACAAATTGCTAATTTGTATAAATTGTTGAAGTTCAATGCTTCAACCCAGCATCAGAGATGAGAGACTTTCTGTCTGTCATGTTGAGAGGAAGTGTCCTCTTCAGTCAGTCTTATCACTTCAAAATATTGCCTGGTCTATCACCAAAAGATTAAAGTAGCTGGGCCACTGTCAGTGTATTTTATTTTAACCATTTCACTCTAGTTGTCACATCTAAGCTTTTACCTATCTGATAGCAATAGCACTTAGACTTATATACCACTTCACAGTGCTTTACAGCCCTCTCTAAGCAGTTTACAGAGTCAGCATATTGCCCCAACAATCTGAGTCCTGACCTCATTTTGCTTACCTCAGAAGGATGAAAGGCTGAATCAACCTTGAGCCAGTGAGGATCAAACCCTAGCTGTCAGCAAAATTATTCTGCAATACTACATTCTAAAATGAGCCACCACAGCTCATAGATAGATCAAAACATCTAAAAACAGCTCCCTCTTCGTTTATTTAAAAATAAGATTAGTTTTAAATAATCTTATTTAAAGATGATTATGCCTCATATCCGCTATAATGATGACTTGGGATAAAGCTTACAATATATTTTTAACCTTTCAGAAAAAACTAACATTTAAATCTCCAATTTGTTTTAGAAAAATGAAAGGTATGAATCAAGCATGGATTTCAATGGGAGACTTGCTTACAGCATTTGCTTATGAACATCTGATTAAAATCATAAGCAATTAACTTCTTTGTCAGATAACTGATGCATCAAAACAGGCATTGTCTACACTACTGACAATTTCATAGAAGAATTTTTCATATGAGTCTTTTCAAGATGTTTGAGCAGGTTCTAGGATTAGATCCATATATTTCCTGTGTGTTTTTATTTATGCAGGCAAACATGCATAAGAAATGCTTTATTGTTCACTTGTGATCCTTTCTTTAGAAATGGTTCTTTAGATAATGGTTATTATCTCTTTCAGTAAGTATTTAGTTTAAATAAAAAGTATATCTGCTATGATATGTAAATTAACAAGCTAACCAAATGTCTAGAGAGGCAAAGTATGATAGCTTTGTCAATGCAGACAAGAAAGGAAATTATATATTTTTCTCTTTTTTCTTGCCACTTTCTTTGCATGCCAACTGCATGCCTTGAGTGAGTTGGATCCATGTTTTAAACACATAATATTACATCATGAGAATAATGAATGAATTCACACTGTGGATATTATACCAGCAGTAGACTCATTTGCAATTTTCCCCAATCAGTTTTAATTTTTATGACTAATAACTAAACAGCCACAATGAAAAAATAAATCTTCATTTGAATTCAGAGTAATGGACTTATCATAGCTATTTTTGACTCTCCCTTTCGAGCCAGAGCTTGCATTGGCATTCCGCCAGTGTCAATACTGTCCTTTTAAAATGCCATGGGCAGCCCCTGCCATGCTCCTACAAGTTCTCTTAATCAGCAGGTTTATTTATAAGGGAAATATTCTGGAGAGTTAATAACTGATGTGCATGAAAGGAATATTCACTCTATGTCACTTCCCTTTGCTTTGACAGAAGGGGAAAGAGGAACAACAAATTTCCCAATTTAATTCATAGTACAGAAATGAAACTGAAATAATATATGTGAGAGATTCAGTCAAATGCTGAAAATCTAAACATTAATTCAATGTCATGGACAAAAATGTTGATTTCAGAAAAAGGACCTGATTTCTGAAAACTTGATATAAAGTTTAGTAAAAGCCATAACACTCATAACAGTAAATCCCATACAAAGGCCAATAATCTAAAAAGAGCTTGTCTTCTGTAGCAAGCAGTGTAATTGCAGGCAGAGCTGTAGCCTTTCCGGGTTTGCTAATATAAATCTTTCTAAGGTAACCTAAGGTCTTAGGTTCCTAACTTTCTCTTTCATGAGGATTCAGTGTACCAACACAATAAGCATAGAATATTCTACCCCAGTTTTAAAAGATGGTCCAAATACCAGATACAGGAATAGTAAAAGGATGATCCCTCTCTTCCTGGGGGAAGGGGGGAAGGGAGGAGAGAGAGAGAGAGAGAGAGAGGGAGGGAGGGAGGGAGGGAGGGAGGGAGAGAAAGAGAGAGAGAGAGAGAGAGAGAGAGAGAGAGAGAGAGAGAGAGAGAATGTCAAACCTTTGTCTAATGCCTACAGTACTTCATAGGATTCAATGTAGTTAAAGCTAGCAAATCATTATACACAAATCACCAAAACTGAAAGTATTTTTTCTAAGATAGCTCTTTCACCATCAGCAACCATATGCCTTGAACAATAATTAAAGTCCTGTGCAACTTCATAGCCAGATGGTAAGGTATATCTGAAAAGGTAAAAACTTTGAAAGCAGGTAACAGAATTTCTGTCATAGAGATGGAGCCTTAGAGATAGCTGAAAGATGCATAAAATGGATTAAAACTTTCCAGAAGAAACAGTTCTGCAAGTACTTGGAGATCAAACCAAGTACTATTGTATAGTTTCATTTGGACCCAGAACCAAATCAACAACTAGTACAACTATTGGAACAATGTTACATTGCTAAATTTTCTGATTCTGGTTAGTTAAAGTATCACTGAAGTTTAGATCAATTTCAACTTCTAGGTCTTCTCCAATGGCCCCTCCACATAAGCTGTATTACAGTAGTCAAACTGTAAGATGATGGCAGCATGAATAACCTCCCAGTTTAAAAATCCCAGTCAAAGCTTGGCAATCATTCTCCTGGACACAGTCTTTACCTGACACTCTAGGAAGACTAAAAAGAATTCCTAAAGCATTGATTGCTTCTTCAAGGGGAGTGTGACACTGACCAGGGCTAAAGTTAGAACTGGAGTAGAGCCAGATCAATCACCAACAAAGAATTCCATCTCTTAAGCATTTAGTTTAAGATGGAGATTTACCATTCCTCAATTTTTCTTTCAGTAAAGGTATGGTCCTTTTTCATTCAGCAAATTATAGGGAACAATTGCTCTGTCTTTTTTTTTTTTTTTTCATGAAAACAGGAAATAGAACTCCCTGTTTCCAAAGCTTCATATTCTCAACAAACTGATGGATTCAGTCCTCCACTTGGACCAAATTAATAAACCATATCTGTAGGGTAAACCAATTTGGTATTTCTCATGTACTGTACATTGATGAATTATCCATTAGACACTGTATTTGGGTCATTCAATCACATTTCATAATTTAATTTTCTGATCTTATGAGAAGGATTGTAGCTCAATTTGGGGGTAAATGCTTTGTATGTATAAATTAAAATCCTTGAATTTCCAGTCAAACACTCTCTGAGACTGTGAAGAACAATTAGCTGTCAAAATAAACAATACTGAATCTGTGCTTGCATTTAATATCAAGCAAGCATATATTTATTTACTCTAATTTTAAAGTTATAACCAATAGTTTGCTTGTGTGATAATGAACCATCAAGATAAATGATGGACAAGGAAAGAGAAATGGCAACAACTTTTTGATGAATATACACCAGTGTCTGAGTATGGCATATTATTTCTTCTCCCTTTCTGCTCACATCCTCAGTACATCTTCAAAACTCATATTTCTATTTGTTATCCATAATGTATGATTAAATTTGCAGTTAAAAGCTAATAATAATAATAATGACAAAAAAGTCTGGATAGTGGACGTGGCAGTGCCTGGAGACAGCAGAATAGATGAGAAAAAACTGGAGAAGATAACAAAATACAAAGACCTACGAATAGAAATAGAAAGACTGTGGCAAAAGCAAGCAAGGGTAGTACCAATAGTAATAGGCTCCTTGGGTGCAATCCCAAAACAACTGGAGCACCACTTGAACACCATTGGCATTGACAAATTCGATTTGTTGTTGTTGTTAATTGCGAAGTCGTGTCCGACCCATCGCGACCCCATGGACAATGTTCCTCCAGGTCTTCCTGTCCTCTACCATCTTCTGGAGTCCATTTAAGTTCACACCTACTGCTTCAGTGACTCCATCCAGCCATCTCATTCTCTGTCGTCCCCTTCTTCTATTGCCCTCAATCTTTCCCAGCATTAGGCCCTTCTCCAGTGAGTCCTTCCTTCTCATTAGGTGGCCAAAGTATTTGAGTTTCAACTTCAGGATCTGGCCTTTTAAAGAGCAGTCAGGGTTGATCTCTTCTAGGACTGACCGGTTTGAACCCCTTGCAGTCCAAGGGACTCGCAGGAGTCTTCTCCAGAACCATAGTTCAAAGGCCTCAATTCTTTGGCGCTCAGCCTTTCTTATGGTCCAACTTCCATAGCCATACATTGCAACTGGGAAAACCATGGCCTGGACTATACGTACTTTTGTTGGCAGGGTGATGTCTCTGCTTTTTAGTATGCTGTCTAGATTTGCCATAGCTTTTCTCCCCAGGAGCAAGTGTCTTTTAATTTCTTGGCTGCAGTCCCCATCTGAGGTGATCTTGGAGCCCAGAAAAATAAAATCTGTCACTACCTCCATTTCTTCCCCATCTATTTGCCAGGAATTGAGAGGGCCGGATGCCATGATTTTGGTTTTCTTAATGTTGAGTTTCAAGCCAACTTTTGCACTCTCCTTCTTGCCTTTTAGTACTGTCCATGGGGTTTTCATGGCAAAGATACTGAAATGGTTTGCCATTTCCTTCTCCAGTGGATCACATTTTGTCAGAACTCTCTGCTATGACCTATCCGTCTTGGGTGGCCCTGCACAGCATAGCTTATAGCTTCATTGAGTTACGCAAGCCCCTTTGCCACGACAAGGCAGTAATCCATAAAGGGGAAATTCGCTATTAGTCAAGTGCAAAAGGCAGCCTTACTAGGAACTGCTTCCATCCTGCGACGATATCTGTAATACCATCAAATATCCACATCTGCCTATCCCAGGTCCTAGGTAAGGACTCGATTGGTAGACAAAATGCCAAATCCAGTCTGAACATCTGGCTGACTGTGCGATGATCCATAATAATAATAATAATAAAGTCAAAACTCAATGGAGGAAATACCATAAAGGCAATCAACACCTGGGCAATTCCAGTCATTAGGTACACAGCTAGAATAGTGGACTGGACTCAAGCAGAACTAAAAGCAATGGATAAGAAGACTAGAAAAATAATGACAATGAAAATGACCTTCATCCACACAGTGACATTGACAGATTCTATCTACCAAGGCAAATAGGTGGACGTGGAATGCTGCAAGTAAATCAGATGGTTGAAGAAGAAAAAAATGACTTTGGAAGAATATCTGAAGGACGATGATGAAGATGCACTGAAATTAGTATATCAGGAAGACTTACTGACTACTGGAGAGACCAAACTGGCCTACAAGACCAGATGAAGAACAGAATAAAGGCATGGGAACACAAAGCACTACATGGCCAGTACATTAAAAAAATAGCTGGGAAAGCAGATAATAACAAGACCTGGCTAAGAGCAGGAAAATTGAAGAAAGACCCTGAGGGACTAATTCTGGCTGCACAAGACCAAGCCTTAAGGACAAATGCATACAACGTCAAAATTGAGAAGACAGCAACAGACAATAAGTGCCGCCTATGCAAAGAAGCTGAAGAAATAGTGGACCACCTGGTAAGCTACTGCAAGAAGATCGCACAGACTGACTACAAGCAGCGACATGACAAAGTAGCAACAATGGTGCATTGGAAGATCTGCAAGAAATATCTTTTCCCTGTAAGCAAGAACTGGTAGGATCATAAAATACAGAAAGTCATAGAAAATGATAAAATTAAACTGTTCTGGGACTTCACAATTCCAACAGACAAGCACCTGCAACATAACACGCCGGACTTAACAATTGTCGATAAGAAAGACAAAAAAGTCTGGATAGGGGACATGGCAGTACCTGGAGACAGCAGAATAGATGAGAAAGAATTGGAGAAGATAACAAAATACAAAGACCTACAAATAGAAATAGAAAGACTGTGGCAAAGGCAAGCAAGAGTAATACCAATAATAATAGGCACCTTGGGTGCAATCCCAAAACAACTAGAGCACTACTTAAACACTATTGGCATTGACAAATTCACCATTAGTCAATTGCAAAAGGCGGTCTTACTAGGAACTGCTTCCATCCTGCAACGATATCTGTAATACCATCAAACATCCACATCTGCCTATCCAAAGTCCTTGGGAAGGACTCGATAAGTAGACAAAAATGCGAAATCCAGTCTGAACATCTGGCTGACTGTGCAATGATCCATAATAATAATAATAATAATAATAACAAGAAGAATAATAAAAACAACAACAACAACAACAACAACAACAACAACAATAATAATAATAATAATAATAATAATAATAATAATAATAATAAATGTTGGAAGGGACCTTGGAGGTCCCTATTCAGACAAATGGCTGTCCAGTCTCTTCTTAAAAACTTCCAGTGTTGGAGCATTCACCGCTTCTGGAGGCAGGTTGTTCCACTGGTTAATTGTTCTGAAGTGACAGGACTTTTCTCCTTAGTTCTAGCTTGCTTCTCTCCTTGATTAGTTTCCATCCATTGCTTTTTGTCCGGTCTTCAGGCGCTTTGGAGATTAGCTTGACTTCCTCTTCTTTGTGGCAGCCCCTGAGATATTGGAACACTGCTATCATGTCTCCCCTCGTCCTTTTCTTCATTAAACTATACATATCCAGTTCCAGCAACCGTTCCTTATAGGTTTTAGCCTCCAGTTCCCTAATCATCTTTGTTGCTCTTCTCTGTACTCTTTGTAGAGTCTCAGCATCTTTTTTACATCGTGGTGATCAAAACTGGATGCAATATTCCAAGTGTGGCCTTACCAAGGCATTGTAAAGTGTTATTAATACTTCACGTGATCTTGATTCTATCCCTCTATTAATACAGCCTAGCACTGTGTTGGCTTTTTTGGCAGCTGCAGCACACTGCTGGCTCACATTTAAGTGATTGTCCACTAGGACTCCCAGATCCCTCTCATAGTTACTACTATTGAGCAATATACCACTATACTATACCTGTACATTTAGTTTTTCTTGCCTAAATGTAGAACCTTACTTTTTTCACCATTGAATTTCATTTTGTTAGATAGCACCCAGTGTTCAAGTCTGTCCAGATCCTCCTATCTTAAGCCTGTCTTCTGGAGTGTTGGCTATTCCTGCCAGCTTGGTGTTGTCTGCAAATCTGATGAGTTCTCCAAATATCCTCTCGTCCAAATCATTGATGAAGATGTTGAAGAGCACTGGACCTAGAAGAGAGCCCTGGGGCACTCACTAACCCACACTTTTCTATCTTATCAAGTAGTAGGTTATGATCTACTTTATCAAATGCCTTACTGAAGTCCAAGTAAATTATATCCACAGCATTCTTCTGGTCCACTAATTCTGTCACTTGGTCAAAGAATGCAATAAGATTTGTCTGGTATGATCTGTTTTTGACAAACCCATGTTGGCTTTTAGTAATGACTTTGTTTGCCTCTAGGTGTTCACTTATTCGTTGTTTGATTATCTTTTCCAGAATCTTCCCAGGTATTTTAGAGCCTTGGTGGCACAGTGGTTAGAATGCAGTACTGCAGGCTAACTCACTGCTCACTCCAGGAGTTTGATTCTGAGTGGCTCAAGGGTAACTCAGCCTTCCATCCTTCCGAGGTCAGTAAAATGAGGACCCAGATTATTAGGGCAATATGCTGATTCTGTAAACCACTTAGAGAGGTCTGAAAAACACTGTGAAGCAGTTTAAACGCTATTTCTATTGCTAAATTCCTCAACACCCAAATAGTCAGATATATAAAAACTGGCAGGCAAGAAAATCAGAAATAAATTCATAAATCTATGTGAAGATGTTTGCATATTTTTATCAATGTACACAATCAAGGAAAAATAGAATTTCAAGCACTGTGGGAAATGTTGGGTGTACCATGATAACCAAAGTATTTCAGTTAACACTTTCATGTTATTTCTGGAAGCTACATGGTCCCAACACCATTTTTTATATGCAGAGGAACAGGAACTGCTACACAATGAGTAATCTTATGTGGAAGATAGATGTTTAATTTTTCTTGGCCACACCAGTTTTCATAAGTTACTCATGTTCACTTCTGGCTTTAAAGTTCAAGCTGGGGAAGAAAACCTTAACAGGATTCTATTTTGTTATATCCTAATAATTTATCACTTACATTATTCTTTTGTCATAAAAGAATTATCTTATGTAAATTATTAGCAAATTAGCATAATCATATCCCTTGTTTGGCCAATGCAGCACTTATATTTTTAGATGCAGAAACAAATCCTAGAAACTAGAATTGTAGACTTTCACATAGTGTTCATAGCTTAAAAGGGCTTATTTCCAAGTAAGGTTCTCATTCTAAATCACTGAGAATGACTGCATTCTTTTATCTGAATAATCATGAACTGCTTTACAAGAAGATATCACGCTGAAGACCCTGATGGAGATTGTTTCTATATATCAAGGAAGCTATTACAGCCATCACTTACCTCTGCCTACTTGTTCCTTGTGATTTAATGCTCTGAACCAGACAGTAAAAAGAATATAAGCTGATCACTGTTGGGATTCTGAAGACAAATTTTAGATAGACTCCACTTCATGGTGATACTATTGGCCAATAACTTATATATATGAAACGTTTAAAAACAATACCGTTGAGATTCTGAAGACAAAAGAGTAGCTAAGTGAGTTTTGACTCATTTTATGATCTTTCTTGCTATAATTAAGTGAATCATTAAAGTTATTAAGTTAGTAACATAGTTGTTAGGTGAATCTGGTTTCCCCATTGACTTTGCTTGTCAGAAGATTGCAAAAGCTCATCACATAACTCTGGAACCCTGCAACCATCATAAACACATGCCAGTTGCCAAGCACTCAAATTTTAATCACATGACCATGCCAGTCATAAGTGTGAAAAACGGTCATAAGTCACTTTTTTATGATGTTGTAACTTTGAACAGTCACTAAACAAATTATTGTAACTTGAGGACTACATGTAGAAAAAGAAAGAAAAGAAAAAAGAAAAGTTCTGATCTTTTTTCTTCAATAATTAATGCATTTATCATAATTTTCTCTAAGGTTACACCATAAGCTACTTTTTATAATATTCACTCACAAGTTGATATTTCTCTTTTTTCAGAAAAAGGACCATAATGTGTTTCCAGTTACTAACAAATGTAGCTGTTGATCTTTCTCTAATCAGACAAATTAATTTTGCCTTCTCTGCTAGTTCTGACATCTTCATTAACTATTGTGAATATGGGCAATTTCATACAATGGCTGTTAGAAACCATTGGTCATGTTGTATGGTAAATTGATACCAACAAGAGGATACTAGTACATGGCTACATAATTAGTGGTGTTGAAAGAACATTTTAAAAGGAGTGCAGAAGAATAAGACTTAACAAATTACACTTTGTAGTGAAACAAGTTTTATATTTTAAGAATCAGATTCCATCCTACTGTATTGTCACCCATAGTTTAATCAGGGATAAAGTAGACCTTTACTTATATAATGCTAGAGTACTTGTCAAGCAAGAAAACTGTGCAAAGAGTTGAGTTTTGAAACCTCACTCACCAACATCAGCTTATTGCCATATTATAATTGGTGGTGATCCTCAAACCCTTCTGAAGGCCATAGTAATCATCGCTTGTCAAGCTTTTTAGAAGAGAATTAAGTAGACATGTTCTTGTTTATTGGAGATCTTATTCAAACTAGATTTTTTAAAAAAAGTTTGGGCTAGCGTGATATATGAATCTAGCCATTGTAGTTTATAAACCATGATTTAATAGCTTGGCTTTATATGCAGTCTCAGCCATTGTGATTTACTTTGACCTTACCCATTCATTAGCTGCTTAAAGCCCCAAATCTTTCTTTTGCAAAGAAACCTCTACAGCTGAAATGTCCCCTAAGTGTTAAGGCTAAAATATTGGCTGGCTCTCTCTCTCTGTGTCTCTGTCTCTCTCACTTTCTCTCTCAATATAAAGCAGTTTAGCATAAAACCCTCTGTACCTCTAAGGTTTGACAATACTCCATTTTCTTAAGAAGGTCAATTCTGCTAACAAAAGCTATCAAGATCTAATAAAATATTAAAAGGTGAACATCTTTTGTGGTTTTCATGCACTAATCAAAAGGAAACAAAGCTTTGGAAGTCTGAATTTTGCCTCTGATTTGTCCTCAAGTCCACTAAGAAAGTCTTTTTAAATTAAGGGTTATGTAATGTCCTGTCAGATCATACCTTGGTCTGAATCTTATGAAAAGTATCCATCCTTACTAGTTACCATGGATCTGAGTAATTCTGCTAAAACAAAGAAAATCATCAACTAGTTAAACAAAAAGAATTGAGGATAAGTTTTAAAACTTCCTATTCCAATCATATTCAGCTTGCTCAGCTCTGCTCTGCTCTGCTCCTGCTCTGTTCCTGTTCTGCTTTGCTTTGTTGCTTTTGAGTCAATTTTTGATTTCTAGCAAGGTTTACCATTGCCTACTTTCTTGGGCTGAGAGAAAGACTGACTGACTTAACTGCCTTTTGCCTAAGGAAGGAGTAGATTCATTTTTAGCCTGGTGTCTCAACCACACAAACTATTTATTATTTGCAATGGTAAGTTGTGATCCTTTGTGTATGTGTTATGTTCTTTTCATTTATAAGCCACTCACAATCATTAAGAGCAGCCTTGATATTTAATATTCCCCCAAAGAAAGCTGAGGTGTGAATTATATAGATGGTAAAGGAAATGGAAAGGCACAACATTAATTACAATACATATAATCAGAATTTAATTTACCAAACTAGAGCTTTCTGAAGATAAAAATTACTCTGTTATTTTCTGAAATTTTTAGCATCTCTGAGGTTCATTCTAAACTTTGCATTTGGGTACAGTAACTACCAAGGCTTAAAAATGAATATAACATTCAAGCTGGTATTGTCATATAATTAGGATTTTCAGAGCTATTCAGGGAATATAGATATATTCCTTACATTAAAAATAATGGCAGCAATGAATTATAAAGTCCATAGCTTATAACAGTACATAGCATGTGTAATGTAGGAAATTTCCCAGAAAGCATTGTCATGGAAAAGCTAGCCAGTGATCATGAATGTGTCATTTATCATTAAAAGTTGACCTGCAAATCAACCTAACTCCCATTACTGGACATGGGGAGTGTGTGTGGGGTGGGAGAGAGAGAGGGTGAAGGACTAATCCTAAGAGTCATTGACTGAGATTGGGCATTGTCATAGAAATTGAACAAATAAACAGTTCCAGGCTAATTTGAAGAAATTAGCATTTCTGATGAAAACAATGAATGGCTATCACAGAATCTGTATGTTATAGAAGTAATTGTGTTTTATCAATAGTGATTTTAAGCAAGTAGTATGGTTTTGGTCATTATTAATATATAAAAACTTTCTCTAATGGATAGGAAATTGAGACTCAATCATGGATTCTGTAGCAGATATCCCTGGCCTATAGCATCTCCATCAGAAGGTATCTGATCCTACTTTGCACATTGATGGAGAAGGTAACATCATTATTGCTTCTCAGTTAAATGTGACTGTAATCTTGGAAACTCTTGAACTAAGTAGAAAACTTTATATGCAGCACAAAGTATTCTTAACTCCATGCTCTTTGTTAAGTAAGCAACAAGAAATAAGAAACTCTTTTAGTCATTTTCTATGCAATTAACATCTTTAACAGAATGAAGGGGATTTGAAGGTTTATTTGGCTTTGTAAAATACTGTATGATAAGAGAAACAAACAGTAACAATATTATGGAATGAAAGACTTGAAAAATTTAAATCTTCATTTGCTTTTTGAACAATACATATTTAAAATACTTTGAAAATACAATTCTTTGGATAGCAGTTGTATATACTCTCCTGTAATGCATATTTGGAGACACTGGTATCCATTATTTCAAAATGACACTTTAAGATCAGCACGAATAGCAATGTCCTCTATTCCAGATACAGCATTTCAGGTCACTCTATATCAGGAATATACTTTCTCATTTTTTTTCTAAAAATAAACAAACAAAAATATGATGTGGGAGTTCTGTTTATCAGCCACAGGTCTACTTTCCTCCTACAGGAAGGAGGCATGGTTGGACTCAAGTAGGAGCAGAGTCTTTCCTGTGGTCACCGCTGAGCTACAGAATTCTGTCCTTCATAATGGACAATGTTTCCCCCTATGATTGCCTTTAAGCATAATTTGAAAACTGATGTTCACCAGGACACAACAGATTACACCTCAGAGTTCTGAAGGAGCTGGCAAATGTTATCTCAGAACCATTGCACCACATCTTTCAAAAATCCTGGAGCACTGGGGATGTACCTGGTTATTGGAAAAGGCCTGATGTGGTTCAAGAAAGGAAGAAAAAAAACAGACCCAGGAAACTACAGACCAATCAATCAATACCTGGGAAGATCCTGGAAAAAATAATCAAAAAACAGATCTGCAAACAACTAGAAGTAAACAAAGTTATAACCAGTAGCCAGCATGGATTTATCAAAAACAGATCATGCCAAACAAATCTTATTTCATTCTTTGATAAAGTGACTAAATTAGTAGACCAGCGAAACACTCTGGACATAGTATACTTAGACTTCAATAAGGCATTTGACAAAGTAGACCAAACCTGCTGCTTAATAAGCTAGAAAAAAATGGGATAGACAACTACACCATCAGATGGATCTGTAGCTGTACTCAGTGAGTTGTCTTGAATGGTACTACATCCACATGGAGGGAAGTAAGCAATGGAGTGCCACAAGGCTCCATCTTAGGCCCAGTATCTTCATCAATGACTTATATGATAGAAGAGAAGAGGAACTCATCAAATTTGCAGATAACACTAAACTGATAGGAATAGCCAACACCCCAGAAGACCAGCTCAGGATTCAAAAGGATTTTGACAAACTGGAACCATGGGCCCTATCCAACAACATGAATTTTAATGTGGAGAAAAGCAAAGTTTTACATTTAGGCAGGAAAAATCAAAGGTACAAGAACAGATTAGGCAAGACCTGGCTCAAAAACAGTAACTGTGAGATGAATCTTGGAGACCTAGTGGACAATCACTTGATTATGAGCCAGTAGTGTGCAGCAGCAGCCAAAAAAATTAATACAATCCTGGGTTCTACAAACAGAGGCATAGAATCAAGATCACATGAATTATTAGTACTGCTTTATAAAACTCTAATAAGATCACACCTGGGATACTGCAACCAATTTTGGTCACCATACTACAAAAAAGATGTTGAAACCTTGGAAAAAGTTCAGAGAAGAGTAATTAAAATGATCAAAGGCCTGGAGACTAAAACATATGAAGAACGGCTGCAGGACTTGGGTTTCGCTAATCTATGGAAAAGAAGAAACAGGGGCGACATGATGGAAGTATTCCAGTATTTGCGGGGCTGCCACAAACAAGAGGGTGTCAAGCTGCTCTCCAAAGCACCAGAGGGCAAGACAAGAAACAATGGCTGGAAACTGACCAAAGAGAGAAGTAACCTGGAAGTAAGGAGAAAGTTCCTAACAGTGAGAACAATTAACCATTGGAACAGCTTGCCTCTGGAAATGATGGCGCTCCATCACTAAAGGTTTTTAAGAAGAGACTAGACAGTCACTTGTCTGAAACAGTATAGGTTCTCCTGCTCGAGCAGTGGGCTGGACTAGAAGACCTCCAAGGTCCCCTCCAGCTCTATTCTATTCTATTCTATTCTATTCTATTCTATTCTATTCTATTCTATTCTATTCTATTCTACTTATGTACCCTTTATATTATTGATGACTGTTTTTAATGTGGTATTGTGAAACCACAAGATGAGAATTATATATTTCAGCCTGAATGTGTCAGGCATGAATTTTAGCACATAGGAAAGATATGACTGGCATCATGCAGTAAGTAGGTAGTCAGAGATTCTCCTCAACCTTTCTAAACATCAGTGAACTCTGAGATAAATGGAAGAAAGAGAATCAGGCATACTAAGCATCTACTCAGGAGAGAAGGGAAGAAGGGAAGAGGGAGTTCTGATTGAAGCAATGTATGTCTTGTTAGAAATATGTAAATAATTTTGTTAGTATTGAGCTGAGAGTATCTCTTTTATTTTCTGTATGTTTTTAAGTCTTAATTCCTGGTATGTCTGTTTATTGTCTGCAGTATTCATGCCTTTTGTACATGTAAAATAAATTGGGTTTTGTACACAGTTGGGTATTTCTTTCTTAGAATTGATTATATATTATTAGCAGATCAATAAAACCTTCTGATCTACCCAGAATCTCTGAGTGTATTTTTCTGGGTGAGACTCCTGCCAGGCATTTGGAATCTTAGCAGCATTGTATTGATTTTTCTGTACATGTGATTACTTAAGGTTAAAAAGAAAGTTTTGCTTTCTTTTTTATTTTTAATAAAGTTGCTCAGGAGTACATCCTGAAAGTCAGTTAGAAAAAGACAGAAAAGCAGAATGCAGGACTTGTCCTAACAAATTTTGACAGCCTAAGACTCAATGGGCCTTTTTATCTTAAACAGTTACACTGAAAATATATAAAGCTTATTGTTGAGTCCGTCGCGAAATGGTAAGACACGAGAAACAGTTATAGTTCTCAGGAAACCTTTATTCTTCAGTTCAGCTTACATTGGAATATGGCGGCAACACCCAAAACTCTCGGCCTCCTTTTATAGGCCTTTCCCGGGTCAACCTGCTACTTTTGGCGCGCCAGCACCCGCGCATGCGCACACATACTGGCGACAGCCTGTCTGGTCCCGGGCATCCTGCACCTGCCCAGGACCATTTGCAATGCCCTGAGCCTGCTTGCTCAGGCCCAGGACATAACACCCCTTCCCCCAGGGCTAAAACTACAACCAATGCCATAATAACACACAACCCATTTTAATGCAGTGCTCTGCTCCCGTGACCATCGGTCTCTGTGCCTCTATTGTTACTGGCTCTGTTTTGCCAATAGTGTTATGTAATCTTCTAAGTACTTAGGAGATTTCTTGCTCTCTGTGACCTCCTAAGCTCTGGGTGTTTACCAGGTACTCCCTGACTGAAGGGTGACGTGTGCCTGTTCCCTCCATTATGCCTTGGTGACCCCCAATGAGCCGAGGTGGCACAGCAGTTAGGGTGCAGTACTGCAGGCCACTTTAGCTGACCGTGTTCAGCAGGTCAGCGGTTCAAATCTCACCGGCTCAAGGTTGACTCAGCCTTCCATCCTTCCGGGGTAGGTAAAATGAGGACCCAGATTGTTGGGGGCAATGTAAATATATATATACATTGCTTACTGGTGTACACCACTTAGAGAGTGCTTGCACTTAAAGCAGTATATAAGTCTCATAAATAATAATAATAATAATAAAGGACTGTGCTCCAATGCCTGGCCTGCTTGCTTGCCCATCGGGCTCGTCAGGCCAGGGCTTCTTTCATTGTATGACCTGGTTGTCCTGCCTAGCTGTAGGCTCTCTGGCCCTTCTAAGTGACTGTCACTGTTGGGCGTTTCTGTAGAACCTCCTAGGTCCGTCCAAGACCTGTCAGTAGGCTGCCTATCCCCTGAATCCCGTTCTGTGTCCGGGCTTCTGTGGGTTTCAGTACTGTCCCAAAACTCAGTTGTCCCCTGAGTGTAGTCAGAGGTGTTATAGTCGGGATTTGGTTCCTCGACCACCTCCCTGTGTGTTTGCCCCCTTCTAGGGACAGGGTTGAAGTCAGGCCAACTAGGAGGAGTGTGTGCCAGCTTTCTTGCAGGGAATGGATTGTTGGGATGCTCCCGGGTATTCTCTCTGACTGGAGTGCTGAGTGGTGCGGGTGAGAAGTGATCATGCCCCTGGGGTGACTCCCTGGCTGGAGTAGGCATTGATGCCTGAGTTCTAGTTGGGCTCCATGACTTCCTGTTGGGAGCAATTGCGGAATCTCGGGATGGGCTAATTGTGGCTTCCCCATTGATAATGGGCATCATTCCATGCCCCTCCCTTTGCCCAAGGGGCTCCCCCTCCCCCCCTGGAAAAGACCCAGCGGGAAGGTCCCGTCTAGGGAGAAGTTGGTCAATGTGCCGACGCAGGACACGACCGTTGTCCAGGGATACCTTGTAGGATAGAGGACCTGTGACCCTGGATATAGATGCGGGGACCCATGTATGACCAGGCCCGTAATTACGAGTCCAAACCGGGGCACCCACAAGTAGTTGCCTAGGTGCCCTGGGGTGTGAGACAGAAGGAGGCAGTCTGTCCGGATGCAACCGGTCAAGCTTGGTAGTCAGTTTGCGCCCCAACGAAGTTCAGCTGGGCTTCTCCCTGTAGAAGTGGACGGTGTGGTGCGATAAGAAAGGAGGAAGTCAGCCAACCTATGATGCCAGTCCCCGTAGGTGAGCCTCTTCAAGGCGTCCTTGGTGATGCGAACCATGCGTTCAGCCATACCGTTGGTGGACGGGTGGAAAGGTGCAGAAGTGGCATGACGAATCATGTTAGCCTGCAAGAAAGCTTGGAATTCGGAGGAAGTGAATTCCGTTCCGTTGTCAGACACAATGACGTCTGGGAGCCCGTGTGCAGCAAAAATCCCCCTCAGTACCTGAATAGTCTTTGCAGTGGTGGTGGAAGAGACAGGTACAACCTCAAGCCATTTTGAATGGCTGTCAACGAGGACCAAGAAGAATTGACCCTGAAAGGGCCCAGCGTAGTCAATATGCACCCTAGACCATGCAGACTGTGTTTCCTCCCATCTATGCACAGGAGCTTGGGGCATTTCAGGGCATGAACGTTGACAAAGGTGGCAAGCATGCACCTTAGCTTCTATGTCTTTGTCTACCTCTGGCCACCACAAGTGGCTGCGTGCAAGAGCCTTCATTCGTACAATGCCAGGATGACCCTCGTGGAGGGAATCTAAGACCCTAGTCCTCATTGATGTGGGAATGACAACCCTGCTTCCCGAAAGCAGACAACCCTGAGAGGTGGACAACTCGTTCCTTTTAGACCAGAAACTCTGAAACTCAGGACTAGGACAGTGCTCAGGCCATCCAGACAAAACCCAAGAAAGGACATGTGAAAGTATGTGATCTGTGCCTGATTCAGCGGCTACATCCCTGGCATTCAGGGGGGACTCGGGCAAGGCTTGAATGGAGAGAATATTGATGGCTGGCGCGGGGTCAGCCTCTATTACCGGCAGGGGTAATCTACTGAGGCCATCAGCATGGCCCATTTCCTTCCCAGGCTTGGGAAGTAGGGAAAAATCATATGCAGACAAAAAGATAGACCACCTGAGCATCCTGGGGGAGATGATTTGGGGAGTTTGTTTACGTGTGGTAAACAGTCCCAACAAAAGCTTATGGTCAGTGAAGACCGTGAAATGCCTTCCATACAAAAAATCATGGAATTTTTTAATTCCAGCAACAACAGCTAAGGCCTCCCTGTCTATTTGAGCATAGTTGCGCTCAGCTGAAGACAATGTCCTAGAGTAATATGCAACAGGAACCTGAGTTCCATCAGCCCTGAGGTGGCTCAGTACAACACCCACCCCATAAGGGGAAGCATCACGAGCAATGCACACAGGAAGAGACTCATTGAAGTGAGCAAGTACACTGTTAGAAGTGAGCAAGGCCTTGACCTCATTGAAACTAGCCTCATGTGTTTGTGACCACTGCCACACTGCCTGTTTATCTAATAGCCTGTGACGAGGCTCAGCTACACTAGCCTTATGTGGAAGAAAGGAATTGTAGAAATTCAGAAGGCCCAGAAAAGCCTGTAGTTCGGCCTTAGACTTTGGCCTAGGGGCTTGCATAATGGATTTTAGTTTGGATTCAGCAGGATGAATCCCAGCAGCATCAATTTTGAACCCCAGAAACTCAGTAGAAGGTACCCCAATTTTACATTTGTCCTTCTTGAGCTTGAGTCCCGTGTTCCTGAACCTTAACAGGACAGCCCTTAGCCTTTCAGCTAAAATGTGTGTGGAGTCTCCTGCAATTAAGACATCATCAAAATAGGGGCAAACCCCTGGTATACCCCGTAGTGTGTTTTCCATTACGCTTTGGAAAATCCTAGGAGCGACATTTACTCCAAATTGAAGTCTCTTTACCTTGAAAGCCCCTCTGTGGGTCACAATAGTCTGAGCTATAGCAGCGTTATCATCAACAGGTAGCTGTTGATATGCTTGAGTTAGGTCAAGCTTTGCAAAAACGCGCCCCCCCTTGAGGGAGGCCAGAATATGACTGACCACAGGAACAGGATAGGCATGTTGCTGCAATGCCTTATTTAGAGTGCATTTATAATCAGCACAGATGCGAATGTCCCCATTTGCCTTAAGAAGCGTGACAATGGGGGTCTCCCATGGACTGGAGTCAACAGGTTCTAGAATTCCTTGTTGGATCAGTTTGTCCAACTCAGTGTCAATTTTACTTTTTAAAGCAAAAGGGACCCTTCTTGCTTTAATTCTAATGAGAGTGACCGTGGGGTCTAACTTTAACGACACAGGGGATCCTTTGAAAGTGCCCAGCTGGGGGCTGAAAACGTCTGCAAATTCTTTGCAGACTTCCTGTAGGTCGAGTGTTTGTAGGCTGTTGAGCCCTGTGACGTGTATCCCCAAGGCCTCAAACCACTCGAGTATGAGACTCGTTCGTTCACCCTCTACTACTAGTAGGTCTAGTGGACCCTCAAAATCCTTATACTGTACGTTAAGGGTGGCCTCCCCCTTAACACACACTCTGGAGTTTTGAAAATCCGTTAGCACAATGTCAGAAGGCCTCAACTTGGCCTGGGTTCCGCTGCCGGAACAAATCTTCCTAAATGTGTGCATAGAAATGATCGAAAGTGCAGACCCCGTGTCCAGTTCCATAGTTAATGGAACCCCTTGTAGCTTTACCTTAAGTGACAGTTTTTTCTTAATGGGCTTGTGTGTGCCTGTCCTGTAGATGCTTCTTCGCGAAGCACAAAACCCCACCCTATTCTGGCTGGGGACCCTGGTACCTTTCAGGCGCAATTCTTCCTGAGGTTGTACCTTCTGATGGCCCAGGCACACAGCTGCAATGTGTCCTTGTTTTCCGCACGCCTGGCAGATAGCGGAGCGGAACTTGCAGTCGGCTCTCTTGTGGCGACCTCCACAACCGATGCACTTGGGGAGAGCTGAAGAGCTTCCTCTTGGTTTTCCTTCCTTTGTGGGGTGGAGACGGTCCACTTCCTCGTCCGGATCCTCCTCGGAGTTTCTTTGGACTTCTTCCTGGTGCACGGATGCAGCATCTGGACGGTTTCTGATCGGCCGCATGTTCTTGATGGTGCCGCCCGCTGCTTCTTCTGCGGTGACCTCTCTCAAGGCATCTTGGAAAGACAAGTCCCCCTTGGCGAAAAGTCTCTGTTGCAACTCTCGATGCCTTAGCCCGCATACAAGCCGGTCCCTCAGTCGTTCTTCGAGGTCCTTGAACTTGCAATGTTTGGCGGCTTTCCTCAGTGCGGCGATGTACTCCTTGGCCGATTCTCCGGGTCGTTGATCCCTCTGCTCGAAGGTGTGGCGCCACGCGATGACGGACATCTTAGGTTGGAAGTGCTCCTTCAGTAACTTCTTTAGATCTGCGTAGCTGACAGACTCTAAAGGAACAGGTGCTGCGAGGTTCTCAGCGATTTTGAATGCGTCTTGACCACAAATGCACAGCAGGGTGGCAGCCTTCAAGCTCTCTTCCCTCACCTGGTTCATTTTGAGGTAGTTTTCCACCCTGGCTACGTAGGACTCCCACCTCTCTGGATGTGAGATGTCGAATTCCGAAAGCCTTCCAATCTTTGCCATTTCGAATCAGAAAGGGTCTACCTGCCAGCCTACCCCCGAATGCGCACTGGATTGGCGGGTAGCTGCCGAGTCAACGCCGTTCCTGCCGCTCCGGACTCACTCGGGTAAGCTTACACCTTTTCTTCTTCGATGTAAGGCAATCCCATCGTCGTCGCCAGTGTTGAGTCCGTCGCGAAATGGTAAGACACGAGAAACAGTTGTAGTTCTCAGGAAACCTTTATTCTTCAGTTCAGCTTACATTGGAATATGGCAGCAACGCCCAAAACTCTCGGCCTCCTTTTATAGGCCTTTCCCGGGTCAATCTGCTACTTTGGGCGCGCCAGCACCCGCGCATGCGCACACGTACTGGCGACAGCCTGTCTGGTCCCGGGCATCCTGCACCTGCCTGGGACCGTTTGCAATGCCCTGAGCCTGCTTGCTAAGGCCCAGGACATAACACTTATGTTTTTATATTAGCTCCTAACCAATAGGAGTGTAGAGCAGTAGTATAAAACTAATATTTTTTCATGCCGAGAAGGAACAAATGAACATGAATGACTATGTTAGAATGAAAAATGGCAGGTTTGGGGGGACTTCTGGCATTTTGGGGGGAACCAGACTTTCAATCATTTTGTTTAAAAAAGCAAAGTTTGTTAGGTCAGTTTTGGCATCAACACATACTCATAAAGGTATCAAGATTAATGCCATCCCCACTAGATCAGGCCAGGAAATCAACTTCACATGAAAGCTAAAGCAACTTTTACTGAGATTGGCAATCATAACAGAATCTTGCAAGTCTTTACTATACCTTCTCTCTTTTCCTGTATCCCAATAAATTAGGAAGTTGTCTAACTGAGCTACTTCCAAATGTTATCCCTTTGTTCTGGATTTAAAAATGTTTCAACCCCTTTTGCCTATTTCTGCATTTCTCCATCAAGGTCATTTTCCTTATTCCACAATTGGCATGAACAGCATGGTAGTCAATCTTAGTACAAAATGAGCACTAGAGAACAGAAAATAAAAAAGTTTGTTTGTTTGTTTGTGTTTGTTTATTTATTTTATGTTATTATTATTTTTAAAAATAATTCAAGGTGGCAAACAAAGCCAACACACCTTCCTCCTCCTATTTTTCCCACAATATATACTGTACATCTCTTAACTCTATTGCTAACATTTAGTCGTGATATGGATTTTTGCACCTAAGTATGCTATTGTATTTTATTACTGATCTGACAGTGTTGTTCCATCTCCTCAAAGTGCCACTGCTTCCCTGAGATGACTTATATTCATTTAATGATGATTCAGGATTACAACAGTGCTGAAAAAAGTGATTTCTTACCTATCCTCGAACTTACAACTACGGCATACATACATACGTCTGCAGTCACGTGATCACAATTGGGGCACTTGGCAACTGGCTTACATTACAGCAGTCGCAGCATCTCACAATCATGTAATAGCAATTTGTGATCCTTTCCAGCCCACTTCCAACAAGCAAAATCAAGGAAGAAGGCTAGATTTGCTTAATAACTGCATGATTAATTTAACCACCATGTAATTCACTTAACAACTGTAATAAAATAATCATAAAATCAATGATCACATACGTAGCAACTGAAATTCCAGTCCCAACTGTGGTTTAAGTTAAGGACTACCTGTATTCTGTCTAAACTAATGTTAAACAATAACATTAAGGTGGCAGTTTGATTTGAGGTAACCGTAGCTCCACTGAAAGGGTCCCCAATCTATGAGCCATGGCCCACTATCTTGGCCTATTTGCAACTAGGCCACATGAATAGTGGGCCAGCTCAAGTGCAGCCCTACTCAGTCGAGGTGCGGGTGCCAGCACTTGTAGCCCCACTCATGCAAACGGTGCCCCAAAGGCTTCTGTCTTGCAGGAGTGGCCCACTTGCATGCTGGCCCACTGCTCACATGGCCTGGTTCCCCTCTTCCCAGCCCCAGAGAGGCCACCAAGCCCCCTGCTTGTGAGTAAAGTTTCTGATTCCTAAAACAGGAACCAAAGAAGCTATATCATACTGAGTTTGGCCCAATTAGGTAACTGACTTTCATCTTAGAACTTTTGATGAGCTTTTGTAAAAAGTAGTCTTGGAATTTATGAGGAATATCTATTGTTGATGCATGTTTTTTCTAGAGAGGAACAGATTAGCTACAATCTGTTTCAACATGTTGATTCAGTCTGATTTGGAAAGTTTAAATGAGTTTCATTAAAACATCATTTTTATTTGATACTAAAGCACTTCAGAAAATCAAACTTAATTTGACATTTCCATTTGAAGCAAACATAATCCAAGTTTATTCAACATTTGTTCTGAATCAACAATCTGACTTGGCAAGTGAGTTCATTTCAAAGAATTGGTCAAATCATGTGTGAACTGAATTTTGAAAGCAAAGCCTTGACCCTTCCGGTGGATCTGCGCGCGTGATGGCAGCTACTTTGTAACCGTCCTCCTGGGTAAGTGTTTGAATCGCTATGAACAGCGGACATCAGCTGTTCAGCGGTTCAAAATCCCCCTCCCGGGCAAAAGGGGGGGGAAGAGGATTGTCTGAATAGTGGTAGAGCCTCTTATGCTCCCCCAAGGTTTTTTGGGGGGGGGGTGAAAAGAGTGCTCCCACGGAGTTCAGACTGTCTCCGCTTCCCAGCTGCTTTTGTCTCCTGGGACAAAACAAGCCGCTGCAACCACCTCCGTGATTAAAGTGATCTGGTGAGTTTTTCTTAGAAGCGGACAGAGCTGAGTAGAGGATTTTGCTTTTGCTTTCTTTGATTTTATTTGGATTTTAAGATTTACTTTTATATTCCCTCTTTTTATTTTTTATTTTTTTCCTTTGTTGAAAGGGAAAGTAAAATGGTGATCGGCAGGCTTTTCGGTGGTTTTTTTTTCCTTTTTTTTCTAATGACTGGAACGTAATATGGACTTGATTATTTATATTGATTTTTTGATGTTGGGTTTGGATTTTAGGAGGATCATTATTTTTGTTTAACTTTTTAGTTTTGTTTTTTGTATTTTTAAGGAAAAAAATGGAATGGATTTTTTCTATTTAATCATTTTTTTCTCTTTCCCTTTTCTTTTTTTTAACTTTTTTCTTTTTATTACAATGATCTCCTTTTGAAGGATTTTTTGATTTTTTGGGAGTTAATCTCTCTTTTTCTTTTCTGCTTAACTTTTGTAATTTTTAAGAAGGAGTAAAGATTTTTTTAAGATGGCTCCAAAGCGTCCAGTAATTCCTACAGCTCCTAAGGTGGTCTCTTCTTCGGTGTTATCATCAGCGCAACAACCTAAATCAAAAACTTCACCCTCTTCTCTGGCACAGTCAATAATGGTGAAGGATTTGCAAGACATGATGGGAAATGCTATATCTCAAATTAGGGGAGAAATGAAAGAGATTTTAGAGGAAAATAACAAGATTCTGAGGCAAGAGATAGTTTTGGCTTTAAAAGGAGTAGCCTCTGTTCTTGAAAAGCTGAACTCTCGTGTAGAAGAGGTAACAGAAAAAGTGGAATTGATGGAGGGAAAATTTGAAAGCATGGAAAAACAGATGGAAAATTTTCAAGATGAGATTCTTATGCTTCAATATAGACAAATGGAATATGCTTTAAGAATCAGAGGCTTGAGAGAGTCTGTGCATAGAGATCTGAGAGAGATGGTTGCAAATGACTTTGCTGTGATTTTGAATAGAGAAAAAGAGGAAATACTTAGTGAAATTGAAAAAACATTTAGAGTTAACTCTGTGGTGGCAGAGCAAAAGAATTTGCCAAGAGATGTGGTAATTTATTTTGGGAAAAGATCCCTGCGCAACGAAATTATACAAGCTTCTTATAAGAAGAGGTTTCAAATTGCTTCACAAGATGTTATAATTTTAAAGGAGATCCCATCTAAAATTCTAAGAAGAAGAAAGGAGTTTGCTTTTTTAGTAGATGAACTTAAAAAGAGGCGAATCTTGTTCAGACGGGATGTTCCGACTGGAATGGTGGTGAGTTACCTGGGGATACGTTATAGACTTAATACTGTTTCTAAAGCAAAAGACTTTTACACTTTGGTCCTGGGGGTATGTTCATCGCCATCTATTACGTTTGAAGTTTTGGAAGAGAAGAAGGTAGAATTGCAGTCTGAAGAACCTATATTTATGAAAATTGGGAATTCTCAGTTCGAGGGGCCTCAACAAGTTGAGATGGAGGAGCAGAGGACAACCTGTACAACATATAACAGTAAAGAAAAGGAGCAACAGAAGAAGGTTAAGGAAGCCTCACAAGTGTTGGTTTCTGAATCTGTGGGAGAATTCGAGGGGCCTCAACAAGTTGAGATGAAGGAGCAGAGGACAACCCGTGCAACATATAAACGTAAAGAAAAGGAGCAACAGAAGAAGGAGGTTAAAGAAGCCTCACAAGTATTGGTTCCTGAGTCTGAGGGAGAAGCAAGATTTATAAACTTTTTGGAGCTACCTTTAAGGGCAGATTTCAAAGCACTTCTTTCGAGGTTTATGAATAAGAGAGACTGACAAGGAATGTGTTTATTGTGGATGGAATTGGTTATTGGTAAAGATTTAAAAATGTATAAGGGAATTTTAATGTTTTAAGTAATGTTTAAATTTGTGTTTTGGTATTAGAAAAAGTTTAGAGTATATTATAATGTATTTAATAATTGTAATTATAAAAAAAATTTCTTTGGTTTTTCCTTTTTTTTCTTTTAGTATTATTATTTTTAAGAGAAGATAATTTGTTTAATTTAATGCATTTAGATTTGTTTAGGATTTATATGTGTTTTAAGGTTTTTTTTTTTTTTTTTTTTTTTTTTTTTTTGATAGGAGAGAAGATTATGGAGACCAAATGAAAATTTTAGATAAGAAGTTTAAGTTTAGTAATTTAAGGATTATTCAAAAGGGTATTTAGTTTTAATGGTATAATAAATGTTTATATGTTTATTTTTGTGTCTTAGGATAAAGAAAGAGGGAGAGATTAGATTTTATATTGTATGTATAGATATCTAAGGAGTATTTAAAGGAACATTTTGCTTTAAATATGTATAAGGGAATTTTAATGTTTAAATTTGTGTTTTGGAGGGAGTTTATAAAGAATGATGGATAACAATATAAGTATGATATTAGAAAATGTTTAGAGTATATTATAATGTGTTTAATGATTGTAATTATTATTTTTAAGAGAAGATAACTTGTTTAATTTAATGTATTTAGATTTGCTTAGGATTTATATGTGTTTTAAATTTTTTTGAAAAATTTTAACTAAGCCTGTACTCAGCTCTGGGAAGGTTGGGGGAGGGTATGGGAGGTTTGGGGAGGTGGGGGAGGGTGTGGGAGGGTTGGGGGGGGTTAAATAGAAAGCAAAGCATTCCACACTGTTTGATGAATTCACTTTTCATGCAGCTGATCAGCCATTTCTTTCGTTGGTTTAACATAATACAACCTGTGCATTATTTGAATGTTATTCACATGAACACTATTGAAACTATATTTCTGAAACTGCAGATGGTGTGCCTGATTGAATATTTCATAATATAAAATAAAAGACAAGCCTGATAACACCAGAAATAACATCTTCCAATTCTAGTAGCTGCAATGTTCCAGTTTTCTCATGACACATAGGCTGATTTGGAGAACCTGACTAACACTATATAACACTGTCCCTTCCTACTTACAATGACCTTTCCTTTTCAATCAGTAAACTTGTTTTATTTATGGCTAAAATTCTAAAGGATTTAAATTGTTCAAGTCCTAAAATGGTATTTGATATCTGCCCTGCATTGAATAAAAAAAATGCTGCTAAATCCAGATTAGACATAAGTACAGTCAAAAAGCAGACCAATGAATTGTTTATGGTTTTGAGGGCATTTCTGGAAGAAAAAGGAAAATATTAATCTCATAAATATATACATAAATAGTTTTTCTAAATTCTTTCAGTACTTGGTCTTGCTTATAACCATCTCTACCAAAATTTTTTTACAATACAAGAATTTTTTCTGGTCTACTGCTAGGAATATATCAGCTACTCTTTCTCGCTCTCGCTCTCCCTATTATTTTCTCTTATTTGATAACAATACTATTCTTAGAAATGGTTTTTATTTTGCCAGAATCATGTAAGTGTCTATGCATCTATGAGTACATCTGGGCAGAGATCATAGAGGTCTTCCTGAGAAGGCAAACTATTCATCTTTCAGAAATGTGGCTATGAGATAATCCATACCTACTCCACTTCTCTTTCTTCCCAATGTGCATTAAGAGCTTCTGCTTCCTGAACGCACTCACTACATAAAATAAAATAAAGTTTCCCTACAGCCCTACATCTGGAGAACTAGCAGGATACAATGGAGGGGACTCACTGATATAACAGAGGACATAGCCCAGAGTGGAAAGGAGACATGAGGGCTGGTAGAGAATATGCTTCTATTGTCAGACGGTAACTTCCTCTCCCACTGCAGTCTTGTTCTGCATCTTTCAGCTTCTTCTTTCTGAATGGTCAAAGCAAATAAGTTAGAATATTAGTCACTTTGTGGGATCAAATAGAAGCATCATTTCATTTTAAATCATAGTTTCAAACTTCTAGATGGAATTTATTTGCCAATGGAGATATTTTTCAAGTTCTTTACAAATTTTGCCTTGTGTTTTTCATCCATATTTCCCAGGGGCACAAGTACTGCTTTTGGTGAACTGGATCAAAAACATTCTCCTCAAATTCTGACTGGATTGTGACCTCAAGATCTGGCTAAGGAACACTCTCTGATTCTATTGGTTCTACCTTCCAAAATAGACCAGTTGCTGCTTAGAAAGTAACCTATATTATTTTCTATAAGGATATGAGTCATGCATGGTAGAAGAAAGCAGACTGGGGATAGCAGTTTGTACATTGACATACTTAGTTAACAGATGAGACATAAGCACAATGCTATGGCAATGTGGCTGAGTCCTAAATTACCTAGCATGACTAGAATAATCCATAGTTGCTAGGTCATGCATTTTGCAACAGGTATCATGGGTTTTCTCTGCATTCACTAGCAAGATGTCAAAACAATAATATTGTTTTGCTAACAAATGAAAAGTGCAGGCCTTGATGCTGCATTCAGAATGATGCAATCCAAATTGAATTCCAAGTTATGGCTTTGTAAAATACCTTTTATTTCTGGATAGATACAGCAAAACTTGATTACAATTACAAATTTCTCATTTTTAAAAAACTTTATTTATTTGGTAAAAAAGCAAACACTTTCAAAGAGGAGGATGTTTTTTAAAAAAATGAACTAGGAGTTTCCTTCTCCAAACCTGCATATATAAGTCAACATTTGCACTTTTCATTCGTTAACAAAAAAAGAACTGAAAAGCAGAAACAGGCATTTGGAAAAATGGTCAGAATAGTGATAACTAGGGAAAAAAAATTGAAGGATAAAGTTTGAAGGAAGGCTTTAATTCAGCTAAAATTCTGTCAGGCCACCTTCACAGCAGATTTATGGATCAAAGCTGTGATGAATAAAATAAAATCAGAAAGCTTCAAAGTGCTTCACTGATTTAATAGTTTTATTCCTACCTCTTGGATTATACAGAAAATACATAACTTGGAACTTCATATCTGTATATAAAGAATGCTAAAGGGAGGGTGACTAATGTAATTGGCTCTAAAACATTAACATGACTAGTCATCCAATGAGTTTATCAATTCATTAAATTCTCTGCCTACCAGATGTCTTCTGGTATGCCAAGACTAGCATTACTTTGGGCTTCACTCAACATCTTTAATATGGCTAGCGACAGACTTAAACATTGTCTTCTGTCAATATAATACTGATTCTGCCATTATGACTTGGAATTCAATTTGGATTGCATCATTCTGAATGCAGCATCAAGGCTAATCAGTCCATTAGGTCAGGGGCAGGTTTACATTTCTTCACAATGATTAAAAAGATGCCAGACTAAATTTACAGACTCTCACCTATCCATTAATGGTTTTCAAGAATAGGTGGCAGGCAGACTCTAATACCATTTGTTCAGAGACTTCTTCCTTCCCTGTGACCTGCCTGACATAGGACACTGAATTTTAATGTGCCAGCCTACCTCTGCTGCTTTAACCAACTCAGATATAATACCGTAAATGCCGGCGTATAAGACGACTTCCACGAGCGCTGAAATCGGCGCCAAAGACGGGGGTCGTCTTATATGCCGAGTCATCTTATACGCCGGAAATACTGGTAGTTTCCGGCGTATAAGATGACGTTCTAGGAATGCGGCCCGGCTATAAAGACGGGGGTCGTCTTATACGCCGGGTCGCCTAATACGGCGGCATATACGGTACATATATAGATCAGACATGAGAGAAAAAGAGAAATGGGGGTTGAGGAGAGATGTTGGAAACACCCACTAAGTCCTACCATTAATGAGCTGGGTCATTCCCAAGAGATCCAAACTTCCCAGGTAATATTATGAGTTTTTAATATATGTAGTAGTATAAACATTTTTAAAACAAAAAAGCACCTGACACCACTCCATAAGGAAAGTCAGAGGTCATTCTTCACAGGTTTTGACCTAGAAGGCTTAGAAGACCTAAAATCTAATTATACTGATTTGTCCTGGCCAGGCTAGAGCCCCAGCAAAACCAGCAATAAGGAAAGCCTTTCTGGGAGGATCAGAGCTTGCCAACCACTCTATCAAATCTTCTGGGACAGGAAACAGAATACCTGTCTATACGGGCAAGTCATTCTTCAGTGTCAAGCCTGGCATTCCAGAACAGCAAATGGATCAATAAGAATCCATTTTAGACTGTTTTTGATTTTAAAAAACCTGAAGTAAATAAAGACAACTCATGATCATGCTTGACAGTTTATAGGGTTTTGTGCTGTTTTGTGCTGTTCTTTCCTCATGTCTACTATCTCTGCCTTAAAAAGATATGTGAAAACCATTTTTTATAAATATCCAATTGAAAAAGGTGTGAGTAATGTTCGGAGAAAAGTTACTATTCTTACGGTTTTCACATTATTCTACCAAAACCCGAAGTGTTTGCAGACATTCTAATCTTTTCCCGTTTTATCCTGCATTCAAATGTCTATTCAAATTGAATTTTCCCATGTTACAGTAGTTTATTCTCAAATCTCTTTTTAATAATATTTTTACTGAAGTTTAAAAACATTTTTTTTTAAAAAAAAACCACTACAAAGAAAATTCTAAACAAGTGCAGACAGAAAAAAGAAAAAAGAAGCTGAAAGGGGGAAAATACATAAAAAAGAAAAACCAGAAGAAAAAATAGAGAAAGAAATTACTTTCCCTTTCATCAAAAATCTTATGTGGAGCTGCCAGAAACAATATATTAAAAACTTCAAATGGTGCACCACAAATTAATTTTTTATCATCTGCTCTTTATCTCCTCTTAATCTGAATACCAGAATTTTCACTTTCACTTTTCACTTTCTTTAAAAATGCAGTATCTTATATCTTTCCTATAACTTATATATAAATTTTTTTTTAAAGATTCAGTCCTAATTAAGAAAAACATTGTTCCAAAATATCTTTGAATTCTTCAAAAATTAAAATATTTTTCTCCATTCAATAATAGTAGGCCTTCTCCTTTAATTACAATCTTTTATTCTTTCTGGGTGCCTCTAGTAATTAGCCTTGAAGGTCTTGTCTTAGTCGTGTGTTTTTCTCTCATCTAGAACATCTCCCCAGGAAGATATTTCTTACACTGAAAGTCTTCATATATTTTAATAAGTTTTTAAACAAGCTTCAGGAAATATTCTTATAATTATTTTAAAATCTTATTTCCAGTCAATCTTGTCCCTTAATCCATTTAAAAGCTTTCCAAACGCAACATTCCAATTCACTCTTTTACTATTTTCTTCCCAAAATTTTTTTAATTTTTAAACTTACATAAAACTTCTTTTGCTGCAGATTGAAAGAAAATCACTCAGTCTAATAAAAACTTGTCTCTATGAAGGTTTTTAATAACCAAAAATCAATTTACAACTTATTTTCAATAAAAGGGATTAAGGAAGGAAGAGGGTGAGCTAAGTGTCCCTTTGAAAACCCTGAACCATGGCTTTGGCAAAGCTGTCTCTGAGTTTGAAACCCAGCAGAAACCCCTAAATTTACAGTCTCAATATAGGCACATCTGTGTGGAGCCCTATGGGCAATTCTCTCCTTTATCTGGAGAGGAATTCAACGAAACCATCCCTTCTCCTGTTCCTTTTTCTGCTTGATCGTCAGTCAGCTCCATTCCTCACAGAGCTGGCTTTAGTTTGCAATTGCTTTTCCAGAAGTCTTTTATCCTCAAATCCCAAGTCAAAGACTCAGATCAAATCATGCCTTATTTTATTTGAATCAGGCTGATTTTCACAGAATAGCTAGCAATAATACATGTAGCTTTGGCATAAATTACATACACCATACATTATATCTTAGCTATTAAAAAGTGCATGAGACTAGCTCTTTTTAAAAATGTAAGCTAGGAATCTGTATAGTGACTTGTTCAGAGAAACATCTGTTCCCCTTGCTCCCCTGATGAATGCCAGTATGACTCTGAGATATTTCTGATTGAGCAATTGCCAAAAAGTACTTAAAAATGATATTAATAAATGTTAGGGAAGACAAACCAGGAATAAGAGCTGTCCTATGACTGAAGAGAGACAGTTTCAAAATTTGATATATAAATAAAATAAAATAAATTATTCAACTCTACTCCTTGTTACACAAGAAATAGTCCTGCCAATTCAATGTTGTACACATTCCATGTATCATAACAGGAAGGACAAACATGTAAAATGAAAATAGGTCTGTCTTCTTGAATGATTATTGAAACAGAAACATGTTATGACTTAATAAATTGTTCTCCAAAGTTATATAATAAATTGCACCAATTCAGCCTATCAATTTCAGCTAACACTCATCAGTAGAAAGATGTATTATTTCTTGTACTTTGAATTTTCTTCTTGATTTAATACATACTTGATCAGAGCTATGGAAACTATGAATAAACAAGTTCTTCTAAATTAGTCACTCCTTCTAAAGTGATAAAGAACATTTCCACCACATAACTGAGAGTTTAAAAAGAAAGATATGTCAGCCATGGATATTTATCATTTGTATTTCCCAACAAAGAATTTCTCACTGTTCCTTACAGTTGTACTGTTACTACTTAATGCATCCAATTTGTGGTTGGTGAATTATAATTCAAGTGGAAATTGAGAGAAGCAGTGGGTACATTGTCTTTTAACTAAATGCAGAATACTATTATACAGATAATGCATTCCCCAAATGCATTTTACATTTTGCATAATAGATATCCAAACTATAATTTGAAGGCATCATAGTATCATATGCACAGAACTCACAGCATTTCAAGCAGTAAAATATAATTTTAAAAAATAAGCAAAAGTTCATAAGATTTGACAATGCTGACACTCAAAGCAAGATAGGATAACTCTAACCCTTGCTCTGTAATAAGACCTGGGATCTCTTCAGACTCTTTGGAGATTTCCACTATCACATAAACATTTCTGCTTTAGGGATTGCACAAGGCTTTCTTGTGGGTTGCAGGTACCGCATACCATGATATCAATCTTTCTACCATTTCTCTTTCAGTTAGGTAGATCCAGAAAAAGGGTGTGAGAATTAAACTGAGAACCAACATTTTTCAGGGAAGAAATACAATAATTGATGAACTACAAGTCCATACATCGCAATGCAAAAAAAAAAATCTGCTAAAAAATATAAGATGGACAGAACAAAAAGCATTAGAATTAAACTACACTTCATCCTAGTATGCAACAGTATGCAATAAATATTGTTTTTCTAGACACTCTATGTCACTTATGTAACATTCTTAAGCCAGGTTAATCCTATAAGGCTGAATTAGCTACTTCAAGTTGAGTACAAATAGTCCTCAATTAACAAGTGACCAATATTGCCATTGCTAAATGGCACACTTGTTAAGCATAACTACTAGTGAAATGCTGCTTAGCAATGGCAATTTTGGCACTTCCACTCTGGGAAATCACTATGGATCATTAAGTAAAGATGTCAAATGGTCACCATTTGTGACCTCCTGCTGCCTTCCCAATTGACTTTGTTTGTCAAAAGGCAACAAAGAAAGTCACAAATGGCAATCACATAATTACAGGACACTACAATGTCAGAATCACAAGCTAGACATTGAATGGCAAGATCACAATCAAGTGACCATGGGGTTGCTTTTATTGGCCAGAACTCCAAGGATCAGGCCTAAATACCACTCATTCAGCACTGCCACCAATTCTAACAATCTCTGAATGTGTGGTCATTAAACGAAGATCATTTATATTTGGGCATTGTCAAATTTCAATAGAAGAAACCTGGCAATTGGTTAAAAAAAAATTAGTAGTCTCAATAGGTTCAATGAAATTGAATGGTTCTACGGATCTTTTAGAATTTAATCACCAGCCACCCTGTCCACCAAACTTTGCAATAAATATGTGAATATTTATTATAGGTACAAGGTAGTTCTAAATCAGGGATAGGCATTTTGCAGACCAAAGGGTAGGTGCATACCTATCTAATTTCTGCAGCTCCCAGAGCCCCTAGGCACACCCTTGGTTAATGCAAATGAAATTCATTTGTAAATCATCCATTTTCAGCAGTATGGTTTTTATAGTATGGAGGAAAAAAAGCTAAAAGAGGGGTAATCAGTCTCTTCAAGGTTTAATGACCTCTTTTGCATTCAGATAATTCCTCAACAATTGAAAAATGGCTAAACAAATCAACTTCCCCTCTATTAAGGTCACACTTCACCAGTCACATCTCCTGTGTTCCCTTTGGCTGGAGCCAGCTTAAACTGCCTTGTAAGAGCCAATTGTTAAATTTTGTGAGCCAACTGAGAGCAAAGCTGAGCGACTGCATCTAACACACCAGTCATCTCTTCCCCCCTTTCTTTCTTCTCCATTTCACATGACTTAAATCACTTCCGTTATTTTAGTCTGAAATAAGTTTCATGGGATTTATTTTTAAAATAATGCTATTTTACAATATAAATATTGTAAAATATTGGTCATTTGATAGAATAAATCTATAATCAATACAGACAGTAAATGAGTATTTTTTATGAATGTATTTCTATTTTTATATTTTAACTGACTTTCTAGTCAATAAAAGTACAAGACCAATAATTTTCATACCTTAGTACCAATCATATTTTTTTCATTATACAGAACAAACCACAGTTACCAGATTTACAACATACAGTAACTATCATAACATACAGTAAAACCAAAATAAAAGCAATAAAATTGTATCTTAATATAATCATAAAAACATAGTGCCAAACCCAAGTTAGTAACAGTAACTATTAAGCTACAGATGCCCAAAGCAAAATTTTCCCGCTTCACAGCATAAAGAATTCTCAAGAAGGTAACACTCAGACTTCTGCTGGGAAGCTGAAGGGACCCATGAAAGAGAGAATACATGGTCAGCTGATAATTCTGCAAATACCTGGAAGCCAGCCTAATAGATTAAAGATTAAAACTAGACTCTAAATTGTACTTATCAGAAACTATCAGAAATTGATGCAGTGCCAAACATGAGAATATTATGCAGCTATAGAAGCTCTCACCATTAGAATGTGGGCTGCTGTATTCTGTACTATTTGCAATTTCCAAGTAGTTTTCAAGGACAGCCCTATATGAAGAATATTGCAATAGTCCACAGCAGTGGGATAGGGGCATAAATTACCGTATTAGTCCCAGGACTTGCTGCACTGGGTATGGTTCAACAGTTGTACTTCCCAAACCTGGATAAAGTCTTCCACCTCTGAATCTAGTAGTAGCCATGAATTAGGAGAACTCCCAAGACAAAGATCTTCATGGGGAGTGACACCTCATCCAGGCTAAAAACTGGAGTGGGGCTTTAGGTGGTTGCTTGACAGCAACATTTCCATCTTGCCAGAATTCATCTTAAGTCTTTTAATTCCATCCATGCCCCCATATCCTCCAGTTTCTGGCATGAGAAATTTAGCTTCTCTTGCCTGGCCTAGGTTAGAAATATATAACTGAATATTCAAAGTATTGGTCATTATCTTTAAAGCTTTTTATGGCAAGTATCTGAGGAGCTGTCTCACCACAATGGAGACTAGTCCATCCCACTCTTTCCAGTGGAAGAGGCCTATTTCAGCTGGTGGGGTCTAGGAAAAGAGGCTTTTCTGCTGTGTTCCTGCCATCTAAAATATTCTACCATGAGAGGTAAAGTCTATCCCCACAGTCCTTTGGGAAGAGCTTGAAAAGGTGGCTCTACTGGTTGGCCTGGGACCTGATAGGGGCACACAACATTGTGGGTGGATGACAGGGTAGAGAAAAGATCCCCACCTCCATGTCACACCCATCCTCATGGTTTTTAGCTTTTTATTTAAGCTTTCTTAATTTTAACTGTTTTGTATTCTCTTTTTTGATGTTTTTATTATATTGTAAGCTGCCCAGAGTCACTGTATCAGTGAGATAGCTGGCACAAAAAATTAATAAATAAATAAACCACTCCCCCCAAAAAAAAGATTGGACACAGGATAGTGCTTGATCAAAATTGTTGACGCTAGGGAAGGTCTTCTCAGAAGAAGTCACATCTCACTCCCTTAAAGGCATTGAGTATGACTTGTTACCTGAAAAAATATTTAATTATTTTCTGAATCCAGCTGTTTATACACATATACAAATAAAAACAAACTACCTGGAGCAGCCAAAATGAGCATGGATCCAAACTACAGATAGTAGAACTTGTGGCAAAGAGCTTCCTATCCACTTCATTAGAATCTACAGTCAAAAGTGATTGAAATAAACAACCATGTTACTAAATTAACAACTACAGTGATTCACCTAACAATTGTTCCAATAAAAGGCTGAAAATGGGGCAAAACTCACTTAACAACAGAAATTTGGAGGTCAGTTGTGGTAGTAAATTGAGGACTACGTGCATTTTTATATAAGAGATTGACAATATGTGGCACTCTAATTATTGACCTTTGTCAATAATTGAGCTTTCATTATTTTTATTAGATAAAGATGTATAAATTAGATGTTGTAAGAACATGAACGATGGGAAAATTTTGTTCCTCAACCTCCAAATTCTCACCTCTTCCTACATTACTTTGATTATAAAACCTTCCACTCAGCACCAGAAAATTTCCAATCTAATAAATTGTACAAAGGAAGTTTTGGACCAATAGGTTTCACGTTCCATTCTTGAACAGGAGAACATTGGAGAAAAGATCTTTCCTCCCTTTGTTTGTTTTCCTTCAGAAAATTCCTTTTTTAGGAACTTTCCTCTTCCAAGGATACAGCTGTAGATGTACCTTCATAAAAGGACACATTTGAGATCAATAATTGGCAAGAGAAAGTTAGGGAATAGAACAAACTACAGTTAGGGAAAGTTTAAGGATACCCCCTCTATTTTTTTCCTTTCTCAAAACAGTTCTGTGCTTAAAGTTGCAATTAGCTGAGGCTACTTCTCATTAAAAATAAAATAAAATAAAACTTCATTGGATACACTTGTGTGCTCTATCTACTTTGCCCATTCATTAAAAAAAATTTCACCCTGTTGCAAACTCAACTGTAATTTATTCTGCTCCATATATCAGCAATAAAATTACTCGATCTATTCTGATGCTAAAACTTTTATTGTTGGGATTGCTTGACAACCTGTGCCAGACTAAGTTTAATATTTTGTATACTATCATCTCAAAGCATAATTCATCAGGACCAATATAATTTGCCTTCCAAAAAGCAGAACAAAGCACCGATTTGTTTTGAAATACTTTATTATCCAACAAAGCTTCATGTAACTGTGCATTCTTAACTGTAGGCATTCACTACCTTGGCTTGAAAGTGAAGTTCCAAATTACAGTAGCAAGCAACAATCAAAGACAAACTGAAATTAAACAGGTAATTTTGTGGTTTGGGCCCACAGAAGATACAAATTATGTAACATTTGTAATTTAAGACTCGCTACATATTGCAAAGATATAATTAGAAGCCTAATGTAGCATTTAAGATGACTTGCTTAGGTTTTGTGTATAAAATACCTTTCCTATTCATAAAGCAAAAGAAAAATCATATTGCATTAAATAAATAGGTCTGTCTTGTTTCCTATAGAAAGCAACCAGACATTTTGAGAAAGTCCATTGATATAGGGTAAGAATATATTAGCCTTCTCCCATAGTTGGCCCATAGTAGAATCCCTTAGTATTCTACACATAGTACTTTTCTTTTAAACTAGGATTTGGAACTGATAGTTATTGTGTACCCACTGCAGAGCAGTGTGGTTTGGAAATGATAGTTATTGTGTACCCACATGCAGAGCAATGGGGTTAAATATCTCCACAATGAAAAGCTATCCCCCTTTCCCACTCAAGTTTCCTATTGTTTAAATGTTGACTTTGTCTTCTAACAACACTGAATGATTGGACTTTGACATTTAGACTTCTTATAATCTGTAGAGTCTTAAGGTTCAAGGAGGAAAAAAAACATAGGGTATTTACTAGAGGCTGAAATAAATATGTTCATTAAAAGAGAACTACTGATAAATACCAAATAGACGGCAATCAGAAGGCAAGGCACTGGAACATATGAGAAATGAAATGGAATAAAAACTATAAAATTATATGGGGAGTTTTTACAGCCACTGGAATCAGCAGTAGTGCTATGGATGAAGTTACAAATTCTCGTTGGATTTATATATAACATTAGCAATTAGAGATGGTGAGCTTGTCAGATGGAAAGCTGACAGCCCAGGTTCAAGACCCAAGTACTGCATGATAGGGATGGACTTCTGCCCTGGCTCCTGCAAACCTAAAGTTTGAAAGCATGCAAATGCAAGTAGATAAATAGGTACTAATTTAGTGGGAAGATAACAGCATTCCTTGCACCTCGGCGTATAGTCATGCTGACCACATTATCATGGAAACATCTTCAGACAACGCTGGTTTCCTTTTTTTTAACCCACAATCATTTTTTTCTTCTTTTCACTAAATGTGTTATCAGAATACAATTAAATTTTGGGTTAAAACAAGGTTCCCTGCTCAATAGAAAACTATGAACTTATATAGTTGTAACTATAATTAAATTTTAATTAAATGATCTTTGTTAATCCAGTCTATATAAATGTAATGGAAATTATGTTGTGCCTCAAAGTCTTTGACAGTAACAGATGAGTATTCAGTTCAAATCACATCTTGATTTAATTCATTTAATTAACTCTTTCCCCCCCAATTCTAATACTTGAGAATATCTATAAAAATAGATTTATAGATTTAAAAGCTTTAGAAAAGCCTTAATATTATATGATGCTGAGTTATCTGTAGCTCAGCTCATTCTTCTGCAATCATAGAACTTCATCTTTTGTGACTGAGCTGATACTGAAATACATTTGATTGTTTTTCCTAAAGTGCTTAGAAAGCATCAGCAAATTTGATGATTTATTCTTAAACTGTGAAATGGAACCACACCGATGGAGGAGATGAATCTATGTAGGACATCCTGAGGTTTAATGCATTAATAGACTTAATGCATAATTAATCATTAGCCAAGGTTCTGCTGAAAAAAATTGCAAGTGAGATTTCAATAATACTGTCCTCTTGCTGATTGTAAAGGTGAGAGGACAACTAACAAAAAGTGAATTGAATACCAAAAAGAATAAGTAACACAGCCTAACTGTATTTGCATAATCACCAGCCTGTAGGAGGAAGAGGAAAAGGCATATGGCTGCAGGTTTATAATGAAAGCCTACATAATAGGAAAGTTTAGATCAATTAACTTGATAAAGGCTTTCAAAAGACCCTGCTTAGAATTTCACTTTTCTTTAGTCCTGTGCCAAAGTCACATTAGCTAGGACTTCTCGGTTTAGTTATTAGTGGCTTTTATTAGTGTTAAATGGAGTGGAAGATTTGTCCTTGGAGCACTAAGCAAAGCAAGCATATATATAATTAATTAATAGAACATAAATATAAACCAGCCAATATTTCATTTTATGTTCTATTATTTAAGTGTGCTGATGGATGAAATATTCTGTTTTTAAAGGAAACATTATATAGGAGGGGTTGATATCAACAGATTTTAGGACTGAAAGGTAAAAAGGGAGCAACAGAATAGTGGAAATTAGTGTTAGAGTTAATAGACAAAATTAGTCAATTACTGCCAAGTGTAATAGAAGATGTACATGACACGAGAGGTAAGATTTCATTCTGGTGACTTGTTTATTTTAATTCTTTCTCTGTATGGAATGCGGAAAGAAGGCATTTTTATTTTAGCCTCTCTTTTTTTTCTTTCAGGAATAAACTACCTTGAGCTGAGTCTCAAAACTGACACAAAATACTCCTGAGATCCTGGTAATTTGGAATCTGTCACACATACGACAACCAGAGTCCATTCAAGAAAAAAACATGGAAACACTTATCTGATATATTTAAACCCAATATTTTACCAGATCTAAATAAAAGGGGCTAAATGAGCAATGTCACTATATACTTTTGCATGTGATAAACATTCTGCTGCACTTTGATGTGCAGTAAGACCCAGTCACATGCCAAAAAAGATTTTTTTAAAAACTTGTATAGGATACTCTGTTTCCTCCAATATTTATTTGGCCTTTCATTTACCTCTTTCTTGCTAGCAGGAATAACTTGTTAGCAATTCAGACTGTACAGCCATCATGCAAGGATAATGTGAAAAAAATATAATTGGAATTCAAAAGGATTAAGAGTTCTCACCAGTCTCAAAAATCCAAAGTAGGTAGTATAGTGTTTCCCAACATTCTGGCTGGGGAATTCTGGGTGTTGTAGTCCATACATCTCAAAAGTTGCCAAGATTGAGAAACACTGATTTAGGACTATCAAATCTGGAATATAAAAGCTCATCATGATGTCTGATAGATAGCAGCAGAAAACTATTTCTCATATTTCTTCTGCAATGGTATTTGGGCCGCAAACATCTAGAAATATGTAATATGTTTCTAGATATCATTGGATGCAGACAAGAGTCAAATTTTCCAAGAAAGCTACACCACTAGAACATTGTCCTAACAGCATACTGCAGTTAGATAATTCCTTAAATATAAGAAGGCCTTATCCTCTGCCTGAATATCACATGTCTTGATATCTAGCACTAAGCCAAGCCACTCTTGGCATAGTTATTTAGCCTTCTGTTATTCCAACAGAAGAAGTATAAATTAGATGAACTCCAGTTCAAGGTCTGAATGAACAAGGCCATAGCCCAGAAGATCTAATACAATTTTCCTGCTCTTGCTTAGGTTGGGAATAGAATAGAATAGAATAGAATAGAATAGAATAGAATAGAATAGAATAGAATAGAATAGAATAGAGCTGGAAGGGACCCTGGAGGTCTTCTAGTCTAGCCCCCCACTCCAGAGTAGAACCTATACCATCTCAGAAAAGTGACTGTCCACTCTTCTTAAAAACCTCCAGTGATGGCACCCACAATTTCTGAAGGCAAGCTGTTCCACTGGTTAATTGTCCTCCCTGTTAGGAACTTTCTCCTTAATTCCAGGTTGCTTCTCTCTTTGATCGGTTTCCAACCATTGTTTCTTGTCCTGCCCTCTGGTGCTTTGGAGAATAATTTGAACCCCTCTTCTTTGTGTCAGACTCTCAAATACTAGAATACTGTTATTTTTTCTTTTCTTTAGACTGGCCAAACCCAAGTCCTGCAGCCGTTCTTCATATGTTTTAGTCTCCAGGCCTTGAATCATCTTAGTTGCTCTTCTCTGAACTTTTTCCAAGGTCTCAACATCTTTTTTGTAGTATGATGACTAAAATTGGTTGCAGTATTCCAGGTGTGATCTCACTAGGGTTTTATAAAGTGGTACTAATACTTCGTGTGATCTTGATTCTATGCCTCTGCAGCTGCCAAAAAGGCCAACACAGTGCTAGGTTGTTTTAACAGATGGATAGAATCAAGATCATGTGAAGTGTTAATACCACTTTACAATGCCTTGAGAAGACCATACTTGGAATACTGCATCCAGTTTTGGTCACCACAATGTAAAAAAGATGTTGAGACTCTAGAAAGAGTACAGAGAAGAGCAACAAAGATGATTAGGGGATTGGAGGCTAAAGCATATAAGGAATGGCTGCTGGAATTGGGTATGTCTAGTTTAATGAAGAGAAGGATGAGGGGGGACATGATAGCAGTGTTCCAGTATCTCAGGGGCTGCCACAAAGAAGAGGAAGTGAAGCTATTTTCCAAGGCACCTGAAGGCAGGACAAGAAGCAATGGATGGAAACTAATCAAGGAGAGAAGCAACCTAGAACTATACCATCTCAGTTAGAACAATTAACCAGTGAAACAACCTGTCTTCAGAGGTGGTGAATGCTCCAACACTGGAAGTTTTTAAGAAGAGACTGGACAGCCATTTGTCCGAAATAGTATAGGGTTTCCTGCCTGAGTAGGGGGTTGGACTCGATGACCTCCAAGGTCCCTTCCAACTTTATTATTATTATTATTATGGATCATCGCACAGTCAGCCAGATGTTCAGACTGGATTTCGCATTTTCTCTACCTATCGAGTCCTTACCCAGGACCTGGGATAGGCAGATGTGGATGTTTGATAGTATTACAGATATTGTCGCAGGATGGAAGCAGTTCCTAGTAAGGCCACCTTCTGCAATTGACTAATAGTGAATTTGTCAATGCCAATGGTGTTCAAGTGGTGCTCCAGTTGTTTTGGGATTGCAAGGAGCCTATTATTATTGGTACTACCCTTGTTTGCTTTTGCCACAGTCTTTCTATTTCTATTTGTAGGTCTTTGTATTTTGTTATCTTCTCCAGCTCTTTCTCTTCTATTCTGTTGTCTCCAGGCACTGCCACATCCATTATCCAGACTTTTTTGTCTTTCTTATCCACAATTGTTAAGTCTGGGGTGTTATGTTGCAGGTGCTTGTCTGTTTGAATTCTGAAGTCCCAGAGCAGTTTAATTTTATCATTTTCTATGACTTTCTCTATTTTATGATCCCACCAGTTTTTGCAGATCTTCCAATGCATCATTGTTGCTACTTTGTCATGTCACTGCTTGTAGTCAGTCTGTGGAATCTTCTTGTAACAGCTTACCAGGTGGTCCACTGTTTCTTCAGCTTCTTTTCATAGGTGGCACTTACTGTCTGTTGCTGTCTTCTCAATTTTGACTTTATATGCATTTGTCCTTAAGGCTTGGTCTTGTGCCGCCAGAATTAGTCCCTCAATCTCTTTCTTCAATTTTCCTGCTCTTAGCCATTGCCAGGTCTTGTTATTATCTGCTTTCCCAGCTATTTTTTTTAACATATTGGCCATGTAGTGCTTTGTCTTTCCATGCCTCTATTCTGTTCTTCATTTGGTCTTTCTTGTAGGCCAGTTTGGTCTCTCCAGTAGTCAGTAAGCCTTCCTGATATACTAATTTCAGTGCATCTTCATCATTGTTCTTCAGATATTCTTCCAAAGCCATTTTTTCTTCTTCAACCATCTGATGTACTTGTAGCATTCCACGCCCACCTATTTGCCTTGTAGATAAAGTCTATCAATGTCACTGCGTGGATGAAGGGCATGATTCATTGTCATTATTTTTCTGGTCTTCCTATCCATTGCTTTTAGTTCTGCTTGAGTCCAGTCCACTATTCCAGCTGTGTACCTAATGATTGAAATTGCCCAGGTATTGATTGCCTTTACGGTATTGCCTCCATTTTGTTTGGACTTTAAGATCTTCTTCACTCTCTTGATGTATTCACCTCTAATCTTTTTCTTGACTTCAGTGTGCTTGATGTTGTCAGCTTGAAAGATACCCAAGTATTTGTAGTAATCTTCCTCATCCAGACTCTTAATGTTATTTTCGTGGGGCATCTGGATTCTATTATTATTATTATTATTATTATTATTATTATTATTATTATTATTTATGCAACCCAGGATTGGATTAGCTTTTTTGGCTGCTGCTGCACATTACTGGCTCATAGTCAAGTGATCGTCCACTAGGACTCCCAGGTTCCTCTCACAGTTACTGGTTTTGAGCCAGGTGTCACCTAATCTGTACTTATATCTTTGATTTTTAAAAGTTATAAATGTAAAACTTTGCTTTTCTCCACATTAAAATTTATTTTGTTGGAGTGAGTTCTATTTTTTGAGTCTTTTTGAATCCTGAGCTTGTCTTCTGGTATTCCTGCCAGTTTAGTGTCATCTGCAAATCTGATGTGTTCCCCTTTTATTCCCTCATCTAAGTCATTGATAAGATATTGAAGAGTACTGGGCCTAAGATGGAGCCTTGTGGTACCCCACTGCTTATTTTTCTCCATGTGGATGTAGTACCATTGAGGACTATTTGTTGAGTACTGTTTGCCAACCAGCTACAGATCCATCTGGTGGTGATGTTGTCTATTCCACCTTTTTCTAGCTTACCAAGCAGTAGATTGTGGTCTACTGCTGTTTCTTTTTTTGCTGTCTCTTTCCCTGATTGACAATATGCAGGACATGGCAATATCTTTTTTTCCCCCATTTGAGTGCTTTCTGTCAGAAAACATGACAATATCTATTCAGAGACCTGGTAAGATACTTACAGAGAATCTAAAGACATAATGTAACAGTATGCAATAGTAATAATAATGTTGACATGTGTTTTTTAATTTCTTGTACTTACAGACTGTTTTAATACTTAGTAAAAATGATCCAATTTGCAGGTGTGCAAATTCACTGTTAAATCTCTCATTATTCCTTCTTTCATTTAAAATGTTTTTGAATTCACAGGATGTCTTTCTGATAATATTGTCTATATTGCTATGTCCTACGTAACATTTTGGTCACATGTGCAACAGTGGTATGTAGCATGCTCATGACATATATGATCATCTTACATGCATTTTGTTCTCAGCAATAGCTTATATGTAAGTGCAGCTATTACACTTCTCATCTTTGCATGGCTGCAGTTTATAGTGTGACCAAGAATTGGATTGTAATTCTAGCATCCAATCTCTACATCATTAAGAACTAGAAAAAAAGACCAGAGATAAATTATTTTGAATTTTGAATTCTGTTCTACAATATATATAAGCAAAAGCATTTTTCATACTTTGCTCCTAATTCTTTCATCTTATATAAAGCATTTAAGCATATCAAAACAGCTACATGTGTGCCACAATAATTTAATGGAATAGGTTGCTAGTTCATTTCAGCTTTTCAATCAAATTTTATCTTTAATGTTATCTAGATGTTTCTCACAGGTTAAATCAACTTGAGGGAACAACCTCATAAGATACTCACATTTATCTTTTTTGTCACATAAAAGTTCATAGATCAAGCCAAAAAAGACCCCTGGGAGGCATAATACATGCCCACAGTTAAAGGGTTCATGTAAAACATTTCAACAGTTATAAAAATTCAGTTTCTCAGTTTAGTTAGGTAGCTTGAGGATTTTCTTTTCCCTAAATGATCCAGGGCTCTAGTTCATTGAGCTCTTTACATGATACAGCCTGCATCCCCCGGAAGTTCCTTTGATTTATTGTTGAATAGAGTACATTTTTATGGTATATTTCAAGCAAAATGCCAAGCAGCAGGACACAATGGATAAATCACAAGGAAAAGCTTCCCAACTAAGGCAAAGTTTAAGAAAAGTGTTCCTTGCTCTGAATCCTGAGATCCCTAGTGTATCTCAGCTTATAAAGTCAAGTTTCCCTAGAGTTCAGTTTGTCTTCTAATGACTAGATGAAAATGTCCAAAATTCTGACTTGGTGGTCTCCCTTATACATACAGGTAGCAGCTATCTTACCTATGCTGATCAGTGCTGTAACAATTCCCCAGACTTATGATACTACCATTTTCGGCAAAGGGTCACAGGTGTCTCAAGAGTTCATAGCAACCTTGAATATTTACCAGTGTATGATCTGTAGTTGGGGGATATTACCCTCAGTCCTTTGTCAGGAGCAGATTACACCATGTTAAATTTGGGATCTTCTGTTGCTGTTCTCCATCATTGGTCTACCCCAAACATATGATTAATCTGGCTTGGTTTCAGGGGGACCTTGGAATTCTGTTTGGGGTGTTGATACATTATTCAACTGAGGCATGAATTATTGCTTGGAATGACACTGATTGAATTGTAACTCTGTGCACCTGTGTCCACACAACTGCAATCTATTTCTGGATTCTTGTGGATCTTCCAGATGACAAAGTGGCAGAAGTTATGACTAGAGTACTATTGGAGAAGAAAATAATGAATTTAATCAAGTCCAGATAAGAGCCTTTCTTAAGGATTACCTTAAGTAAGAGTGGTGGTGGTAAAAGTGGCAACAGGCAATTATTTCTCCACTCTTATGACATCCATTGACTGCTGGCCATCAGCCTTTTTCAAGGTAACCCAGTCCTTTTTCGGCAAGGAGGGGCTGGGAACATGCTCTTGCCCAGTTACTTGACATGAGTTTGAATCTGTTATTTCTGAGAAACAGGAGTCCTTGTGGCTGTTAGTTCCATGGCCCTCGTGCTCAGTTAATGGTTCCAGGGAGTTGATATATTGTTAGATCTATGCAATGATTAAAAAAACATACTTAAGAGAGGAGGTGGTCCTACTAGTTCTTACCGAGGTAATGGTGAAGAAGAAGAAGTCATTGCTGGACCCAACTTAGCTGGACAATTTTCATTCTATCTCCAACCTTTCTTTCTTGGGCATGGCAGAGAAGATGGGCATGTTACAGCTCTAAAGGCCTTGAAAAAAATGGACCATTTTCAATCTGGGTTCAAACTAGAATATATTACTGAGATGACATTGTTGTACTTGATCATCTAGGGAATATTTGGAGTGGAAGTGTTCATCCATCCTAGCCTTCCTTGATTCCTCAGCAGCCTTCAGTACCATTGATCATGATAACATAACATTCTAAATCCCAGGGCAATAAGAAATTACTTCTATACTGTTGTAAAGAAAAGGATCAAATGTGTCAACTTAGATACTAGAAATTGCACACATGAAGTAGCGTACTTTTTAGCTGTTTATCTCTGCAGCCAAACAACTGAAGTGCACTATTAAGTATAAAGATTCCAACTTCAAGTTCTGGAACAAAATGTGCAATACAATATTGAGATGGAAATATAAACACAGATTGGAAAAAATGTAACAATTTAGATCATCAAGTCCAACTCTTCACTTAGTGCTTAGTTTAGTTTCCATTTGAACACATCCAATGAAGAAGAGATCTCCACCTTTCTAGGTAATTGGTTCTTCTGTCAAACTGCTGCTATTACTTGAAATACTTTTCTAATATTCAATCAGAAACTGACTTCCTCTAATTTAAATCTATTATTCCATGTCCTGCACCCTTGAAAACAGCTTTTGATCTTCTTTTGTGTTACACTATTTCAGATATTTGAACAGTTTAGTTATATCCAGTCTGTCATGCTTAAGGCTAAACATTCCTAGTTGTTTATTCTCTGTTCATAGTTCTTATTTGATCAACCTTATTGCCTTTCTTTGAATTAGCTTTTTTTTCAGATTCCTTCTTAAATCATAGTGCACACAATACTCAAGGTAGGATCTAACTACTGCAGAATAAAGTAAAATAACTTTTTCATGTGATTTGGAAACCGTACCTTTGAACACACATCTGCCATTTTTGCAGTTTCAGCACATTTATTATATATTTGGGTAATAATAAACTATTACTCCAAAATCTTTTTCATAACTATTACCAAATCACACAGCTATGATAATAATAATAATAACAACAACAACAAAAACCCCCAATGAGGCACTACCTTGACGTGGTTGTGGGGCTTTTGTACTCTGAGGAAGATGAGAGCTATGCCAGAGGTTCAACCATTCAGCAGGAAAATTGAAGAAAGAGACTGAGGGACTAATTCTAGCTGCACAAGACCAAGCCTTAAGGACAAATGCAGTCAAAATTGAGAACACAGCAACAGACAGCAAGTGCCGCCTATGCAAAGTAGCTGAAGAAACAGTGGACCACCTGGTAAGCTGTTGCAAGAAGATTGCACAGACTGACTACAAGCAGCGGCATGACAAAGTAGCAACAATGGTGCATTGGAAGATCTGCAAAAAATATCACTTGCCTGTAAGCAAAAACTGGTGGGATCATAAAATAGAGAAAGTCATAGAAAATGATAAAATTAAACTGCTCTGGGACTTCAGAATTCAAACAGACAAGAACCTGCAACATAACACCCCAGACTTAACAATTGTCGATAAGAAAGACAAAAAAGACAAAATACAAAGACCTACAAATAGAAATAGAAAGACTGTGGCAAAAGCAAGCAAGGGTAGTACCAATAATAATAGGCTCCTTGGGTGCAATCCCAAAACAACTGGAGCACCAATTGAACACCATTGGCATTGACAAATTCGCTATTAGTCAATTGCAAAAGGTGGCCTTACTAGGAACTGCTTCCATCCTGCGACGATACTTGTAATACCATCAAACATCCACATCTGCCTATCCCAGGTCCTGGGTAAAGACTTGATACGTAGACAAAATGCCAAATCCAGTCTGAACATCTGGCTGACTGTGCGATGATCCATAACAACCCCCAATGAGGCACTACCTTGACGTGGTTGTAGGGCTTGTGTGCTCTGAGGAAGATGAGAGCTATGCCAGAGGTTCAACCATACTGGACATGTCACCCCAGAGGAGTCAGACAAAAAGTGTCTCTCCCATAAAAAATATGGTGAGACATAAATTTCAGAATGCCATACCGGCTCGGATGTCGCCCAGGGTAACAAGGTCCGTGCTAGATATTGGAGTTCCTGGATATCTGGTGAAAAATGGGTTACAGGACTCAGGACTGTTGGCTGAGCAACCAGGGCCAGCAGCTGCAGAACTACTGGAAGAAAAGGTGTTTACACATCACAGATACACAGTGATGGAAAACAAAGAAATAATGATCTGTTACTACAGATCAAGTCCAACAAGAAGAAGATATCTAAAAAAAAATGCACCAGTTCTGGAAAGAACAACATCCAGAATCAGAAATAACAGAACAGAGACTAGCAGATCAACGCCGATTTATAATACGAAATAAAGTATTCACAGAAACAGAATTGGACGAACTGCAAAGGTTTACCCGGGCAAAGAAATCAAAGCCTTACAAGAAGTAATTCAGAATGTAGAGGCAAACCAGGGGGAGTTGGCAGTGAAAGAATCCAGTAGAGATATACAACTGTTCTCATTTGGAAACCAGGAACCTCTTCCTCAGGAAGAACAAAACCCTCTAACTAAAGAAATAAAAGAATTGAAACAAAGAATAACTGAGCATCTAGAACAGCACAAAAACAACAGAATAAGGCTGTCTGCATTGAAGCTTGTTTCAAAGAAACAGCTGGCACAAGCATTAAAAGATGCAAATACTGCAATAGCAAGTATAAGCACCAATTCACTGCAAGAAACAAATCAACTAATGTACAGCACAGCTGCAGTTATAACAGAATACCTGGGATGCAAAATCAACAAAGAAGAAAAACAAACAAACAGTGCACCAGAAAAATGGAAGGTTAGACTAGAAAATAAGATCAGCAAGTTAAGATCACATGCAAGCAAGCTAGAACAGATGAAAGAAAAGAAGCTGAAGAACAAGAAGACCAAAGAATACCTAATCAAGAAATACCACTTAGAAACAAGGAAGATCAAGGAAGCACTGGAAATAATAAAGCAACAAATAACAGCTATAGCCAGGAAAATCAGTAGATATGAAGCTCGAATTGCAAACTATAGGCAGAACCTCCAATTTCAATCCAATCAGAAACGTTTCTACCAATCCATCAATGGAGAAACTGCAAGGAATCAGTCAGTACCTGACAAGGAAGAAACAGTGCAGTTCTGGAAGCAGATATGGGATAACCCAAAGAAATACAACAAGGATGCGGCTTGGTTAAAAGAGGTGGATGCAAATAAAACAGAAATTGAAATGAAAGAACTAGTAATAACAACAAAAATGGTAGAAAAAAGAGCAAGGAAAATCAAAAATTGGTCAGCACCAGGTGAAGATGAACTGCATGGGTTTTGGTTGAAACATCTAACTGTTATACACCCACTCATTGCCAAGCAGTTCAACAATATACTACAAGGAGGAGAAATTGAAAAGTGGCTAACAACTGGGAAAACCTACCTAATAATGAAAAATCCAGCAAAAGGGGCAACACCAGGTAACTACAGGGCAATTACCTGCTTACCAACAACTTTCAAATTACTAACTGCTGTGGTAGCTGATGCAGTGCAACAGCATCTAGTTGAAAACAATCTCTTTCCATCTGAGCAGAAAGGAAACCGCCCCAATAGCAGAGGAACAAAAGATCAACTCCTAATAGGCAAAATGATCTTGGAAAACTGCAAGAAAAGGAAAATCAACCTGAATGTGGCATGGATTGACTACAAAAAGGATTTGACTCTCTGCCACATGACTAGAAATAACAGGAGTCAGTAGAAACATCAGAAAATTTGTGCAAAGATCGATGGCATAATGGAAGACACAGTTGCAGATCAATGGTGAGAGACCGGGAGAGGTTAATATCAAGAGATGAATATTTCAAGGAGATTCATTATCACCATTACTATTTGTCATTGCACTGTTTCCTCTGATAACAATACTTAATAACTCAGGACATGGCTATCAAACATCAAAAACATCTGCCAGACTATCCCATCTCCTTTACATGGATGATCTGAAACTGTATGGAAAAACATCATCTGAAATAGAATCATTGCTCAACACTGTCCGTATATATAGCCAAGATATTGTAATGGAGTTTGGCTTGGACAAATGTGCCACACTTGCTATCAAACAAGGAAAAATATTGAAAACTGAAGGAATCAAGATGCCCCACAAAGATAACATTAAGAGTCTGGATGAGGAAGATTACTACAAATACTTGGGTATCCTTCAAGCTGACAACATCAAGCACACTGAAGTCAAGAAAAAGGTTAGAGGTGAATACATCAAGAGAGTGAAGAAGATCTTAAAAGTCGAAACTCAATGGAGGAAATACCATAAAGGCAATCAACACCTGGGCAATCCCAGTCATTAGGTACACAGCTGGAATATTGGATTGGACTCAAGCAGAACTAAAAGCAATGGATAAGAAGACCAGAAAAATAATGACAATGAATCACGCCCTTCATCCACACAGGGACATTGACAGACTTTATCTACCAAGGCAAATAGGTGGGCGTGGAATGTTACAAGTACATCAGATGGTTGAAGAAGAAAAATGGCTTTGGAAGAATATCTGAAGAACAATGATGAAGATGCACTGAAATTAGTATATCAGGAAGGCTTACTGACTACTGGAGAGACCAAACTGGCCCACAAGAAAGACCAAATGAAGAACAGAATAGAGGCATGGGAAGACAAAGCACTACATGGCCAATACATTAAAAAATAGCTGGGAAAGCAGATAATAACAAGACCTGGCAATGGCTAAGAGCAGGAAAATTGAAGAAAGAGACTGAGGGACTAATTCTGGCTGCACAAGACCAAGCCTTAAGGACAAATGCATATAAAGTCAAAATTGAGAAGACAGCAACAGACAGTAAGTGCCGCCTATGCAAAGAAGCTGAAGAAACAGTGGACCACTTGGTAAGCTGTTGCAAGAAGATTGCACAGACTGAATACAAGCAGCGGCATGACAAAGTAGCAACAATGGTGCATTGGAAGATCTGCAAAAAATATCATTTGCCTGTAAGCAAAAACTGGTGGGATCATAAAATAGAGAAAGTCATAGAAATGATAAAATTAAACTGCTCTGGGACTTCAGAATTCAAACAGACAAGCACCTGCAACATAACACCCCAGACTTAACAATTGTCGATAAGAAAGACAAAAAAGTCTGGATAGTGGACGTGGCAGTGCCTGGAGACAGCAGAATAGACGAGAAAGAACTGGAGAAGATAACAAAATACAAAGACCTACAAATAGAATAGAAAGACTGTGGCAAAAGCAAGCAAGGGTAGTACCAATAGTCATAGGCTCGTTGGGTGCAATCCCAAAACAACTGGAGCACCATTTGAACACCATTGGCATTGACAAATTCGCTATTAGTCAATTGCAAAAGGCGGCCTTGCTAGGAACTGCTTCCATCCTGCGACGATACCTGTAATACCATCAAACATCCACATCTGCCTATCCCAGGTCCTGGGTAAGGACTCGATAGGTAGAGAAAATGCCAAATCCAGTCTGAACATCCGGCTGACTGTGCGATGATCCATACTAATAATAATAAAGTTGGAAGGGACCTTGGAGGTCATCGAGTCCAACCCCCTACTCAGGCAGGAAACCCTATACCATTTTGGACAAATGGTTGTCCAGTCTCTTCTTAAAAACTTCCAGTGTTGGAGCATTCACCGCTTCTGGAGGCAGTTTGTTCCATTGGTTAATTGTTCTAACTGTCAGGAAGTTTCTCCTTAGTTCTAGGTTGCTTCTCTCCTTGATTAATTTCCATCCGTTGCTTCTTGTCCTGCCCTCGGATGCTGTGGAGAATAGCTTGACTCCCTCTTCTTTGTGGCAGCCCCTGAGATATGGAACACTGCTATCATGTCCCCCCTCATCCTTCTCTTTGTTAAACTAGACATGCCCAATTCCAGCAACCGTTCCTCATATGTTTTAGCCTCCAGTCCCCTAATCATCTTTGTTGCTCTTCTCTGTACTCTTTCTAGAGTCTCAGCATCTTTTTTACATCGTGGTGACCAAAACTGGATGCAGTATTCCAAGTGTGGCCTTACCAAGGCATTGTAAAGTGCTATTAATACTTCACGTGATCTTGATTCTATCCCTATTTAGGTATCTGATTTCTGTTTCCTAACTTTGCTTCTGTTTAGTTTCGTTCTGTTATCTTCAAAACATTAGTCCACCTGTCAAGATCATTTTGAGTTTTACTGTTGCATTCTAGGGTATGAGTCATCCAATTATTTTATATGCATGTATCCACTGCATATAAAATAAATAAATAAATGGTTTATTATCTAAACCATTAATAAAAATATTGAAAGGTACAGGTCTAAGATCTCACTGTTTTGGAGCCAAAGTCAACTCTACATTCCATCTCAGTTTTAAAAAGTTGGCAATTTATCCCCCCTTGGGGGGGGGGAAATAAGCACATTTTATTGGGTTCTATTTATATATGCCATGAAATATGTGATCCTTACATTAGCTATGATCCTGATTATTTTGCCATTTGGGACCAGGTATTTGTTCTCAATCTAACCTACAGTATATCACTTAATTGTTGATAGAATAATAAGAGATAGCGCCTAGTAAAAACATGGGATAAAGTTATTGTTACTAGAGCAGAGATCCCCAAGTTATTTAAGTTAGTAAGGAGTACAAGTTAAAATATTCAAATAGAACTGAGGAGATCTAGGCTCAATCCCATTGCCCCAAAATCTTCAGGTCAGTAACTATCAGATTAAATTGCCTCTCAAGAGGAGGATTAAATGGGAAATGAAAAACTATTCTGCCTTGAAGGCCCTGAGGGAAAAGTAAGATATAAATGTAATAAATAAAAAAGCAACAGCTGGTAAATGGATACAAAACATAGAGAAAAGGCTTTTCGCTGCATGTCTTTTATAGAAGCTAATGAAAACAACAAGCAGATGCTGCTTACATGGTGTGTTTTATTTTACAGTATTTGTTTGGTTCTTTGTTTGTATCCCACCTTATTATTTTTACAAATAACTCAATGCAGTGAACATATCCAACATACCTTCCTCCTCCTATTTTCCCCACATGACAGCCTTGTAAGATGCCAGTCTTGCCTGCTTTTTCTGCCCAACTGGCTGTCAACTGCCACCTTCTATCTTATGGCTTGCTCCCTCAAGATAATGGATGTGATGGCATGATTTCACAATCTCTTTGCTCATCCCTTACAAAAGGGAATTAGGAGCCATGTATTCTAGTTATCACCTGTGTGGTTGGTTTCCAGTTCTCTTTAATCAACTGTATCATCACTGATGATGTGCAACAGAGTAGCAAATACACACCTTGCTCCTAATACATTTCAGGTACAGTAAGTAAATGTATTTTCTTCGTAAATAAATGTTATTTCATTACCAGCAACCTCCATTAGAGTCTACCAGAGCATGAAATAGTTTTTAGAGATCAAGCTGTATGCTAATAAAGTGGGAGGGAGAACATTATTTAAGTTTCCAGAGTCAAAAATTACAGAAGAAATGAAGCACTACATTACAGTTTGGAGCACAAATATTACATTTTTTGCTTAGAATTGCTAAAGGACTTGCAAGTAATTCATGTCTGCAAAAAAATTAATGTAGTTTGGTTGCAGCTTCATTGTCCACCTAAACCTTTCATTTACTTTTAAATTTCTTGCAGATTCTTAGCAGAAAATAATTTGTGATGATTTTACAGCAGTATAAAATACAAAAAAATTGCCAAAAGTTTAAGATATGCTCAAATTTATCATTTCACATTAATGCTTTCACAGTGATTGTTTTCAATTATATATTGACATTTTGGGACACCATACTAAAATTTTTGGAACTGTTATTAAATCTTAATTCTTAAAGGTGCATAGAAATTAACTCCCATAATTAGAAGGTACTTTTCCAGAATGAAAAGAATGAAAGCTTGAACTTTTTGCAGAAGCACCTGCCTTCCATCACTGAGTTGTTTCTCCCCATAGCACATCCTAGTTCAATTAGAGCCATGCAAGTGGAAAGAGAATCCAAAGCACAAGGGCTGAGGAAATACAGTAAATAGAAGGTTCAACATCTAGTAATAGATCTCATTCTAAATAGGCAATTATGGCTCAACTTTTCTCTGGCAGCCCTGCTGAAAAAGAAATATCTGCTTTAATGGAATAGTATTTCAAAAACTCCTAATAAACTACATTGTTTTCATTTAATGTTTTCCCTTTTAGAGCATGCTTATTCACTGCTCTCAAAGCCAAGATGAAAATCTGAGGAACGAAGTATTCCTGAAGCCTCAAAGGAAGAGTATAATAACACTTGATGTAAATAATAATTGATTTATATAGAATGAGGAAATATCTATCATCCAAATGTTTTTGACAATAATTTCAAAATCGTAATTCAAAAGAATTACAATATCTAAGGCATGACAAAATGCAACTGAGAGAATTTCCAGCGGTGTACTTCAGTTATGAGTTTTGATTATGAGGTTTTAAATATGCCAGATTATTAATGTTACTTAAAAATATTAAAAGATGTCACATCATATACGTACTTTTGAGGCAAATGATTTGGAAAAAAAGTGGCAATGAAGTATTTTTAAAACATTCTCACTTCAAGAGAAGTAGGAAAGCAGATCACACTAAAGCAGTTGTTCTCAACCTGTGGGTCAGGACCCCATTTGGGGTCGAACGACCATTTCATGGGGGTCGCCAAACAAGGCTGTCCGCCATTTTTTTCCCTTTTCTTTGGCCATGCCCCTGGCACCCGGTGATGTATAAGTGGTTGGGGGTCACCACAACATGGGGAACTGTATTATGGGGTCACGGCATTAGAAAGGTTGAAAACCACTGCACTAAAGATTATACTACATATGCTGTAATATCTAATTATTTCTTACTCTAACAATATATAAAATTATTTTCCATTAAAACTGCAAAATTAATACTTTAATACAAGAACATTTGTCTTGATACTTCCTTCACCCACTCAAATTAACAAGGAAACAAATTGTTAATATACACAGAATGGGTATTAAAAGTTTATTGCACAAATACATTTCTCAGAGAAATGGCAGAATTCATGCATTAATCAACTATGAACTGTTAATGAGAAGGTTAAGCTCACAGCACGCACCCATTTCTTGACTATGTTAGTGATTTGGGTTTGATGTTTCTCAGCTGCTTTGTAATTTAACTTTTGTATTATTTGTAATTGTTTTTTATTTTAATTTTATTTTAATATGCCATGTAAGAATAGAATACAAACTTTACCCACATCATCTCCAGCTTAAAGTAATATTTTATTAAATTTGATATCAATGACCAAACTGCTTCCCCTCATTCTATCAGTGAATCCAGATAAATATGAGGTATTCCTATTCTTAGCCAAATTGGTTCTTTCAATCATTATACTTCAACATTTGCACAGCTATTCTTAGAAAGTCTGTTTAAATCTGTCCTGATTTGTATAGAACAGACTCATTCAAAAATTCTTTGGGCATAATTGATTTTATTTAAATTTTATTTTTATTAAAATTTTATAATTTTAATTTATTTCAGTTTTAGGAGTATTATTTTTATTGCTGTTATTACAATGGCCAATTTGAAAAATAAAAGAACTTAACTAGATATATCCTTCAATTGTGCTGGACACTCTGATCAAGGTTAATAGAAATGGTAGCAGCCCAAAACAATGGAATCTCTCCTGAAATAAAATAGTTTTCATTCATACATCATTCTAAACCAGTGGTTCTCAACCTTTTTAATGCCGCGACCCCCAACCGGTCATAAGTCGAGGACTACTCAACCGGTTGTAAGTCGAGGACTACTCAACTGGTGCAGCACCGTTTGCAGAATGGGACTTTTGGCGGGCTCAGCAGGGCAGAGACAGCCTGGACAATTCCTATTGGCTTTTGAAAGCCAATAGAATTAGACTCTATTCAAGAGAGTCTATTCTATTGGCTTTCAAAAGCCAATAGAATAAAAGGGAGTAGCACAGCTAAGGAAAAGGGGGAAAAATGGCAGACTGCGTTGTTTGGCAACCCCCGTGAAATGGTCGTTCGACCCCAAATGGGGTCCCGACCCACAGGTTGAGAACCACTGTTCTAAACCATAATGTGATTTACTTGGTTTTCTCAAGTATGATCTACCTATTAATTAGTGTAAAGTGCAAACTAGGTCATGATCTATTCAGCAAATTACGGTTTTAAAATTCCAGTTTGTTATACATGCACTGTATGTTGTATGAACAAAGAGAGACAAAACTATCCATGGAAAATTAGACTTAAATTTATTGTTTCAATATGACAATCTTATCAATGTGTCATTTTGTTAGAAGCAGCTTGCTTCATTGGATTCTGCAGTTTAGATTCAAAGAGAGCTTCTCACACAGCTCAAACCAATCCATTATATACATGTTTGCCAGCATGTGAAAATACCTAGGGCCTTGGTTGTTTAAAGTTCTTAGATCAGGTATTTGTTTTACTCCTTCAATGCTCATAATGAGCACTGCTATTTAACAAAAAGAAACTTCAGGGAGTCATCATCCCCTACTGAATTTACGGGCCTTTCAACACTTGTAAACAAAAACCAGTCAAACAATTTTTTTCTTCCATGTCTACATATTATTGAATTGATCCTGTCACCAACGTATTTGTGAGATAACATTAAGTAATCTTGAACAATATTAGTGCTGAAGTAGCATTATATCGCCTTAAGCCAGGCATGTCAAACTCATGACATCGTGCAACGTATCACGACTTTTTCCCCATTGCCGATGGGCACAGTTTCAGTATGATGCATCCGACCCATGGGCTGGCAGTTTGACATGCCTGCCTTAAACCAACAGCATCCAAAGGCAGCTGCCAGGCATTTCAAACCTGTTACATTTCACTACCCAGTACATCAGAGATGAAATCAGATGAGGCTTAAAAAGACACTTAATAGTCATTTCAAGATAATGCTGGTATTATCTGTTGCTATTCTATTATTGTCTCCCCCCGCCCAAAGAGCTGGTCACAGCTGGAACATGAAATGTAAAGAAAACAAGACACTTGAAATCATGTAACAGTAAAATGAACTAATAGTGCAATAGCACAACAATGAAATGTTATAACAGGCCTATTACCTTCAGAACAAATTACATGGAGGAATTTTGAAATCAGCTTTTGATATCTACACAGAAAAGAAAAGCAGGAGAAATCCTAAGTGAAAATGCTGCTTGTGACTCAGCTCTGCTTCTGATTTCTATTTTTTTTTAAAAAAAAAAAAATCCAGCTTGAGTTGCAATACAATGAGTGTAGGAGGAGGGTCATGAGAAGGAGCTTAAAAGAGTCTTGGAGCCAGACCCACTCCATTCCTGCTGTAGTAGTATAATTGGCAGGTATTTTTTCCACTGGCTGAAAAAGCCAGAAGGAGGATGAAAATAAATCTGATGGAATCAACCTAATGTTTTCTTTATAAAATGCTTTGCACACAAAATCAAGACATTATTTGGCTGTAAGCAGAACAGAAGTAGACATCAAAATAGGGATTGACGATAGGAGCAAAAAATTTCATGCCTCTGTAGATTTTGCAAAACATAGATATCTCTTTAAATCAGTAATGCAACAAAGACTTAGCTACTTCATCTCTGCACCATTTCCCCTTTCCACAATAAAACAGTACCCCAAAAGTTAATCATATTGCATCAGAGAAAGATTAGGGAACTTGAGGTCCACAAGATGTTTCAAAACAGTTCTCTCACAATCATAAAACAACCTCCTGGATCTGTACATTATCAAGATAAACAGCAAAGGAAACCAGGCTTGCCCATCCCATTATTTGTGGCTCATAAGAGACTCAAGAATCTACATATAAATCTAATCACTGACAACACATTTGCTTTATAGCAGTCACTTGAATTCTGTCTTACTGGATTCTTACCTTTTATATAATAAATGTTATTTATTAAAGTTTTTTTGTAGTATGCTAGGAAAAGCCAAGAGATGTTTTAAATCAATCTCCATTATAGGTAGTCTTTCACATGATCATAACTGTGTCTTGAATTATGATCATAAGTTATTGTTATAAGTCAATGGATTGCATGATTGGACTTGAGTTTTTGACAATTTTTGTGGTGATCATTAAATGAATACAGCAATTGTTAAGCAAGCACAATCAATCCATTTTCTCCAATAGGCATTTTTTTTACCAGAGATCAGAAGTAAATATTGGAAACTGGCAAAAAAAACTTTGCAAATCACAATGATATACAGAACGCTACAAGTGGCCATAAAGGCGAGTCAGTTGCCAAGTACCCAAAATGCAATCTCATGACCATGGGGGAGGTATGTGCGGTTGTGATAACTTCAAAAACAAATGTTAAGTAGCTTTGGGAACGTCCATAACTTTGAACGATCGTTGAACGATTGGTTGTAAATTGAAGACTACCTATAATCCCAACAAGCTTGACTAAATAGCAAGGAACTGTGGAATTTGTATCACTGCACTGAAGCATCATCTGTTTTTTTTTTTTTTTTGTCTTTAGAGAAATTCAATTGAGTAAGATTAAAATAAATAAAGTTATGTTTTCTAGGTATGATTAAAAGAAATTCCTTAACCTTGGAAAATCAGAGGTTATTTTTATATTCCTAGTTATAAAATTTTCCAGATAGTGCTGAATTTCATGTCCTAGTATTCCTCAATGATTAAGTAACTTAACGTTACTGGGACTTTTGTTCAGCATTTTATAGGGATTACAGTTTCTCATCCCTGTAATTTTTTTCAGAAAGCATTATTCAAAGAATCTCTTTTTTCTAGTACATATTATTGGTTCATAAGAAGAAGTATTGTTCTAACTTTTCAAACAAGTTTGTTTTCAGATCTTTGTACAGTGATATGTTAAAATGTTCCTTCTGTTGTGCCAGTGCTCAGCCCACATCCAATTATGGTTTTGGCTTTGCTGCATCTGTGTGTGTGTGTGTGTGTGTGTGTGTGTGTGAAAGTAAAAGGTTAGGCCGTGTAACATGGCAATTATGGACAAACATTTCTCTTTTAGAAAGGTGGAAAGTAACTCTTAACCAATACGCAAGGCATAGCAATTTATTGATTTGACTTCCAGAAAAGTGGTTCAATGTAAAAAAAAGAAAAGTTCAGATTTAGAGAAGCCAAGATTTTTGTTTTTAATGAGATTTAATATACCAAAAATAGTTTTAAAAACATGAAATTGATCTACTTTTTGAGAATACCATGGTAGTTTCACAAAAGTTATCTTTGTACAAACAGATCTGAAATAATATCAGAAACTCCAAAATCACAATTAAATGTATACACCTGAAATAATAGAAAATTACTATAGATCTGAAACACAGCACAGCTAAAATACTAGTTAACTTTTTTTCTGGAAGTAACATATTTAGCTACAATGTATTTAGTTTAGCAGCAATTGCTTTTTTGCACAAGATGCAGAAACTGAAATAAATTATTGGCTTTTGCTCTATCATCTCTCTGTGTGAGGAAATCCATTTCAACAGTTACTTTCACTTTCTAATAATCCTCACTTTTTGTTATGCATATTCCAGAACTGATAGTTTAACATGCAAGTGGCTTTACAACCATCAACTGTATGGCTAGTTTGTTGAGCCAATTTGTTTTCTACACAGTTAAGTTCATATCCCAAAACTTTCCAAATCTATGAAGTATACCTTCCTCTGGTTAGCTCCCAAAAAGAAGACAACAGCATATACATTCCATGTTTCACTCATTCACAGTGTTATATAAAAGCAACAGCTGTAAGGGGAAAATTCTAATCCTAATTTCTTTATGAGTGTAAATAAGGTCAAAATTCAATCCATAAATCCTAAATGTTTCTTGGCAATATTAAGGTAAAAATCTATCCTATTTCTTATTAGCATTTACTACTATACAAAGCATATAAAAGTATCTTAGTAATGTCTTTAACTACTTTTAAAAGAAATATTTTGCCCAAATTTGGGGATTTTAGTCCTGATACTTCTCTCCACAAATGAATTCTTTTTTTTCAAAAGCACTTATATTTGTTGCCATTCTTGGTGGAGTAAAAACCCTCTACAGTATTAAAATGAACTACTAGTGCATTACATTTAAGCAAAACCAAGAAAAAAAATTAAGTATTGTTTATTATTCAAGAGAAATTGTAGAAACAACCTTAATATAAAGGCACAGGAAACAGTTTTGATAACCAAATTAAACAGTTACAGTACAAAAGACATTTTTATGCACATATAAACCCCAAACATCTCATTCAAAAATATTTCACCATTATTCATGGGCAATGATTAAAAATATAAATTGTCCCTGTACAATAAATACTTGATAGGTGCAAATTGAATAAAACTTATTGCTTTCCACATAGGTGTTTTCCCTGTAGACTGAAAATTATGGATTCCTTTTATCATCAGAATCCTGCTTATCAGCACAGTATTTTAAGATGAATTTCAACCTTAAACTCCCAGGAAACATTGGCAGTTGAACCAATTCAGTAGCTGATAGTGTTGTTGTTTAAAGCCTACAGCAACAATGGTTCTTATCCATCCAGAAGTGTGGGTATTAAATTAAAATTGCAATAAAGCAAGACTTTTTGTAACAGGCTAGAGTTTAATCTCACATTTCCGTTTTGCTCAAGTGTGAACTATAGCAACATAAATACTATGAGAAGAAATTGTAACAGAATCCAGAGAAAATTAGGCAAAACTACCATTTTTTAAATAAACAGGATATTATCCAGCAAATTCTATAAATTATGTATGTAGGATACTAACATGTCTAATGTGCTCTGATTCAGCCATGTTAGAGATAAAAGAAACTACCACAGTAAGAAATTTTCCCAGGATAGAGCTCAACAACTAAATGAAAGTAACACGGTAGAGACACAATTTGCAAAGAAGCAATAGTATATGACTAAGGAAGCCAAAGAGAATAATAATAGGCCTTGCCATTTATTTTATATACCTTTAACATATTCTGCATGTTTTCAGAGCTTGGAAAACTTGGGGAGTTTTCAGCTCATTCCTACTGCTATATCCCACTTGTCCAAATACATTTTTCAGTAATGCACTTATCAGCTTTAGTATACAATTTATTCTTACTCCACCTTAAAATAATTGTAGTCAATTAATTGTTGCTATAATTAGGAATTTTTTTCAGGATCAGAACTTCATCACTCCAGTGAAGAAAACATTTACAATAGTTGCTGTAAATAAAGAAAATCATACCTTTTAAAAGTTTATTTTAGAAGTGATCCAATTTCTTCAACTCCTGATCTGCGGGAACAATTTCAGGCAAACAGTAATCATCTGAGAAAAAATAATAACTGCAACTAAACAATATGCATTGAAGCCCTCTACCATATAAATGAAGGGAGCTATTAGATAGTAAACCTCAAAATTTAAGTCCTGTAAACATTAGTTCCCAAAATTAGTAGAACTGTGACTAATACAAAATAAATGCTAACCTGCTGGGCATTTTCCCATTTGTATGTTGTTCCTAAGTTTTTAACTAGTAGTAGAATGATAATAACGGACTAAAATGTTCGTCAGTAGGCTAGTGCCACTACAGTACATTATTTTAAGCAGAGACTACACATAATTATTTTCTTTGGTTTATGATTACTATGGTAGCAAAATGTTTTTTTTAATTTTCATTTATCTAGTGCTTCTTCAACACACAAAATGTTTAGTTTTAGTCATGTTTAAAGTTGATCCATGGAAATGAGTCATTCTTTCATAGTCATGGCTGTCTTACAGCCACTATTTCTGCTGGATCAATGTAAGCATGACAGGTTCAAACTGTTTGTCTTCATTGAAATAGTTTGTATATTTCAATTCCCTGATGAACATATACTTTTATACACTGAAATGAAGTTTTCTATTTAACCAAGATGTGAAGTATTATCTGTAGTAGAAATATAAACAATTCCAACATAACTAGGTTAGGTTCACACAACATTTAAGACAGCTTTTACAAGCATATCTTTAATAAGGCATACAAACATATGAAACAAAAGGAATTCAACAACAGAATAAGAGGAATCCTGTATTCAAAAAGCACACAACATTAAATGAAAATCTAGCAGTTACAAAAACGATCAAGGACACCTTGGATTATCAGCATCTACGCAAATGCCTCTTTTGTAAGTTGTATAAGAGCAGGATAATGACATCAGAAATAAAAGCCTTTAAAACAGGCCCATATAACTTGACTTTCCAAGGAGTGTAGCATTATTACAAAACAATGAAATCTGATTGAGAAAGTGAATTCAATTATATTTTCAGTCTTCCTCTTTCAGTTAAAAGTAGTTCAAGTTGTAGTAGGATATGTAACTTTTGTCAACCTTCCTGTAGCAACAGTGTTATGCAATTTATTTTCTCATTCTGGTTGCTCTTGTTTCAGGTTCAGAACTCACTAGTCCATGTCTCCTTGTCCACCCACTATGAACTACCTCACATTATTACTTAATCGTCCAAGATATTCACGTAATTCTTTTGCAGCCTGGAATCTACCATATCGCTTCTTTGGATTGGCACATTCATCCAGCAAGGCCTCAAGTTGACCATCTTTGGCAATATCAGTTGGAGGATCATGAAGAAGTCCTCCAGAAGTGCCATGCCAGGTGGCATGTCTTGATAAAAGGTTCTGACAAATAGCATAGTAATTATGATCCACAGTGACCCGAGTGCACAAAATCTCCTTTGAGAAAGAAAGACAAGCTTCCTTATCACAGTCATCAAATTTGCTTTCATACCATACATCCCAGTTTTCAGGTTTATCTGTGAAATGCATAAAAAACACAATAGTAAGTAACAGTTTGTAACAAAACAGTCACAGGATGATGCATCTTATCATGCACTTTTAAAGTACATAATTATAAACAACATTTAAAGCTGCTTTAGCATGTTTACTATCAGATTGAAAAAAGGCACAAACGTGATTTTAAGGATGTTTGGGATATTCATATCAGTTTAAAGAAAAGGAAAGTAAATATAAAGTCTACAGGAGAACAATGTTAAAAAAATAATTTTCCTAAACTAAGTACTATAATTTCTACGAAGTTTAAGAAAACCTCTATGGCAGAGTAATTATCACTACCTAATCATCACTGTACATAGGCAAGTCAGAACATACATTGGTATGCCACCCAAAATATAATGGTTTGGGATCTACCAATCTAAAGCTTATCCTAATTTGTGATACTTTATAGAGGGTTGGTTTTTTTTTTTTTTTGTCATCTTATTGCCAGACAAATGATTGCTAAGAAGCAAAGTAGCAGAGCTATACACATTGGTTGGGATATCCACAGTACATCTTCATAATTTTTTTTACTCTAGTTACTTCCAAGGACTGAACCATTTTTATTACATATTTCATAACAGCAAAAATCCTTAATGATTGTTAAATAACCCTCTGTAACAATGAGAAATTCAAGTTATTCAAAAATAAATGCAAAAATAAAAATTATGACTATTTAAAAATCTGTTGCTGTCAGATTCACCAATCATTTTTAACTAAGGGAAGAAAAATCAAAGCATAGCTTAAATTGTTAAAAAGCCACTGAATAAAATAGAAGCCCACTTACTTTGTTTGATTAACTTTTTATCTGCCACCAAAACATTTTCAGCATCCACAATTATGACTTTTCCATCTTTAGGACCTACTGCAAAGTTGTCAAAGCTCACATCAAGGAGGTAGAGTGCAAATTCAAAGCCATTGTTTGTCAGTTGTTCTGCTATTTCCATTAATTGCCATGCCAGGTCCACTCGTTTTTCCCAAGGGGCACTGTAGTAACTCCATAGTTCTTCTCCCACATAGTTTACAGCTACCATTCTTCCACATGCTCCAAGATATTTTGCAAATGGCCATCCTTCATCAGAGGGAAAACTCTGTAATCAGAAGAACCCATTATTAAGGCTGAATACTAAATGCATTTTCACACAGCATTTTGTATAAAATCTCCATTTATTTTATGTTTACAATTGAAGCTTAAATGTGTTTTTATAGTATTTCAGTGTTATTAGCTTCCAGAATGAAAGAATTATGAAATGTATTTTCATAATCTCATAATTCTTCATCTGTCCATGTTTATTAACTCAATTAAAAATCACCTATCTACTCTAATACTACAAAATCTCTAATTTAACTACTATATTTTAAGTTCCAGCAATTTAGCACAGTAAAACTATGAACTTTACATCTTGATCACAATACCAGAGTTTCTTAACTTTATTCCTCTTCAGTGAAACACAAGTTCTGATAACACACTAGGCTGCCTATAAATATCCTAAATAAATTATTTATTTCCAGCAGGACACAACTGGCTTTGACAAAACTGCCAATCAACATTCATAGTATTTGCTTTCTCATTAAATCTAACAGATAAATTAATTTACATTTGGGCCCAGATCTGTCCAGAAAAAATAGGATTAATACACAGGTTTACTAAAATAACTAAGCACATGAAAAGCTACATGTACCATATCCAATCTCAATAAATAACTTGAAAAATGAAACTGCCAGAAAATACAGTATTTCATTTTTTTCTAAAGCTTACAGAGAAATAAAACAAAAATCCCCTTGAGGAACTATCCCAGTAATTTAAACTCTCCACTTCTCCCATAATTATATTATATTCTTTTAAGCTTGATTCCCCAGCTAGATAGGTTCTCTCATAGAGTCAGGAATTCCCTAAATTATTGGCACTGCCTTTCTTTTTCAGATATTATTGTGACTTTTAAATTATAGTTGCCTAGGTGAATCTTTACTCCAGGATTGATTTCATTTATGTGACTGAGTATTGTAATATAGTATTATGTAATGATCTACCTGTCAATTTACAAGTATAAATAATCCAATATCTCTATAATTCAATATAATTTAGATGTTTATAGGCTATTTTTAAGAATCAAGACAATTCTGAATCATTAAGAACTGACAATAAAAATATTAAGGAAAGCAAAATACTAAAAGCCAATTATAGCTAAAGCCAATTCATACAAATAAATTTTTGATTTCACAGCCCAATAAGGATAATTTATAAAAGCACACAGAAAACAAATATTCAGAACTTTCCTGAATTATCCTGAAAGGTAAGGTGTTTCATACATGACAGGAGGTCTAAAGCCATCAAAGAACCTATTATGAAATAGCTGCAACTGCTTTAGGGTTAACTGTGAAAGAGTGTAGAGTACAATTACTTGTAAATTAGACTGTATCAGATAGATGCAATTAACAACAGATAATACATATACCTGACACTGATAATACTTTGCATTCAATACAGCAAATCACAGCAATAAACAGATCCAAAGAGCAGTTTGCCAGAATAGAACTAGGGACAGCCATAATTAAAATTAAGAACAACTATCCAAGAATGTTCAGGGTCTTCAGTAATTACATACTACATGTTCCCAAACTTTTATAAATAGCAATATAAACAATCATGCATGACCACAGAGAGACATGGACATTCAATTTTAATTCTGAATATGAATAGAAGAATTCCGAGAAGCAAATAAATAACTATAATTAACAGATACTAATGGACTGCAGACAATTCAAACTTAAAACTTGAGGATGAAATAGAAAATGAATTTTCTCTCAATGTTTATCAACTTTGGTAACTTGAAGAGGGGTGAACTTCAGCTCTCAGAATTGCCCATGCTGGCTGCAGATTCTGGGAGCTGAAATCTACACATCTTCAAGTTGTCAAGGTTGAAAAACATTGTTCTGATAAACAGCCTGGCTTAGGTGGGAACATTCAGTCTGCCTTGGCTGATCTCAAAATATTCAGCAGGGTCAGATCAGTTAATGCTTTTATGAGAGACCACCAGGAATATAAGGTATGGAAAGTTAAAAGTTATTCCAGATTTAAGTAGTGGCAAACAATTTTTATATTGATTGAAGCAATTCTATTCATATGTTAAATAAACGCAAAACATACCACATCCCCAAAATTGGAACACTCCAGGAAATCTGGAGGGTTAGTTTGTCTATAGGGCCATGACGACCTGGCTGTTCCAAGGTAGGCTGGCAGTCTTTTAAAAGTAATCTTCTAAAAAGAAAGATTCTATTCCATTAAACAAGCCACACCTGGAATAGCAATCTACTGGAAAAACAGAGCATGCCAAAATTCTTCCAGCATACTGTGTTTTGTATATCGCTAACAAAATTAGTGAATCAGAGGAATGCTGTGGATATAATTTACTTGGACTTCAGTAAGGCATTTGATAAAGTAGATCACAACCTACTACTCGGTAAGATAGATAAATGTGGGTTAGACAGCATCACCATCAGATGGATTCATATCTGGCTGACCGGCCGTAGTCAGCATGTGGTCCTCAATGGAACTGTATCTACATGGAAGGAAGTGTGTAGTGGAGTGCCCCAGGGCTCTATTCTGGGGCCAGTGCTCTTCAACATCTTTATCAACGATTTGGACGAGGGGATAGATGAGGAACCCATCAAATTTGCAGACAATACCAAGCTGGCAGGAATAGCCAACACTCCAGAAGACAGGCTTAAGCTACAGGAGGATCTCAACAGACTTGAACATTGGGTGCTATCTAACAAAATGAAATTCAATGGTGAAAAAAGGTTCTACATCAGTGGTTCTCAACCTTTCTAATGCCGTGACCCCATAATACAGTTCCCCATGTTGTGGTGACCCCCAAGTGGGTGTGGCCACCAATAAGAGGGAGTAGGATAGCTAGGGAAAAGGGGAAAAAATGGCGGACAGCATGGTTTGGCGACCCCCGTGAAATGGTCATTCGACCCCAAATGGGGTCCCGACCCACAGGTTGAGAACCACTGTTCTACATTTAGGCAAGAGAAACCTAATGTACAGGTATAGTATAGGCGGGGATATCTTGCTCAATATAGTAACTGTGAGAGGGATCTGGGAGTCCTAGTGGACAATCACTTAAATAGCAGTGTTCTGCAGCTGCCAAAAAAGCCAACACAGTGCTAGGCTGCATTAACAGAGGGATAGAATCAAGATCACATGAAGTATTAATAGCACTTTACAATGCCTTGGTAAGGCCACACTTGGAATACTGCATCCAGTTTTGGTCACCATGATGTAAAAAAGATGTTGAGACTCTAGAAAGAGTACAGAGAAGAGCAACAAAGATGATTAGGGGACTGGAGGCTAAAACATATAAGGAACGGTTGCTGGAATTGGGTATGTCTAGTTTAATGAAGGACGAGGAGGGACATGATAGCAGTGCTCCAATATCTCAGGGGCTGCCACAAAGAAGAGGGAGTCAAGCTATTTTCCAAGGCGCCTGAAGGCAGGACAAGAAGCAATGGATGGAAACTAACCAAAGAGAGAAGCTACCTAGAACTAAGGAGAAACTTCCTGACAGTTAGAACAATTAACCAGTGGAACAACCTGCCTCCAGAAACTGCGAATGCTCCAACACTGTACGTTTTTAAGAAGAGACTGGACAGCCATTTATCCGAAATTGTATAGGGTTTCCTCCCTGTGCAGGGGGTTGGACTCGATGACCTCCAAGATCCCTTCCAACTTTATTATTGTTGTTGTTGTTGTTGTTGTTGTTAACATTAAGTCATAAGTACAATCGTGTTAAGCTGTACTAAGGAGGAATCATACTTTAACAGACAAATAGCCACAAGGAACAGGAATTTAATAGTTCAGTTCTTATGCAAGAATTGCATATCTCACTTTCTCATACCTATTTTAACTTAAATGTTCTATTCAGCACAAGAAAGAATGATAGAAATAAGTGTTGTTGAAATATTTTCTACTGATGATAGGTTGCTTCTATTATTTTACTATATAGTGATAAAGTAGTATCCTTTCCAGCAAATAACAACACATATGCATTTAAACTTCGAGAAGCTCAATGTTTCCTTTTCACTAGTAAATTCTAATCTATTTGCCATCAACAGCAAATATAATATGTGGCAAGCAGACACAGAGACTCACAAAACTGACGAGAAAAAAATAGTACTACTAGTATTTTTAGCACAACAATATACCACAAATGAAAAAAAGAATTACCAAAGTTTAATTGGTATATAGCAGACACTAAAAACATTATGCACTAGTATTTGTGAATTAATGTTCTAAGTCAGTGATGGCGAACCTTTTAGAGACCGAGTGCCCAAACTGTAACCCAAAACCCACTTATGCATCGTCGGGTGCCGGGTGGGTGTGGCCCATTGGGTGGGCATGGCTACAGTGGTAACGGCAGACTGGGTGGGACTAAAAAGTTTGATCAATCAATTCCAACTTTGCAAGATCTTTTTTTTTCTGGAGAGAAGTTGAAATTGACTGATTGATTGAACCTTTTTTTTTTTTTTTTTTTTTGTACACGGCAGCAGAAGCCTAAAGCAAAAAGGTTTTATAAAACCCAGCTGAAGACCTAGGACTGGGACGACGGCGCTGGTGCCCACAGAGAGGGCTCTGAGTGCCGCCTCTGGCACCCATGCCATAGGTTCACCACCACTGTTCTAAGTGGTATCTATTTATATATCATCTAAATTCAGATTTGAATTTAGGACACAGAAGATGCAGATAAAAAGCAAAGTATTTACACCATTGAGATTGCACATTAATAAGTGATGTGGTCAAATGATGTCATACTATGCACACACATTGCTTAGCACACAAATTCCACTCCCAGTTACTGTCCTTAAGCAGATACCTTAAATGCTCTTCAGTTTAAAATGAAAAAAAAAATCCAATTTTCTGCTTGCTATTCAAAATCAAGGTTAAATAAATCCATTGAAGTTGTAAAGATTTTGTTCTTATACATTACACTGGTTTTATAACTTATAATGCATATACTCATAGTTCACATCTTCCAGATCCATGTTGGATTGTTGAGAAATAAATCTACAGAGACATTTAATAGCACTCATAAAAATGATATAAATGTGCATAAATACCAGCTGAGCCAGTTCTGTGAGGTGATCAAGGTTCTAGAATAGAACTGGAAGACTGTAAGTTCTAGTCTTGCCTTAGGCATAAGGCAGGTGATCTTTAATCAGTCACTCTTTCTCAGTCCTAGGAAGGAGGCAATGGTAGTCCTTGACTTACAACCATTTGTTTAGTGTTTAGACAATGGCACTGAAAAAAGTGACTTATGACTGTTTTTCACATAATAATTGCAGCATCTTCATTGTCACATGATCAAAATTTTGGATACTTGGCAACTGGCATATATTTATGATTACAGTGTCCCAGGGGTCAAGTGATCATCTTTTGTGACCTTCTATCACAGTGGTGGCGAACCTATGGTACGAGTGCCAGAGGCGGCATTCAGAGACCTCTCTGTGGGCACATGTGCCGTTGCCCCAGACTTGCCTCCCCCCGCGACCCCCTCCTCAGCAGCAGCCCCCCTGGAGAGTTGCCTCCGAGCGTGGCCCACGCAGAGCAGTGCAGTCAAGGATATGGCAGCCAGGCAGCGTAGACAAGACTCTGCCCTCATGCCCCATCGCGCACAGTTGATGCTACAGGGTGCAGGCAGAGGGCATGGTCGCCATGGTGCTGCTGGGCGATCTGTGGCGGGCCCTGAGGCAGTGAGTGGCCCTGTAGGCAGGCAGGCAGGCGGTGGAATGGGGGGGGACAGTTTTGGGGCACTCAGTCTCTAAAAGGTTCATCATCACTGTTCTATCAGACAAAGTCACTTAATAACTATGTTATGAATTTAACAACTATGGTAAGAAAGGTAATAAAATGGAGCAAAACTCATTATAAACTGTCTTGCTTAGCAACAAAAATTTTGAACTCAACTATGGTCATAAATTGAAGACTATCTGTACTTTTGAAATCTTGCCAAGAAAATTGTATGGATATACAATATTGAAAGACACCAAAATACACATATGCACACACAACCATATTACTGTATTAATTGTTCAGGCTCAAATTTAACAGTTCAACAATGAAAATATCATCATTTCCTACAGATACACAATGATTTTATGGTTAATAAAATATTGCTGCAAGCTATTTATGAACTCAATTTCTCTATCATATATTTTTTAATTTTTTTGTCTTTTCATTCTTGTATAACGTTTGACATTCAATTTTTTCAAGAATCTTAATTTCTTAATTATTTATATCTGTAAATTGTACATGTGGTAATTGTCTGTGTAATCTACTATTAATATTCTTATAGGCCGATCTATAAATATTCATAGTTGTATTATCAAACCTACATTAGATTTTTTTAAACCAGCTTTTATTTATATACAGCAGGCATATCAAACTCGTGACGTATTGCGACTTTTCCCCCATTGCCAGCAATGGGGTAGGTGCGGTTTCGGTGTGACACATCCGGCTTGTAGGCCGGCAGTTTGACATGCCTGATATACAGTATGTATGTATATTAATTCAAGGTAGCAAACAAACCTAATAATCCAACCTATGTCCCCCATGATAACAACCCAGTGAGTTGAGTTGAACTGAGAGAGACTGACTATATTATTTTTTTAAATTAATATAAACATAACCATATTTCTTGTTACATCATGACATTTTCAGTTAACAAGCCCTCTACGTCAACACTATTTATTTTCATAAAAATGAACGAACAAAATGTGTGATTTCTGGGAAGATCACATGCAAGGCTATAAGATTTAATCATTAATAAAATAAAGATGAAATCTTTTGAGGTCCCTCCTTGGAATGGTCATATGTGGTCTCGCTAATTGCAGAATCTTTAGATGAACATTAATAGTTAAAAGAAATTACAAAAACAAAGCAGGATGTTTAAGAGGCTTAACCAAATTTGAAAATCTTGCAACACAAAACCCAGAATTACTGGGCCTTATTCATAAGTTGTAGAACTGAGCAAATCAAAATTGTACAATTAAATTAATGAAGAATTTAAATAGAACTGATAGGCAATAATGGGAAAACAAATATCACATTTACTGTAAATATTACCAAACAAAACTGGTAATACACTATTTCAATGCTGATTCCAAAAATAGGCAACTCATGTTCAAATTTGGAAATGAAATTATTTTTTTGTTATAATTGGAAGAAATATTACAAAGCACAAAATACTGTAAGATAATTCACTACAGAATAAAACAAATCTTAACTATTAATTTTTGTGTCCTGCCAGTTGTATTTTAGTTAAATATTAGTAAACTTTGATATTCTATAAAATATATAGAGTTGATCTTGCACTTGAACAAAGCTGGCAGGTACATTTTCTTTCTGGAAATCATATATAATTTTGCCTTAGTAGAAAGAAATACTAAACCTCTGGAATATGCATCAATATCAACAATTATGTTGCATTTAGCTGTAAAAATATTAAACCAAGAAAGGTACCTCGACCAGATGGATTATCAAGTGCTTATTCTATATGCTGTGAGGATGAAATTTTGCAACAAACACAATGAATGCTTTCTTAGAGGGAAAAAAGATGTCAGACCATTGAAAGAGGCAAATATAGCACTAATACCTAAATAATGACAAGATTTGACTTTAATGAGAAATTATAGACTGATAACATTATTGAATAATGATTACAAATAGTTTAAAACAATTCTAGCTGATAAATTGAAAATAATTTTGCAAGAATTTATTCGTGAAGATCGATGTGGATTTTTATCTAAAAGACAGTTAAAGGATAAAGTTAGAAAGGTTTTCGACAGGCCTTTGAACTGAATAATGTTATCTGTCTATAATTCTTGTTCAAGATACTGAGAGAATTTTGTAAAATAAATAAGATCAATTTATACTTCATACAAAGCACAAATATACCGTATATGCTGGCGTATAAGGTGACTTCTGCAAGCACTAAAATTGGCGCCAAAGACAGGGGTCGTCTTATACGCCGAGTCGTCTTATACGCCGGAAATACTGGTAGTTTCCGGCGTATAAGACGACGTTCTAGGAATGCGGCTCGGCGACAAAGATGGGGGTCATCTTATACGACGGGTTGCCTTGTACGCCGGCATATACGGTAAATGTAAATGTAAGGTCTAACAAAACTATGTGATATACAAAAAGGAACAAAACAATGCTCCCTGTAATTCTCTTTATTTTGGTTCTTGAAATACTAAATAGAGGCATAAGATGAGAGGTCTATGGGAGTAAAAGTTAAAACAGAGACTCATAAGACCTATTGCAGTAACTTGGTGTTGATTTCAGAAGATTCCTTAAAGGAAATTGAATGGGTAAATTAACAAAAAAATATGTTAATGAATGGATTAAAAGAATTTGATGTGTTAGCAGGGTTGAATATTAACAGTTGTCAAAAATGTTAATGAAAATGAAAATATAAGAATTGATGAATAAAATGAATTTTAAGATTGAGAAGAAGGTAAAATACTTGGGTATCACTATGACAAATATGAATTGTATATTATTTTAAAATACTTGTATAAATCCAGTGAAAGCCAGCAAGATTCAGTAATTACTTCCTGTAAGCGTCATGGTGAGCATACATCTTTGCTGACTTTTACTGGATAGCAAAACAGAATTTGTGAGAGAAATCACCACTGAATGTGGAATCCAAGATAGTATAATCTCTCCAGATTCCGAACAAGGAGTGATTGTTGAGATTATCCTTATGACTCTGGGTAGTTACTCCTTCTGAATAAAGTGAGGAAACTGCCATTTTTATGGTCAACTTATGAGTAAAGTCGCTGGGAGTCAGGATTACATCAAGCACACACTCACAAAAACTCAATGGATCCTTTTATCTCTCTCTCTCTTTCTCTTTGTGTGTGTGTGTGTGTGTGTGTGTGTGTGTGTGTGAGAGAGAGAGAGAGAGAGAGAGAGAGAGAGAGAGAGAGAGAGATTAAGACCCTTCAAACCAGTACAAGGTCTGACTGTATATATTGTGTCGTTTTCTGTGTCCTTAAAAGGGTGTAATTTTTTAAAAAAAAAGTTTTAAAAAATATGATCTTTTTAGTATGCAGCAAATATATGCTTAGCATATAGATATTGAAAAGTTAATAACATATTAAGAATCCAGAGAATTTGGGATTATACTTTTAAATTTTTTATAAGATATTTTCTCATAGGAAAATGGAGATTGTTTTCTTTTTTAAAAAAAAAATGTTAAGGAAACTTTGAAGGCTGGATACTAAAGCGATGAGATAATGAAAATGAAACAGAAATCCTTAGTGCAAACTTTTAAATACCTCTACCTCTCAATCACATTTCTTTAGAGATGATGATAAACTACTAAAATTGAAGAAGGGAGAAGTTATTTCTCTTGTCTTCCTTTTTCCTTTTTCACACTCCCTTTTTTCCTTTATTTTTTCTGTTTGTATATTTTGTATTCTATAATTGATTTTTCTTCTCTTCATTTATAATTCTTAATAAAAATATTTTAAAAAATTATGTAAGGGCATGGAATGAAATTAAAAAAAATAAGATGGGAGAAACTACAGTTGTCTTTGCTGGGAAGAATTTCTGTGGTTAAGATTGCCTAGAATGTATTTATTTGTTTCATACAAAAGCTGTTTTTAACAACCGATGCATCATTTAAGTAGTGGCAAGTAAAAAAACAAGAGTTAAATACAAGGTGTTACAATATCAGAAGGGAAGTATTGGGTTTACCCTGTTTTTCAGCTTGTTGTTTGACTTGGATAAAGGAGTGGATACTATGAGAAATAGAAGACTTTTATAGTTAGAAGAACCCAACCTAGTTTGGGTGGCATGGATGCCTATGGTACAATACAGTTAAGGTTAATGTAAATTTTAAAAATCAATATGTCTGAAATGAAATGAAATATTATTAATATAAAAAGATATAACACCTTTCTGAGTTTCAGAACGAACAGCATTTTACTGACAAGAAATAATAAGCAAATGCAAATGGCTAACATACCCTAAGAAACTAGAATTTTGTCAAGGGGAATATAAGATTAAAAACAAGAGAAGACCTGCTGCGGACTGATATGATTGTTAATGGTTTTCTTATTTAAAGATTTAAATAAGAATTAAAGTAAATAAAGGAATTTATGATTTGAATACTAGAAGACTGAATTTGAAATAAAACTGTAGAAATGATGACATATTGTTAAAACATATGAACTTTTATTGAAATTTGAAACAGATGTAAAATAATATATGATAAAGTGGACAGGTGACCAACAAAAAGGACATTTTACCATGTTCGATGGACTTGTAAAAAAGCCAGAAAGTTTTTGATCAAATACATACATTAATTCAGAGGATTTTAAAGATTAATATACTACTGAAGTAGGATTCTTTTCTTTTGGGATTAGCAGACAAACAGTTGAAAAAATGTCATGTAATTTTATTCTATACATGATAACCCGAGTGAGATAATACATGCACAAAGATTCAAAGAATCAGAACTACCCACAATGAAGATGGAACTTGCAGAAATGGCCAAGGTGATTTCTTTGATTAAAACAAAAATACTTGTGTTTATTTCAGACTGGAAATCCCTTATAGATTTTTTTTGTGTGGAAAAAAGTGAACTTGATTAATGGATTTAATCATTAAATATGATAAATTATAGAAATATGAGTTATGGTGTAACAGAGCAAGAGATAAATTTATAATTGTACATATAATTGCTGTATAGAAAACCATAAACTACTTCTTTGTAGTTTTTTTGCTTTTGCACTTTTAGTTCTCTGATTTTTTTCTTTTTCTTACTTTATTAGTTTCTATTAGTATATCTTTGTATTTTTAATAAAATTATATTTAAAAAATAACTTGCAATTTAAAAACAAGCTAATATAAAAATTACATCATGCTTATTTCATTATAAGGATTCACCTCAAATCTGATAGAAATTTCAATTATTCTGACGATTTCTGTCATATTCATTACTTTTGTTTGCAGTACTATGTATACATTTCATACTAAGAAAAGTTACAATCTTATATGTAGTATTAATTTATAATTCTGAAAAAAATCTTCATTGAAATATTTTTGTGCATCTCTATTTTTTCCTTTTTTTAATTGTGCAGTTAAACAGCTGTTAAAATAATTTTAACAAAAGATGCAAATGATAAAAATTCATATAATAGAATGAACACACGTAACTTTTTTGCACAATCCACCAGAATTTTAGACCAATGTTTGCAACTTTAGATACTGCACTGAGTTTATTCCATATATTTATTCTTTCATTTTTAGCTGTAACATGTTCCAAAAAACAAGTGCTTATAAATAATAAATCTCTTTCACAGAACTGTTCAAGCAAATTTGTCCCATTAATTTGCAAAACATTTCTGAAAATTAATTTTTATCACTAAATATAAAGCAATGCTTTTTAAAGAAAACAAAATCCGTCTATTGTGAAATCATGCACAAATCTATAATTGTGCATTGCACAACCTAATTGGATTACTGAAACCTAAATATATTATGAAGAATCAGCCAAAGACCCAGTGAGATTAGTATCCTACTTCCAATTATAGCCTACAAAAATATTTCATAGAAATTAACTTAGAATGCTTTATCAAGTAACAGAATCACAAACTGTTAGCCATTTATACAATTCTAAATTATTGTTTAGTTTTGACTCTGGGAGCAAATGCAATCTACAAACTATTGTTGCTAATGCACTGCCATTTCTTCTTAAGCACCAATCAACTATTAAATCTTTATGTAACTGTATTATAGTATTAACTTTCAAAGTATTTCTTAAGATGAATCTGGCTAATGTCCAATTACTTGATTATAAGGTCTCTTTAACCCTTTAGTCAATATTCACAATGATAATGTATCATGATTGCATAAGCTAACTGGATGAAGACACAAAAATGTGCATTTTGGATAATGTGGTATTATCCATCACTAGCCAGAAATATTCTGACTAAGGCACATTGCTAACATGAAAATGACATAGTAGTCCTGATACCTGGATTATAGGCAACTGAAATAATATATACACAAATAACAAATCCTCATGTATACTAAAGAATACATAAAATACTTAGCTTTTCAAAACAATTTTTTGTTAATGTGAAATCTTTTAGACTTTTTAAAAAGAAACATATTTAAATAAATTTCAGTAGAAGTTCTTAAGCAATGCAAAGGCTTAAATGGTAGAGTTATTTCTGGACAGATAATTATGTACCTATATTATATGGAGGTATCTTGAATGTATTTAAATCCCTTTACCAAATTGTTTCAAAACAGGAAACAAGAAAAAAATATTAGGTCTAACTCTAACCTAACCAAGCTTTATATTCTATATCCTCCAAAATAAAATCATTTACACTATCTCTGCCTTACTACCTCAGTTAATCAAACAATAAGCATGTATTATTTCTTTCAGTATCTAAAGTATTGTTTTCATGCAGAACCAACTTCTTTAATGATTCTTGCAAATTATTTCTGTTAATCTACCGTATTTACAATAATCATATTTTAAAGATTAGATCATAATAACTGAAGAAATAGTTATCAAGCTTTTAATTCAAGAATTTTAACTATGCGGAACTTTTGCACATACAAAAGCATAAAAAGTTAATGTGAAAGGAATCTGCAAGAAAAATCACAATAGAAGTCTTATCAGCTATGTTTGGGGGAGAAGAACACTAAGTTAATGACATCCTTTAAAAATAGTTAGAAATATACAAACTGTTACATATCAAGTTACTATACAAACTGTTACATATCAAGTCACTAAGTACTCAGCAGAGCACAAGCTGTTTCAGTAGACCATTATGTTGTCAACCATCCCTTTTTTGTCAACAATTCCAGTAACTGAAAGTGACTTAACCATTATTTCACAAACATATTGCCTTTTAGAAACTATGGTATGAAAGATATATAAAATTGTACATTAGAGAAATTTAATTATTGCATTATACTTATGCAGATAATATGTGCACAATAAAATGTATTTTGTTCAATGACCACCTATATAATTCCAGTCTCAGTTTCTATCCTCCATGTTAAATATTTCTGATGACAAAGAACATATTCCTCACAAGTGAATAACTAAAATAATGAATACATTGTGTCAAATAAGTCATATTTCTAAATAAATTAGATCTATACTGCCATAATTTTTACTATTCTGTATAGCACTGTCTGATAGTACTGTTCTGAAATGTAACTGGAATTACTGAATTTGATGCCTGAATACTTAATACTTAATGTCTAACAATCATGATTAACTGAATGAATGCTATGTTAACATTACTGAAGCCTCAAACAAGAGGACACTTTTCATTTTTTGGCTGTCCCTATAAGCTTATTACATGAGAAACAAGTTTCAAGCACTAATAATTGCTGGAAAGAAATGGAAGTTTACCAAAAAAGAAGTTATGAACAAAGAGACATACCCAAGAAGATTAAGATACATTTCAATACATGGTAAATAATGAAAATACAATTATATCCACAGATTATGCTGTAATGGAATCTCAGAGAAGGAATTATATTTTACCACTCTAACAATATTTTTTCAGTTTCAATAAGTTTCAACTGATTACATTAGCATTCAAATACACTATTTGGGACATATTCAGTCATTTAAATATTTTGTCTACATTGTCTCAAGTTGCTTAGTATATTCACAATCTACTGTTGTCTATTCTATGTTCTGAAGAAGACATTAAAAGCCAGATACTCAATATCTCAATGCACAAATAACTCTAACGAATGCAAAACAGTTTCAGTTGTGATTTAAGGCTTTTGGGGGCATTTCTACATCCAAAATGCCATTTAACACCTGAATTCAAGGGGCACTTAAAGTATGTAAAAAATGAGTTCAATTTTCATTAAAACACCTGGCATATGAGAAGCAATTAAGATGTAAAATTGTACCAATTCTAAACATACACATTTAAGAAGTCCTAAAATCAGCTCCTGCACAGCAATGAGTGTCAAATTTGATATTCTATCCAAGAAGGAAGATGGCAAAGAGAAAACCCATACTGTACTTTTAAAACCTTGAGGCACCTTACCAAATCTGAGAAGGCTTATACAAGCAATGGATGGGTAAGCCTTCAAAATATTAGAAGATACTGAAGATATACTGATACTGCTCCTACTATAGCTAAAATTGTTTCTGATCTCGACATTATGAGGCAGGGAAACTAGGGCTTCACCTACAGATGGAGGGGAAATCCCTAGAAGACCGCATGTTGGCCTGACTCAACCAGGTTTACGCTAAATCTTTAAATCCCTCCTCGGCCATCCTTTTGCAGTCGTTTTCACACAAGCATTAGCCGACGTGCAATTCAGCGACCTGGGAAGAGGACGGCAGGCGGGGAGGCCAAGGGGGAAGACCCGGCAGCGGCGATCCCTTACCTGAAGCACGAGAGGCTCCGGATTGAAGGCGAGCGTAATGAGCAGCTGCATGCGCTCCGACTCCTTCAGGTTGCGGAGCAGAAAACTGCCCGAGTCCTTGGTCTCGGCGTAGCGACGGACGACGCGGTCGAGGAGGCGCTGCGAGGGACAATGCACCAGGTCCGACCAACCTTCCACGACGTCGGGAGTTAGAAGTCGGACGTCGCCGTTGATGCTGGCGAACTCGGTGGCGTGCAGGGCCTGGAGCAAGTCGCAGCGTCCCCTGCCGGTGGCGCGCCGGCAGATCTTAGCGTCGATGTCGGCAAGCTCCCGCGCGGAACCCAAGCGCTTGAGCACGACCCGGCGGCTGCCTTCGCGGGGCTCCCCATACCGAGCGAAGTACACGTTCTTGACGTTGAGGAAGTCGAGGAGGCGCAGGCGGCCCCAGCTCTCCAGCCGCAGCTGTCCGTTCAAGAACTTGCGGCACCAGCTGGTGCCCCAGCAGGCCGGGCACTTGTTCAGCTGCAAGAAGCGCCGCTCGGCCAGCTCGTTGCGTTGCAGAGAGGCCAGCAACGAAGGCGAATTGAGGGCCAGCGCCGCCGCCAGGATACCCAGTACCGCCAGCTTCACGTAGCGGTATAGCCGCCCCAACTTCAGCGACACCAGCCGGAGCATCGTCCGCCGACGCCACCGACCGACCAACTGGCCGGCCGGCCGGACCAGCCGGCGGGGCACCCCCCTTGCTGGCACTGCCTCCTGTCCTTTCGCGCCCCGCACTTCCCACGCTGCAGCGCCAGCGCCGATAAACTCTCCACAGCGAGGCTCGCCTGATAAAAACCAGCCAAGTTACGGAGGGGAGGGGGAGGGGAGGTGAAGGGGCGGTGCCGAGGCCGCCGCCGAGAGCCCGCCGGACAGGCCGCCCCGCCCCTTTCGAGGGGAGGAGCTCCAGCAATCACCGCTGCCATACTGGCGCTACGGCGCGCGCCTCCGATCCGAATGGAGGCGCGTGAAGGGTTAGGTTCGGGCGAGGTTGCGGGCTAGCAGGGAAGGGAAGACGGCGGTTCTTTCCTTCTTATAACTCTGCACGGAGGGAGAAGAAGCAACTCCTGTATTCTTCCCCGTATCGGTTTGAAAAAGGGGAGAATAGAAGGAAGGCGCAGCTGGAGAGGCTCTTAATAGTGGAGGGGGGGGCATAAGAGGGTGTGGCTTTGCGCGAGCGCGCTCCGAACGGGACGGGGAAATGGTTTGTGGTGCCCCTCATTATGTCCTAGATCCCGCTGCATGATAATGTGGTGTCTCTTGAGCGGTTTTTTTTTTTTTTTTTTTAATTCCCGGTCTGTTAAGGGGGAATGAGCTGTAGTAGGGGAAATAAGCCACGTCCGCCATGTTGCCTTTATTGGAATAGGAGGGGGTCAGGGGCACTGGGGCTGATGCTCCCCGCTGTCTTGACCTTTGGTAATTGGCCGGGAGCAATACATTTGAACATCTTCCCCATTAAAACCGTGCGAATGAGGGAGCGGGCCATAATCGTCCTCGTACTTTTCCAGCTCACCCTTTGCCCCTCTCAGCCTGCCGTTCCTTACCCTCGAAGACTGCTAAAACTCGTAGCTGACCAAAGCAGCTCTGGGTTTCCGCGGAAATCAGCCTCGCTGCACTGAAGCGGGAGTTGTTTTTACAAAGAGGAATTAGGATTGTGTGTGATAGAAGAATATTTGGGAAACTTAAATATATGTCCCACATTTATACTGAGTCACACTTATAGGCTGTCCAAATGATGGGAAAACTAGTTCCTCTTAACTCCCAGGTGGGAGAAAAAAGGTATGTTTTAGGAGCAGACTAAGACATTTGTGCCATGGTGGGTTTAAAATCAGGATGTTTTATTTATGTATGTATATGTATTGATTTTATTCCACTACCACACAAAATTATTTAAACAAAACTCCCTTGTGTACATAGTTATCCAAATATGATTAGCAAGACTGGAAATCCGGTTGGTCTACTATTTGTTACATATATATTCTGCCAGGTACCAGGTTTTCAAAATGATGTTCATAATTTTATTTGCACAACAACCCTATGAGGTTAGGTTGGATTGAGAAGGTGAATGTGCTCAACTAGTGAATTTCCATGGCTGAGATTTAGCACATCAGCATTTTAACCATCTCACCAGACAGAATGTGGGTTGGTTAGAATTATTTTCACATGCAATGCTTAGTTAGCAATTTGCAATTAGTTAGCAAGTATATACTATCTTAAGTGACACCTGTAATAATAGCCATGGTAATTTTAGGAAATTACTTTGTATCGTATGTGAAAATCTGACTGTTAACTTGTCACATTCTACTTAAAGTGTTACAGAACCTGTATTCCATTAAATTACATTTTTTTCACTAAAAGATTTCAAAATGCATACGTTTTGGTTATGTACATACAACTCCACCTTGAACAAACTATAGTTACACAAAAATATTAATGGCAAGAACCATCGTTAAGCAGTCTGTATTGCCTATGACACAAGTGTCAAACTCGCTACCTGACATGACGTATTGCGACTCTTTTTGCACTGTCAGCAATGGGGTGAGCATGGCTTTGGTATAATGAAACCAGCTCCTGGGCCAGCAGTTTGACACCCTTGGCCTATGGGATGCTTTAAATAAAGAAAGCTGATATTATCCTCCATGTAAATTTTTTAAATCTTAGGCATATGATTCAATATCAGTGAACAAGATTAAGAAGTAACCTTGCCTGAGGTAGCAAAGATCTTGTATTTTCATTGCTGCAAGTAAAGTGAGTGTGTGTGAGAGAGAAAGAGGTCTATGCAGGTTAATTTCTTATATTTGGGATTTCAATGTTGAAATGTTCAAAGCAACTATATTAAGGATATTGGGTTTTCAGTTTGCATGAAATAATTGAATATATGGAGAATATATGGAGGTCCGTAAATAAGTAAAAGAATAGTATTAGCTCAGTTTAGGTAATATTAGTACACATACAAACATAATATGGCAAATTCCTGTTTTCCATTTTTTATTACTTGTTTTTCCTTGGGAAGGGACAAATGATTGTGACCAAACTAAAGAAATACAAATGACATATTGAGTTGTAGCAATTATCTTATTTTAAAAAAAGATATTTGATAGATGCCTAAGTAAAAATATTTCTATTTTGCAGTCACAAAGTATAGCTATAGTATTCCTTCTGTAATTACTAACTGTAGCTATGATTCTGTTTACGTAACCCTTAAATTTATGTCAGTTCTTCAGAATAGCTTTAATAGCTTGCTACATTCAAATGGGAAATAATAATTTTGATTATTCTAGTAACAATTGTATTGGTTCATAGTTATTTTATAGAGCTTTAACTCATCCTTGATAAACTGCTTGGAATTGTGCCTCAAAACAAATTTTAGAATCAAAATTTTGTATCTGATGAGGGAAACATAATATGAAACTCTTCTGTAAATCTCAAGTCTTGCTTGAACTTGAATCCATTAACATTTGAAGTAATATTCTTGAACACTGAATATATGAAATGTTTTTTCCAGTGCTAATTTCAGTCCAAAGTGCATATTTGCATCATATTAAACAAGTTCAAATAGCACCATATGTCGATGAGAATTAAAATTGAAGATTAAATACATATACACTGCCTTCATGAACTTATGTTTGGAATTTAATTAGTAATCTGTTCCTTTCAATTGTAATAGTACAACCAAAGTAATTCTTCACTTATGTTGTATTTTTTCTAGTACTTTCTCTTTGAGTTTTAACTATTGCATATCTCTGTATTTTTTTACTTGTTTCTACATTTTTATACTGTGTCCAAACTATCTTGTCAACATTAATCTTTAAAAATATTTTTACTTTATATGTGTCTGACTTTTAATTTAAAAATTATCATGATCAAAGGCTTTCATAATTTCATTTTTCTCTTCATTTCTCATTCCCAAAAATAAAACTCATAAATGTTTAACATCCTATCCTGGATTTATAAAATAAACATTTAAAAGTAAGGAAGTATATTTCTCACAAAATTGCAAAAATTTGATACACAGTTATAAGAAATAGTTTTAAAATAATACCTGTAGAATTTTCAAATAGTTTTAAAATAATGGGGGGAGGATTGTTTGTTTTTTTAAGTATTATTTCTGTGCTTCCTGTACCAATTAAAAAGATATCTGTGGTACACTAGAACCATCTACTGGAAATGGGAGGAAATAACAAGATAAATTATTACTTCCTCCAATGTTATGGCATGTTATATTACAGGTGGAAATTTAGATTTTAAGATAGTTTGAAACTTTATATCCATACTGTAACAAAAGAATCTGATGTTCCATTTGTCACCAAATATGGTAGATAGGACAATGGATTATATACTTATTCTTAATATTTATATCAATCAAATTTAAGATTGAATAGCTTTTTATATCTTTTCAGTATTCACTATTAAAGTGACACTGTCAGTTTCAAGTGGCTAGATAAATGTCTGCCATAGTTTACTTCCAGCTTTTATAAGGATATTCCTGTAAATTATCCAATCCCTGTTTAAACTTTTCTAGTTCAGGATCTATACACTGGTGATTCCTACAGTCTGCTGTAATCTTAGTCATTTACACATACATAATTCAAAGACCTTTATTTTATTTCTCTTTTTTTCTCAGTATATGGCATTTTAAAAAATGATTTGGGGCGAAGGAGAATCACTTTTCTAGTAATAGGTCTATCAGATCTCAACTGCAAAAAAATGACCACTAGATGGCAATGAAAGGAACAACTCTATGCTGCTATTTGGTATTCCCTCACAAGTTATCATGTTTCCTTGAAAATAAGACCTGTCTTTTGGGGGGGACACCAAAAGACGCATTAGGGCTTATTTTGGGAAAAACATGGTATCGGGATGATTAGCCCGGCCAGGTGCCCCATCCCCAAGCGCATGCATAAGAGGCAGCGAGCACACGGGAGCTGATGGTGTCCAGCTACAGCCCACCGGCCCTTGGCACAGCACAGGTAAGTCAGAGCATGGATGCAGAGCAGGACGAGGCAGACAATCTGGATCTGCTATGCAGCTGTCTGACTCGCATGCCAGCAGCAGCTGGAGGCAGAAGCACAGGGGTGGAGGCAGGTGATCTTGAGACGCTGTGTGACTGCCTGTTTTGGCACAGCCACAGGCAAGCCGAGAGATGGTGAGATGGAGTGGGTGGCAATCTGGTTCGCCTCCTTTCCCCCATGCTTCTGATTCCACATGCTCCCACAAGCCACACAGTGTATCCGGATTGCCTGCCATGCCTCTGCCTTCACCTGCTGCCAATTCTGCCACGCAAGCCTACAGCAAGCTAGATGCCCACACTTGCCTCCCCCTACTCTGCCTCCGCCTGCTACCAGTGCTGCCATGCAAGCCTTCAGTAAGCCAGATGGTCAAGAAACACATCCGGATTGGCTGCCTCTCCCCACCTCTGCCTCCGTACTCGGACTTACTTGTGTTCCAAGGAGCCGGCAGGATGAGGCTGCTGCCAGACACCATTGGCCCCCCACACACACTCATCGCCTCCTGTACTGGTCACACCCACCACCTCGGGCTTATATTTGGGGTAGGGCTTATATTAGCCATACCCTAAAAAATCAGGCTAGGGCTTATTTTCGGGGAAACATGGTAGCAATCCTAATCTGATAGTGCTACCACGCTGTGTAGGTAGCTTACAATATTTTAAATACTTAATAATATAAATAACAATATGTTAAAAAATATAGCTTTATACCCTATTACTCCTACACAAGTCCTTTGAATAAATCTTGCCCCCACACTGGTATCACTTTGAATCGTGAAGGTCAAGATAAATATGGTATGAAACAAATCCATTTTTGTTCATTTGAATAGCACTGGCCATGGTGAACAGTTCAGACTTAGTAAAATATGAATGAGCTATTACCAGGAAAAAAGTGATGTATCCACCTTAGTTTATAATCCAGGTATGAACTATCATAGATATTACAGCATTTACCTCAGCTTTCTGTTTGAATTATACCAGTCCTCAAAGTTATGGTCATTGAAGAACATCCACATTCACGTAATTGGAATTTGGTCATTGGCTGCCTGACCACATTTACAACGTAGGATATGCTTCAATTTCCCTCATCCATTTATCTCTTCCCCACTTGTCTGCCCTTTGGGCTACTGTGCCTTGCCTTGCACCACTGCCATCATACTGCCCTCTGGGACCATTGCCACCATTGTTATGAAGGAATTGTTGAAGATTTAATTTTATGCAACCAAAAACTCTGACCATTCTGTCATTTAAAGTAAAGTTTTATTCACTTTCAGAACTTGTACTCTTGTCTATTTCAGACAACACCAACCTTTCTCAGCTGGTGGACCAAAAGAAAAGGGAGGGGGAAGCATTTTACACACGTGCATGGGTGCATAGGGCTGTGAGCATGCACATGCTGCAAACAGGACAGGGCTAGTGCCTGTGTGATACTAGCCTTGTCCCATTCTTGCATGGCACAGTGTTTCATTTCTGCGGTGCGGCAGTGGCCGTTTTTACGCTTTGCAACCATTATTCCTATGGAATTGAAATTTTCCATAATCTTCACACCAGTTTTATTTGCAATGTCCCCATTGCAGCATTGCCAGAGTCATGATCATGACGTGCAATACTTCCTGCCAGCTTCCCACAAGCAAAGACAATGGGAAAACCAGCAGGAAGTTGGAAGTTGCTCCTGTTCCCACTGCTTTTTTACCTGCCTGGTCCTTATCTGTTTAAGTAAATATTGAAGCTTTATTTTTGAACTTCATTTGCTATTACAATTATTTCTATATTTACATTATATCCTCTTCTTAGAGGATCACAGAACCATCCAGCATTGAGGTAAAAAAAAAAAATGGTCAGCCTTTAATGTTTCCCTCTTCTGGTAGCATATGAACTTCCTTTGTCTACTACACTTTTTTTCATGTGTATCATGAAAGCTTTGCCTACTTCACTCTGTATTTACTCTTCTTTTTCTCCAATACATTACATTACATTATTCTATTCCTTCTTTAGAAAATATAGCTCCCCTCCTTGCTCATTATATCCTCCTTGGACTAAAAAAAAAACTCTTAATAAATTTCACTTACAGAAACAATTGTTAAGAAAAATAAGTTTTAACAGTATTTAAAAAGTAAAACTAAAATAGGCTGTCTTTAATATTCAAACTTCCTAGGAAATCTTAGTCACAAAGGCTAATAATATGTATTGAGGGCAGAAATCTAATTAAAATCTACTTTTTAAAAAAATCTATTGAAAGATACACTTCTGAAGCTGGAAAAAAATAGCAAGCTGCACATTAAACCAATGCAAGTAAGGATTGCAAAAGTCCATAGAAACATGAATAGGAAAGCCACTAATGCTTGAACAAGAAATGGATAAAAGAATACATAATTTACATATATTTTAGTGTACATAAATGCAAAATTCAAATTTGTTTCTTCATTTAGATAGAAATACAATTAATCTCAGCAGAATAGAGGTTTTCTTTTAATTTCTCAGTCAGCTATACAGACCTTTCCTTTCCTTCCTCTTATTTATTACTTTTGAACTGGATAATTCTTCAAATTGAAGACTGACTTGGGTTTTTAGAGTGCTTATTAGGTAAATTGTATTTTCTTCTTAAACCTTCTTTCTTCATTTTATGCAGAGAATACTCTTATAAACTTGGGATGCATGAAGTCCTGAATTGGAGATCCCTGTGAGGTAAGAAAGTACAAAACATGCTGTGCATGAACCAGTCCATGTACCTGTAGCCAGTTTTGATCAACTGTGCTCAAACTGAAGAAGGAGAAGGAGAAGAAGAAGAGGAGCAGGAGGAAGATCTTTTATTGTCATTGTGTAACTCACAAAAGAAATTAAGTGCTGTCCATGGTGCACACTACACACAAGTAAAAACCACAAATAAAAACACATCCATCACGAAGAATTGATTGTAAAAAGTGGAATAATCTGATAAGAATGTATATACTGGAATGTCACGTTAAATCCAATGTTTGTTTCTTTTTAACTGTATTATAAATAAAATTTGTTGAAAAAAAACACGTCCATCACATTCTATTCACCATTGCACTGCCGTAATATTGCACTTCAAATACAGTAGTATTTAATATTATTACACATCTGGGATAAAAACTATTTTTCAGCCTATTTGTCTTTGTTTTTATTATCCTGTACCATCTGCCAGATGGTAATAGTTCAAAAAAAGAATGTCCAGGATGAGTTGAGTCTTTAAGAATGTTTTGAGCTTTCCTAAGACAGCGGGAACTATATAGTTCATTCAGGGGGGTGAGGAGAGGGCAGCCAATAATCCTCTGGGCGATGGTAATGACCTTCTGGAACGCTTTCCTATCTGCTACGGTGCAGTTGGCAAACCACACACACATTTTAATCAATAAAATCAGGCAGTTTTTTTAATTGGAACTTAAAGGTAACTTGTCAATCAAATTGCCCCAATATTTTGATAAAACTGTAACAATCTCTTCAGTTTTATAAAACAAAAAGTCATCCTCTTGATTTCTTTGTACACACAAATTTCTTCAAATGGAACAGATTACATTTTATGGAAGAGCAGTTTTCATGGGAAAATAGTATTCTCTCCTAATTCACTTCTCTAAGCTCACGTTTTGCTTACTGAAGGAAATAGTTGTGGGAAAGGAGAATTTTTTAAAAAAAAGTTTATTCATTTTTTTCATCCAAGTAAGAAATGATGTTTTGTTTCAGGTTAGTCAAGAATGTTTTCACAGTGGCACAGTTGCCCAGTTCCCAAAGTTGGAAGAAAGCTATTTGAGGTTTCATGCTGACTTAGAATTTTTGTAGAGGCTCTTAAAAAGCAAACTAAGAGCTTTCAGTCAGAAATCCAAATTGGAATAGTTTGCTCATCTAATTAGGTTCTTCAATAAGCAAGAACCTAGGCCGGGGTAGGCAACTTTGGCTCTTTTATGACTCATGGACTTCAACTCCCAGAATTCCTGAGCCAACCATGCTGAGGGGAAAGGGAGAGTTTCCAAGCTGAGCCATGCTGGCTCAGGAATTCTGGGAGTTGAAGTCCACAAGTCATAAAAGAGCTGAGGTTGCCTACCCCTGACCTAGGCGGTCAGTCCTGCATTGTTGACATTTAGTATATTATGAACACACTATAAAAATGGCAGTCATCATTGCCATATTCACACACAATGCAATATTCTTTAAGTCATATCTTTAATGATCCTTAGTCATCTTTTTTACTTGTAACAATAAGCCATGCTGGGTGTGTTAGTACACAAGACAGAAACAATATATGATTTGATGATATTGCATTGTCTGGATACGGCCATTATATGTCCCATGTGTCATGTAAAAATTGTGCATTAATTTAAGTAGTTAAATGCCATATATTTGTTAGATACTCAACGTTTTTGGTACTCATCGCACCTCCTAGAACCAATTAACTATGAATACCAAGGTACCACTGTATACAAACACATCCATTACCATAAGAACAGTTTTGTTGTAAGTTTTGGGTTGAGGTTATTGGCAAGATTAATGTGAATTTATTAAATCAACCACATTTAGATAAAATTCAATAATGGTTTTCCTCTATCCTCTTCCTCCAATAAATCATTCACATATCACACAGAAAAAGTGAAGCATGCAACTCACCTAGGTCGAAACCTCACTAGAGCCTTCCTTTAGCTGTGCTTCGAGTGATAGGTCACTTAAATCATATGTTTTTGCACTTTATTCTGACAATATCCTTGCTGTAATTGCTTTTGACATAGCAAATGCAAATAGGAGTCCCATGCTGTACACAGCATGTAAATAAATTTTGGGAGGAACGTGATGATGCAGGATATATTAAGCAAGTAAAGCCTTCCAGTGAGGAAACTGGTGATTTACACTACTCGGACACTTTCAGAGACAAAGCACAGATTGTTTGGCTCCCTGCACAACAGAGGGGCTTCCTTTCTCCCTCGAGCAGAAAGAAACCAAGCTCTTCGCTCCTTGAAAGGAAATCATGGAAATGGACCCTTCCTTGATCACTTTGTTAGTTGAGCAATAAAGGAACGGGGATGTAGTCAATTTTATGGACACGAGAACTGGACTGAACTTTTATGGACATTAGAATTTCATTTCTAAACCATTTTCTGGATTTATTCATCTTTGTAGCTAAAGAGAGAATCCATTTAGAACACATAAGTACTTCTCTTTTGCAGACTTATGGAGCTATATTTTTTATTAAAAACTATAAATTTAGTTGAATTTTTTTCTAATATTTGTCTGCCTTGAAAACACTTGGAAACAACAGAGACTAAAATCATTTAAATCAAAAGTTTAATTTTTTTGAGAGAGACTGTAAATTGAAATTTTGTTCTTTGACAAATTTGTGATCTGAGATTACAGTTTGAAGCTTCTGGCTCTACTTGGTTTTTTCTATGTACATCCCACCAATTAACTAGACTTAAAAACAAAGACTTCTTTTTTTTAATCAAAAGCTCTGTGTGTGTGTGTGTGTGCGTGCGTGTGTAAATAAATAAATATATATATTTACCAGAAGAACGAGACCAGATGAGGGTTAACTGCATATTTTGCTGTCCCTAATGAAGGTGCTATTTGAAGATGGATGAAACATTAATATAATCTTTAGAAGTTAAGTTTTAGACCTCTGGGTAAAATTGGATAAAAGACTGGTCAAGATTTTGGGGAAAATTAAACAAGTTAATGACAGGATGGAACTTTTATAGAAAAAGTTGGAAACTAGGGTTTTGGACTTAGAGAACTGGATAATTTGTGTACATTGGAAGACGGAAAGAATTTTGTCTTAGGTTTAGGGCTCAGAGAACACTTCTAAGAATATATGAAAAAAGTTTATTCTGTTATTTGCTGATTTACTGAGCTGAGAAGAGGAATGGAAGGCGAGACAAGGTCTTTCATGTAAATTCATATTTTGCTGCGCTGATACAAACACCAAGAAATGGTAAAATTTCTGAGGAAAAGAACAAGGGTTCACATTCTGCAATTTTATTTTGAGGCAAATTAAGATGGATAACGTTGATGAAACTATTTTAAAAGAGATTCCTTTTAGGATCTTTCAAAAGATAAAATATTATTTCTTTCTAATATATATTTTGCAGCAGAAAAGGATTCCATGTTACTGGCACAAGATGGACGACTAATTTTTATTTTCCAGCATCAAAGATATAGACTGAATACTGTCCAAAAGGTTAAAAACTCTAAGGGGCAAAGTAACATCTTGCTCCATAAGTGAGATTCACAGGTAAGATGAGTGTTTATGTTCTGCACTTGAGGTTAATGCTTTCATTGTGGGATGCAGTGTATCTGCCTAGCTGCCTTTTGTTTTCTACACCACTTTCTTTCTTCCCAACTATTTTGACTAGTTAATATTAGTGATGACATCATATTAATTAATCTTTCACAGCCACTGCATGGATATTATTAGCATTTTGCTATTGTTATTGGCATATTGGCTACTGTTTGGATAGTATTAACATATTGTTAGCATGGATTACCATGGATTTAAATCTGTACTGTCCCACTCCTGGTCCAATACTTTCAATTCTATACCATGGTGGCTTATTTTTGTACCATACTGGTTTAACGCTTCTTCTCTCTGTTTCCCACTTTATTCAATTTTAAGCCTCTACATTCCTAAAGATTACAGTAGTTACTTAGCAATACGCTAATGAAACAATATTCATGAAATTATGGTATAAAATCTTTTATGGTACAAATAAATCTTGAGATATATAGTACCAGTCTGTGCTTTGATTATTCGGGGAATTCTGGACCAGCCTGTGACTACAATGAAGATGATATAAGACTCACATGGACTTCAAGGACACCCAGCTTGCTTCTTGTGATATTGTCATTATCAGTATAGTGCTTGTGTGTCTCAAAGAGCTATATTGGCTTTTTTCCAAAGCAAATTTTCATTGAACCCATGGCCAACAGACATTGCTATAGCAACCACTGCATACTAACAAAAGTCACTTCATGTATAATCATCAAGTGTCTCTATAGCAACAGCAGCTTCCAGGAAGAAAAGGAAAAGAATTCTAAAAGTGTCCCTTGGATCAAAAGAGTTTTGTGCAGAAATAAGATTAGTCTAAAAAGGTTGTACAGATAAAGCATAAGGTTAAAGCAATGAAAAGTGGATTTGAAAATGTGCATAAACAATAATTGAAAGGCAGTAAAAACAAAATGAAGCTGAAGAAAACGAGTTGAAATCGTTTTCAGGAAAATAAAATGAATAAACTTTGGTTAATAGGTTTTACATTGGAAGCTGAATCCATCACAAACCAGTGTATTTCCTCTAATGTTATTACCAGCCCTAAAAAAATCTGTAAATTATTCAATATATTCTGAAAAACATGTAGTTTGTCACAAATAGTAATAGACATGAGTCTAAATTTGGTCTGGTTTTGCTAATTATTCCATGGATCACAATCAAAGTGATCTTCCATCCCTCCTACTCTTTCATTACTGTATCATACAGTATATCTTTGATTATGTTTTACAATAATCAAATTTTCTTTTAATAAATCTTTATTTGCAATATGGATACTGAATAAAAACAATAAAGAAAATGTGTTTTTCAGTGCTGTATGTGTTTTGCGTTAGCCAATTTTTCATACTTCTCAGCATAGTTCAGCTGTCATCTAAAGATTATTTTCATAGTGAACAAAATTAGTGACTAGGGTTGTTTTAAAAAAATATGCCAATATGGTTTCATTACTGAAGATTTCAATTTAATAGAAGAGCTCCTAAGTTAATCTAAAAATGAATTGCAGGAGGAAACAATATTCTTTAAAAAAACTATCTCAGAATTAAGCATATGTGTAATTTACTGTAGGGCATGTATTTGTTACATGTTTGTTGCTTGTTTTATCCTTAATAAAATATCACAATGAAACAATGTGCTTGGTCACAAAAGCAACTTAATACTTTTGCAAATTCCGCAAAACATGAAAGTGAAGAGAATGAAATCATTTAAAAATGTAAATTGATAAGGCAGGAAGAGCTATCCATTGTAAATGGAGCCAAAGGGGATTTATTCTGTTTTTAGCCAGTTCCCTCGTGGAGTTAAGCATGCTGAACCCAGAAAACTGAATAGCTACTCTTTCAGTTTTACATTCGGAGAGAGACCAACTAGGAACCCCAACTCTCCTGGAAAAAAAAGTTCATGTCATGGTTCTGTAATTATATTTAAAATAGAATGTAATTAATGAATATGTATGTTACTGAAGTGTAAATTTAAATAAATGTATTATTCATAATGAAACAGTAAAAGAATCAGACAATATGTTTTGACATGCCTGTTACCAGGAAAATAAATGTACCTCTTTAATACCTTCAGGCCATATTTTTGAGACTGAAAATAAATATATGATCTTCACAACAACGTATTTAGTTTGTGTTCTTGTTTTAAAAAATCTATTTGAAGAAAATACTTTTGCCTTTTGAAATAATGAAAGGAAAAAGTGGACTGAAGGATTGCAAGCAATTTGGATTTTTATTTTGTATGCAAATAGAGCCCCCTAGTGGAATATTTGTCCTTGAGATGTTACATTATATATTGTGCTTACTAACATGTTTACTTGACTTTCTGATACAGCAGAACAATGCATAAAAATAAGGGCAAGAAGAGAATGAAACAGAATAAGTGAATAATGCTGTAATGATAGACTTACATTTCAACAATGCAATTCCAGAATTCAATAGTGAGACTTGCTCCAAGTTCATAATAGGATTGCTGTCAAATTATATCATGGATCTTGAAAAAACGTAGAGGCTGCCGAGATCATTATATTTAAAGGATGGAAATAGAGCTGGGAAAATATTCTTTGTTGTTTAGAAATTGTTTACTTGGTGTTATTATTATTTCTCTAGTGGAATCCAATGTATAAAGTGAATACTTGCCTGAATGTAAATGTCTGCTATATTTCAGAGAACCTCAGGGATGCCCAATTTGTTATTACAAATTTGAGTAGCGCAAAAGGTAAGCAAACTCTTGTCCAAATTATTGTCCAATCATGTACTATAATGAAAAGCAATTAAAGTGGAATCCAAATATCAAATCCAAATAAGGTAAGAAAGAACAGCTTCACAATAATATTATAAATTTATTTTCTTCTTATTAATAATCCTGTTCTTACACTGTAAAATAAAATAAAACAAAACAAATCATATTGTTCCTTCTATTCTGATGAAGAACAACTTAGGACCCTGATTTATTTCAAATACACCTCCAAAAAAGGATAATTCTCCGATTTAATTGTCTTCCTCTTATAGTTAGATCTGCGCAGATGCCTTCATTCTTCATTTCTTAGCGATATGTATTTACTATAAACCTGACAATATCCTGTTTTTGGTACTTGCCTCTAAACATTCTGTCAGTCTGTCTGTCTACTTTAGGTACTGTCCATCTCACTCTTAACACAAGAAATTACAGACTACTGTTAGTGGCTTGCAATTGCCTTTATATAGAACCCTGTTAAAAGCAACATTTTGGAAGAGATAGTCATTCTTTGGAAAAGTGCTTTGGACCAACTATAACTTTAAATGAGTGAAGCAGAGCCATCTTTTTTTTCTTTTAGAGATTTCCACAGACACTTTTCTTGAGGCTGTCCATGTATGTAGAGACAGCTGCAAGCAACTTCCAAAGCATCCATTTGAGCTGGAAATCAATTGAAAAGAGGTGTATGCATTTTTGGGAGGACAATTGACCAACGGAGTAGTGTTGTTTCTTTCATGCCTTCTCTATAGGTTTTGTACATCTGGAAAGCAGATGGATGAGATATCAAATTCTTGTTATATTTTTATTGCATAGCATACCAGAACTTTTGGTCTGTTCCTGAGCAATTGAAATAAAAATAAACACTATTTATTGCATAAATTGAAATATGGCATACAGTGGTGGCAAACCTATGGCACGTGTGCCAGAGATGGCATTCAGAGCCCTCTCTGTGGGCACACATGCCTTTGCCCCAGCAGAATTTGTCAGAGTAGCCAGCACATGGCGTTGGAAGTGACGGGGCAGGAAGTCAGCGAGCAAGCGGCGTTGACCCCTGGGAATGCTCTGGAGATGGGAAGGGACTGGTCCCTGCCATCCTGGTCCTGCCCCACCCACCCAGCCCATACCCACCCAGTCTGCCATGACCACCGCAGCTATGCCCACCCAGCGACCATGCCCACCCTGTGGGCCACACACATCCCCACTGCCCCTGAGAGCACCACAATGCTGATGCGGCCCTAGCACTTTGCGATAAATAAGTGGGTTTTGGGCTGCAGTTTGGGCACTCGGTCTCTAAAAGGTTCGCCATCACTGGCATATCACATCACAGCCAATGTTAACAGAAGACTGTTGGCATATTCAGTTCAACCTATACTGGTCTATACTTAGCGTGTGTGTGTGTGTGTGTGTGTGTGTGTGTGTGTGTGTATATATATGAGAGAGAACATCTATTTGATCACATTTCTATATTGCCATGGGAGTTTTTAAAGCAGTGGCTTGATTCAAATTTGTGAACAACTGGTTCTCTGTGTGGATGCCACTTCCGGAAGTCCATTCTGGGCCTGGGCAACAAAAAATTAGCTACCGGTTCTGCCGAAGTGGTGCAAACTGGCTGAATTCCACCACCGCTTTAAACCTAAACAAAAAATATACATTTGGGGGTTCCAGCTTTTAACAAATATTGAACTCAAAAAAACCTGAAAAACTAAGTCTTAAGTATAATTATTCTGATATGCACTTTTTAGACTACAGTACAAATTAAATACCCAAAATATGAAATTGAATTATCCAACTTCCCTAGGTGCCTGTAATACTTGAATGCAACACCTACTCTTTAAAGAAAAGGTGGAAGAGACAAGATCAGAAAAAGGAAAGGAGGAGAGGTTGTTGTGCAGGAATACAAGCTAATTTGAGGGCTAATCCACATGGAGCTCCATTTCCATCTGTCCTGTTCGCTCCCTAGAGACTAAAATGGAAGATCTGTAACTTGAGCTGGCCATGAACATGGAGTGTATATCGGAGGTGGTGACCCTTTGAGAGCTGTATGTAACAAAATTTCATTTTGGTGTATGTCGATTGGTGTACTTTCAAAGTAACAATAAAGTTGTTGTTATTATTATTATTGTTGTTGTTGTTATACATTTATTAAGGTACAGGGTATTTATTTATTTGTTTGTTTTTTGTTTGTATATGTCCTACCCCTTTGTACCTTTCAAAACAGGGTATATAATATTTCTGTTTCCTGTTTTCTCCACAAAAGAAGCCTGTGCAGGGTTGTCACCCATCCAGCTTCAAGGTCTAAAGCAGAATTAGAATGTGCAGTCTCCTAGTTGCTCATCTAATTCCTTAATCAGTATACCAAATTGCTCTCAGCATTAATTGCTAAGCTAATGTATTCAAGATGCAAAAATACAACAAGGAGCTTTGGAATTTTTAATGTCAAATGTATTAACAAAATTCATTTTCTTGGAGATTTGTGCTTTGACATTCATAGTGTCCTCAAATGAACAAAAATCACAAGTGCAATATTGCTTTCCATATATCCTGGATCTGTGTAAGGTGACTTTCTGTTGCTAAAAAAAAAATTAACACCAATTTGTTTTGACTATTGAAATATAAGATATGTCTGAGTTCTGTCCAGGGAAATATGAAATAAATGTTACTATATAAGAAAAGAAACAGGCAATTATCTTTGATTCCAAAGAGATAGAAAAGGGTAAGATTTGCACAGCTGTAAAGACTTAGGCATGATTAAAACTCTTTGTGTTGTTGTTACACCAAGAGAGACAACTGCAGTAGTTAATACTTTATAAAGAAAAAAATGAAGGAATGAGATTTAATTCATTGTCTCTTCTTATTTTTCTCTTGAACTCACTGATTAACTGGATAAATTCTTTCATCTTCCACTTCTTTTATTTCCAGTATGTCAGCAGACAGCCATTTCATCTTGTTTGGCTTTTCCCTTTTTATACTGATAAACATAACCCCATAAGAAAAATCTCTTTGACTTTTTCTTGATTAATTCTATTTCAGAACAGAAGAGAAATAACCAATGAATTGTGTTCTCATGAATTCCAGTCCAAAGTTCTTAAAGCATTGTGTTATTCCATATTAGAGCTGTAGTAGAACAAAAAATGGAACAACACCTATTTGGATGGAACTTTGATAGTAGTCCATATTTTACATATTGAAAATTAAAATAATAATACAAAAGAAAAACTTTAATGCAATTTCTGGATCAAACCCATATTATTACAATGAAAATGTTCAGAAAATAATACATGTGGTTTAAATGTTACACCCAAACTGTATATAAAATCTCATTTTTTAAATATATATATATATTCAGCAATTGCCAGTTGTACATAATAATTGACAAATTGGTTATGGAATTATTTGACACCTTTCTGAATTAGCTCTTATTTTTCTTAAGAGTTTTCTTCACAGATTTTTTTTCCTGATTGTTAACAAATTGCTAGAGATAAAAGCCTAAGGATTTTCATTGGTTATTTCTCTTCTGTTCTGAAATAGAACTAGTCAAGAAATAGTCAAGAGATTTTTCTTATGAGGTTATGTTTATCAGTATCCTGCCTCTCTTCGATATTCCTCCACTTGTAAAATTCTTTTCCAACCCATGGGAATCTGTACATGTACTGGCATTTAAAACATGAACATCTAGGTTATTTTCAGCTAAATCTGAAATCATTTATAGAAGAATTAATTCTGGAAAAAGTGAAGAACACCAATACAGTTCCTTGATCAATATTGCTTTCTTTGCTAGATTTGGCTGTGGGATAAGTAGTGCCAGGAGAAGGGCTTTGTATAATGAGGGAAGACCTACTTTATAATCTAATTTTAGCAGTCTGGCTCACATATGTTCATAAATTTCCCAAAGAAGAGATGGACTTATTTCCAATGGAGAGCTAATCAGCAATGGCTGAACTTATATTCACTGCTTAGGGAAAAAATGTTGTGGAATGTAGTAAATATGTTCATTTTCTGTTATCTCCCCACATGGAAACTTGGAAATATGCTCCAACTCTTCTTTCAGAAACTCAGAAAATAGTTTCCTTGGTTCAAATCCATTGCTAAACTTTTATGCACTCCCTATGATATCACTGAAAGCATGATGATCTCCAGATCCTTTTTAATCTTCCCAAGTCCAGCAACTTATGTGCCTAACTGCATGTCTCCTCCAAACTCCTCCCCTATTACACTTAATTTTATGTTTGATGCACTGATGATAACTGAGGCAGGGAAAGGAAAAGATCCAAAATGAACCAATTCCAGTGGTATAATTAGAAGCAGACAAAGATTTTATCCATCCTAAATTCTCAAATAACCATCTAACAATCCTGTGCACCAGTATATTGTCTTCATCAAGATAGTCTATCTTCATCCCCTATATTCACTTCATTTTTGCTCCAATGGAACTTGGAGAGAAGGGAGTTTTTCCTTCAACTTCCTCATTTTTTGTGTGCTTGGTATGCTTCTGTGGCTTTAAGCAAGGCAAACAAGTAATGTATATAGTGTGCTATTTTATCAGATTGTACTCTCTTATATATCTTCCCAAGATATAGATTTTTTTTATTTATTTATTTATTTATTTTGGAAGGTGCTATGCCCTGAAAAGCAGAGTGGTGCCAACTAGACAGCTGAATCATTCTTTTCTCATACATTGTATTGTATTTTGCAGTATTCATCCTCCAAAGAATTGGAAAACCCTGAAAAAAACAGATGGGATGAAAACTGACCCTAGCAGGCACTCTTAAATTATTTAGATTAAGTTATTTAGATTAAGTTATTTAGAATCTTCACATTTTCTGCTGCTATATTTTATACAGTTTTATAAATGATAACTGGCCTTCTGCCCTGAGTCAATAAGCTTAATTATAAGCAGTGCTGTAGCCTTAAAATAAATTATCCTACACTGGTAGAGTTGCCTCACAACAGTATGGCTGCTGCATTCTGGACTAACTATAGGTGTTGAGTCTGTTCCAAAGCATTGAATCTGATACAATTGTTCAACCATATTAAACCTCAAACCAGTCACCCAGGGTATCCTGGTCCAAGTAGGATCATTATAGTAATGATCAGGTCAGAGATTTTCAAATGACCAGATGTTTATTTACAAATAGCAACTCTATGTTGAGTATATTTCATAACTGGGACACCATCAATGCTGATTAAAGAGTCTTGCTCAGATACCACAGAATCGCAGTAAAAATTATCTCCAATAGATAGTCCAACAAGATACCAATATATGCTGTAAATCCAGGCCTGTGATTTAAGTAATTTAACCCAGGGTTAGTGTGTTGGTCCTGCTATAGTGCTAATAAAGCTTTAAAATTTAAAACAGTAGTGGCCACTATACTTGACTTAAATATAACACATAAATATAATATATTTATGTTTTTTAATATAGTCAGACCCTCCCTTCCATAAGGAAAATGAAAATATTGATGAAGCTTCAAGAGAGAAAATGAGAGAGGACAGCTTTAAGAAGAAAACAGGAAGTTGTAACCAGAATCCAGTTGAATTCTCAGCTGTGGCAGTGTGCCGAGAGACTGCAAATAAAGCAGATGTGTTTGTTGTGCTTTTTTATGCTAGACTTTCTTTTATAAAAGCAAACATTCAGGATTTAACCTGTGACGTTTTCTTTAGTTCGGCATTTTTCAGTTACTTTGTTAAGAGTAGTGTTAATAAAGCAACATGAAGTTGAAGAAATTGCAGTCAATGAAAGATGAGGACCATTTTTATCATCAGGGTGCTGTGGAGCTATTGGTCTTTAATTTTTTGCTCATCCTCACGATCCTCACAATTTGGCTGTTTAAAAATCACAGATTCCGCTTTTTGCACGAAACAGGAGGGGCCATGGTTTATGGTGAGTATTTTCACTGAAAAAGCTTAGCATTTAAACTTTTTGCACTGAGTGCTTAATTAATCATTTCACCTCAATAGTGAATAAAATCTCAAACAAGAAAAATGCATTAATTTAAAAGTTGCAGGACTGTTGAACAGTGGAAAAAAGAAAAATGCAATTATTCATTCTGTCTCTTTCTGTTTCTCTCTCATGTTTTCTTCTCTCATATGAAAAGTTAGAAGAAATCTTGTCAAGGAATCAAATGTCATGCACACACTGCGAACAAAAATTTTTTCCTGAACATATTAACTTTCCAAACAAATTACTTACTCAGACAGTAGTCTGGTTTGAAGATATGTTTTAACTGTATGATCAAGAGTATTGGGTGACATTTATCTATCATTTTAACAGATGGCGGCAAATCAAGTCTTTAATAAAAATAAGGAGGATTTGCCAGGGTTCAATTTCATGCTCTGATGTAGTTTCAGAAACCTGAACATCTGTATTGTTTTTGCTAGCTTGAAAAAAAAAGAGAGTGAAAAATGAGACTCTCCAGATAATTTGTACACTCTCTGCTTTTTGTAGCTTACTATTTGTTTAAAAAAAAATGCTGTGGGTTTCCTGTGTTTCATATGGAAACCATGCATAAGGATTTCTTCAAACACCACTGCTAAGGAACACATGCTATGCAATTATAAGATGTTATGTGTCATAGTTCTTTTTAAAAATGTGTGCTTATGTTCATTTCCCCTCATAGTGAGAAAACGAATTTTTTTGCAACCAGCAAGATCCCACTCACACAGTTAATCAGCATTGCTATACCTATAGGGACAGAAAGATTGTGATTGTCTTCAGTGCATAAATTATAACTGCATTTCTATATTATAAATTCAGAGCCCTATCAGGATTTTTTTTTTTTTTTGAATGTGCTGGTTTTTAAAAACAATTGTTTGACTATTAAATCACTGGTGAGCTTTGTTTTTCCAAAACAGTAGACTAATTTATGCATATTTCAGTTCTGATAAATTAATGAAATAAGACAATAAAATATATGCATGTTTATGTGTACATGAATAAAACTTTGGACCTTCAGCTACAGCTGAATACAGCCCCCAGCATGTTGCATCATTGGCTAGGCTTCTAGAAGTTACAAACATGTGCTCCATTTATTTAAGCAATATTTAGTAGATGTATGTAAATAATTCACTGAGGTGAAGTGGTCCCATTAAGGATATGAAACACCACAGCCTGTTAAAGATTTGCAGGGCTGCTTTGAAGTATTCCTGAAATCTTCTAACTATATATATCAATACCCCAAAGCTCATCTACTAAGGAGGTGAAGTATAGTGTTTTCTCTGTGTGCAAAAATGGCTATAGCTAATTTATGGTTTCAAGGAAGAGATCTAGAAGAGGACTTTGCTCCTTAAGTAAGCAAATAAGCAAAAGTGAGCCCAAGAGCACAAATTTGAGAAGAATCAAGATAGCAAATCCTGGCCTTATGCTGCTCTTTTGGGCACTGTCTCTTGTAATACATTTTGAAGAATAGGCCAAGCAAAGGATTGAAGTGTGTTCAGCTGAACACAGAGACTCTCCCTTAAAACACATGCTCAGTGTGTCAATAGTGAGGGCTGATTTCATAAAAATGAAATGTGAAGCTCCACAATCCATTATTCTTTATTAGGTTTTCCAATCAGTTTGAAGAATTGTACTATACTACAGCTTGAATATTTTTCCTTCTTCCTTTTGTATAAATCTGTTCAGTTTGGTGATAAATAATATAGATTTCAACATATCATTCCTCTAAGCCATCAAAATTTACTGCTTGGAGCTACTATCTACAGGTAATCTTCAGTTAGCAACTGCCTTGGACAGTGGTAATTCACATTTATGATAGTAATAAAAAAGTAAATTTGCAACCAACACTCACATTTACCACCTTCATAGCATCATGCACATGTTTGCTATTATTGTCAGCTAGGCAACTACAGAAAATGTTGTTGTATATAAAATTATAAGCACAATCATAGTCATGTGATTTTAGCAACTGCTTCCTATAAAGACAAAGTAGCCAGTCCCAACTGTGATCGCTAAATGAGTACTACATATAATGTTACATACAGGTAGTATTTGACTTACAACAGTTCATTTAGTGACTATTCTAAGTTTCAACAGCACTGAAAAAATGTCTCTTACAACAGTTTTTCACACTTACAACTGTTGCAGCATCCCCATAGACATATGATTAAAATTCAGATGCTTGGCAACTGACTCATATTTATGACTGATGCAGTCTCCCAAGGTCATGTGATCCCCTTTTGTGACCTTCTGAATGGCAAAGTCATTGGGAAGCCAGATTCACTTAACAACCTGTTACTAACTTAACAACTGCAGTGCTTCACTTAACAAATATGGCAAGAAATGTCATATTTCTTGGTCGTAAGAGAAGGATTACCTATATTTTGACAAAATGCATTATGTGCATTCAGGCATTTTGGTCAGTGTGACATATGAACCAGATTACTTGACTTGATTCAGAAACCATGATTGCAGTGTACCAAACTTAGTAATGAGTAACAATCAAGGCGGTGGCACTGTACCTTGAAGGGGAAAGTTAGGTGAGAGCCTGCAAGCAAGGGCTGAAACCAAGGGCTGAAAGCTTTGGGGAAAGGGTCACATCTGGCACTTTGAAAGCTCTCAGTGGATACACCCACAAAATGGCTATCAATCAGTCACAAGCCAGCATGTATCAAAACTCAAACTAGCCTTACTGATACTTTCTGCCACCCTAATGGGATGTTATTAGAGCCCAGAGGCATTCAGGCAAGCAAAGATTTCATGTTTTTAATTCAAAGACAATTGGCAAAAAGCCTGACAGCATCAAAGGTGTCAGGGAATACAATATAGAAATAATGTTGCCTTTATTTATAACAGTGTGTGACTAAATTCAGGCACCTTGCTAAATCATGGTTTGTTTAAAACTTAAGGGGCATGTAACGGCCTAACCTTCTCTAATGTGCATGATGCAATGAAGGTCGTAAATGTGGGCATTGGTTGCAAAGTAATTTTTTATCATCATCATAATTATGAACTGACACTATCCAAAGCAGTTGCTAACTGAGGACTACCTGTATATGTTACTTTAAGGTAGCTACACTTCCACAGGTTGGAGGGATGCATGTGACATTACCAAAAGGATGCTGATATAAGGGGAAGTATCAGATTTGATACTTAATTTATGTACTTGAGTTTTTATTAGGTTTAAAAGTTGGAATGTTTTTATTTGTGCATTTCAAAATAATTCAAAATCTGGAAATGACGCCACTTAAATTAGATGTTTGAACATTTGCCATGGAATTAAGGGGATATTAAGGATACAAATTGGAGCAGATGCCTCATAGAAGCCTTCCACTTCCATCCATATACTGATTTTGAAAACTAAAAACACCTCATTTTGTCACTTAAGTTCAAGAGCACAAGCTCCACTCCTGCATAACGGATTACTACCATGGTCTTAGTGCAATAAAATAATAAAACCAAAATGTAACCATGATGGAAGTCAGGAATATATTCATATTGGAGTATTTTACAAGTCCTGTTAAAGAATAAGTTGAATGCAAATAAATTCATTAAGAGAAAATATTAAATAATAGTTTGCCATCACATTAGTTATTTCACAATTATTTTGCTTAAATCATATTTTAACAAAGGATTATGTTTTATGAAGTATATCCTTTTTATTTCTTGTACCTTGCTTTAAAAAAATGTTTTAAGAAGAAATATAGAAAAACTATAGAAGTGTTTAGGCCTGAATATTTTCCTATTTCTTTCCAAATTCAACTTGCTATTGAGTTACTGCCTGTTGCATCCCCATTGTTGTGCCTCTGAAATATTCATGAATGGATTGGTTTCTCTACAACAGTTGTTCTCAACCTGTGGGTCGGGACCCCATTTGGGGTCAAACGACCATTTCACAGGGGTCGCCAAACAAGGCTGTCCACCATTTTTTCCCCCCTTTGGCCATGCCCCTGGCACCCGGTGATGTATAAGTGGTTGGGGGTCACCACAACATGGGGAACTGTATTATGGGGTCGTGGCATTAGAAAGGTTGAGAACCACTGCTCTAGAATAATGTAAGGTATGATAAGAAATATGCTGATATTTATTTTGTTTTGTGTTGTACTTGAATCAGCAATTTTGATTTAATTGATCTTGTTACTATTATTAGTTTAGCTTAATATTATAATCAAACAAATTGCCTTAACGTAATGATGTAACCCTGTCTTGTTCAGCAAATCATTAGAGAGTAAAATAAAGTTGTCCCTGAAAACATATGAACATTATAGAAAGGAACTGGATTTGTCCCTGCTGATTTCCTATTCATTCTTCATTTATCTGTGATTACCCTAACAGAAGATATACCACAGGTGTACCAATGTATTATAGAATCATTATTTATTCCTTAACTCTTGACAAACAGTATTTCTTCATGGTAATAAAATCATAATTCTAGTTTTAATAATACTTTCTAATTTCATAAAAAACCTGATCAGACTTTTACCAAAAGAATATAGTTCAATGAATTTTTTTTATATGGCAATTTGCTGCACATATTGATGGGCTGTCTACTAAAGGCTATGGCATGCACTTGAAAGAAAACTGGGATGCCTGTAATTGTGGAATCTGTCTGGCAAGAACAAAGAATGCTTATTCACAGACAACATACACATGTAACACTTGTAACAATTCTAGGTGGTTAGAGGACTGATAACAGTTACAAAGAATTAGACATCCTGTCTACCTCAGCTAGAAGTTAGGAATAGGGAGCAAATAGAATGTGTATTAGATAACTCCTGAAGTTTTCATTGGAATAGGGACGGCTAGAGACCAATAGGACAATTGTTATATCATTACTAAAATCTTTATTAGATGATATTTCTTATACCTTGCCCCTCCTTCTGCTTTAGTGAAATTGTATAAAGCTTTCTTAAGCCTTCTGGGTCCTGGCATTTTGCTGGCTGGGACCCCTTTTTCTAAAGTGCTTCAATAAAAGCAAACAAAACCTGCATCTCGTGTCTAGTGTTCTTTATTGGCTTTTGGCACCAGGCTCAGATCCAAATTGGAGACAACAATATCATTTCAAAAATCCTGAAATATATAGGTTTGTTCTTTTGCCTGTTATAATAGCAGTGATTTTCTTAGCAGCTAATACAGTTCAAAATAAATACTTCTAAAAATGGGGATGCAAGAAATGGGCTGAATATAAACTAAGCTGAGCTATGGTGGCAGAGTGGTTAGAATGCAGTGTTTTAGGCTGATTCTGCCCACTGCCAGGAGTTTGATCTTGACAGCTCAAGGTTAACTCAGCCTCTCATCATTCCAAAGTTGGTAAAATGAGGACCCAGTTTGTTGGGGGAAAACTGACTATGCTGACTATATAAACCGCTTAGAGAGTGCTCTAAATCACTATGAAGACGCATATAAGTCTAAGTGCTATTGCTACTGCTAATATATTTTCATGCAGACCTATAATAGTTTTATTACATGTGATAGTAGTTTGAACTTTGAAGTATAAAGAAAGAGGTGTGTTATTTTTAAAGTTCAAGTCTGATCAACCAGAAAGAAAAGCATGAAAAATAAAATAACTTATACCTGATCAATGTCAGAATAGATAAATACACCTGGATATCACAGACAATTGATATGTGGGTTGTCTCCTCCTTGCTATCAAAAACTGAGTCTTGTTTGCAGAGATCTCAATCTACAGGCATATTGTGCTATCATAAAAATTGTAGGCAATATATCTAAAATTAGTAGAGCTTCTATATTGACCTAAAAATTTGCATTTTCATTTTTGAAAACAGCATGGATGGATTTCTATAAATGGAATATTATATATTACACACACTTTTAAGAACTATGGGTTTGTTACTCTTTAATTCTGTAATTAAAGGTCAACAGGCAACCTGATGACCTGAGCTTTTCTTTTTTAAAAAAAAAAAAAGTCTTCTCCAGCTTTGTGCTATCATCTATAGCGACTATGACTTCCATAATTCTACTTTTAGCCATATTAATTGAGAAATTTTGTTTGCAAGTAATATTTAATTTAAAATATCAAAAGAAAAAGACAGGAATGCAGTATTCAGGGGGAAATACTTCATTATTCATCATTTTAAACACAATTTACATGTGTCACAAAATGCTTTTTTAAAAGGAGAATGGGTATTTATGCCCTGATGCTGTGCAAATCATTTGAAAGAAGTGCTTCAAACTATGTGGGGCAAACAACTGATACAAAAGTAGGTGCTTTGTAGAGTATCCCCTGAGTAGCTGTCCCTCATGCATGTGCATATGCATCCATTTTGCTTTGGGGAAAAACCTTTCATTTTCATAGACTGTCTCTTGCCTTTCTAGGTCTCATCATGGGATTAATTTTACGGTATGCCACAGCTCCATCTGACTTTGAAATTGGAAATGTCTATAGCTGTGATAAACTCAAGCCTGGCTTACCCACCCTGCTTGTCAACATCACAAATCAAGTGTATGAATATCAGTACAGAAGGGAAATTAGCCAACTTAATGTCAATGCACACCAAGGGAACGCAATGCTGCAAAAGGTAAGATAACATCTTCTCAGTATAAGTAATCTTATATTATTGTTATTTCTGATTAATTATATTGCTCCTAAGAAGAGAATCAGAGTGATTTAAATGTGCAGCCCAAGAAGTTTGTTACCCATCTTAATTGTCTATTTGCAATAAGTAAATAAGCATATCTATTTCATCCTTCCTGCTTTCCCACTTCAAAGGCTGTGGTGAATATGAGAAGATTTTTCATGGAAGTCATGTCATGCAAAAAATTAGAAAAAAGCTATTAATCTTTGTAAGATAAAATGCTGCTTCTCAGTCTTCCTAGTTTAAGTTCCACCATTCACTCTCTTCAGGAACCTGTGACCCACCAAGACAAAAACAAAGAAACAAACAAAAATGGGCCTTTTCTCAGCATGATGATGGAGAATCCACGGATGGGTTGTCTCAATCTATCTGCTCCAATTAGACTAAGTCTGAAATTTAGTACCGCCCCCGCTGTGCCAACTGCACCCCAGTTTTAGGCTAAGGCGATACTCAGACTTTAATCCGACGCGTCTGATCAATATGGGAACCAGGCCAACTGACCTAATGGGAGGGAGTGGATTCTCCATCATCATGCTGAGAAAAGGCATTCAGGTAAGAAAATGCCCCTTTCTCCAGCATGATTGGATGGAGAACCCATGGATGGGACATACCAAAGCCCTATGTCCCTAGGGGTGGGAATTAGCTTGGGCCTGGGTCCCATCCAATTTAATGCGTGTTCTAGAACCTTGCGGCCAAATGAAGCCATAGAAGAGGCATATATATGCATCTTGTAGTGACGGACAAAGGAAGAGGGCGATGCCCATGTTGCTGCTCTACAAATTTCCTCTATGGAGGCCTGGGTAGACCAGGTAGCTGTAGTAGCTGTGCCCCGGGTGGAATGGGCCGTGATATGCCTAGGATCTTGCAGTGACTGAGTCTGGTATGCCAGAGAAATACAAGCTCTAATCCACCTGCCTATTGTGGGTGAAGAAACCTTTTGTCTAGTGACGAAGAGTGAAAGGACACAAACAGAGCCTCTGTTTTGCGGAAGGATGAGGTTCTCTGAATATAATAATATATGGCCCTGCGCACATCCAATTTGTTCCACTGGACCTCTATGTCATTAGATGGGTTAGGACAGAAGTCCGGCAAAACTATTTCCTGAGATCTGTGATACAAGGAATTAACTTTGGGCATGAAGGAGGGGTCTAGCCTAAGGGTTACCCTGTCCTTATGGAAAGTACATAGGTCCTTCCTCACTGAAAGAGCAGCCAGCTCAGAGATCCTTCTGGCTGAAGTTACAGCCACAAGAAAAGCCACCTTCATTGATAATTGTTTAAACAAACAAGTGTAAATAGGCTCAAAGGGTGGCGAAACAAGAGCCTGTAAAACCTGATGAAGATCCCACGAGGGATATCTATGTACAGTTGGTGGCCTGGCATCGTTGGCTCCCTTTAGGAAGGAGCGTATCATAGGGTGATGTGTTAAGGATTCATTGCCGCAGGAAATAACTGTGGCAAGTGCTGCTACCTGCCTACGAATGGTGCTTGTGGAAAGCCCTTTGTCCAGACCATCCATCAGGAACTCCAAGATGACTGGCACTGAAACGGTCAAAAGGTCAATTTTGTGAACTGAACACCAATTACAGAAGCTTTTCCACGTGGCATCGTATATTCTATTCGTCGAGGGTCGCCTGGATTGCTGGATCATGGCTATGACCCTTGACGAATATGAGTCTCGGCCTAAGGCCTGCCTCTCAAGTGCCAGATGGTTAACTGGAGCCATTGAGGGTCTGGATGGTGTAGTTCCCCCTGAATGAGGGAGACGCGATTTGCTGGGATCCTCCATGGAGGGGATGTGGAGAGCTCCATCAGGTCAGCGAACCAAGAGTGTCTCGGCCAATGCGGTGCAACCAGGAGGACCTCTGCTCGTTCGCAAAGGATCTTCCTGATCGTGGCAGGAAGAAGCGGTAGGGGAGAGAAGGCATAGAGCAGTTCCCTGGGCCAGGGACTGCGGAGTGCATCTGTTCCCTCCGCTGATGGAGACGGGAAAGGAATCTGGGAAGTTGTGAGTTGGTTGGGGAGGCAAAAAGGTCCAAGGTTGGGGAACCAAACCTGTCCACGATCTCTCTGAACACCTTCGGATCCAGCTGCCATTCGGAATGGTCCACGGTGGCTCTGCTCAGTGAGTCCGCCTGTTGTTTGGTCACTCCGGATATGTGCTCCACCCTGATGGAGGCAAGATTTAATTCCGCCCAAGACCCCAGCAATTTGGCCTCCTGCATGAGAGGCCTGGACCTTGTCCCCCCTTGTCTGTTGACATGGCCCTTGGCTGTGGTGTTGTTGGTTAAAATCAGGTCATGTTGGCCCTGTACTATGTTGCTGAATCTCTTTAGGGCCATGTGTATGGCTCTGAGTTCCAGCCAGTTTATATTGTTCTTTAGATCCTGCTTGGACCACCGACCTTGAGCCCAGTGTGTGTGGAGGTGTGCCCCCCACCCAAACAGGCTTGCGTCTGTGGTGATGGTAATCCTGTCTGGCTCTTTGAATTCTGCTCCCCGTGACAGTGTCGGAGAGTCCCACCATCGAAGGGAGTTCAACACCGACCGTGGAACTCGGACCTTGTGGTGGGATGTGCTTGTGTGAAGTCTCTGAAATGGAAGGAGAAGCCACTGTAATTCTCTGGCATGGAGACGTGCCCATGGCACAATTTGCACGCAGGACACCATCTTCCCCAGTAGCTGTGATAGGGAGGCCAATGAGACTACTCTGTCCTTTCGGATCCAACGTACAAGGGTCTGAATAGAGTTCCGTCGGTCCTGAGATAGGTAGACCGTACAATTGTCTATAACAGCGCCCAAATGGAGGAGCCGAGTTGTTGGTACGGTATGACTTTTCTGGAAATTAACAGAAAAACCGTGTTCCTGAAAGATCTTGATGGCTAGGGCGAGGTCTGACTGAGCATTTTGGAATGATGATGACTGAATTAGTATGTCATCTAAATAGCATTGAATTCTAATTGGAATTTGTCTAAGGTGGGCTGCGAGCAGTACCTTTGTAAATACTCTCGGTGCAGATGAGAGGCCAAATGGTAGGGCTCTGTACTGGTAGTGGCGTTGGGCATAGCTGAATCTGAGGAATTTGCGGTGGTCAGGAAAAATAGGAATGTGCAAATATGTCTCAGTCAGGTCTATTGAGGTAAGAAAGTCACCTTGCCGGATGCTAGCCAGGATTGATTGAAGTGATTGCATCTTAAACTTCTTATACCTCAAGTAAAGGTTTAGACCTTTTATGTCTAAGATTTCCTTCCAGCCCCCCGAAGTCTTAGGGATGACGAAGAGGTTTGAGTAAAACCCTCGTCCTTCTTGGTCTTGTGGTACTGGTTCAATTGCTTGTATTTGTAATAAATGAGCTATGGCTTCTGACATAAGATCAGCTCTGGTCCTGCTCGTTGGGATAGGGCAAGAGTGGAACTTGTCAGGTGGTTGGGAACAAAATTCTAGTCTCAGACCTTGGGTGATGGTGTCTAACACCCATGCATCTGTAGTTGTGGCTGCCCAAGTGCTGGAATAAAGGGCCAGCCGGCCTCCTATGGGAGGTGAGGCTGCGAGATCACTTGCCTCATTTAAAGGAATGACCCCCTGCGCCTCGAAAGGACCGCTTGGTCTGGATCTGCGCTCTGTTTCTGTATGCTGATCGATCTTGCTATCATTCTTGTCTCTGAAAGGAAGAGCGAGATGCCTGGGCCCAATCCCAGGATGGAGCTGGCCGAAAGGGCTGCCTCCTGTAATTGCTCTGCGACATGCTGTTCCCCGAGCGCTTGTCTCCTTTCTTTGCTGAGTTAACCAGAGTTTTACGTTTGTCCTTACCTTCTGTTAAGTATGGTTCTAGTGCCTTACCAAAGAGATGTCCACCTGTGTAAGGTTTAGAGGCCAGACGCCATTTGGCCTTGGTGTCTGCTCGCCAATTCCTGAGCTAAAGGAGCCTTCGTGCTGAGATGTCTGCCGCGATGGTCCAGGCAGTGTATCTGGCCGTGTGCAGAGAAGCGTCGGCTAGGTACTGAGACATAGCCACTAACTTACCCAAATTTTGGTGAGTTCTGAGCTGGTCCGGAGGGATCATGTCCTGGAGCTCACGTAGCCATAGAACTGAAGCCCTGGTGAAGAAGGCCATGGATGTTGCCACCTTTGTTGCCCAGGCTGATGCCAGATGGGACCTGCGTAATGCGGACTCAATCTTTTTATCTTCTGCCCTAAGTGCCTCATTTATATCCCCAGGAATGTTAGCATTGGGAAACAATGAGTTCAGGGGCTCATCAATCTGGGGAATTTCCAGTAGTGAGGTCAAAGAAGGGGCAACATTGAATAATGTCTTTTCTATGGCACCAGGACTTGAAAGGGATCCTAAATTCTCCCATTGTTTCTGAACAATATTGAGAAAAAGGGGAGGGCAGGGAATATAGTTCTGAGAGACTGAGGGCTCAGTATATATGGCGTGGGGACCTTTGGATGTTGAAGGTGGAGTCTCCTGTTCTTGAGGGAGGTTTGCAGTTGTGCAGGCCTTGAGTAGCAGGGAATTAAAGAGTGAATGGTCAAGAGACTGACAGGAGGGGTGGGGTCAGATGGAGTGATACCCTCGTCCTCTGACATAATCAGACCTGATGGTTCAACCCCTGTTGATTCTAGATCTGATGAAGGTTCATCCATGATATCTGGAGATTGGGAGTGATACATGGATTGTGGGGGTGGCTGTGGGGCGTTGGAAGCCATAAATTGAGCCACAGCCTGGGCTATCATGGACTGAAGATAGTCCGGATTTAAAGTCTGGTTCTCAGGAGGGTGAAGCCCTGCTGCAGTGGGGGTAAATGTGGCCTGAGGACCCAAATTAAGGGTCTCCTGGCCAGTTGCACCTGTCCCTGGAGCCACTCTTGTGGCTGATTCTGAATGGGAAATTCCCCTGGGGGGAGACCAGGCCCCTGGGGCTGAGGCACAATGTGAGGAAAGGGGTTCAAAAATGGACCTTCCCATTGTGCCTGTCTGACCTGGGGAGGCTGCCCTCAGTCTGTGGGACTCCTCCTCCCTCATCTGTGGAATAGTGGTTTCCCTGCTTGACTTGGCTCGCTTGGAAGTATTCTTTCCACTTGCCTCAGTTGGATGTTTCCTCTTGGCCAGCTCGTTGGTAGACTTCTCTGCCATGATGAATCTGCTCTGGGGCTCAACCTCAGCAAAAACACCCCCTCTCAGCATTGTAAGCTTATTAAGGGAGCCCAGCAGAGATGATCTGGCCTGGGGGAGCGGGGTGGGCAATGGGGGGTTGGTAGGCAATGCATCCTTCCGGAACGAGCTTGCCCTCCCCAATCCAATCAAACTTGTCTGGTGATAAGGTTCGTCAAATTTAGAGGCCTCTGCCTCAGATCGTCAGAAACTGCCTTCTGGAATGTTCCTGCAGGCAGTCTGGGCCTCAGTAAATTTCAAAATGGCGGCCGTGAGGTGGTTCAAAATGGCAGCCGCAAGCCTCTGCACGCCAAAAACGGCCGTTAGAAAGAAGGCCTGTGAAGCCTGAGGCCTAAACTGCGATGAGCCTTCATTCCACAGAATCGCTTGGGCTTCTAATGCAGCGGAGGGTACTTAAATGGGTCAGCTGGGAAGCGCTGAGGCTGGCCGAGGACCAATAAGGCCTCCAGGCCTCGGAAATTGAGTTTGTGTCAATACCCTCTCCTTTCCCTTACGACATTCTGCTGAGGCCGAGGGACCTAAAAAAGGCTCCCTCCAGGCCTGACGAACTTCATCGCCGCTTGCGGAGCCCCCCAGTCGATCGGCAAGGCTTACCCTTGTCTCCGAAGCCGCAGGCAGTCAGCGAGTCAAGATCGAGTTTTCCGATGAACAGCTGACAGCGGGGGGATCGTCAAGGTGGCGGCTGGAGTTTCGGAGCTTCCGAAGCTGCGGTAGGTCGTAAAAGTCAAAATAGAGCTTGACTCTTAAGGCAGCAATTTAAGAAAGCTCTCAGAAGAAGAGGGGGGAAAAGGGGGTTCCCTTGAAGGGAAGGGTCTGTATATGCCCAGCCTGTCAGCCCTGCCAGGCAGTCAGGCTGAAGATGAATTCCGATCCTGGAAAAAAATTTATATTGTCAAATCACAATTAATGAAAATGAGGAGTTAGAACTAAGCTAACAGGAATAAGAAAAAAGGAAAATACACAGTCTTCTGCTCCAGGAGCGAAGAAAAAACGCGTCTTAGAGCAAAGAGACTAAGTCTAAAACTGGGGTGCAGTTGGCACAGTGGGGGCGGTACTAAATTTCAGACTTAGTCTAATTGGAGCAGATAGATTGAGACAACCCATCCATGGGTTCTCCATCCAATCATGCTGGAGAAAAAGCCCTGCTGGTTCCTAAGCCTAAACCACTCTGAGGCTTTGAATTGCTCAGTTATTTTCCCTGTTACATTCTTAGCGACCTGCTTTAGCCTTATAGAAGGATAAAATATTTAGGAAACAATATCTGAAATTTCATTGTCCTCTTTCTAATCTTTTTTCTTTCTTTTTAATAAAGGAAATTCCAATAAATAAATAAAATAGCAAACCAACTACAGAAAGTAGATTACAATAATAATTTTCTGGTTTTGAGAACATCTGGCTTCTTAAAAGTATACCAGTTTCCTTTTTTCTGGGCCATTCTTCACCAAGCTATATTTGAAGCTATGAGCATGTTGCAATTTTTGAATAAAAGGCATGTTATTATTCTGCCTCATGCTACAGAAGAAGGGTGAATAAAATGCTTCTCTTGGTTTAATTTTCAGATTAATATACCATTTTAATTTGTCAGTACAAAAAATTATAAAAGTTCTTGCTCCCAATTTCCTCTCATAAAGATGTCAATGCAGCAAAATGTACTTTTGCTGTTAATGGTCAGCTAGTTGACATTAGTTTACTAAACCAAAGTAAGCAGAATGCAGAACTTTTTGAAAAATGCTGAGTTTACACTTCCTGTTTATCATTCAAGCTTTCTGCTGGACAAAAGAAAAAAGGAAGTCATTTTGTAGTCTGTATTGTTACAGAACTAAATAATTCATCTAGGATCATAACCCCATAAAAGGAAGGCACTTTATGGGAACAAAAACATTTGGCTAATGACATGCTCTTGCTTTTAAGGTTATTAATCTAGCAGAAACAAACTGAAGTTACAGCTGAATTCAAATCCTTCTAAAATGATATTTTATAAAGTGGGCTTCTGTTTTACATTGTTAAATAGTTATTAAAAGTAAGTATAAAATTGCAGGCAAGTTTTCTTTATCATGTAAGAGCAACACTGCTGAAAAGGTAAATAACAACAACAACAACAACAACAACAATAATAATAATAATAATAATAATAATAATAATGTTGGAAGGGAGGTCATATAGGTTGGAGTTCATATAGGTTCCTTTCAACATTATTATTATTATCCACCTTTTCAGCAGCATTGCTCTTGCATGATAAAGAAAATTCAAAAAGATGACTTATTTTAAAGCCAGCTTCAAGCCCCTACAAAGCTGGAAGCAGCTGAAAGTAGAGCCAATTTATACCCAACTGAATTGCAACATGACTGACTGAAAACTAATGCAATTTTCCTTTTGTTACACTGAAATTCAAGACCTTCCCAGCTATGGGAATTCTTGCATCATTCTCCCTCTTTCTCTGGGCCCCACCCAGCTTATATCTCCTCCCAATAAAGAAGACTTTCTTAATCTTGTCATATTTAAGATGACAGAATCCCAGAATTCCTCAGCCAGCATGTTAAAATTGCCAAGGTTGAGAAACAGGGCCATAGAGGATCTTATTTCACAGTTTTTTTGAAATACAGCAAAAAGCACAGCACTTCTCCTTCCCCAACTACTGCTCAGTCCAGTTTTTGAAAAAAACTCAAGCAAATGCAAAGAGCAAGGAAGGAAAGAAGCATCCTTTCTAAAATTAAGATAGCATATCTTTTGAGTCTCAAAGCTTACTCCACTAGACACCATTGATTAACTTTGAAAAGCTGTGTGAGATTTTTTAAAATTTTTTCATGTTTTCTTCACTTTTTCCCAAATTTTGTGTATGTGCATCTGGACATTATGCTGCTTATTTTAAAAATGAATTATGTGAACATTTCATGCAGAGGATTTCACAGTTGCTGTACAATCCCTTGTGTTCTTTGAAATTTCGTAAGATTTTGTTGCATTTTGTGTTTCTAAGATTGAGAAAGAAAAAAAGTCTTAAAATATTTCTTATTTTTCTAAGAGTTAGCCTGAAGGGAAGATTATTTGTAGAAGGCCTTAGAGTCACCCAACTAGAAAGACTAAGGTGTGTCAGGAGTTCCAACCTGAGTAATGACTACTAGCCATAATTCTTTGTTACTGGGATGCCATCAGTAGGGGAAATCATCTTCCATCCCATATTCATAATTGACACTTTCTTCAAATGTCCCCTTGATTTTGTGGAGGCTTTATCAGAGAATGGGTCTTGAGGACAGACTCCCTACATTCAAATCACTATACTTCCAGTCAAGGTCTGAAGACTATTAATTTGAACCCAAGTCATCTTTGCATAATTGTTTATCTACTTTCTTATCTAATCAGATATATTTCTGAAAAAATTACTGTAAAACAGGATATACTGTCTTAATTTTACATGGTTATTTTACCATGTTTCTAAAATATATAGAAGACAGTAACCTGGTTTGTACATTATAATATATTATGGTTTATTTAATCACAGATAACTGTTCACACAATACACTAAACCAAAACCAGACAACATTATAATTTGCTATAATGTGAAGGCAATACAGATTAAGAAAACAATTTAGATAACTGATATGAAATATCCTTTCAATAGTTTGTTCTTTATTTGAACACTAGTAAGTGAAAGGTCCTTAGAGGCAAAGCAGTACCATTGCCATAGTACCAAGCCTTTCCTATTGGTCCGAGTGGGAATAGAAAGCATAACAAAGAATTTTATGTTGCTGTTAATGAGTAGAAACACTCTTACTGAAATTTCAACTAATATTTTTGTTAAATAAAATTGATTTACAATAATAAAAAACCTTCAAAAGGCAGATATTAATTTGTCCTAGATCATATTAGGGAAGGGCCAACCAGAAGATCAGTTGCTATAGGTTATGGTTATCACTCAACATTTTGAAGGTTAGATAATGTTTTTGTATTTTCTCTCAGTTGTAAAATTGGATTGATTGAGTCTAATGAGATGATTAGATTTAATCCTTTTACATGTTACTTAGAAGATTTTTGAGTCTGTGGTTCTCAAAGATTGGACTGATTCTTTGTGATGCATGTGTATCTGACTGAGCAAGATTTCTAGATTCACATGGCAGTCAACACTTCTTTGAGAAAAGGATAGGTTCCAACAGCTTTGAAAAATGCACTTCTCCATCTTCTCCTCAAAAGGGCAGTCTTTGATCCAGTGTTAATGAATAACCACTGTTCACTTTCCAATCCTTTCTTCTTAGGAAAGTTTTGAGAAAAGGGAGGTTTAAAAATTAGAAAGAATTCTGATAGAAATGGATTATCTGGACCAATGGCTACCTGGATTCAGGGCTGGCATTGGGTGAAAATTGTATTAATTTTTCTCAAGAGTTGAACAGGGAATCTTGAACATCTGTGGATAGATTTCAAGGAGTCTATGAACATGAAGAGCAGAAAAGTTACAGATTTAATTTCACTACAATAAATACTTAGGTATTTACACACATTTTTCTGAAAAGGGATTTACAATTTTTATTAGACTCCAGAAGAGGGCTCATGTCACAAAAAATTAAATAACTTCTGTTATAAAGTCTCCCCTCCTCTGGAGCATTTTGGTCCTCAAAGCAAGATTGACTCCCACTTTTCACCCTTCTGGAAGCTTATAAAAAAAAACTTCCTGACCATTTGAAAAAGTATGATTTAGTATGAAGTCATTGGTTCATTTTTTTTATTGTCACATACATTAATACATTATGGTATTATTTTTATTGTTAATTTGTGTTTTGTACATCAACTAGAATTTATTTTGGACTGAGGCAATACATAAATCTCAAATAAGTAAAGAGGCTAAGATATTTTCTTTCCACCATTTTGATGTTACTATGACTCTCCATGTTCTTCAACCTGAAGGCCCCCCCCAGCTGAAAATTTTCCTCTCAAATATCTTCCCTAGGGATTTAATTGCTACTGTTTTGAAGTAAATTTCAAAAGCATTTTTTCCTTTCATCACATTGAATAAGAACTGGTCGAGTAAAAAACAGAGAATATTTATGCATGGTACATTTCTATACTGCAGTGTTAATTCATTTGCCCACCTTAGCCCTGGAGCATTCTTACATTCTTTGTTGGGCTTGTACCAAAATGTATATGCTCATGTAGGTAACACATCTGCTCTTAGCAACAGCCCTAATATTCCAAACAATGGAGCAGCTGTGTTAAGCTGCAAGTCTTGACATACAGGCAACATCTGCTCCCTAAAACCATGAGCCACCCAAGCAGCTGGCTGCCCAGAGTGCAAGAAAAGAAACTGCCCTATTTCCCACACTGAAATAAGATTCAGCTGTTACTCTAGCTGGGTTCTGTACATGAATAGATGAAGTAGCAACATTATACCCTTTGCCTTAAGTAACAAAATATATCAGGCTGGTTTCAGGTGCCAGTTAATGGCAACCTGGAATATGTGTTCCTGAAGGAGTTTCTGGGTAGAAGTGGTTGGTACACTAACAGAGAAGGTACCCCACTTCACACCTCCAAACCTTTTTTTAAAACTTTGTTTTAATTTTTATGAGGGTAATCCATTTTATATTTATAACTGCTAGTATGTGTTGCTTTATCTTGATTTAAGCCACTCAGAGTTTTCAGAACCACAAGATAGATGTTAAAAATAAATTTGATAAACAAACAAACTTCCAGAAACATCACATAACAATTGCATAACAATATAGGCCTTTGCTGCTAAAGTTTCACTGCTTCAACAGGAGTTCCCACAGATGGACATTAAACATTTTTTTCTTAATCACTTTCAAATCAGCATTTGCAGAAAATGAAACATCGCAATATTCTTCTTTTTACTTTTGAAATTCATTTGAATGTTTTGTTATTTGCAGATTTGCAAATTGCTATTTGCAGGATCCAATTTGAGTCGGTGACCTCTTGAGATTGGGTCCTATAACATTATCCTGAGACTTGTGTATTTGCCTTCATTCATTATTTGCTATTTTATTATTCCATGTCTTATACATTTTTTCTTTATACATTTTTCACCTGTACTAAAAATGTATAAGGAATGTTTTAGACATTCCTTATACATTTTAGTACAGGTAAGGGATCAGAAAGAACTGTTTTCTTAAATATTGCTCTGTGTTATTGATGTAAAATGTTAATGATGTAAAATATGATACTTTTAAAATATCCAATATCTTTATCTTTCCTGTTTTTTTCTGGCAGATGACCTTTGATCCTTCCATCTTCTTCAATGTTCTATTACCTCCCATTATTTTTCATGCAGGATACAGTTTAAAAAAGGTAAGTGGTTTCTTTTAATAGTGGCAGACAGTCTGCTAGCTATGACTGGGGCATTATGAGGGCCAAAATGTTTTAATTTGAGCAGAGTGATCAAAGAAAGAAAAAGAAAAATGTTTCCAACTTTGAATTACCATTTTGATTCTTTTTATAATAGTTAAACCATATAGACTTTCCCTGCAAATGGTTAAATTAAGTATGCAATATAAATATTGGGAAATCTGTAGACCTAATCATAAAAAAATTAGTTTGGCTCTGTTTATGACCTCACTCTTGGCTGTATTCATTCACTGGATACTTTTAAAATTATAATATTGTAATACAGTAAACAAAACACTTCAAGTCATTCTCTGTTTTGGGAAAAATCACTCAGGATTTCTAAATTGATCTTTCAAATACAATAATACAACACACAATGTTATGAAAAAGAATGAAAGGTATTTAAATTTTTGATACAACACAATATTCTACACTCTTCTTGATATATTGAGACTATATAACCTGACCATTGTTTAATAAAAATTCTGATATCAACACCAATATCAACACTTTGAAAATAAGTCAGTCTTCAAATTACAATTAAGAAAATAGTCCAGATAAAGTCTTTTCAACAATATTGCTTCTATGGAAGATTATATTTAAGTGGTCTATCCCAAAAGTGAACAGCAGTGCCACTTCTATCTGTAATTTACGCAATGCAACTGGAAGAAATGTGTTTTATTGCCCAGACCCTTAAATATGTATTGGAGAAGATATTTCTTACTTGCTGGAATGTAAGCATTGACAACTGTAATTAAATATAAAAAGTGGTTGAAACCAGTGTAGGATTTGACTAAAGCATACAATTACAGTTTAGTCTAGTAATTAAGTCACAAAGCTAGAAAGCAGGAGTGAGTTCAAGTTCTGCCTTAGCCATGAAAGGCAGATAGGTGATCTTGGGCCAATCACTCTTTTTCAGCCCAACTCACCTCACAGAGTTCTGTTGTGGGGAAAATAGGAGGAGGAATGTGTGTTGGGTAGGTTTGCTGCCTTGGATTATTTGTAAAAATAATAGAGGTAGATATAAATAAATTAAAAAATAACATGATAAAATATACAACATTCACAAGATTATTTTTATCTTTTTTTTCTTTCCAGAGACACTTTTTTCGCAATTTAGGATCCATTTTAGCATATGCTTTTTTAGGAACAGCTGTCTCTTGTATTGTAATAGGGTAAGTAAGATTCATTTTCCATTATGTGCTGTTGTGTCAAACTGATACATTGGGGTAAAGAAAACCTGTTTGAGGAATTCTGTATTTCAGTTATACTTTTTAAAAATTTCAATCTGCAAACATATAAGTAGTCTTCATATAGCTACTATATTGGTATCAACAATTCTATTACTAGACGCTGTGGTCAGTCAGCAGAAAGTTACATGATCATTTCCTATTCAGTCATTAAATGAAACACTGAAACAAGACACATGACTATCACTTGCAATTTTGGTTGTGCATTTTCTATTAACTCTGCTTGTTGGAAGCTGGTTATAAAGACACAAGTAGCCATCATGTGATTGTGAAACACCACAATAGATGCAAGGATTTGTGTTTGTAAATCACCTCTAGACAAGATGGGAGGCACACAAATCTAATAAGTAAATAAAATATATATATTCATTTCAATACATCAATCACAGTACAGGCGAGTTTTTACACCATTGTAACTTTAAAAAGTCATTAAATGAGATTGTTAGTAAGCAAGAACTACCTATATACTGTATACTCTCCCTGTGGTGTTGTTTTTTTACTAAAACCCTCTGGTTTACTTGAATAATGTTATGTAAGGATGAATAGTGTTATGTATTCGTCGAGATATACTTCTTTAAAAGCATTGTGGTTTGAATATTGGATAAAACAATTATTTTTATACATAAGCAACAATTTCTAGCTAGATTGTATTTGAGAATTTGAATTTTCTTAAGTTCAGTTTAGTCCTTATTCAGTCTAATCCTCCCTTCTCTAGTTTCCTCCTTTGTAGTTTACTGTAATTTCCTCCAACTGTAGTCAACTGATACCTCAGTATTCTGTTGAGATTGTACCAAGAGATCCAGGTTAATGTATGGCAACAAAAAACCTGGTGTCTGGTAACACCTTTTCTAGTCAACGCATTTTATTAAAAGGCATTTTGAAGCCAGGAGCTCAGTTTATCAGATGCATAGAGTAACCAGATTGATGTAGAAATTAAAGTGGGGTAAGATGGGGTAGGGAAAGCGGAAGGGAAGATAGGTTGATTCTATAGGTAAGGTTACATGTAAGACAGATACTAAGTAACTTACCAATTAACAATTGCAATGTATTAAAAACTCATTGTGTTTGTTGAGACCATCTGAAAGGTCTCAAGGAAATCACCAGGCAATCTCAAAAGATCTCAACAAAGACAAAGCAACCTGTCTGGCTTTTTAAGAATTAATAGATAACTTTTTAAAATAACTGTTTATCTCATTAATACTATTTGCCACCTGTAACTAAAACCAGAAAAGTTGTTCCCATACATTAAATATGGACCAAAAATATATGCCACAGCCAGAGACAGTAATAAATTAATTTCCTTTTGATTTATTCATTTCATTTTAATAAAACTGATGCTCAGAGGAACCTACTGTAGCTGTCAAAAGATGGAGGCTATCCTTTGGTCCCCAAAATATTTCTCCTCATTCAGATTGTATGCATGAAAATTGGGTTCCAGCATGAGTAAGCAAGATTGTATCTATGATTTTAGTGGGACCACAAATGAATAGGAGAATAATATATGTTTTTCAAGGATTTCTAGGATAGTTGGTCTTTTGAAAAAAAAACCATAGTAATGATGGTGGTGGTTGCTGATGCTACTTTAGCTGTTTTCATTGGTTTGGCCTATTTTAGAGTTTCTGAACAGCTTTAAAGATACGGCTCTGTTAATGTGCTGAGAATCTGGTTATGAGAAGGAAGGAAGGAATGTTACATATTTTTGCCATTTTATACTTATAGAGTGATAAAGGAAGAACATTTCCTGGTGCATCTCAAACTTTAGAATAATAGGAAATCATACTACCCTATTGACAATAGTGTCACTGAAATTTGCTAGAGGCTTTAAAAGGCAGATTCAATGATCATATGTATTTTTATTTATTTCATAACTTAAATTATATTAAATCAACTATTATAACTCTTTATTTTATATAGTTTAAAGTATTAGCAAAGAATGAGAGGATATATCCAGGGAAAATAATATGGGATAGTTTGTATGAGATGGGAAAGCACAGAAGACTTACAGAAGTTTTGAAGAATAGCTATCTGGGGTAACATATTCCTATAATATTTTCAAATGGTAAAATGAGAGAGGATATATTTTGGCACTGTAAAGTTGAAGGATTTCTCACCTTTTTAAAGAAGAAAAATGAACTTGTTTTCATAGCTATTAGCAGCCATATGTTTATCACCCACAGTACCCTTTGTGTGTGATGTTATGTGATAGGATGCCATCTGTTTCAAAAAAATTATTATAACAGCAAAGAGAGACATCTCTGCACAAATACTGTAGAATAATGGAAGGAAGGAAGAATTCCCTTCATTCACTGATATTTTGCCCCAGAGAGTGAAACTGAAAAAAAAGATATAATTTTACATATGAACCTATTTTCTCCAACTGCTTCCAGCCATTTCATATGTCAGTAAATACTGAAAAAATGTATTGTTGTTCATTTAACAACAAATGGCTTCAGTTTTCAATACTTACTCGTACTTGAAATTCTTAAAAAATTTCCAGTTCTTGAAACTGTCCCTTTAGTTTTCATTTTTGTAACTGTTGGTTACTTCTGATTGGCCAGATCCTGGTGATTTTCAGCTCCAGGTTTCAATTGGCTAGAGTCTGGAAATCTTGAAAAATTGTATAATTTGGGCAAAATAGCAAGTGAGAGAGATTAAAAAGAAAAAATATATAAAGATGGAAAAAGTTTATCCTCTTCTCCCAAACCTTCATCCCAATTAATGGGCTCAGTATTGCTATTTGAAAACTTGTGGGGGGAGGGATAAGAATATACATTATGTGTTTCATAGGACAGTAACTTTGGCCCTAAGTAAGTCTGAACTGAAATGTATTATTGAAATTCTAAATGAACATTTGTAGCTGATAATCAGACATAGCTCTATAGAAAAGTATATATGTAGTTCAGGGTTGAATTGTGGAGTCCTTGGTGTTCTTTGAGCTTGATTGTTTGCTTGCACAGTTTCATTACCTGACTAGGTACCATAATCACTGCAGGTAAGTATGGGGTTTGCTCCCTGTTTATATACAGTAGCTTATCCTGCCAGTATTGGTGGGGGTTTGGTTTTCTCATTGGTAGTTCTTTGATTAGGTTATTGTTTTCTGCTTGCTTGTTTGACTGGTGATAATTCCTGCTTATCTAGATGTTGGCTGTTGGAGAGGATGTGTTCTGGTCTTTGTGTTTCCGTCTTAGCTTTTTTTATTGTCTCTTTTGAATGCTGTGTAAATATGGGTTGTTTCTCTGTTTATTGATAGCTGATTTATCTGAATGCCAGGCTTCCAAGAATTGTCTTGGGTTTTTGGATTTAGCTTGGTCTAGGATGGTTATGATTCCCCAATTGAAACTATGGTTGAGTCTTTCTATGTGTTGTGAGTTTTCATTGTCTTTGAACTGCTAGTTGGTGTTCATGGGTGCACTTGGCAGGTCTTCTGCTTGTTCCTACATAGTGGCTGTTATAGTCCTTACAGTAATGGCCAAAATTGTGGAAACCTTTTGGGAAATGTGTATTTTTGAGGTTTGATGGCTAATAACACCACTTTTTTGGGGGGAGTAATACCATAAAATTACATATCAATGGAAAGATAATTTAATCAAGAATTTAATTCAACAAAGTTTGTTCAACTATCTGTACTGTGTTCTATGAAAAGTTACAGTCAAATAACCAGAAAAAGGAAGCACAACTTGCTTAGGTTGATATCAGGTAGCTTTCCTTCATCTGATTGTAGCCAATGACCATGAGTGTTTAGAGAGCCAATCAGGTGTCATCTTGTTTTGGCAATGAGCCAATCAGATCACAGTAGGATTCAGTTATTGATGTCATGTATTGAAGATGAAATTTGTGTTATGTGATCGCTATCAAGTTGATTGGGTTTTTTGTGTTCTTTCATTTAGTGACCTTGTAAAATGTAATAAAATTAAAGTAATAGTGCAAAGAGTTGACTGGTTTCCCAGAGAGTGATGTAAAATAGTATTATTGAGTGAACAAGGCTACAGTTATAAAGAAATTAGAAGAAAAATTGGTGGAAACTTAACCAAAGGTGGTATTTCTACTGTACACTTTTCCCAAAAGGTTTCCACAATTTTGGCCATTATTGTATATCAAGGTTCTGATAGACAGAGACAAATAAAGCAGAACTCTGAGGCTTGGAAATTCCTCGAAGAACATGTTTATTAGTTACAAAGTATCAGCATATCAAAAGTGAAACCAAGTCTGAAGACACACATAACAATTCCCCAATACAAAGTTAAGAAATCCCACCTCTAAAGCAATGCAAGCAACTACGTTCCCCAATATATCTTCTTGGAGGGCTTTTCACAAAACGCCCAGCCTGCCTCGGGAGCAGCCAATGACCTTGGTTCTCATGGGACAAAATAATATTTTGACTAGCCAAGCCTGGCAATCCTCCCTGCCCCCTTTCTATGTGTCAACCAAAAATGAATAGGGAAAATGGCTAAAGCCACATTCATTTTTAAAACAGATACCTTACACCAGGCATGTCAAACTGCCGGCTGCAGGCCGGATGCATCACACCAAAACTGCACCCAGCCCATTGCCAGCAATGGGGAAAAGTCATGATACATAACACGATGTCACGTGACATCGCGAGTTTGACATGCCTGCCTTACACTATATGTTGTACATGACTCCTGGTTTTTTTTTTTTTTTTTTCTTGGACTATGGGGTCTTTTGGTTTACATGAGATAATTTTTCAGGGATTTAGGTTAGGTTATGTGTCCATAGGGTTGTAATAGTCTTGGTTATTTCTGAGATATTTTTGACATATGATAGTGTTATCTTTTTCAAAGATTGTATTATGATAGTTGTTCTATAGTGGGATGTTAAATTGGTAATTGGTTAGTATGGATTGTTTTTCTATATTTTCTGTCATTTCTTCAGCTAATGAGATAATTAAGGAAGGGGAGCGTATTGTTTTCTCCTTCCCTTGTGAATTTTATTTCTTTGAATAAATTGTTGATAGTTTAATGTGCCTTCTTTATTTTTTCTTTTGTATTACAAATGAAGATGTCCTCTACATACTGGATCCATGCTTTTGCTTGAATGTGTTGGAGTACTATAGTTTCTAGACACTGCATTACAGACTCAGCTATGAATTCTAAAGTGGTGAACCGTGGATGTACCTTTGATTTGTTGGTATATTTTTTCATCCCATTGAAAATAGGCAAGAGGGAGAGATTGATAAGGTTCATGATTGTGGGTATTTTGATCTTAATGAGTTCATTTAGGTCTGATTTGTCATGTAGTACTGCTGCCATAGATTCTTTCACTAGTTCTTGGTTGATGGCTATAAAACATTTTGTGACATTAAACTAATTAGCATTGTCTGTGTTATAACTGAGACCTTTCTGGGGAATATTTCTGTGGATAGTGAGCAGCTGGACATGTTGACTACTCATTTGGAATCAGAATAGAGCTGGAAGGGACCTGGAGGTCTCAAGCAGGAACCTCCATACAATTTGAGATGAATGGCTATCCAGTCTCTTCTTAAATACATCCAGTGAATATATACATCCACCTACAACAGGGGTTCTCAACCTTGGCAACTTTAAGACTTGTGGACTTCAACTCCCAGAATTCCTCAGCCAGCTGGCTGAGGAATTCTGGGAGTTGAAGTCCACAAGTCTTAAAGTTGCCAAGGTTGAGAACCCCTGACCTACAACTTCTGAAGGCAAGCTGTTCCACTGGTTATTCTCACTGTTAGGAAGTTTCTTCTTAATTCCAGGTTGCTTCTCTCTGTGATTAGTTTCCATCCATTATTTCTTGTCTTGCCTTCTGGTACTTTGGAAAATGTTGACCCCCCCCCCCTTCTTGGGCTCCAGGTACTTCTTGTTCTGAGGTTTAGCTTGAGCTGTTTGGTTTGGAATTTATTTTCTTTTTTTCAGTTTGTTTTACAGATATTCTCAGTAGTGGTTATCAACATTTTTGTGTGTTCTGGGATCATGATTTGTTTCAGTTTTTCTTTGATGTTATCTATGGTATGCTAGTATTTGTTTAGCCTAAGGTGAGCATCCATTATTATTACCCATGTCATTTTTGAGCCACTTTTGTTGAGCTATTTTCCATCCAGCTGTCTAGTATATTGGAGGTTTGTATCTGATACTGGTGGGCAGCCAACTAAGTAACGTCATCAGTGCTGTTGAGCATCATAATGGCTCTATGGTAACAAGTTTTCTTTATGGTATCTTTAATTTCTTCTATAAAAGATTCCCACAGAATTGAATTCTGAAGTCCTTACTCCTGGTTCTTTTATTAGTTCAAAATTTCTCTCTAGAACAGGAATATAATAGAAGTCCATTGTGGGAATAAAATGGTGCAATTTGCAAATGCTTTTGAGCCACAGATGGGAAGCACTGAATAAAATTTATTTCAAAAATAGCACAAAAGAGCATATAAATGGGAAATGCATAAGGAGCGTGAATTTTATGAAGAGTGAATTTATTTGTTAAAGTATATACTTTATTAGCATATATGAAAACCTGAAATGCATTAGGCTGGCTTAATTGGAAATGAATGAGAAAGAAATATGTAAATATAAATTTGGGATAGTTCCATACAAAGCTATATAATTTAGGACAGATGTGAATGAATACATATTTTCCAGCTTTTTTTTTAAAGAAAACTTTGGAAGAACAGAATGATGGGCCAGTTTAAACTGATTTATAAATTCCTTACCTCCAGGAAAATCTTTTAAAGCCAGTATTAAAGGTTCCTCATTGGATTTAATTGCCTTTCAACTACAGAAGTTTATAATAACTGCTTTATTTGCAAATATATAAGCAGAGAATATATTGAAAAAAATTGTATCTTATAGTTAATCCTTTAATAAGCACCAAAAGTAATACAACTTTCAATCCAGATAAATCAGCATTGACATATACCTCTACACTACAAATTGTTTTTCTGCTATGTCTCTGTCATAAACTCTGTTACTGTCACATTACCAAGGCAAGGAGAAGAAGTTTCCATATAAGTAACGAAATTCCCTAAGTTTCCCCAAATACCTGTTTACTGTAATATATATTTGTCAAGTTAAACTAGCTTTCCCAGTTTAACTTACTTTCTCTCCAAAAATATTCATAGATCTGGCTTCTTACACTATCACGTGATTTTTCTGTGTTTTTTAAAATATATGTTGAACAGAGGTATATATCTAACTATCTGAGATATGTTTGTTGTTTCATGATATCCAAGGTATGGTTTTAGGTTACCATATCAATTATTTGTTTGATATATCATTTTTTTATTATTATATTATTGTGCATTTTTATGTTATTACTTGGGATCTACAGTATGAGATACCTGAAGTGGCAAAAAAAAAGTGTTGGTAACAAACCAGCCCTATAGAATTATTATCCAGTACAAGTAGTCCTTGACTTCTGACCACAACTGAGCCCAAAATTTCTGTTCTTAAGTGAAACATTTGTTAAGTGACTTTTGTCCCATTTTATAACCTTTCTTGCCACAGTTGTTAAGTGAATCGCTGCAGTTGATAACTTAGTAATCTGGTTGTTAAGCGAATCTGGCTTCCCCATTGACTTTGCTTGTCAAAAGGTTGCAAAAGGTGATCACATGACCTTGGGACACAGCAACCATCGTAAGTATGAACCAGTTGTCCAGCATCTGAATTTTGATCACATGCTACAAAGGTTGTAACTATGAAAAATGGTCATAAGTCACTCTTTTCAGTGCCGTTGTAACTTTGAACGGTCACTAAATAAACTGTTGTAAGTCGAGGACTACCTGTATTTTTGGAGAGAAAAAAAGTTAAACTGGGAGACCAGCAGTTCATTGTTCACCAGTGTTTTAAAAGTTTTCCTCTTTTACTTTGAAGTTTTTTACTTCAAAAAAACCTTTCAAGCTAAAATGCAATTTCAGTTGGATTCTTGCTTCCATTCATCTTTGAAAATTCAGTCCATGTATAATACATTCAGAATTCTGTAAGACTTCTTAGTATGCACCACTGCTAAGCAATCAGGATACGAGTTGTTTTGCAACTGTTAGCAATTTACAGACATGTAAAAGAGACATGCATATTGGCCCAAGTTCTCTTCTCTTTCTCTCTCTGCCTTGGCCCAAGCATATAAAATTGTGAAGTCTGAGAACTGTGGTTTTAAGCAATGTGTATTATATAAAGCCTATCCATTGTGTAATAAACTGGAAACCTCCCCTCTGTTGCTTTGTGCAAATGCTTTATTTTAGCTTAAAACTCTTTTTAAAAAACTGTCTGTGATTTATTTTCTTTTTTTATTTCTTGTTGTCTTTGGAAATTCTCTTGCTTTTTTATCTTTGTCAAAATCTTTTTCTGCTTCAGTGTAGATCCAACTCGCATACTAAATTCAAATTAAGGGAACACTTTCATGTATACTGTCTCACAGTTGGACAGTCTTGTATAGCCAACTCACTCTTACAGAAAATGCAAAGCTAGAAGACGTGCAACAGATGGCTGTTCAATTATCGATTCTTTGTATTGATGACTATCGAACTATTTTTATATCCAAAGCCCAAAAGAGTTATTGGCTTGTTAATTCAATTTAATGCAATATATTTTGTTCTACTTGCCATGCTGTGAGACTCCCCACCATAATTGCTAAACCATTATTTATGGTTACCATTAATGTGAATTCAGAAAACTATGGTTTATTAAATATATCATGATTTAACACATCTCCAGAAATAAAAAGTTGTTTGAGCAATGAGATTGCAGTTATACATAAAAAGTTTTCTCATTTATTTATTTACATACAGAGATTTATTGAATACTCCAAAGAGTAACTTTGAATATTGCATACTTCCCAAGTACATAACTTTGGATTAGGAAAACAAGTTATAATCAAATTTAAAAGCAATGCAATTTATGTCATCGCATAAATAAAACTGGAAATCAAATTCAGTACAATAGAAAGCCAATTGATTATTTGGAAAGAATAGTCACAGTTCACAGTTTGAGCATTAAAAAAAGTTTCATTTTTCTATAATTATTCTTTAAATACTTTAAATACCCTTGAAATAGGCCTGTGTACACTTATTTGGCAAATCTCACTAAGAAATTTTAAATGGAATTTAATGGAATTTAAAGATAGAGACAGTGATGAGTGTTGGGAGATGTTATAAGACTGAGGATAAAGCCCAATGAGAGTTCTTAAGATTTAGATCCTTATTTTGAGTACTTGTCTAAAGGAGAGAAAAAATGGATTCACTTACCAAGAGGTGAGTGATGGGCTTCATTTCATCAAGGTGTTTAAGTGGAAACTAAACAATGTGATGCTTTAATTCTGATTTTTACATTGATTGGGTTCAGATTGGATGAACTGCCAATTCTATGGTTCTATGACATCTAATAGTTTTTAACTAAGAAAAGAGAAGTCAATAGAATAGAATAGAATAGAATAGAATAGAATAGAATAGAATAGAATAGAATAGAATAGAATAGAATAGAGCTGGAAGGGACCTTGGAGGTCTTCCTTGCCATCTTCTCTCTTTAGTGGACCTACAGTTTCCTTGATTTTTTTCTTGTTGTTAATATGTTGGAATAAACTTTTTTATTGTCCTTGATTTCTATTGCAAGTCTTTGTTCATTCTGAGCCTTTGCTATCCTGACTTCATCTTTGCATGTTCTGGCTGTCTGATGATAATAAGCTTTTGTTGTGTGCCCCTCTTTCCATTTTTTGTCTTTGTCCTTTGTCCTTTAAAATTTAAAATTATATGTTTGCAATAATCCTTTATGACCTATACAGATATAGAGAATTATTCCAGGTTTGTACTATGTAGTAATGCCCTTTTAATTAACTACAGTTTGGAAGTATTTTGGTTCACATCCAGCCCTGTTTAGTGAAAACAAAGTTGACATAAGCAAGGAGAACAACTAGTATCTTGCAAAACAATTAGGATAAAATTAACTGCTTGTTAATGGGAAATCTCTCATTTATATAAAGAATGGGCTGAAGATAGGATGAGAAAATGCTTAAACTTAAAGTTTAAAACTGTAGCTAGAAACTTTGTTTTTTTCATTTCGCTTCTACTTTTTGAGGTAAATAATCTCACTCCTGTATTTTCTCCAAACTTTTGTAACAGACAGAATCAACAATGATAATATTACACATGCACAGAGAATGATGACTTTAGAACATTGTTTCTAGATAACCATCTGTCTGTTTATATCTTACATCAAGGTACATTTGAAGTCTAAAGTCATAAGTGGCTCCTAGCAGCTTTGGATGCAGTCTCCAGAATCACTCCAAAAGATTACATTTTACATAATGATAGGAACTAATTAATAAATAAACAAAAGGTTGAATTATATTAACCATAAGTGCAATTAAATTAAATCATCTTTTTTTATCCTAGCTCCACTTATTTACATATTTATTATTTTATTTATTACTTTCATGTCCACTTTTTTTCTCCTCCAGTGGCTCAGAATGATATACTTACCATTTCTTTCCTTCGTTTATATCCCACATTGAGGTAATTTGGGCTAAGAACGAACAATTAGCTCCCTGTCACCCAGCGAGTTGAAAATAGATCTCTCTGGATCTACTTTAATATCATAGTCAACACATCACATTGGCTTTTGTTCTTACCTCATACCAGATGTTGCTCTGAGTCAAGAACAATTATACCTTTCTAAACTATATTCTGCCAATGTGGAATTAGAGATTTAATGCAAAGAATTAAAGGTTTAAAAATGCATAATGTGAACATGCAAGCAGGTTTTGAAAACAGATGTATCATATAAATATTGTATGTGTATCAAAAAGGGAAGGACTTGCCAGCAATTCTCTGATGGATGAATGACTCTTGATAAATTTGGCTGGGTTGCCAGACTATCTGTTTTAGATCAATTTCAGAGAATCTGCTGCTGATCCTTCAGTCAGCACTTTTTAATGATAGCCCCTGAATGCCCTTTCAGTGAATATTTAGTAGACTTTCGTTTAGTACAAGGAAAGGATGCCAACAATAACAGTAAATTAAAATCCTCAGGCTTTATTTCAGAGTCTTATGCTTATGAAGGAAGGGATCCAATTTTAGCCTTCAACAAATTTCATCTCAGGAAATGGTCCTCACCAAGATACCCTCTTTTAAATAGGCCTATAATGTCTCATTAGTCTATTCATAAAGAAATGTAGTCAAGCAATGTCTTTTATTACCTGCTATGTGAATGCCACAAGGAAGCTTCACTTGATCAACCCCTTGAGTATCTGACATCAGTCTGCTTTTTCTTTCTCCTTCAAAGGTTAACTTAGTTTGCACAGGAGATGTAGCTAGAGATTTACTTCAGTGATAATACTGAGAGGACAGTTGCGTTTGCATGCATGTTGAGCTCAGCTAACCATAAAACTAGCACAGATATATAATATGGAGAGGTCAACATTTTTAGTGCTAGAGGAGACATGTCTTCTTTAACAAATCCACTAGATGGTGTTCATGCCAAAGGCAAACTGCAGTGCTTCAAGCACACCAAATATTTTCCTTTTACTAAATGATAGATGGATTAGTGGCAGCAGCACTGGCTGAATTCACTCAGAGTAAAAAAAAAATAGAAATCTGATCACAGAAGTTCTATATTTGGAAAATCAGTGATAAACTATTGTTTGGAAACATGTGGAACCGGCTAAAATGGCTAAAATGATGGTTTTAACTGCTGTAGCTTTTGAACAATATGATTGCTTTGTTTAAAAGCAACAGCAGCTCCGAAGAAGGATATAGGCAGGAAACATTCCTTGGCTCACCATCCTGTGGGGTATTGTTACTCCATTTCAGTGAGGGTTGAAGTTCCATTCTTTGACTTATTTCAATCTCAATCTTGCTTCCCTGCAATACTTTATTTTCTCTTCATTCTCACCCTTGCCACTGTTTTCACTGGCAGTTTTTTAAAAAATGTAATCCCATTGTAATGTGTTGTTAATCCTTTTGTAATGCAGTAGTGTTTCTCATAGTTATGTGGTGCTTTTAGTTCATTTCATAACATCCAAACAGAGATTTGATATTAAATTTGTTATCTGATTATCAATAACTTGTATCCAGCTATAATACAGTCACATAAATTACAGCTTGGTAATTGAATGGCTCATAATATCTAAAATGATAAGCCTTATTTTCACACCATCTGTGGATGATTATTCAAAAACTCACTAATTCACACATCAAAATTTAGTCTTCCCTTTCTAAATGAATTTTTTCTAGATTGTTTCCATTAATCTGTTTGGAGCAAATGCCACAAGAAATTCTATCTTTTCATTTGTCAGTGTTGATCTTAATTTTTCTGAACAGATATTGGAAAAGCAGACGATCTTTCAAATATGACAAACTGGGTTAGTTATGAAAAATGCCTAGAGGCAGGTTAAGTTACTTTGAAGCAAGAAGTTCTCTTTTTTTAATGTTGCTATGTTGTGCTTCAGGGAAGAAAAAGAGAAGGCAACAGAAAATAGAACACCAAAGCACTATATAAAAATTTCTGTATGCTCTGAAGTTTCTTTCATCTATAAATTCATTTTTGAGATGTTGTTTAGGAGGCTTATGGCAGTATTTCTTTCCATCAAATATAAATACTGTATGAAGATCCCTTTGTATTAATAATATTTGAGTGATGTTTTATTATCTTTCAGAGACATTAATTTCAATATTACAAATCCTTTCTTTAGAGTTAGACAGACATTCTTCTGATATTTGCTGTAGGTATTTCAGATCAGGCTTTAGATGAGATCTTTGCTATCGATTTAGTTCCTGTTAACTGAGATTTTAGCCAGACTTCCACAGTCTTGTTTATAAAAGGGGAAAGGGGCCCGAAAAGATCAAAGCTCTGCATGGACAGAACAGCTTTTTAACCCACCCTTTGGATAAAGTCTTTTCAAACACCATTTCTAACACTACAGGCTTTATTTACCTAGTAATGAAGATAAAATGGGCTCTTAAGAGAGCTAACTGGATGCTGACAGTATGAATAGATACTGGTATTAGAATTCAGCACAATCGGTTTCCAAGCTTTCCAAGGTTCAACAGCCAAATTCAGAAGCTATATACTACAACTATTTCTGAGTGTTGAATGAAAAATTATCAGGTCCAGTTCCAAGCTGGGAGTAAATAAAATGGAGGCTAAGACACTGGAAATAAAAATAGAGGCTGGCTGTTTGGAAAGAAGAGTCCAGTTTATTGATGAACAGAACCACCAGCAGCATGTGGTTGTGGGAGAGCTGACCAAATGGAGTTGAGAGTGGGTGGATCTTTATAGGGCTTTGAAGTAGAAATGTTTCTGGGTTGTGCAATGAAGTGGGCTTTTGTGTCTTTTGCTAGTCTGAAGAGGGTGTACGATGCTCTTTAGATTTTAGGTGGGGGAATGTACATTCTTAATCCCATCAGTTGTGGAGGCTGAAGGGGTTTTGCTTATGAATGGTGTGCCCCAAATCTGCATTTTTAAAGAGCTGAGCTCCTGAGTTTCTGCTTGGGGCAGGGAGACCGGTTTCTGCCTTTTAAGATTTTTTCTCCATTTTCCTTTGGGGAAATATAATATCTACCTTTTTTAATATCTCCCCAAATATTTTCTTTTCTAGGAGGGTGGGTGGGTGCTGACTTTCTATATAAGAAATCTATTGATTTTCTTGAATTTGGACATAACCCTCCCATTATGATTTGTTTGCTTGTTAGGCAGGGGGCTCATCTTGTTCCTGTGGATCACATCTCATAATGCCTTTGCAATATGAAATGTTCATATTATTTCACCCCATGTAAAAACTGTGTTGAACTTTCAGGAGGTCATCTATAGCAAGCTAGCTATTTTTCCCATCAGATTCCTTTTACAGGTTTGATTAGCAAATGCTTCAACCTGGGATTTGAGTCTTATAAACTTAATTTAAATATACCAAAAATATTTTTTATGATAGACAATTATTTATCATAATATGGATTTTTTTCTCACTTGGTATGCATGATTAGAAACTACCATCTATTATTGTTCTTTTGGCAGTTTAATTTTATGAAATAAATTTCATTACCAAAAGGCATATGAACCAGAAGAAAATACTTTTGCTTTATTAGTATTTGTACCTGATGTTCTAAAGTAAAATATTTCAAAGCAATGTATTAAATTACATATTGCATATTAATGATATGTATTAAATTACATAACACTAATATATAACTATAATAGAACAGTATACTAGGAAAGAAATGACAGACTGAAAATAGCTCTGAGAAAAGCAGAACCTATAACCACAGAGAAAGGCGACTAGAATTGTGTACTTCCTTTTCTAATCACTTTCAGAACCTGCTTGTTGATTAAGTAAGTAATAAATTTGAAATAAGATTTTAGAATTTATTATAGCAATCCTTCCCATGTGAAATGTTTTTGTTTTGAATTCTTTAAAAAAATAATAAAACAAGACTTTAAAGCTGGACATTAAAGAGAACCAGATAGAACTATAGACTATGCTTAAAAGAAAAGAACACTTAAATCCAGCAAAATACAAATACAAAATGAAGGAAAATATTTTAACACTGTATATATTGAAAGATATTTTGGAAAATGGACCCGGAAGTTAAATTTAAGATTCTAGAGATAAAGTGTGTTGAAAAGATATTTTGGAAATGGAACAAGTTTTAATCTGACAAGATCAAGACTAATTTGAAAGTAGATTTAAAAATGACAGACTACAAGAATGACATTGAAAAAGATGTTACACTGGATACGTAAAAGAAACTAAAAGACTAAAGAAAAGAAAGATTTAAAAATGGCTTGATAGTTAATATGAATCCCTAAAGGACATAAGTTCTTATAGGTAGCTCACTGTTACAAAAAACATTGTCCTGAAAAAAATGTGATAATAAGAATAATTATATTCTTAGCCAGAATCAAGATCTTATGAAGCTCTGAGCTAAAGTGGAGAACAGTGGGTAACTGAACACATACAACAATAGCATGAGGAAGAGAAGATCATGGCACCAGCCATCAGTGCTCCCACACTGGAGCTTAATGCTCTATTCAATGTTTCCAAGAGACTTTTTCAGAAGAGCACCAATATCCTTGGAAGGCAGGCCCTAAGGTTCAGTCAGTGAGTCAGTCAGTCATTTTAAACTTTGATCTTGACAGTGCCGAAAGCTTCATATGGCTTATTCAACTATAAGCAATATAAGCTATAGGCCAGAGAGGCAAGTGACTTTTATATTAAAGGTTTCCCAAGTTTATATCTCTTTCTACTTATCTTTAAAATATAAATATGCATCTGATTGCTATTGCAACTAAAGACTAAAAGAATATTGCCAAAGTCGCAGAATAAATTCTAGTCTAGGTCTTTTTTTATCATAATACGTTTAACAATTTTACAGAGTAAAATTAGGCAAAACTCATATATCCTGTAGAGTCTTAGTCCTATAATAAGATAAGATAGATAAGATAAGATAAGATAAGATAAGATAAGATAAGATAAGATAAGATAACCTTTATTGTCATTTTTACACTGTGGGCACAATGGCACACATCAAAAATGAAATTTAGTTGCCTGCTCTCAAAGTGAAACACATACATGACACACACCTAAACATACTATGAACAACATATGTATAGACCCACATCCCTACATATATGTAGCAAATAAATATTAAATATTCTCCATCTTGAATATATAACGGAATGAGGAAGCTTGAGAGTTCGCAAGGTTAATGCTGTATGGAATGAAACTCTGGCTGAATCTGGAGTTTCTGCTTTGGATACCACGAAGCCTCTTCCCAGAAGGTAACAAGGAAAACAGGTCGTGAAGAGGATGTGTAGTGTCCCAGATAATCTTACGGACCCTGCTCAAGCAGCGCTTCTGTGCTTTGTCCTGGATGGGAGGGAGGGAACTGCCAATGATCTTTTTGGCCATTCTCACCACTCTCTGCACCGCCTTCCTGTCTGAAGCAGTGATGCCTCCAAACCAGACTGTGATGCTGTATGACAGGATGCTCTTGATTGTCCCTCTGTAGAAAGTGCTCAGGACAGGGAAAGGAAGATGTGCTTTCCTCATGTGGCGCAGAAAATGCAGGCGCTGCTGTGCCCGCTTCACCAGTTTCTCACTGTTGAGCAACCAAGTCAGCCTACTTGTTAGCTGCAGACCCAGGAATTTGATGCTGTAATCATCTCCACAGATGAATCATTTATGCATAGAAAAGTGTGGCTGTGCCTGCCTTTTCTGAAATCAACAATGATCTCTTTGGTTTTTCTGGTATTTAAAACTAGGCTGTTTTCCTTACATCAGTTCACAACCCTTCAACCTTCTTGCGGTAAGCTTCCACCTTGTCATCCTGAATAAGGCCCACTACTGTTGTATCATCTGCGAACTTCACAATATGGTTGGTGGTAAACCTAGCACAACAGTCATGGGTCAACAGGGTGAACAGCAGCGGACTTAAGACACAGCCCTGAGGAGAACCTGTGCTCAAGAAAATGGTATTAGAGGTATTTGTTCCAACTCGCAAATATTGGGGCCTGTTGGTAAAAAAATCAAGAATCCAGTTGCACAAAGGAGTGTTTAAGTCTAAAAGGCCCAGTTTGTCTACTAGATGCAGGGGAATGATTGTGTTAAATGCCGAACTGAAGTCGACAAACAGCAAACGCACATAAGTATTTCTTTCCTCTAAGTGCTTCAGACTCAGATGGAGAATGGAAGAAATAGCATCCTCCATAGAGCAATTTGGTCAGTTAGGCATACTGAAGTGGGTCAAAAGCTGGTGGGAGGTTAGATACAATAGTGTCCTTTATCAGCTTCTCAAAGCATTTCATGATGGTGGATATCAATGCAACCGGACGGTAATCATTGAGGCCTGTAATTGTGGATTTTTTTGGCACTGGCAAGATGATGGCCATCTTAAAACATGATGGGACCACTGCCTGTTGCAATGAAAGGTTGAAAATATCTGTGAGAATACAAGCCAGCTCCCCTGCGCATTCCCTGAGGACACGTCCAGGGATGTTATCTGGGCCTGCTGCTTTCCAAATATTGTCTGCAGGGTTTTCCAGACAGAGGTGACATCAAAGCTTAGCACTTGCTCATCAGGATGGGGCACTACTTTCCTAACAGGAGTGCTATTTGATACAACCTGTCCTTAGTAAAAAGTTTATTCAAAGCATTCTTCATCTTTGGTTTCACTTGTTGCTGCATCCCATTAATGACCTAAACCTTTGAGAATGAATGTATTAATAAACAGTAATTAAAAAACACAAAGAGATGTGCATAACAATGATTTATTCTTTAATGATATTCTAGCTTTATTCTTCATTCCTATATCTGCATTTCTTTATTTTTATATCAAGAGATAAAATAACATTTAGAAGTGTGTATGTAATGAAAACAAAACATGGTGATGTCAGGCAGCCCAATTTAGTTCTTATAAATGGTTATCTCTGCAGCGCATTCAAGTGTGTTTGGTAGAGTCCACACAAATAATGGAATGTGGAAACAATAGTAGAAAATGTCAGTTCCTCTCTGACTTATTTTTAATCCTACCATAAGACTGTGGAAAAGCAATAATTGCTGCTATTCAGAGAATTGACTGATTTGCAATTCAACAGCTCTATGGTTTTAACAGCAGTGTTGTCTTTTGTCAGAAAAAAAATGACAGTGTTTTAACACCTATTTCTGCAAAAGCTGTTTCCAGATTAGCTACAGCATTGCTATGTATCTATCAACTGTGTAGCATTTTCAGTTTTAGTGAATGGATTGGGGCTAAATAAGGGGCAGGACTGATGGCCAAAAATCCGAATTTTAATAAAAAACATTTTTAATATAACAGGTAAAAGAATGTGAAATAATCTGAGACATTCCTAAACCTCAGGAGGTTTTAATGCTTTCCCCCAACTCTTGGAGATAAGATTATAGCAATTTTTATTTTAAAAAATGTGTCTTGTAACTGAAAAGAATACTATTATCTATTATACATTTGCATGTATCAGAATGTTATAGCTTAGTGTACTGTAATGAATCTAGCCTCAATGTCTTGGAAAGTAGTTTGGACTTAATGTGTAAATGCAATCAATTGTGGTTTATTCAAATCATGAGTTTGTGAAACAGTCAATATGGTTTAAATTCATTTAAATGCAAACTTTGACATAGTGATTTTTTGAGAGTCTGAATCTTCTAACTTGGAATATATCTTGATAATAAGACAAAGAGGAAATTATTCATCCTATATTATCTTGCAAAAAGCTAAATATAGCTCTGACACATGCTAATAAGTAAGCAGATATGGAAATACTGAATTAATTCACTTTTAGTATCATGGCATCTGGCCCTCTCAGTTCCTGGCAAATAGATGGGGAAGAAATGGAGGTAGTGACAGATTTTATTTTCCTGGGCTCCAAGATCACCTCAGATGGGGACTGCAGCAAAGAAATTAAAAGACGCCTGCTCCTGGGGAGGAAAGCTATGGCAAATCTAGACAGCATACTAAAAGCAGAGACATCCCCCTGCCAACAAAAGTGCATATAATCAGGGCCATGGTTTTCCCAGTTGCAATGTATAACTGTGAAAGTTGGACCATAACAAAAGCTGAGCGACAAAGAATTGAGGCCTTTGAACTATGGTGCTAGAGAAGACTCCTGTGAGTCCCTTGGACTGCAAGGCATTCAAACCGGTCAGTCCTAGAAGAGATCAACCCCAACTGCTCTTTAGAAGGCCAGATCCTGAAGTTGAAACTCAAATACTTTGGCCACCTAATGAGAAGGAAGGACTCACTGGAGAAGGGCCTAATGCTGGGAAAGAGTGAGGGCAATAGAAGAACGGGACGACAGAGAATGAGGTGGCTGGATGGAGTCACTGAAGCAGTAGGCATGAACTTAAATGGATTCCAGAAGATGGTAGAGTACAGGAAGACCTGGAGGAAGGTTGTCCATGGGGTCGCGATGGGTCGGACACGACTTTGCAATTAACAACAACAACAAAGGTAGATAAATATTGGATTTATACTGGCTAATAAATTTCTCTGTGATGTATAGATATTAAGGTCAAAAAAGATTTTTATCCTAATTAAAGTTACTTCTTGAGAGGGAGTTTGGTCCAGTGGGAAAATATGAATTTAGTTTTAGATTTGGATAAATTTATTTATTTAAACAATTTCTCACAAGATTAACTCTGGGCAGCATACAAGATTAAAACATAACCATAAAGGTTTCCTTTAGTCACATGGTTCTTTTTGCAGAAGACCTCCAAATTTTTCACCAATTCTGTGCACCACTTGGCAGAACTGCACCCCTGGGAAGAGTTAAAAGGTGACAAATCTCCAGAGCTGAGGTTCTAATACCCAGTCACTTGGTCTTACTAGGATGGATCCAAAACCTTTTCTCCTCCATCCAAGCCAAATAGCTTTCAGGGTTTGGGCTTCTTGGCTCAAGACAGGATATCATCAATATATGTACAGTGCCATACCCCGTATTAAGAGAGGATTACACCAGCTTCATGTAAGTGTTAAATAGGAGTGGTGAGAGAATAGCTCCTGTCTACTTTCCAGGGCTTACAGGTTTGAGAACTCTTCCCAGATACCTGGCAAAACTGTGCCATGTGCAATTGCATAGGTCCTCTCAACCAAATTCCAGCTCTGACTAAATTCAAGCAACAGGGCCTAGAATAGTTCTCGGAGAAGCCTGGCAAGTGATCCTGCAGTCTCTTTCCTTTCCTAGAAGGAACTGGATAACTCTGAGGAAGCCACCAGTTGACTTTCAGTGTTTTTGCCCTTATTGCCACAAGATAATATTTAGGAAAGTCTCTTCTCTGCTGAACTCTTTGTTTTACTCTAATTGCACTCTAGATATTTGTCATGCTATGTCACTCAAAATCTCTGAAAATCATGTGAATTTCTTATATCCATGTACTTAGAAAGTCCACATAAGGTTGATTTAGTCCAAAGCAAATCTTTGTACATTTGAGAGCATTTCTTAGTCTCATTGTAATCTTTACCATGAATGCTACTGATGTTTTACAGTGGCTATATAATTTTAATTATATGTTCAGGCTATTTTTTAGGCACATGATCTCAAATATCCTGATACTATTGTATTATTTTCTTCTTATTTCTTTCTCTTCTCAGATCCTAGTCACTCTTTTAGGGGAGGGAAGAAAGGAGGGAGAGAGAGAGAGGAGAGAGAGAGAGAGGGAGGGAGAGAGGGAGAGAGAATTATGTTGGAAAAGATTTATCTGATTCAGCCAATCAAGTTACTATCTCCCTTTGGTTTTGGAAGAAATTTTCTTATTATTATGGCATATTACATTCCATACATGATAACATGATAACTATTACCCATGTGTTTTTCTTTTATGATATAGAGCAGAGCAAGTAGCTTTTGGGCAACTGAGGACTGTACTTAATGTTTGGAAGAGACTGAGAGCACATCATAGTAATTCAAATGTTGAATTAGTGTTGCAATTAGAGTTAAGGTTTGGGAAGAATATTCATGCTTTTTATGGTACATGTTACGTTATAGATTAGCCATAGTCTGCAGACCTCAAAATAAGGAAAGGGTGTTGTTTTTGTTAATTGCGAAGTCGTGTCCGACCCATCGCGACCCCATGGACAACCTTCCTCCAGGTCTTCCTGTACTCTACCATCTTCTGGAATCCATTTAAGTTCATGCCTACTGCTTCAGTGACTCCATCCAGCCACCTCATTCTCTGTCGTCCCGTTCTTCTATTGCCCTCAATCTTTCCCAGCATTAGGCCCTTCTCCAGTGAGTCCTTCCTTCTCATTAGGTAGACAAAGTATTTGAGTTTCAACTTCAGGATCTGGCCTTCTAAAGAGCAGTTGGGGTTGATCTCTTCTAGGACTGACCAGTTTGAACGCCTTGCAGTCCAAGGGATTCACAGGAGTCTTCTCCAGCACCATAGTTCAAAGGCCTCAATTCTTTGTCGCTGAGCTTTTGTTATGGTTATGGTGTAAGGAAAGGGTGGAAAATCACATAACTGGTTTATAGCAAATGTAGTCAGAATTAGCCCACCCTAAAGTATAGTAACCATTGGGCATGTTGATTGGCAATCCTGAAAGTTATTATCTCAATATATCTGGAGACTTTCAGGCTGGCGAAGATTGTAAAAGGGCTATGCAAAATAATCTTGGGGCTAGCATGTTAACATATTCAGACCCACTATTGGGTAATCCATATTTCATTTTGGAATGTATTAACTAAATTTCCATTCTTGTAAAGCCGCATGTTGCCAATTGTTACAAAAATTGTTGTTCTAAAAAGAATAGTGTTTATCAAAGGAATATAAAAATCCTTTTACACTTTAAAAAAATGATGCATATTGTGTAGAGTAAATGCTTGGTGTAAAATACAGCTGAAGTCTCTCAGTTGCATCTCCACCATCTGATTTAATTATCATTCATTTGCCTTACCCAGGAAGCATTTATGGCAATTTTCCACTTAATCATTTCCGCCAAAAAGGTACAGGACTAATGTGGATTTTAAAGATGCTTAAGTCATCAGAGCACTGAACTGTGCATTCTAATTACAGTTTAAACAAAATATATACTGGGGCTTACAAATTCTTTAGACGGTAGATGTACCCACAAAAGGTGGGGAGACTTAAGACTGGCATAGTATTCAACAGCACAGTGACTACTGAAGACAATTCTGGAGATAGTTACTCATGTATAATTGATTGTGGCTGTTTTAAGCAAAATGCACTGCTGGAAAAATGACATTTACATAAAAGGAATAATACCTGATGGCAGCCTGTGCGGGAAATATTAAAAAGAAATGGCATATAATTTGAAGTGGTTAGAAGAAGGAAAGAAACACATCTAGAGAGTATAAGCATTTACCGAAGAAACCTACTTATACAGGACTAAAGGTCATTCCACAAAGCTGTCTAGAATAGAAATTATTAGAAATGACAAAATGAGGAAGTAATTTGTGGTTCCACAAATATATCCATACATAAACAAAGAGAGGTGTTTTATGATGGGGTTTCATAAACAGTAACAGTTTATAATACACAGTCACAGACATGCATGATTCAACCAATCCCTTTTCATAGCAAACTGACTATGCTATAGGGCATTGTCATGAAATTGGAGGAAAGTTAACATTCCTGATGTTTTTCTGCCATCTGTAGGTTGAAGCTATGTGAAAAGCCACAGTGTGAACTGGACTGAAATTATCCCAAATCTACTTTCCAAAAGGCAGCTGGACTTTCTTGATTTTTTTCCAGAAAATGTTTCATTTCTCATCCAAGAAACTTCTCCAATTCTGAAATTAATCCTTTTGAATTAAGTGGATATAATGAGGGCTGCATTTAAGTATTTTTTCATTATGGAGTGAAGGTTCATCCAGATAATTATTTCATTGTCCATCCAGTTTGCATCTCTTTTCTACTGACTTTTGTTCCTGTGGAAGCTACCCTTTTCACACTTCCGTTCTATTTTCTTCTTTTTGTACTATTTTCTGCTGGAAAGCAAGAAGGAAAAAGTGATAGGTGCTTTTATTTCTGTATAACAGAATAGGCTATGTATAAACCAAATTATCTACATATATGTACGTAATACATGTGAGAATGAAATCTCTAGGAACTGGCTTCAACTGGAATTGGTAACCCAGTATTTATTAGTACAGAAGTCAGACGCTGCACAAGACATTTGCCTGGAAATATCTATCTTATTTCCTTTTCAGGATTGATGGCTTAAATTCATTGTCACCTGCTTTTCAATCAAATATGGCACATGCGAGATTCCTGTACAGATTGTAAAAATCTGGATTTGTGGAATAAATTATTACATTTACTTGTACTTTTAACCTGCTTCACCATATGTACACCATATGTTTTATATCATAAAATTGAAAGCCAGAATACTAGGGGGAAAAGGGACTCTATAGTGCAGGGTGTCAAACTCGCAATGTCATGTGATGTGCCGTGATGTATCATGCCTTTTTTGCCATTGCTGGCAATGGGATGGGCGCTGTTTCTTTATGATATATCCAGCCCACTCCTGCTGTAGTGTTTGCCCTGCCTCCTTAATCCTCAACTACTTCACGTTGAGGATCAAGATCAAAGTGCCATTGTATTTGTGTTCATCTGAATGTGAGAAGTCCCCAAGTGACAGGCAACCCACAAAACTCAAGTGAATGTGATTGTGAACAGAATTCCTTGTTGTAAGGTCAAGAACAAGACATGGTACCCAGTGAATCCTGAAGGTACAAGTATCATAAAGGTGAAATTAGTCAAGCTGAAGATTTGGTGGAAGAACACCCAGCAGATATTGTTGGAGAAACTGAACTCATCATTCACCTTTAGTAAAACATTGGATCTAGATTTACTTCTTTTAAGTCAAAGTTCTCTTAAATAGGACACAATCTATCAAATATTAGTAAGATGACATTATAGCAGTTTTATTATCAGTCTGTCTTTTTGCAAAGTAAACCATATTTTCTTATCAAGAGAAGGCTAATTGAAGATGTCAATGGAAGAAGAAAATAATCTATTGATCACAAATTAAATAACTGCCTCTTTAATTCTTGCTGTCTGCTAATGCATTTCTGATTAACATTCCCATGCCCTGATATGCTTTAATGACTTTTTGTCTTTCAAACGTTCATTTTCTTTTAGTCCTATCCTCTGCCCTCATCAACTTCCAACATACTCTTTATTTTCAAGAATGCTTCTGACCCTGCATATTCCCCGGGCAATTTTTTAAATAAAAATATTAAGGTGATAGACTTCCAAATTCTTAAAAGCAGAATATCTTCTCAATAAATGTTTTGTAATTGACCCACAAGGCAGACATTTTTTTGAAATTCTTATGTCATGCTCTCAAAATTTAACATAACATTTAAGTGTTTAATCTTTTAATTTTAATATTGCTTTGAAGCTATTTTAACTTTAGATTGGGAGCCACCCAGAGCTGATAATAAGATAGGCAGCTATATAAATGTTTTAAATAAATAAAATAAAATAATATATATCCTATGATGAATTAATAAAATAAACTGAAAGGGGTTAGCATCATATGCATGAATATGATATGGAGGGACTATGAATTTATTAAATAAATTTTGAATTCACATGTGTCTCAGAAAGTGGGGCAAATTAAGATTCTTTTATTTTGGCAGTAACAGCAGGAAGAAAATAGGATGGAAGACATTTAGGTCTGTATCTCCAAACAAAGTTAGTCAGATTCAAACTGTTTTTTCAATTATTATATAATAGGGCTTAATTTTAAGCCACGGATCATGCATGAAAACTGAACCTCAGCAGCTATTTTCAGTTCTGGAACATTTAAAGAAAAAAATACTCTGCAAAGATGTCTAAGTTGTTCTATGCATTTTTTTTTAACTTTGTGCATATCAGGGATTATGTGAATGGCTCAAGTTACAGGGCGTTCTGGGTGTCATATCCTGCCTCTTCCCATATCATCCTCCATATCCCAGTCCTTGATACCAAAAGTGCACTGCATCCAAGCTCAACAGAAACATATATTCTAAAAGCTATTTGTTTCTTCAGCAGCTTGGCAGAAAATTCAAATGTCAGGGAAGAGCAGAATAAAGTAATCTTCTTTCGAAGAGTTCCTTATAGCTTGTGGGTTTGTGAGAGAGAGAGAGAGAGAGGGGGGGGGGAGGGAGGGAGGGAGAGAGAGAGAGAGAGAGGGAGAGGGAGAGGGAGAGGGAGAGGGAGAGAGAGAGAGAGAGAGAGAGAGAGAGAGAGAGAGAGAGAGAGAGAGAGAGAGAGAGAGAGAGAGACTTTATTCCAGAACCATAAATATCTGTTACTTTAATTATGGGGCAGTCACATGGAGGTTCCTTCTCTAGTCATGCCTGAACGCAATTCCCCTTTGATTAGGAAAAGTCTTCTCCAATTCAAATATTATTGAGACTGTAGTTCCAGTTTCCCAGCCAACTGTATTACCAGAACTGGAAAAGTTTGAATATCAATGCCTCTCTTATAATTTTATAACTTTCCTGATTCCCATTATAAAAAGGGCTTTTCATTTCATTTCTCTGTATCACTGCATAAGGGAATCAGTTGGCTTTCTTTTCAAAATTCTCATTGAACATATTTTTGAAGTCCAAGAAGAGAAAGAGAAGCCAACAACAGTTTAAAGGGGAAAAAAACCCCTGAAATATATTTTCTGGGGGCAAAGCAAGCGTGATTACTCTGGATCTACACCAAGTGATCTTGTGATATAGTCAACAGGATATTAGTATTTCAGGCCAGCTTGAAAGCCATCTGGCTGAAAATTCTAGGATTTGCAATTGAAGACCTCTAATATGTAGTAGACATATCACATATTGCTTCCTTGGGCAATATACAATGATATCCACAGGGATGACATTCCTGCAGTAATAGGAATGTGTGAAGCTATCTTATTCACAGTATCAGTATCCCCTTTGCATCTGATCTCTGCAAACAAAATTTGAAATGACTCATAATAGAAATGAATTTATACAGGGCAAAAAGTAAGCTATCTTTGGGCACCAAGTTACAGAGCTAGAAGAAACTAGCCTATAGGAGTGATAGGATGCAAAATGAATAGTCTTTAGAAACCATCTGTGACAAAAGAGAAAAGCTGAGGCAAAAGTATCCCATTGCTTAAAAGATTCTCTAATTGCCAAAGTGAGACTATTTGGTTATTGTGATGGCCTCTCAAAACTACTGTTTCCTTGGAATAAATCAAGGGCTTAATGAGCATTACGTAATTACAGCATTCTTCATTTACTTCATTGCTGTACTTTTGATAATGTAGTTTATAGATTTGTCTACTACATAATCAACTCATCAATTGGGGAATGCTTCAAACAGCCACAGGGGAAAAGGGAAATACCCCAAGCTACAATTTTTCAGAAAGTGGAAAGTTACTGAGGGAGGCCCCAGCTTTTACCTGGTACTTCTTTGCCTGGGAGATATTCCAATGTGCAGTTCACAAACTTAATTGTCTAACAGCTTTGCTAATTCCCAAATGACCAAACACATTTCAGAGTTGAAAAATGCATATATTGTGGGAAGGAAACATTTTTAAAATGAGAGACGAAAATATATTTAAATATGAATTTTTCTTTCTTTTTACAAAAGGTAAAATTCTGGAAAGAATGACTTGGCTCAGATATATACAGTAGATAAGCATATTAGAAAGTGTTTAAACTCACTCAAGCTCATTTGTCCTTCAGAAGAATATCAACCAATTGAAAGAAAACCTGTATTTCAAATTTAAGAATCTCTTGATTTCTCAAATTATGTGGACAGTGAAATTTAGTCATCCTACATAAATTTAATGGCTGATTTATCTGAATGCCAAGCATTGCAGCAACCCAGAACACCATGAACTTTATCAAAAACAGGCAATGTTTGAAGAGCAGGTCAAGGAAACTATGTTAATGTGGAGTAGGGATTTCGGCTTTAATATTAATTTACATATCTGGCAAGAATTGTGGGAAAGAAACAGGAAACTCACTTTAGCTACTTCTTATAAGGAAAATATTTATAAGATGTTTTACAGGCGGCATTTTTCACCCACAAGGTTAGCCAAAATGGGCCCAAATCTTTCACCTATATGTTGGAAATGTAAAATAGCAATAGGGACCTATTATCACATGTGGTGGGAATGTCCTAAAGCCCATGATTATTGGAATAAGATAAGAAAATGGTTGAAAGAAATATTAATGTTGGAGATAGAGCTAAAACCTGAACTCTTTTTATTGGGTATAACCACAGATTAACCACAGATAACCAAGGAAATAGTCTATTTGATATTGCACGTCTTGACTGCTGCTAGATTGGCTTTTGCACAAAAATGGAAGAACAAAGAAACTCCCACAGATGAAGAGATACTGCATAAAATACTATCTTGTGCTGAAATGGACAGGCTTAGGATGGAATTGAAAGATAAAAGCGGATCACAATATTTTGAAATCTGGGACAAATTGTACCATTGGTGGGAATCGAAGAGGACTGTTGGGGTTATAGATTAGCGATAAGATGGAAATATATATGTTCTTAGGTTAGCAAATAGAGAAAATATATTAAGTATTGTATAAAAAGTGTATATATATTTATAGAGATAAAGAATTGAATTTAAGAGGAGAAATAATTTGATAGAAATGTTCAAACTGGAATGTTATATCATGTCCAATGTTTTCTTTTTTGAAAATTGTATTATAAATAAAAAACTTTAAAAAAAACTTTATCAAAAAGTGCCTGCTACTCCAACAATTACAATACAACCAACACAAGCTAGAAAAATGGTAGCACTACCACTGTTGTGTCCTGAGCCTGCAGAAGGCAGGCTCGGGACGTTGCAACAGTCCCGGGCAGTTGCAAGCTGCCCGGGATCAGACTGGCTGGTGCCAGCACTGGCGCACATGCGTGAAGTGCAAAGCGCACCAAATGTTGCCGTTTGGCCCGGGGATTGTCTTTAAGAGGAGGAGAGAGGCTTGTGTGCCTCGGCGTTGTAACAGAGCTGTTAGTCACCAATAAAGAGGCTCCTGAGAACTACCAAATGACTCCTGAAGTTATTGCCTTTCGTGAAGGACTCAACACTGGCGACGAAGGTGGGATGCCTTGCAATTACTTCAAACAATTGTAAGCTTACCCTGGAGTCCTGAAGCAGAAGGAAACGGCGTTAAATTCAGCAACTGCCTGCCAATACAGCAAATGTTGGAGGTAAGCTGGCTGATAGACCCTTCCTGTACTACTGAAGATGGCAAAGATAGGGAGGCTTTCCGAGTTCGACGTTACGCATCCGGAAAGATGGGAGTCTTACGTGGCCAGAGTAGAAAATTATCTCAAGGTCAATCAAGTGAGAGATGATGGCTTAAAAGCCGCCACCCTGCTGTGTGTTTGTGGTCAAGATGCATTTGAGATCGATGAAAATCTAACAGCACCTGCACCTCTAGAATCTGTTACCTACACAGATTTAAAGAAATTGCTAAAGGAACACTTCCAGCCCAAGTTGTCTGTCATTGCTTGGCGCCATACTTTCAAACAGAGGGATCAACGGGCTGGTGAATCAGCTAAAGAGTACATTGCTGCATTGAGAAGAGCAGCTAAGCCTTGCGAGTTTAAAGACTTAGAAGAAAGCTGAGAGACAGATTTGTATGTGGACTGAGACAGAGAGACTTGCAGCAGAGACTTTTTGCTAAAGAAGACTTATCATTCCAAGATGCCTTGAGAGAGGTTACTGCAGAAGAGGCAGCAGCGGGGCAATCAAGAACATGAGGCCCATCAGAAGTACTCCAGAAGCTGTGTCCGTGCACCAGGAGGGAGTCCAAGGAAGCTCAGAAGAAGATCCTGACGAAGAAGTAGACCGTCTCTACCCAACAAAAGAAGGGAAGCAGAAGGAAGGCAAAGAGAAGTCTTCAGCTGTCCCCAAGTGCTTCGGGTGTGGAGGTCGCCACAAGAGGACCGACTGCAGGTTTCCCTCTGCTATCTGTAGAGCATGTGGAAAGTAAGGCCACATCGCAGCTGTGTGTCTGGGCCGTCAGAAGGTACAACCCCAAGAAGAATTGCACCTGAAAGGTACCAGGGTCCCCAGCCAAAACAGGGTGGGTTTCTGTGCTTCACAAAGAAGCATTTATAGGAGAGGCACACACAAACCTATCAAGAAAAAACTATCACTTAAAGTGAAGTTGCAAGGAGTTCCATTGGTCATGGAACTGGACACTGGGTCTGCACTTTCAATTATTTCCGTACACACATTCAGAAAGATTTGTTCTGGTAGTGGATTTCAGGCCAAGCTGAGGCCTTCTGACATTGTGTTAACAGACTTTCAAAACTCCAGAGTGTGTGTTAAGGGGGAGGCCACCCTTAACGTACAGTATAAAGATTTTGAAGGTCCATTAGATGTATTGATAGTGGGGGGTGAGCGAACGAGTCTCATAGGACTCGATTGGTTTGAGGCCTTTGGAATACATGTTACAGGGCTCAATAGCTTGCAAACAGTAGATCTTCAGGAAGTCTGCAAAGAATTTGCAGATGTTTTCAGCCCACAGTTGGGCACATACAAAGGGCCCCCTGTGTCTTTAAAACTAGACCCCACTGTCATTCCTGTTAGAGTAAAAGCAAGAAGGGTTCCTTTTGCTTTAAAAGGGAAAATTGATACTGAATTGGACAAATTGATTCAGCAAGGAGTTTTAGAACCTGTTGATTCCAGTCCTTGGGAGACCCCCATAGTCACGCCTCTCAAGGCTAATGGGGACATTTGCATCTGTGCAGATTACAAATGCACTCTGAATAAGGCATTGCAGCAACATGCCTATCTTGTACCTGTAGTCAGTCATATCCTGGCCTCCCTCATGGGGGGGGGGCATGTTTTTGCAAAGCTTGACCTTGCTCAGGCTTAACAACAGCTGCCTGTTGATGAAGCTGCTGCAGTAGCACAAACCATTGTAACCCACAGGGGAGCATTCAAAATAAAGAGATTACAATTTGGAGTAAATGTGGCTCCTGGAATTTTCCAAAGCATAACGGAAAACACACTGAGGGGTATACCAGAGGTTTGCCCCTATTTTGATGATGTCTTAATTGCTGGAGACTCCACCCAAAATTTAGCTGAGAGATTGAGGGCTGTCCTGCTGCGGTTCCAGAAAATGGGCCTCAAACTCAAGAAGGACAAATGTAAAATTGGGGTGCCTTCTACAGATTTCCTGGGATTCAAAATTGATGCCAATGGGATTCATCCTGCTGAGTCCAAATTAAAGGCTATTATGCATGCTCCTAGGCCTAAGTCCAAGGCCGAACTACAGGCTTTTCTGGGCCTTTTGAACTTTTATAATTCATTCATTCCTAACAAGGCTAATGTAGCTGAACCACTTCATAGGCTTCTGGACAAAAAGGCAGTGTGTCAGTGGTCACAAACACATGAAGCAAGCTTCAATGAGGTTAAGGCCTTACTCACATCTAACAATGTGCTTGCACATTTTAATGAATCTCTTCCTGTGTGCATCGTGTGTGATGCTTCTCCATATGGAGTGGAAGCAGTACTCACCACCTTAGGCCAGATGGAACTCAGGTTCCTGTTGCATATTACTCCAGAACCTTGTCTTCTGCTGAGCAAAACTACGCCCAGATAGACAGGGAGGCTTTAGCTGTTGTTGCTGGAATTAAAAAATTCCACGATTTTTTGTATGGCAGACATTTCACGGTCTTTACTGACCATAAACCGTTGTTGGGGCTGTTTACCACAAACAAACAGACTCCCCATATCATCTCCCCCAGAATGCTGCAGATGGTCAATCTTCCTGTCAGCCTATGATTTTTCTCTAATTCACAAACCTGGGAAAGAAATGGGCCATGCTGATGGCCTCAGTAGATTACCCCTGCCAGTAGTAGAGGCTGATCCTGCCCCGCCAGTAGTAGAGGCTGATCCTGCCCCGCCATCAACATCCTTTCAATTCAGGCATTGCATGAGTCACCGTTAAATGCCAGGGATGTGGCTGCTGAATCTGCCACAGATCTCACAATCTCCCGTGTCTTATCTTGGGTTTTGTCTGGATGGCCAGAGAGTTTCAGAGTTTCTGGCTTAAAAGGAACGAGTTATCCACCTTCCAGGGTTGTCTGCTGTGGGGCAGCAGAGTTGTCATTCCTACCTCAATGAGGCCTAGAGTCTTAGGTTCCCTTCACGAGGGTCATCCTGGCATTGTACGCATGAAGGCGCTAGCGCGCAGCCATTTGTGGTGGCCTGGGTTAGACAAGGAAATTGAAGCTAAGGTGCACGCATGCCACCTTTGTTAGCGCTCACGCCAAGAAATGCCACAGGCCCCTGTACATAGATGGGAGGAAACACAGTCTCCATGGTCTAGGGTGCACATTGATTATGCTGGGCCCTTTCAGGGTCAATTCTTCTTGGTCCTGGTTGATAGCCATTCAAAATGGCTTGAGGTTGTACCTGTCTCTTCCACCACCTCTGCAAAGACTATTCAAGTACTGAGGGGTATTTTTGCTGCACATGGGCTTCCGGATGTTTTGGTGTCTGACAATGGCCCTCAATTCACTTCTTCCAAATTCCAAGCTTTCTTACAGGCCAACATGATTTGTCATGCCACCTCTGCACCTTTCCACCCTTCCACCAACGGTATGGCTGAACGGATTGTCCGCATCACCAAGGATGCATTAAAGAAACTGACATATGGGGACTGGCATCACAGGTTGGCAGATTTTCTACTTGCTTACCACACCACACCGTCTACTTCTACCAGGAAAAGCCCAGCTGAACTTCTCTGAGGGCGCACACTGACTACTAAGCTTGACCAGTTGCATCCGGACAGACTGCCTTCTAAGTTTACACAACCCAGGGCACCAAGGCACTTGCTAGTGGGTGCCCCAGTATGGACCCGTAATTACGGGCCAGGTCACTTATGGGTCCCTGCCATAGTATGCAAGATTACAGGTCCCTTGTCTTACGAGGTTTCCATGGATGACGGTCGTATCCTGAGACGGCATATCGACCAGCTGCGTACAAGACTGGACTCACCTGCTGACACCTCTGGGTTTTTTCCAGGGGGGAGGGGGACCTCTACGGGCAAAGGGAAGGGTGTGGGCGGCAGCCAGACACCAACAGAGAGGTCAAAGACAGCCCATTCCATGATTCCGTGAGTGCTCCACACAGGAATTCGTGGGAACCAACTAGAATACAAGCACCAGTGCCTACTCCAGTCAGGGAGAATAACCGGAGCATCCTAATAACTCACATCTTGCAAGAGAGCTGGCACACACTCCGTCTAGTTGGCCCAACACTGCCACTGTTCCCAGAATGGGACAATTACATAGGGAGGTGGTTGGAGGGCCGAATTCCAATTCTGACACCTCTGGCTTAACTGAGGGGGCAACTGAGTTTTGGGACAGTACTGAGATTCCAGACAGCCTTACTATGAAACAGGGAAGTGGAGAAAGGTAGCCTCATGATAGGTCTAGGATAGACCTGGGAGGCTCTACAGAGTTGTCCAACAGTGGCAGCCTTCTAGAAGGGCCAGAGAGCCTGCAACTAGGCAGGTCAACCAGGTTATGGAGAGAACAAAGTCCTGGCCTGATGAGCCCGGTGGGCAAGCAAACAGGCCAGGCAATGGGGCACCGTCCATGGGGACCACCAGGGTCAAAAGAAGGGGGCGAACATATAGCACCACCCAGACAAGATGTGCTTGGAGGTTGCCAGGGAATTCGGAGGTCACAGAGAGCTAAAAGATCTCCTAAATATCTTGAAGATTTTGTAACTCTGCTGGCAAAGCAGAAACAGTAAGAGGGTGTCCCTTTGAAATGTTTGAATAAGGAACATTGGGGAATGAAGCCAAAAACATTACAGTTGTTGCCATGGAACTAGTGTGGCTCCCACACTTGTGTTAAGGTCAAGTGTAACCATTAATATAATTATAGTTTTAGCCGGGGGGGGGAGGGGTGTTGTGTCCTGAGCCTGCAGAAGGCAGGCTCGGGACGTTGGAACAGTCCTGGGCAGTTGCAAGCTGCCTGGGACCAGACTGGCTGGCGCCAGCACTCGCACGCATGCGTGAAGTGCCAAGCGTGCCAAATGTTGCCGTTTGGCCCGGGGATTGTCTTTAAGAGGAGGAGAGAGGCTTGTGTGCCTCGGCATTGTAACAGAGCTGTTAGTCACCAATAAAGAGGCTCCTGAGAACTACCAAATGACTCCTGAAGTTATTGCCTTTCGCGAAGGACTCAACAACCACCATATATCAAAAATATCTCAGGAACAACCAACATACTATGACATCCACATAGTATCACCAATAGACACAAATCAACTAAAGCCCCCCCCCCCCCAGACATCTCATGTAAACAAAAGACCCAGTAGCCTAAGGGGAAAAAAAAGAGGTTTAGGTCATTCCATTTTCTGGGCATTATCTTTTCATATTAATTTCCCTGCGCAGTTTAGTTAATCCAATAAAAAATGAAAATACAATTAAACATGTTTTTATGGTTAAATTCATTCCAGATTTTACAATGAACTATCCCTAGTCTCATTTCTATTAATCCAAAAGTCGCAAAGTAATCTTAATTATCTCTTTATGGTTGTATAATTGCATTTTCCAAAAATAGCGTTAGCCAGATCTTTTTATAAAGCATCAGAAAAATCCATTCCAGAGCATTTTGAGTAAAAATAAATTCTCAGGTTTTAATAATTGGATATTATGATATATAAAGTAACAGTTTCCTTAAAGTAAGCTCCACTGAATACTGAATACTCTACTGAATTGGGAAAATATATTTATTTAACATAAGCAATGCTTTTATAGAAATTTATTTCAGTACTGTATCAATTCAGGATTAGGAAACTGAATATTTGCCCATAGGGGAAAATTATGACACAAAGAGGATTTACACAACATAGTTAACCATGAAGCATAATGCTAAACCACAACCTACCCAACTTCATTACAATTCACTAAGTTGCAGGAACCTAAGCTATAAAAACTGATATTTCAACAGAAGGCTAAATAAGATAATTTGGCCAAAATATTTACACCAAATACAATGAACACTGAGGTTCATACCTACTGAACTTCCTATCCTAATTGCCTCCATCATGTTGAAAAAGTCAATTATAATCTGGATGAATATCTTCCAATCTGATAATCTTCAAATATGTTAGGATTACAGCTCCTAGAATCCCCTTTGGTTAAGCTAATCAGGAGGTGATAGTTTTAATACACCTGGAAGTCACTACACAAGCTTAGTGCTTAATACTGATAGGGAGCAAGGGTCCAGCAAGAGAAATTCATTCCTTCTGTATACTTTGACTCTACACCATCTGTATACTTTGACTCTACAGATTTTCTAAGTGCTCATTCTGTATTACAGCTGTTGAATATGGAGTATTATTTCAAAATATGATTTCCTCAGTTTGCTCTCTGAAGAAATACAGTTCAGATATAATTTTAGCATAGAATGGGTCTTTCAACTGATAAACTCTTGGAGACATTGGTAATCCACTTTTAAATTTCTTTTTAATATTTCAAAACTAAAAAAGAATCATCTTTGAATATTCATTTTAAGGTTTGAAATATACTGTACAGTTAATCCTTGACTTACAACACTTCATTTAGTGACCTTTCAAAGTTACAATGGCATTGAAAATAGTGACTTATGACCGTTTTTCATACTTACAACTATTGTAGCATCCCTATGGTCTGTGATCAATATTCAGAAGCTTGGCAACTAACTCATATTTATGATGGCTGCAGCATCCTGAAGTCACGTGATCCTCTTTTGTGACCTTCTGAGTAGCAAAGTCAATGGAGAAGCCAGATTCATTTAACAACTGTGGCAAGAAAAATCATAAAATGGGGCAAAAGTCACTTAACACTTATAAATTTGGGCTTACTTGCAGTCATAAGTCGAGGACTACCTGTGTAATAAAAGTTTAAATTAATATTATTAATTTTATAGCAAGATCAAAGCCTTTTCCTTGTCTTCTCATTTCACAAACAGTGAACTAATGGTTACTAGGTTGGCTGATGGTTCTCTTTTCCCAATTATTGATAAAGAAAGTTGAGTGGTGATCAATGTCAGTTCTCTTGTTGTATGCTGTAGTATAATCAGAAACTTGGGAAATAAGAAAAAAGTTCATATGGAACTGTCCTTAGTCATTATTAAGATTTCAGTGTCATAATAATATGATATAAAAATAGACCAAGAGGAGGGCAAATTCAAGCCTTTTTAACAGCTTTCTGAGACCTTGAAATCTCACTTGACCACTACAAGGAACAAATCAGTGATAGGACATGGTTCCTATCAAGAAGGTAAAGGAATTCTACAGGTATTGGCAACTAAAATCAATGGTGAACCAGCCTGATTTGGACTGGACAGGCACATCGATAGCAGATAAAAGAAGAGTTTTATACCTGCTATATAAAGCATACAGAATCTATTTGAGTCTAGATTTATACTGTATGTCATGGTAAAGTATATTTTGCTTTATAGACTCATAATTAGGCTTTGTCAAGTTTGCTTTGGGTCTTTCTTCAGTGATGCTCTAAGTATCTCTTGTGGCACTTCATCTTCTGGAACATCTTAATAAATAATTGATTTACTAAATTATGGATCATGTTTGGAATGCAGCAAGATGTTTGTCAGCAACAATCATTTTAAAATATTGCTAGTGGTTTGCCAGGCACTATCATAGTTGCCATAAACCCCGAGGTTGTCCCAGACCCAATTCCAGGGCACAGAAATTTAAGTCACTTAATACCAGAAGGCAAGCTATTAATCAAATCCAGGAGAGTGTCTGGAGCTAGGCATCTAAGTTTGTATATTAGAATAATTTCCAGCTTAATTAGAATAATTCCCAGCTTATCTTAATTGTACATCATACTGTTTTATCCAAGAAACATAATTTGATGGACAGGTGCCAGACAAGTGCTTGATTTAATGTATGTTGTATGACTGTCTGTACAGAAGATATTTAATCAAGCAGTTTGTTGATAAAGCATTTCATATTGGTATACAAGTGGTATTAATACCACTTTACAATGCCTTGGTAAGGCCACACTTGGAATACTGCATCCAGTTTTGGTCACCACGATGTAAAAAAGATTCTGAGACTCTAGAAAGAGTACAGAGAAGAGCAACAAAGATGATTAGGGGACTGGAGGCTAAAACATATGAGGAACGGTTGCTGGAATTGGATATGTCTAGTTTAACAAAGAGAAGGACGAGGGGGGACATGATAGCAGTGTACCAATATTTCAGGGGCTGCCCCAAAGAAGAGGGAGTCAAGCTATTCTCCAAAGCACCTGAGGGCAGGACAAGAAGCAATGGATGGAAACTAATCAAGGAGAGAAGCAACCTAGAACTAAGGTAAAACTTCCTAACAGTTAGAACAATTAACCAATGGAACAACCTGCCTCCAGAAGCAGTGAATGCTCCAACACTGGAAGTTTTTAAGAAAAGACTGAACAGCCATTTGTCCGAAATGGTGTAGGGTTTTCTGCCTGAGAAGGGGGTTGGACTCGATGACCTCCAAGGTCCCTTCCAACTTTACTATTATTATTATATTTATGAGCACCAGTCATTGTTGTACATTGTACAATAGCACTAGCTTCTAGGTAATTTATTTTACAGCTTCTTTTGCTTTTTCTTTATTCTTCCTCTATGGAAGCCTTTCCAAATGCATTATTAATTGATTGAGCATAGTTGTAGTCCAAATTAAGTTCTGATTAATTTCATAAGGTTATTCATTGGTCTGTATGAATGTTTTCTAAAAGTTCATTTAGTTAATGTATATATAATTGGCTCCTTTGAAAAATGTGTGGAAGCAGTATGAAGAGCTAAGGTAAGCTTTAGTAACTTGATTTAAAATTCAAATGATTTGGAGTAAGATGAAAAATTCAGCAACATCAAGTTTTGAACTGTCTACGATTGATAGTGTTTCATGCTTCGTTTGTCTTGGTAATTATGAGATTTCAGTAATTATTTAGAGACTAAGTACTAAATATATTCTTCATAGCAGTTCTTCAGATTTGATGTTATGCTGTAATAAAATCTCTAATGTAAATTGAAACCTAACCACCATGTTCTTCATTTTAGCTTTTCTTCATTGACAGGTAACTTCTAATGCAGTAAGCAGAAATCTACTTTCACCTAGTGTGAATTGATTTTCATACTTTTATCTAAAATGCAACAAAACTTCATAATGAATATTGAACAAATTAAGCCAAATAATGTTTAATGTAAAAAATATAGCTACTTCATACAAACTGTTTAGAAATGTCTGTCCCTGTTGCCAGAAAATATGTAAGGATTGAGTACAGTATCAGCATCCTGGTATCATATCCATCTCTCTCCACTCATTCTCCTTATCACTCATTCATTCAAATCAAGGCCTAAAAAGGAGATATAATTCTGTTAGTTTTCAGTAAATTTTTCTGCTTGATCCTAGAACTTTCTTTATTAGAAAACTATGGTATGCTTCCCATTCTGTGGGTTATCAGATAACTATTTGAAGATAGCAAAGAATTCTCTGTCATCTAACAGTCATCCAGATTTTTGCAATGTAGACCCAGTAGTTCTATACTTTTTAGAGCAGAGGTGTCAAACTGCCGGCCCACGGGCCGGTTGCATCATGCAGAGGCTGCGCTCACCCCAGCTCCAGCAATGCAAAAAAGTCATGATACGTCATGACATGTCATGTGACAAGGGGAGTTTGACACCAGTATTTTAGAGTATTTCCCTCACTGCAATCAGGATGGTGAAATCAAGAACCTAACCAGGTTGAAGCCATTATATTAAGAACAAAGCACAGTGGGTCAGCTTACAGGATATTTAAAGCACTGGTGGCCTGCATTCACAATATCTGAACAGATAAACTACTCATAACAAATTAAGGGCTTTGGGGAGCTTGCTCAACTGCTCATGAATAAAGGAATTGCCTTTTGGCAAGTACAATTTTAAACAGCTTAATTATCTTTTGCCAAATAAAGCTATTAATATAGGTTAGGGATAGGCAACAGGGTATTTATTCATAAGGAAAATGTGATAAAAATTCCTCTCTTATTGTCCACAAGTATCTTAAAACTCAGACATATAAGGTACAGAGGTGATAATATCTTAGGTTGCATTCAGAGGCTGACTGTGGGTCAATATAGCTCTTGGATTAGATGAATTATATGGACAAATTTAGGTCTACCCATGGCTACCCAAGCAGCTGCAATTTGAACAAGTTTAAGCTACTACATATGCTTCAAGGCAACCTCAGACTGGGCACTGAGCCAGGAAAGGATTAACGGTTACACCAAATGGATAAAAGCTGTCCTAATCATGATTTCCAAATGGATAAAAGCTGTCCTAATCAAGCAGGAGCAACCCAAAATTTCAAATCAGGTGTGATACAGGGAAGTGTAATTCCATTCAGCGATACCATTGAAACTCAATTCACAGCCATTCCAACTTACTGCAATAGTAAAATATTCTTTTCTTTAAAATAAATGACTAAATAGGCAGCTGACATGGCTTTGAATTCCATGAAGAACATGGAGACATGCTTAAAAAATTAAAAAGATAGATTACTGCAACAAAATAGTTTGTTTGGAAGTCTGTCTGCTTGCCCAGGGAAAAAAACCCAAATGGTTATATGACTATACTACACCCTGTGATGACAGGGAGTGATCTCAATCTGCCTTCTGGTAAATATGTCTTTTTACCAGATACCCCAAATATAACAACCATTTTATGGATGCAAAAGTAACTCACCTGGTCACAGCTATTTTGTGACACACTCTTTAAATTCTAAATATATCTATTTAGTCTGAGTTTGCTTGTCCTTGTTGTACAGAATGAACAAATATCCTATTCCTATATTGCCTCAGTTTTATTGTGTTACATTGCCTCTGTTCTGAGATAACAACCAAATATTTCATTATATTTGAGTGTATGTTTTCACCCAGTATCATCTGTAAAGGAGCTTTAGGCTATAAGATAATCGTGTCTAGGAACAGAAAAGCCTGAGGGCATCTAATAAGAGCAGGATACTATATCGGGTTAGAAAATATACTGAGCTACTGAGATGTGCATTAAAATTATCAGAGCACAAACCCCTGTTTAATACAATTTTAGTACAACTAAAGATTGATTAATGTTTTAGCACAATTACAAGAAGACATGATTTAACAATAGTGAATGCCTCTCCTTGACATTCAATTGATACATAGATTCAGGTATCTGGAAAAGGAAAATTCAATGTGGCTGAACAGTACCTAGAACAGACCAACATATAAACCAGGGGTGTCAAACTGCCGGCCCGCGGGCCAGTTTCATCATACCCAAGCTGCGCCCACCCCATTGCCAGCAATGCGAAAAGAGTTGCGATACATTGTGACACATCACGTGACATGGCAAGTTTGACACCCATGATCTAAACAAAGATGTCAACTCAATTTAAATTTCTTCTTTGCAATTTTAAATGAATACCAATATCAATACTATCTTCAATTGCGAGAATTCAGCTGCTGGTTTCATTTGGTATTGCACCCTTACACACTAAATTTCATTTGTTATTAAACACAGTGAAATAAATGAAGATGCCTCAGCTTTCTCTTAGCCAGTACTGAGAATTTATACAGCTGAGTACAGTGTATGGTTCCATGTGTTGTCTGAAATCAGACAGTCTGGGTAATTAAATCATAATTGAGAAAATAATCTGTTAAGTATACTGTGCAGTACATCAATCATTTTGCTGGTAATTTGTTTCCATGTAGATTTAACGGGGTGAAAGAATATATATGATTGATGTCTGCTAATCTTAATGAAAGAATGAATAATTCTATTTGCTGGAGACAGGATTATCCCTAAAGATTTTTTTAAAAAATCATGATGGTGTCTACAAGCATACAATCAAATCCACTTCCCTATTCAATGTGTGTAACAACTCACATTAAAAAGGAGCAGAATTTGAGATATATACTGGGTTCTTTAAATGTATGCAAGGCTTAAGGCAACCATATTAAGTCTTAGATGTCCCAGTGGAATGCAGAGTCTAAAATTTGGGCCCTATGTTACTCTGAGGGCTTTGAGTGCCACAAAATGGATGATGACACTGTGCTCTTACACCCTTATTCTAACTACACAACATAATTCAACATAATTACTTAATTTATTCTAGTTGGTAGAAAACCAGCTGAGGGTTGGTGGTAGGATTCAACACAGTAACATCACTCACTAAGAGCAGAATTGGATAAGACATCTCCATTTTCTAGAGGGGGGCAGTCAGGACTCTAAGAATGGACTAGGGATGGAAATAATGAAATTGGTGGCAACACAACAAAGCATGCTGCCATGATAGGTCCTTTGAAGCACAAGCCCTGGCAATGTAGCAGTATTTGTTATAGCCAGGTCCTATAAAATTGCTTAGGATACAACTGAAAGAATTTAAGTGCAAGGCATTTATATTTACTTTAGAAAGAGAATAACTTTTATGAGGTTTAAATATACTCAAAGTGATAACACAGCAGAAAATAATATTAATATTGCTTATATCAATCAAATAACATAACTGCAGAAATTTTCTATTAGCGTTCAAAGCACTTTCCCTTCCACCCTCCCTTTCCATATTTCTGAAAATGTCAAGATTTATATATAATGCTCAGCACTGACTTGTTGGTTGACTGTTCTCAGAAATATTAATAGCTATCTTTTTAGTGCCTAGCTTTTATAGCTTGTACTTGTATTATTAGTATAAATAAATCAAAAAACCTGAAAAGCTGCTAAACAAACCCTTTAGCACAGTGGCCTCCAACCTTTTGGGCACCAGGGACTGGTTCCTTGGAGAGAGATTATTCTGCAGACCGGAGGGGACATGGTTTCATGTTCTGCCTCCATCCTGCAGATGGGGCTTCGTTTGTTTGTGTGGTCCGGTTTCTGGCATGCTACAGCCTGTTGCTGGTCCATGGATCGGGGTTGGGGACCCTTGCTTTAGCGGCATCAGCAACCCCTCATTTTCTGCTAGTCCTGTGAAAGATCTATAAGTTTGGACAGACTAATCTCTTCTTCAGTTTGCTTCATATTATTCTCAAAAATAAGTGTCTAAATATATCATCTAAGTGAGGAAACTGATAATAGTGAAAAAATATTTGTTTGGGGGTTCCTTTATTTCCGAAATGTATAGAAAAAATTGTTCCAATATTTCAGGGCTAAAATAGAAGTAGATTGACAAAGTCAATGAAAGCAAAAACTGTATTGATAAAAATGTAATGAGTAGAACTTCATAGTTTAATGAGAAGTCTGTGTAAAGATGAACATTAAACATATTTTAATTGTTCTCAATAGCCTTTTCTTCTTCCTTTCCAATCCTGCAGGTTGATAATGTATGGCTTTGTAAAGGCTCTGGTGCATGTCAATCAGCTGAACTCTGGTGATTTTCACTTTACTGACTGTTTATTATTCGGTTCTTTCATGTCTGCTACAGATCCAGGTAATGATATATAAGATTGCATTAGAATTTTGTTCCACTATAATCTTCCATTAGATTGAATAGGAATATTGATCTAGCAATTCTTTGTCATTTTCTAAAGTAAATATATGCTAAGCTAATCAGGGATTTAGTTAAATCAATTCCCATTTTTCAGTTGGTACCTCCTTGACTGTTATTATAAGAAATCAGAAATTGGAAAGTTATACCCATGTTTCAGGATTCCAGTTAATTATATTATTTATTTGAAACAAATCAAGTTGATTTTTATCTCTTCCTGAATATTATTGAACAATAGAATGAACTTCAAAATGCTTTAATACAATTAAATACTACCAGTGGTTACCTTGGTGAAGTAATGGTAATCTGATAATGTAGCAAGATGTTTCCTGATCTAACAACACTGTAAATGGTGTTCTCTGTGTGAGTCATTGATTCCAGTACAAACTTTGAGGCATGTATCTGTATAGAAAGCATTTATCAGGTATGGAAGTCTAGGTTCCATATTTAGTTTGTCCAGCTTCTTCAATAAGGTGTCTGTGTTTATAGAGTTAAATGCTGTGCTAAGATATATGAAATATGTAAACAGCTGTTTACCGTCTTTGGAAATTCAGTAATAGGATGGTATAGAATGAAGTGGTTATCTATTGTGGTGCCCAGGTCTAACCCAACCTGTTCTTCCACTAATATGTTCTCAGTCAGCCAATCTTTTATCTTTCTGAAGAAATGTTTTGCATACATCCTACCCTGATACTCTATCTTAAAGGTCTGTGGTTTTTAGGATATTCCTTGTCTTTTTTTTTTTTTTTTTTTTTGTATATAGAAACTCTGATAGAAAGGTCCCGACCTGCTTGGATATGACCAAGAATTTCTATTTATGTAAACAGCCCTCCCAATAGTGGAACCCATCTTCACTATGTACCTTATAGGGTTTCAGTGACTGAATAATGTATTTGAATTCAATAGTCATCATTCCTGTTTGAAATTGGCAAATAAGTTAGTATAAAAGTCCTCAAGAACTGAAGAAAGGATTGAATTCCTAATAGAAGATGGTTGCCTACTTGTTAGGTAATTGTTGACTATCTGCTGTTTCATGAGCTTGGATATAGTTGTGTTGCAGAATGTGTGCAGTGTCTCTTCTGCCTTTTTCTCATAATGATTAATGATATCCTGGAGCCTTTCTCTATACTTTATATAGGTTGAGGGTTCCAATAGGGCAGCACAGGACTGTTACATTGGAAACTAGAGTGTAGGGGTAAAATAAAATGGGCTGGTACTTAAAACAGATAAAAAGTAAAGTGTTGGAGGAACTCTTTACAGCATTTGTTGTCTGACTGCCATCTTAGCTCCTCTATTTAAAATTTTATGATACTTACTTTATATTCATCTGTTCTGTCATATTTGTAATAGGCAGAAAAATAAATTGTCTATATAAATATTGAGAATGGGCATTGTTAGGGCTGAAAAGGAATAAGGCATTAAAATACACAGCACTTTATGCATGGTGCTTTGTATAAAATGTATGTGAAGAAACAATAGAAGAGTTTTTGATACATTGACCTCACACTTCAATAAACAAAAGAAATTGCTGTTAAGAAATCCAAATAAACCAACGGGGAAAGGTAATGGATCTAAAAGCAGGTGGCTGATGGAAAATTTAACTTTTAGAATTTGTTTTTTCTGTCATAAATCATTTTTCAAAATTGATGGGCTTTACAATATTTCCACTAAATACACCACCTCTTTTTTATATTTTAAAATAAAATAAACAACCAATATCTTTTTTGGGCTCTCATCAGCAGCGTTCACCCATGACTCAGATGTCAAATCTATAGGAAAATGTTGATTCATGGTTCCAACCTAAGCTATGAAGGAATGTACCAGCTGGAAAAAGAGTGGGAAAGAGCGGATCTTGGCAATTGCACTGCAGCTTCCCAGGGAGGACACAACATATTTCAGAAGGAAGCCCAAAATAAGATTGTTCTGAACTATATGGAAGAAGAACCAAAAAGTTCAGGGTAATTGCACTGTTTTCTCCCAGGCTATCATTAGCTATAGACAACCTTCTCAACAACCTTTCCTCCCCTCAAAAGAAGAAGTTGGTAGTTGTCAAAAACAATTGGGTCCAATTTGAGGAGGGGTTGCACAGCCTCTTTCCCTTCCCTCAGAGATACAGATACCATAGCATGGACTCAACTATGGGTCCCATCCTTGGCTGCTTTTAGGATCCAGAAGGATCTAGATCTAGTAAACAACTGGCAGTGCAGAGAACCTTGTCTATTTCCTCTGAAGTTAATTATTCTTCTACCTGCATTCTGTTAGATCAGTGCCTATCTTTAAGAAACATTTTTGGAGTACTAAACTAAAAATACATAGTTTTAACTTTTTGCTCTTTGAAATACAAAGTTTAGGAAAAAAATATTTGCATCTGGAAAGGTTTGCTGAAGCAGAATTGTTTTAAAACCACATGAACCTTCTTACCTTCATTTAGGTGGGTGTTCCAAATACTCTTTTTTTATTTGGTGTTTCTATGGTTACAGCTGTACAGCAGTGGTTTATTCCCTTCTTGCAGTTGTTTTTTTCCAAGTCATATAAAATAGCTGAAAAAAATTGATAAGTTGTAGAGGATGGAGGAAAAAAACAAACAGCGTGATAATTAAGATGCTTACAGTAAGTGAAGAAATCCTTTCTTCAGTTAAGCTTTGAGTGGGATGACTGATTAGCAAAGCCAGGAATCTATAATTATAGTTTGAACTTGTTATTTTTAGTATGCAGGTTTTCAATATGGCTGGTTCAGTTGGGAAGCTTTTTATTCCCATTAGTCATTGAATAGCATGTTGAGCATGACTAATTGTTCTCCCTCTCTCTTTCTCTCTCTCTCTCTCTCCCTCCCTCCCTCCCCTCCCCCTCCCCTCCCCTTCTCTCTCCTGTAGATTAATAAATCAATCCCTCTATAAATTCCATTAATTTCAGTCATCATTAGTATCACAGTTTGGTGCATGGCCATGCTATTCTTTTTCCTTTTTATCTCCTGCTGTACATGACCATTGAAAGTATTGCAAGGAAGCAATAGGAAGCAATTTCCAGGTTTCATCAAAAGAAATCTCTTGCTCCATAGCAGATTTCAGCAACATGGTGCATATAGGACCCTCTGCATCCCTAGACATTTTCATGACCCCAAAAAAGGTACTTGCCTCATCTTACCTTTTTTTAAAAAATGAAGCAAATGAGGAAACCCAGGCAGGGTATATTCAACCCTTCCTTTATTCATTAGCCATCTAACTAAGTCTGTTATGCAGTTATGCCAAATCTACATTCACCCATTATACATATCCCAGATGCCTAAACAGACAAGAGAGTTCATAGTGAGTCTAAAATCCATTAATATGATTGCTTAAGTGCACATTATTCAAAATGTATGCAAAAACAGGATTTGTGTCCGGTACTTAAAATAAATGGTTATAGGTAATCTATAACTTACAACCACAATTAATGACCAAGTGATGTGGTCATTAAACAAAGCTTTACATTACCATACCCAATTAAAACCTTTCTTGCTGTGGTCATTAAGCAAATCACCAGTGTCTTTAAGCAAGACATCACATGATCATGATTTGCAACCTCACTGGCTGGCTTCTAAGAAGCTAAGTCAATGGGAAAGCTGGCAAGGAAGGTTGCCAATCATGATCATGTGATGTCTCACTTAATGACCATGATGACCATGATGATAAAAAGATCATAAAATCAGGTCATACCACTTAACAAATTTTCTTGTTCCAATTGTGGTTGCAATAGAGAACTATTGTACTCTTAAACAAAAGGTAAAGAAACAAAGGTGATAACAAAAGAGAAAAACTTTGTGGGATGATGATTTTGTTAAGTGTACTTAAGAAGGAGATTGCCAGAATTCTGACTGAAAGGACAGAGGAAGTAACAACCACCACAATGTCCTGCAGCTTTATGTGTGTATAACATAGTTTTCATCAGTCACTGAGAAATATAAGAATTGAAAAATATTGTTTATTGTGCATTTGTTCATTTAGAGAATGCATATCAGAAAGTGAGTTATAGAACATTTTGTGTAAATATGAAATTAATATTGGTTGGTGAATGTGACAGAAGTGTTTCCAATAGAAATAAAGCATGTGAAAATAAATGGGATGCTCAGTGAACAGTTCAATACTGAGCAAGGAATATGATAAAGAAGCATGATGACCTCTTGGTTGTTTAATATAATTAGGGTAAATGTATAAGAGATGCTAATGGTGACATTAGAGATGTGTGAATCTGAATGAGTTGCAGCAAATATTGGAATATATGATGCAGTATGGAATATAGAACTAAAAAATAATGTATCCAAGACCAAGGTAGTTATATTGACAGGGAACTGGACGAAGCTGTTGCAAATTACATATAAATAACAAAACTTAGAGTGAGCCATTGAACTTGTATATCTTGGTAGAATGTTCGTTAAAGATGAAAAACAAAGGACAGGGAAATTTTAAGGCATATAAATACTGTTAGAAAGATAGTAGGTAAACAACAATTGTTTGCAAAAATAAAAAGATTTAAAGTGGTATAGTGATTTGTGTTGGTATAAACTAGATTTAGCTACATTTCTTTTTCCTGTCTTATACACTTAATATTGTTTACCTCAAAAAGGCATGATATGTATGGCCTTTAATTCATTTAGTCAAAAGAAATCTGAGCATAACGTATTTTCTTTTTTATTTCTTCTAGTGACAGTCCTAGCTATTTTTCATGAACTTCATGTTGATACAGATCTTTATACTCTCCTTTTTGGAGAAAGTGTCCTTAATGATGCTGTGGCTATAGTTCTCACATAGTAAGTGCAAAATCTCTTTTTTTAAAGTAAGTCAACAATGGATGTTCCTTACTATTTCTGAATTATGTTTTTCTTATACATATAATAAGAGAAATTTCAATTGTTGCTAAATATTACTCATTCACTGTTTGGTGCCTTTAAAGTAATACTTTTATTTTAATTCTTATTATCTCATTAAACTTTTATCTAAGACAAATGAAGCTGCACTGATTCATTAGTGGCTGTGCACTGAGATTTCCATGGAGTACTTACAAAATAGGAGGCATTGTTTTATTTTAAATCACAAGTAGGTGCACACTGATATGCCTTAAGACCCATTAAACTACTTGTGAAATCCGCTGATGAAATCTACTTCACCATGAGAAATTAATGTATCAGAATGAATGAGGCTAAATAAAACATGATTCTTCCTGGCTGAATATTATCTTGTATACTTTAAAGCACATTCACACATTGGTTTAAAAAATTGCCAAACTTTTATACATATTGTAAAATTATACAGTCATTCCTCATAGTCATCATAGTTTACACAGTGGGCAATATGATTTATTGGGCTTTGCTTTAGTGTGTTATCTGTCAATTTTTATTTTGTTTGTGTAGAAGTCATGTATAATTCCAGCCATAGCATGTATCTGTGTATTCTTGCACATGTTTTTTAGAATATTTAAACAATGTGATAACATTGCAACAGAAAATAAAGGTTTCATGTTGACAGTTTTATTTGGGGTATGAATAAATGCTGACTAAAAGGTGATCTCCAGATATCTTGTTCTTATAGAATGTTTTTTCCCTTCTACAGGACAGAGGGAAGGGATGGTAGCTGTGTTAACATAATCACACGCAGATTACACAATTACATACTTGTATTACATTGTATCATGTTTTTACATAAAATTATGAAAGTAAATTATTCACATCATTGTGTAGTGATATCTTACACATATTTTGAAATCATTATAGCTTCTACCAGATAGCTGTGTTTCTATATATAGGGCATGTGAAGTACTGTCTCCCCAGTGGCCAGGTTTTTATTGATAAAAGAGGAACAGAAAGATATGGGATCTCATATTTTTTGTGTTTCCCCTTCATTATAGTTTTTAAAAGAATAGTGAGCAGTACAGTTTGTTATAAATGGCTGGCAATGTGGATTTCAATTCTGGCCTCCTAATAATTCTTTAAACAAAGCAATATGCACTATTTTTCAATGAGTAACTTTGTATGAACTAAATTAAAGTAAGAGAGGATTTCAGATCTTATTCATATCTGACTGTCCCCCTTGGTGTCAAAGCTTCTATGATCAGCGACATCTATCCACAATGAGTAAGTGTGAATCAAGATGGCTTTCAGTCCAGCCTTATGATTCATCTGATGTTTAGCTGTCTCTATATTGTCATCCAAATAATATTACCTTAGTTCAGAAAAGTGATTCCATACATTCTTTTAATATATTATGTTAGAAACAGATGGCATCATATAATGCTACATAAATTTTACTTGGTTTACCATACATTTCCTAGTCTTTTTAGGTGACTATAAGAATATTTTGAAAAAAAATATGAAGTTGACAAAACTGGAAATAGCATTTAAATGTTTCTATAAATATAACTCAGGAATCACATATGCATTCAGATGTCAAACATCTTTACTCTGATGTTTAGATGGCTTCTAACTCAGTAAGCCATCAACATAATTAATATATTTAAACACTTTAAAAGCTCTTGATTTTTAAGAAAGGTCAGAATAAAATGTCATTCTCTAATGCTGTAGTTCAAGGGCCATAAAAAAATAAGACCACTGCAGTAGATTGCACGAAATACTCCTAAGTGTTATTTGAAACTTCCCTAAAAATGATCTGTCGCACATTTAGAATATTTTATATCCTAGTATTCTGTATTATTTTAACAATATTTATCATAAATGCTCAAATTAATACTACTTTTATATTAATACTTTTGCCATGTGTAGTAATCTATGAATTCCTGATTTTATACATAGTATAACAATTCAGATTTTCTGACATACATTTTGCCTCTTCCATTCATAATTAAACCTATATCTTCACATCTGCACACTTGGTTCCATAAGATCAGATCTCCTTCTTTAAGTATTGATACATTCTTTATCGTTATCTTAGTTGCCAAATATACAGCACCTATGTTCTTCTGTTTCATCATCAGGTATTGATTTTCACTGCTGATCATAGTTTAGGTGAATGAAGATTTTTGCTTATTGCTTTTTAATAATACAGAGAAAAGTAAACTAGATTATCAACCTTAACCATAAGTGCAATGCTCCTTTAAGTCAAAGCATACTCATAATATCCTACAGTATGCAAAATAGGGTTTTTAATTTAGAAACTGCCATACAAATTGGAGGTGCAGGCTGGTATATACTCAGGTTTGGGGTTGTTTTGTATTCAATTGTTGTCAGCCTTCTTGAGTCTTATTTTGAGGGAAAAAATAAATCTAATATACAAACAAATAGATGTACAATAGATATTCGTATATCTAATATACAAATAAAAGAAAAATGCATGAAGAAAAATCTGGTAACTGAAGCAACTCATATTTTTGTGTGGCCTGGAACCTAGAATTTGCTTACATTCACATTTTGCATTTTGGTTATATTGTAATCCTATTACAACAATAAGGCTTAACAAAGAAATTCTCTCACAGAAATAGGCAAATTCCTATATAATTTATACTGAACTGAACAATTTGCAATTTTCATAGGTAACTATAGGCAGGGTGATTATATAAATGGTTCTATTTGACATGGAAAAAATTGCCTACATAAGAACCAAAATAGCAAAACTAAGGCTTCTACTGGATTCTAAGATAAATAGATAAATAAAAAGGAAATAATATATGCTGCAAATACAAATTGATTCGGTTTTGCTTTGTCTTGATTTGATGTTAGTCTTGTCTGTAGAGAACTTTAACTATAGGTTTTGTAAAAAAAAATTGAGCTATTTTTATAATGTTAAGCATCGGGCTTTACTAATAACATAATTATTTCAAAAATCATATTCAAATAATGCTCACCTGTACATCCTGTTCATTTTGGAGAGGATTATCCTTCAATATTTAAGTTAATAAGTTGGATGAAAAAGAAGGAAGAAATGTTGATCAGATTTTAAGCTGAGGAAAAATTGGGTATAATAATTAATACTAGAAGACAAATAAAATTCAAAATAATATTGTGAGGTTGAAAAAAGATGAAAGGGGGAATAAATTTAAATTTAAGAAAGAAAAATACATTTTCCCCTGAAGTAATCAACACAATGTCATGGTTTCGATAGATGTAACCCATCAAAAGAATTTCAAGGCAAGATTCTTCCTTAAAGAACATTTTATTCAGGAGACAAAGTATCGGCACTACATAGTTAAACCCAAAAAATAAATTCCCTTCCCCGAGATACAAAGTAACAGAGTGCAATTCCCACCTCCAATAAGCTGTCATAAATCACATTCTCCAATTAGCCTAAAACTAGGGCTTCCTCCTTAGCTCCTCAACCTGCCAAAACATTATCAGTGTGTCCTTGGGTTCCCACAAAGCAGAGTTATTATTATGGCTAGCTGAGCTTGAGCTTTCATCCCAACCCCCCTTACTGCATCTAATTTCTACATACCAAAAAAAGCACATTAAAGAGAAAGAGGAAATGACTGCATTTTCATCAGTTGTCAGCATGGGAACATTCAATGTTAGCAGCATTGACACACCAAATGTATTTCCAAATAGACTTCACATTCTGTGAAATGGTAGCTTTCCTACATTCTGATTCTAACCTAGTGATAAAAAAGTAAATTGTCAAATTAAAGGACCTTGTAGAATTCTTCACAGACATACTCAATAACCTTTATATCAAGTGGGTGCATTTAAATAGCAAAGATTTATATAGAAGCTAAAACTAATCTCCAGCTGCGAATCTGAAATCAGAACGTATTCTTTCAACTTCTTGCCAATCAAATGCCAGTATAAATACTTAAAAGCTAAAATTCAATGGACAGTTTTTTGATGGTGATTACAGCTAGCTTTTCTAAAAAGTATATAGAGTCAGCAGGGAAGTGCTGACTCTATATACTTGCAAATTCAGAAGGAGCCAATTCTAAGAAATAAAATAGTCTGTACTTTTCAAATGGACCTGATTATCAGAGGATTTCCATTGGATAAGTAATTTTTAATTTGTCTTCACTTATCACTTCTTCTGATTTTGTACAAAATCATCCAGGAATCATGTGGTGGCTACCAAACAAACAGTGAGAATAATTCAAATGTTGTGATCCTGCAGGATTCCTTTACTGTGAAACAAATAACATATAAGAATAGGTTTCTAAAACGATGGGCGCTTTTGATTCAATGAGAGCTTAGAACAACAGAATAGGGAGATATGTTTTCCAGTGTTTTCCTTGAAGTACTATATCTATCAGCAACCTCCCTGAAGCTAGAGGGAGGAAAGAGGATGGGTGAAAACTATCTTTCTTCTTATTGTACAGACAAAAGAACAAAATTTTTATTTAATCTAAAAACATCACTGTTTCTTAAGACACAAATGTAAGAACCTCTAATAGCTAACGAAACCAAAATCATTTTTCTTAAAGATAAAACCATTTTATGAAACATTTGATTCCTCATGGAGCAGGGTTTTTTTTAAGAAGACAAAGAAGAATGTTACATTTGTCCCCTCTTATTTCTTTCCATGCTGCTAATCCAATATTTCTTCAGAAAGCTACACCATGGATGGCCTTATTCATACATCCAACATTTTACAATGTTTCTTTCCTCCTTTTTCTTTTGATGGTATTTCTTTAAGTCATGTCCAGTAGATTTATTCTTTCAGAATCTCATTCTGTCACACTTTTCCACCCCCAGAATTCATCACAAATCAAATAGATTGTGTTGATTATATTAAACAAATTGATGGATTGAGAGGGAAGCAAATTTTTTTTCTGATATTATTGTAACTTATTTGCTTTTCCATTTTTAAATTCTTCAAGTAATTTACTTGAAGCAACTTAAAATATTAAAAAATAGTAACATAAATAACAAGTTCTCCTTGCCAGATACACACATACACACGCACACACACACACACACACACACACATGAAACAGATGAAAAACAGAAGGGATTTGGGGATGGACAACAAGGTCAATTGTGCACTGAACTAGTCAAACAATAATCACTGATTGGCATAATCAGTAAATGTCCTGCTGTTTCCCTGTATAGAAACAGATGATACGTAATAACATGCCACGATGGCAACAAATGATATGGACAATGCAATACTAGCCTGAATAATGTTTTTTTGTAGTAAGACAGATTTGTATAATGACAGGGTAGTTACTTAGAAGGGTTCTTATTCTTTCATTACAAGGCAATTCATTTTCCTTGCTCCTTATTCTGGAGACTTTTGTCCCTTATAAACTGAAGAGTAGTAAGCTTTCAAGCAATTATTATTATTTTACATTTTTAAGATATGAGACAAATGATAGATACAGATGTTGATTACACATATAGTTAAGGCTAATCCTACCATGAGCAAGAACATAAAGAGATTCAAACCTAATCATTCATGTACATTATACAAGCTAGGATCATTTTACTGCTTACCTGTATTTAAGTTCAGTGGCTTAAAAGATGTCAGAAAAGGTCTATATTCCGGCAGTTCAAGTCCTACCACCACATGACAGAGTGAGCTCCCATCACTTGCTTCAGCTCCTGCCAATCTAGCAGTTTGAAAGCATATAAATGCAAGTAGATAAATAGGTACCATTTTGGTGGGAGGGAATAGCATTCTGGGTTTTACCATATATTTTGTGCTGCAGCATTATGTCATGCTGGCCACATGATCATGGAAACATCTTCAGACAGTGCTGGCTCAATGACTTAAAGAAACGCAGATTAGCACTGCCCTTAAAATTGGCTACAACTAGCAGAGTAAAACCTTCAAGGATTCCTTTATATATATATTTTATCGTGTTCTTGTATTCAGAACAGCTCATAACAGCTACAGACTGGCTTGTTTGCTCATAATATATCTATTAACAAAAAATAGTACTGCCAACTTGTAAGTTCTAAAATAGTGAATCTTAACAGGAGCATTATGTTAAGAATATGATAACCACAAAAATTTAGGTTAATAAGAAAATAATATATTGCTTCCTTTCTCTGTTAGATAGTCACATAAATGATTAAGAGAATCTTAATATAGCAGTTGAGGAACTCTACATGAACATCTATCACTTCAGGGTCCAGTATCATCAGTATGCAGATCGTAATAGTTATATAGGCTGTCAATTTCTTGACCAAGTGTCTATAAGTCCTACAGGTCTCACTGCCTAAGTATTGGGAGAAGGTGGGATAAACTTATGCTCAATCCTGTTAAGACTGATTGCCTGTGGATATTTCTCTCTCCCTCCTGCCTTCCCAAGATCTGTAGACCATCCATCTTTAGTCTTTGATGGGATTACACTGGTGTAATGGGAGTCATCCTGAATTCATTGCTCCTGTTCCTGCTCAATAAGACCTTTGCTCAGTTTATTTTTTTATTAAATGACACTTGGCATCAAACAATAAAAACACAATACAGTTGTTGAAAAAAACCATTAAAGGGGGGGAAGCATTTAGACCCCCATAAAGATTGTATCTCTAGAATTCCATCTTGGAAAGCCCTCCAGTTACTCACACCTGGGTCATCTTACATTTGGATTATTAGCAATGCATTCTAAATGGGGCTTCCCTTGAAGACCACTCATCCCTGATTCAAAATGCAGCATTCCAAGCAGTGATAAGTCTACTTTGCTATGCCCGTGTGACATTACTGTTCCCCAAATTGCGTTTCTTTGCAGTGACCTTTCATACAATTCAACAGTAATAGTCCCTATTGAAGTGCAATATTAGGGGTGAAGTGCAATGGTGAATAGAATGTGAAGGATGTGTATATATATTGTATGTTTTTATTTGTGGTTTTACTTGTGTGTAGTGTGCACTGTGGACAGCACTTAATTTTGTTGTGAGATACACAATGTCAATAAAAATATTCTACTTTCTATTCTATTCTATTCATGATGTTTTTTGTGGGACATATAACTAGCCATACGTGGCTGTTTTTTTAATGTTCTTTTAAAGAGTATGTCATGTGGATTCATTCTAAGCTGTGGGCAGCCTTTAAGCTAGATAGATAGACAGACAGGCAGATAGACAAATAGACAGACATCCTTTGGTGTGCCTGACTCTTATATAAAATGAAAAGACAGTGGACAAATAGAAATGCTATGAGTATTTAAAAAGATATCAGAACAGTAAAAAAGAAACAATTCTGCCTAATTGTGAGAGCAGTTATGTAATGGAACAAAGGTAGATGGAAAATCTGCAATAAGGGCAATGATCTTGAAAGATTTACAAGAAAAAGCTAGGCAATTACTTAACACAAATATATGAAATGAAAGATATCCTGTGTGATTCCTGATGTACAAGGTATAAAAAATCCATTGAAATCCAACCTGGAATTCAAAAGATTTAACTAGAATCATGGGATCATTTAGTGACTAGATCATCTGGATACATTCAAGATAAGCATGAAGTAGTGCTTTCTAATTTGTTCAAATTGTGATGATGTCCATAAAACTAAATAGCTTCATAGTAGCTAAATAAATTCATGGAGTAAATTCCAAGATTAGAAGCAATGTTTTTCTAATATCAGTTATTGTCCAAGGACAGCAGGCTGTCATCTGTTACCATCATGGCATTTTACGGATTCCCCATAGATATCTGTTTTGCCATTGTGGAAAAAACATGCTGGGCTAATAATTCTTTACTTATTTCTACTGTGTTTTGACAAAGAGAAGGTTATGAAAAAGGCAACAAATGGGATAATGATGACAGGCTTAAAAATATCAGCTAAGTTAAAAGATCAGAATCATTTTTGTCTATGGTTAATGTAGCAGTATGAGCCACATTTTTACTATAATTAAACTTAAGACTTTTGGAACATGTTATTTATTTTTATGAAAATATACAAATATAACAGTCTATAATTTTATATTCAACTTGTGATCTCAACTAAATGAGCATATTTCACTTCCAAATTTGACATTTCAGAAATACTATCAAAAAAATTAATTTATGTATGCTTTCGGAGGGATCAGCCCTTCTACAAAGAGTCAATCAGAAAATATGACCACATAAATTACTGGAATTCTATAATATTGTTATATAATAGAAATGCAGAATTTTGAAATTATATTCTATCTTTTCCCTTCTAGCAGAAGAATTAAAAAATCAAATGGAAGTCTCAAGTTTTTGTCCTGTCCATCTAGGCTAAGTTGAAATTTACATAATTTCTTGAATTCTTTCTTTAAAGCTTTTTCTATATTTTCATATGGGAGAACACATTATTCAGTCAAGTTTAAATCTGTTCTCTAAATTATTATGTAGCCATATTTTGGGGCCATTACTGATAGCTGTGCAATATTCATTTCTAAACTATCATTACACTATAGCTTAATTACTTTAAGCTTTATGGATAGATTCGATTACAACTCAAAATAAAATCTAAATGCAGCCATATGTTGCTGGATTACTTGCTTTTTAAATAAAGATGGATTTCAGTGAGTCCCATCATAGAGGTTGTCCTCAGGGTTCTTTGAAAAATATAATTTAGCTTGAGTCAGCCAGAATGTATACAGTTGTGATGTCCTATTGAATTAAATCAATGCATGGGTCTATCTATTTACTTATTCACACATAGAGGGACAAAAATAAAATTGCAGAATTGAGATTTAGGAATGCTACTTTCTAAGACTTATGGTTTACCTCCAAAAGTCAATTATTTAGCAATGTTTTAGTACCACAAATTATGTTGGCATCAAAGTTTTCTTCTTTTAGAGCTTTCTGCTGAGAGTGCTTCAAAAATCAAGTATAGTTGGCTTTAACTGAGCTTATTTGCAAATAGGAACCCTTTCCCCCCATTTCTTCTCCTGTATTCATGTACTTTTACACTTTGTTTTGCTTCTCCAATAACCTCCCTTTAGAAGTTTTTCTAAAACTAAGATAATTTGATATGTAATTAACTATACTGCACATTAGTCTGGGGCCAGAAGATTGAAGGATTTTATAGTAGTTTAAGTAGCCTTCCTCAGTGAGCCCTTTAATATTAGTTCCTACAATTAATATTCATAAAGGTTTGCTACTCTTTTTGACTGACTGAAGTCTTTATTCATTGTTCTTCCACCAATACCATATATTGTATATGCAGTGTCTGATATGTTGCTGAACACTTCCAAGACCCAAACAGTTAGAGAACATCTATTTAATAGGAGAGAATATATATAACTCAAAGTTGAAGTGTGGAGTCCTTGATGATATTTGAGCTAAGTGGTTTGTCTGAAAATATTTCATTCCCAACTAGATAACATCATAGGGGTAAGTAAGTGTGGGATTTGCTCCCTGTTTATAAACAATACAGATAGTCCTTCGGTTATGATCAAAGTTGGGACTAGAATTAATAGATATTAATTTTTATAATTGCAAATCTATAGAAACAAAAGATAAGTTAACCCAGATTCTCAGGTGCTTTTGAAAAATTATATCAAAGTAAGCATTAATTTAGAAAAAATACTTTCTTTTATTGCTTATATCATGTCATGAACCAGGGTTAACAATGCTGCTTGCAAAATCAGAATCTGTCCAATGAATAGATAATATTGCAGTCAACCTAGTTAGTAGATACTATTAGTTTTATGTCACCTAAGCTTGTTGAATTCTCTGTTAAAATGTGTCCATATTGGTAAGTAAATATTGTGGGATTGAATTCCCAGAAGTACAAAGAAATGTTTCTTTTCCTCTGTCCTAAATCTTCAGCTGCTGATCTCATCAATGATAAACTTTGGTGAAAGAAAAATATTACTTGACCATTTTCTTTAACTGTCTCCTCATCACGTGCATTCCAAATATTTCAGCCTTTCTTTAGAGGGGAGCTGTTTGGGATTCTAAATCATTTTAATTTCTGCAGTTAATGTAATGAAAAGTACTTAGTGATTTGAAAAACTGAATAAAAATATGGCAGAGATATTTGGCATAATATTTCAGAAGGATAATTTGCAAGAGCTGTAAAGCATTCATCCCATTTTAATTTCTGACTTACGGTTTGAATCTGAATATCCACCACAAAGTCTTTGCTATTTTGCTATTATATAGAGGCCAGATCAGGCATCCATTTTTTCATTCATGCTAGAAATAAGAACATAATCTACATTCTTGTGATAGCAGCTGGTTTTTATGTCTTCAATTCAACTCTTTAGAAAAAAATGAATTGCCATGGCAACAGCTGCAACCATATATTATAGAACTGAAGAAGTGGAACTAACATTCATGAAGGCAGGAAGACTGTTAGAATAGCACATCATGCAGACAATGCCAATCATTTTGAATAAAGTAGCTCGGTTTCTTTACTAGGAACAAATGTCTTTTACGATAACTTTACATATGGATAACCAAAGATAGAGTGGTTTAATAACCTTAGGCTCATTTTTTTCTGGTCCGGCACAGCACCATCTTGTCAGTTTGACAAACAAGTTTCAGTGTTGGTTTCTCTATATGTTATATGTGTACACATAGAAAAAGACAAGACAAAGTGAGCAATTCTACATGCAGTTTTGCTATCTTGTTCCTCTTTTCAGGATGCAGAATTCTATTTGCAATTACATCAATCAGCATAATGACAGTTCTTAGTGAGTTGTGACCTGGGGTAGCTTTTTTCCTGTTATGACTATACTAGCTACAAAATAAAATTCTGACTTGTTCCTTGGCATCTTGGGTAACAAAATCCTTTGAAAAATCTCCACTCTGCATGTAAAAGGGAAAGGGTTATAAATGTTTTAGAGTGGAGGCAGGATCAAATGTATCATAATAATAGTAATTAAAAGATTGTATTATACAGATAGAGTTGTTCAGACTATCTCATCCTGTCTTTCTAGCCTCTCCACATTCAGCCATGAGATCAAAACAACATTTATTAATTCATATATGCTTTCATGCTGATCCTAACCCTAATTAAACAAGGATTTTCATTGCTAAGCAAGATGGTTGTTAAGTGAGTCGTACCTTTTGTCACAGTTATTAAGGTTGATGTTAAGTGAATCACACAGGTGTTGAGCAAATCTGGCTTCCCCCATTGACTTTGCTGGTCAGAAACCAACTGGGAAGATTGTAAATGGCCATCACATGACCCCAGGATGCTGCAACTGTTGTAAGCACATGCCAGTTGCCAAGCACCTGAATTTTGATCATGGGGATGCTAGGACAGTCCTAAGTGCAAGGACCAGTTGTAAGTCCTTTTTTGGGTGCCATTGTATATGCAGGGTTTCTGTGTATCTTTTAAAAATATTTGTCTGCACACTCAAAGACCAGATGCCAAGAAAACACATCATGTCCTAAGAATTTATGTCCCTCTATGTTCAGGGCTCAACTAGGCATGGGTATGAAGTTATAGATGTTGGTGAACATTTCTATTTAAAGCCCGCAACAAAAGCGGGCATACAGATGTTTTAAGCAGGATTTTTGCTTCACAAGAGATGAAAACTATTTGTGCCTTCCCATCATGGTTCAAACAAAGTCAACTCTCCTGAACTGCAGTTAACCCCAGCATGAACACTTTCACTGCCCTTAAAATGTTCCTCTTCAGTAAAATACAACCTACAATGAAAATAAACTGCCTTGGCCTTTGGCAACTTTACAAGATGCTGTAATAGTAGCTCTTAAAGAATGTGATGCAAGAATCCTAAGTAGTAAATAAGATGGAATGTAAATCGTAATAATATATTATTCTGGGATACTATAAGCAGCGTGGATAAGAGGTAATAATTATAAGGGCCCATTTTACAATAACCACTACTTTAGGATGAGGAACACTTAAGTTAGAAATCTATTGTGACATTAGAGAATGCTGTTTCTTGTCGGTTTGGTTTGGTTGGAAATGAAGCTTCTAAAGTGGAACAGAATGTTATGTTAAAATGTAATATATTTCATTGCAGTAATCCAATTTTGAAACATTGATTGTCTCAGAATTACCTGTGGCTGTGCAACAACCTTTTAGCTTCCCACAAATATCCTCCTTTTCTAAGAAATTAAAAAGTATATGTTGATGGTATAAATGCATCAATTTATGTTGATGGTATAAATGCATCAATTTATTATTGTAGCTGCTGCAGAAACAAAAGACTATAGACGCCAAACAAGTATATTGTGGTTTTGTATCACTGAATACAATTAAGGATGTGTGAAATACTCAGTAAAGAGGAGTTATATGCCTGCCGTTGTTATATTCTGTCATGGAAAAACTTTCCAAACAGATATACCAAATTGCCACGATATAAAATATGGTGTTACGTGTACCACAAGGACTATCGTGAATTATAAAAAAAACAATTGCAGAATAGTTTACACTATTTATACCTTTAAACTAATAGCATACAATAACAGCAATCCTTACCTCCTATAGTTTTAAAAATAGTAATGTGTAGAATAGAAAGTAGAGACTTCATTTTCTTGCCAAAATTCTAATTCTCCTAGATGTCAACCAGCTTTGCTGTCCTTCTGTTATATGAAGTTATTTGAGTGAAAACTTGGAACTCTGCCTGCATAAACTGAAATTTTATTATATCTATGACATAATATAAGATTCTTTTCTATTTTCCAATATAGGATACTATTGGTTGGAAACATGCAGAAGAGGCCTTCATGCTGCAGTGGCTATATAAATACACAACATATATACACAACATATATCAATATATATATATATATATATATATATATATATATATATATTAACTATATACAACAACTATAACACCAAAATTATTAAGTTTTGCAAATAACACTTTCTATCCATCAAATTAAGAAGCACAATGTATTTCTTAAGCTAGGCAAGATTTTTGACACCTGAGACAATTAATCTCACAGTAGTCTCCTCATTCCAGGGTAGTAAAAATGCAGTAATTATAAAATAATTTCCATTCCCTTACAGCCAGTTTGGCTGGCTGAGGCAGCTGCCTTCCTATGCCTAAGAAGAGAGTTGTTACTGAGGTCTATATAGGAATGTTAAAGTATTTATGATAGATAGTGAGGAGCCTGACAATTGTCTGCTGTCTCCACAGCAGGCTCTTTGGCAGCAGAATCCTCTGAATCAGAGGTAGGCAGGAAAGCTAGTGGTAAAACCACTTTTTTTTTTAGTTAGATTGTACATAATGTGGGTGTCTGCAGGAATGATCAACAAATATAAAGACGGGGAAAGTTTCAATTGCATTATCACAACAGCCATCATGTCTTTTCAACCATACTCTCCAGATACTCCTGCTTTATAACACTTCTTAGGCATTACAAAAGGACCATATTTAGCAGCCTTACTCATTGGCTTTGGCCATGGGTTGGCAACCCACAGCTCTGGAGCCACATGTGGCTCTTTGAACCTTCTCCTGCGGCTCCCAGCCTTCTCTGCCATTTGCAGAGAGAGAGACAGAGAGAGGCACTTGCGCTTCCCTGCTTCCCTTCTCTCTCTCTCTCTCTCTCTCTCTCTCTCTCTCTCTCTGTGTGTGTGTGTGTGTGTGTGTGTGTGTGTGTGTGTGTAAAAAAGAAAGTGGAGTCACCGTTCTCTGACGATCTGACTAGCTTATTGGGCAAGGCTCCTGCCTTGGCTGCATCTCTGCAGGAAACAGGAAACCGGAAGCAGAAAGCAGGAAGGGCAGGAGAGAGCAAGCCCAATAAGAAAGTTTGTCAGCTTGTTGGAGAACAGCTTGAAGCCAGCTTGCCAGGTGAGCAGAAGATCACAGAGAGGGGGGGGGGAAGAGAGAGAGAGAGAGAAAGACACAGAGAGAGAGAGAGAGGGAAAGGAGAGAGAGGGGGAGAAAGAGAGGGAGGGGGAGAGGAAAGAGAGAAAGAGAGGGAGGGAGAGAGGAAGAGAGAGGAAGAGAGAGAAAAAGAGAGGGAGAGGGGAAAGAGAGGGGGAGAAAGAGAGGGAGGGGAGAGGAAAGAGAGAAAGAGAGAGAGGAAAAAGAGAAAGAGAAAGAGAAAGAGGGAGAGAGGGAGAGGAGAAAGAGAGAGAGAGAGAGAACTCATGCACAGCAGCCTCTATTTCTTTTTAATTAAACTCTTTAATCAAGCTTCCTTCCCCCCCCCCCTCTCGTGTGCAAGTTTTGCAGCTCCCAGTGTTTTCTTTTCTCTGGGAAAAGGGTCCAAGTGGCTCTTTGAGTGTTTAAGGTTGCAGACCCCTGGCTTTGGCAAAACCTTGTACTGTCTTCTCAAGAGTAATGTCCAGTGTGCTTCTAAGGTTGCCTGTGACCTTCAGATGCATTCTGGCCTGTAGTCAAAAGCAGATCTGAGAGGCAATAAATGTTTACTTGTAGATTTTATTAATTTATTGGGCCTTACTTACTATTACTTTTTGAAAATATTATTGAAACACAATAATTGATCATGCTTGTCTGATTAGTCTCCTGTCATAATTCAGTGAAGTCTAGTTCTAATGTATGTGTATTATTTTATTAAACTTCCATTTTTTTCCCTTAAATATCCTTGGAAAATGTGAGAATTACTGACTAGCTGGGGGCAGAAATGTTCAAATTATGGAAAGGGTGAGGTGTTTATCTTTTGCTGTACATTTCCTCTCCAGTAAATACCCTGATTTCTCAAACTTCCTTCAATCCATGCGGAAATTCTTCACATGGCCCTTTCAGACAAGGACATGCAGGCCTCCTGGGAAGCTTCAGAGTGCAGGAAAGATGCAGAACAGATCTAGCATTGCCAGCTTCAGCAGTACAGTAAGCTCAAAAACACCGCCAAGAGGAATTAGAAGAAATGTTCAGGCAGTGAAGAAATTGCTGGAAACACAAAAGCAAACTAATAAAGCTTTGAGAAATTATGAAGCAGATTGTAGCACAACATTACTCGGGTGGCTAGAAACACAAATTTAGCTGCCACACCATTACCTATTCTTTAATTTCAGACTCTTGCTTGTTTCAAGTAGAAACTTTTTCAAAAAGCAGATAAAGCTATTTTAAATGTTCATATTTTTTTTCATAAGACTAAACCACTACATATGAACTTATTTAAAAATGCAAAAGATAGGTAGATTCACAATGAACAAATTGTGACTTTCTTTAGATTTCTGTTAATTTGAGCATATGTTGCTTTGTAGCAAGAATACAGTTTAAAATAATTATCTAGAAAAAAATGCTCTGCCAAATCTCAGTGGTTTAACATGCACTCAATCACAAATAATATAGAAACTTGCTGCCTATTTTTGCATTGTTTCCTCAATTTTTGCTCATGGATACTGACACATTCACCTCCACATTTATATATTTGGGAAGGTAACTAGGGGAAGATGTGGCAGCAGATGGCAATGATCCTTTTCTAGAGTGGCAGCAGAGACCTGGTTATATTAGGTCCATCTACAATACCACTTAGTGGCACAGAATTATTTTGTGAAATCCTAGGGTTAAGACTGCTAAAACCATATGCATACTGTTATGTCCTGAGCCTGTGCAAGCAGGCTCGGGGCATTGCAAACGGTCCCGGACAGGTGCAAGTTGCCCGGGACCAGACAGGCTGTCGCCAGTACTTGTGCTGGCGTGCCAAAAGTTGCAGATTGACCCGGAAATGGCCTATATAAGAGGCCAAGAGTTTTGGGCGTTGCCGCCATCTTCCAACTGTAAGCTGAACTAAGAATAAAGAAGTCTTTGAGAACTACAACTGCTTCTCGTGTCTTGCTATTTCGCGAAGGACGCAACACTGGCGACGAGGGTGGGATGCCTTACATCAAGCAAAAAGGTGTAAGCTTACCCAAGTGAGTCCTCAGCGGCAGGAACGGTGTTGACTCGGCAGCTACCCGCCAATCCAGCGTGCATTCGGGGATAGGCTGGCAGATAGACCCTTCCTTCTACAAAATGGCAAAAATTGGAAGGCTTTCGGAATTCGACGTCTCACATCCAGAGAGGTGGGAGTCTTATGTAGCCAGGGTGGAAAACTACCTCAAGGTAAATCAAGTATGGGAAGATAGTTTAAAGGCTGCCACCCTGCTGTGCATTTGCGGTCAAGACGCATTCGAAATCGCCGAGAACCTTGCAGCACCTGTCCCTCTAGAGTCTGTCAGCTACGCAGATCTAAAAAAGCTACTGAAGGAGCACTTCCAGCCCAAGATGTCCGTCATCGCGTGGCACCACACCTTCGAGCAGAGGGATCAACGACCCGGAGAATCGGCCAAGGAGTACATCGCCGCGTTGAGGAAAGCCGCCAAACATTGCGAGTTCAAAGACCTCGAAGAACGACTGAGGGACAGATTTGTATGCGGTCTAAGGCAGAGAGAGTTACAACAGAGACTTTTTTTGCCAAGGAGAACTTGTCATTCCAAGATGTCTTAAGAGAGATCACCGCAGAGGAAGCAGCGGGCGGTGCCATCAGGAACATGCGGCCGAACAGAAACAGTCCAGATGCTGCGTCTGTGCATCAGGAAGAAGTCCAACGGAACTCTGAGGAGGATCCTGACGAGGAAGTGGACCGTCTCCACCCCAAAAAGGAAGGGAAACAAAAAGGAAGCTCTTCAGCTCTCCCCAAGTGCATCGGTTGTGGAGGTCGCCACAAGAGAACCGACTGCAAGTTTCGCTCCGCTATCTGCAGGGCGTGCGGAAAACAAGGACACATTGCAGCTGTGTGCCTGGGCCGTCAGAAAGTACAACCTCGGGAAGAATTGCGCCTGAAAGGTACCAGGGTTCCCAGCCAAAACAGGGTGGGGTTTTGCGCTTCGCGAAGAAGCATCTATAGGACAGGCACACACAAGCCCATTAAGAAAAAGCTGTCACTTAAGGTGAAGCTACAAGGGGTTCCATTGGCTATGGAACTGGATACGGGGTCTGCACTTTCAATCATTTCCATGCAAATGTTTAGGAAGATTTGTTCCGGTAGTGGAACTCAGGCCAAGCTGAGGCCTTCTGACATTGTGTTAACAGACTTTCAAAACTCCAGAGTGTGTGTTAAGGGGGAGGCCACCCTTAACGTACAGTATAAGGATTTTGAAGGTCCACTAGATCTAATAGTAGTAGGGGGTGAACGAACGAGTCTCATAGGACTCGATTGGTTTGAGGCCTTGGGAATACACGTCACAGGGCTCAATAGTCTGCAAACACTTGACCTACAAGAAGTCTGCAAAGAATTTGCAGATGTCTTCAGCCCCCAGCTGGGCACATACAAAGGACCCCCTGTGTCATTAAAACTAGACCCCACTGTCACTCCCATTAGAATTAAAGCAAGAAGGGTCCCTTTTGCTTTAAAAAGTAAAATTGACACTGAGTTGGACAAACTGATTCAGCAAGGAGTTCTAGAACTTGTTGACTCCAGTCCCTGGGAAACCCCCATTGTCACACCTCTCAAGGCAAATGGGGACATTCGCATGCTGATTACAAATGCACTCTGAATAAGGCATTGCAGCAACATGCCTATCCTGTTCCTGTGGTCAGTCATATTCTGGCCTCCCTCAAGGGGGGGCGCGTTTTTGCAAAGCTTGACCTAGCTCAAGCATATCAACAGCTGCCTGTTGATGCTGCTGCTGCTGTAGCTCAAACCATTGTGACCCACAGAGGGGCCTTCAATGTGAAGAGGCTACAATTTGGAGTAAATGTCGCTCCTGGAATTTTCCAAAGCGTAATGGAAAACACACTACGGGGTATACCAGGGGTTTGCCCCTATTTTGATGATGTCTTAATTGCAGGAGATTCTACACACATTTAGCTGAGAGATTAAGGGCTGTCCTGTTAAGGTTCAGGAAAACGGGCCTCAAGCTTAAGAAGGACAAATGTAAAATTGGGGTGCCTTCTACTGATTTTCTGGGATTCAAAATTGATGCCACTGGGATTCACCCTGCGGAATCCAAACTGAAAGCTATTATGCATGCTCCCAGGCCAAAGTCTAAGGCCGAACTACAGGCTTTCCTGAGCCTCCTGAATTTCTACAATTCCTTTCTTCCACATAAGGCTAGTGTAGCTGAGCCTCTTTACAGGCTCTTAGACAAACAGGCAGTGTGGCAGTGGTCACAAAAACATGAGGCAAGTTTCAATGAGGTCAAGGCCTTACTCACTTCTAACAATGTACTCGCACATTTCAATGAATCCCTTCCTGTGTGCATCGCTTGTGATGCTTCTCCTTATGGGGTAGGAGCTATACTAAGCCACCTCAGGGCAGATGGAACTCAGGTTCCTGTTGCATACTACTCCAGAACCTTGTCTGCTGCTGAGCGTAATTATGCTCAAATAGACAGGGAGGTTTTAGCTGTGGTTGCTGGAATTAAAAAATTCCATGATTTTTTATATGGCAGGCATTTCACGGTCTTCACTGACCATAAGCCTTTGTTGGGACTGTTTACCACACATAAGCAAACTCCCCAAATCATCTCCCCCAGAATGCTAAGATGGTCTATCTTTCTTTCTGCCTATGATTTCTCCCTACTTCATAAACCTGGGAAGGAAATGGGCCATGCTGATAGCCTCAGTAGGTTACTCCTGCCGGTAATAGAAGCTGACCCTGCTCCAGCTATCAATTTTCTCTCCATTCAGGCCTTGCCCGAGTCTCCTTTGAATGCCAGAGATGTAGCCGCTGAATCAGGCACAGATCACACACTTTCACGTGTCCTTTCTTGGGTTTTATCTGGATGGCCAGAGAGCTGTCCTGGCACTGAGTTTCAGAGTTTCTGGTCTAAAAGGAACGAGTTGTCCACCTTCCAGGGTTGTCTGCTTTGGGGAAGCAGAGTTGTCATTCCTACCTCAATGAGGACTAGGGTCTTAGGGTCCCTCCACGAGGGTCATCCTGGCATTGTACGCATGAAGGCGCTCGCGCGCAGCCATTTGTGGTGGCCTGGGTTAGATAGTGACATTGAAGCTAAGGTGCATGCATGCCACCTTTGCCAATGCTCACGCCCCGAAATGCCACAAGCTCCTGTACATAGATGGGAGGAAACACAGTCTCCATGGTCTAGGGTGCACATTGACTACGCTGGGCCCTTTCAGGGTCAATTCTTCTTGGTCCTAGTTGACAGCCATTCAAAATGGCTTGAGGTTGTACCTGTATCTTCCACCACGCTGCAAAGACTATTCAAGTACTGAGGGGGATTTTTGCTGCACATGGGCTTCCAGATGTCCTCATGTCTGACAATGGCCCTCACTTCTTCCAAATTCCAAGCTTTCTTACAGGCTAACATGATTCGTCATGCCACCTCAGCACCTTTCCACCCGTCCACCAACGGTATGGCTGAACGTATGGTTCGCATCACCACGGACTCCTTGAAGAAAATTACCTACAGAGACTGGCATCACAGGTTGGCTGACTTCCTCCTTTCTTATCGCACTGCACCATCCACTTCTATGGGGAGGAGCCCAGCTGAACTTCGTTGGGGGCACAAACTGACTACCAAGCTTGACCGGTTGCATCCGGATAGACTGCCTTCTTCTTACACACGCCCCAGGGCACCTAGACAACTCCTTGTGGGTGCCCCGGTTTGGACTCATAATTATGGGCCTGGTCATTCATGGGTCCCCGCTTCTATATCCAGGGTCACAGGTCCTCTGTCTTACGAGGTGTCCCTGGATAATGGTCGTGTCCTGCGTCGACACATCGACCAACTTTGCCCTAGACGGGACCTTCCCACTGAGACTCCTGGGTCTTTTCCAGGGGGGAAGGGGGACCCCTTTGGGCAAAGAGAAGGGCATGGGCTGCTGCCCATTATCAATGAGGAAGCCACAAACGGCTCATCTCAAGATTCCGCGAGTGCTCCAAACAGGAATTCAAGGAGCCCAACTAGATACCAGGCATCAACGCCTACTCCAGCCAGGGAGTCACCCCGGGGGCATAATCACTACTCACCCGCATCACACAGTACTCCAGTCAGGGAGGATACCCGGGAGCATCCCAATAAACCATTTCCCGCAAGAGAGCTGGCACACACTCTTTCTAGTTGGCCCGACACTACCCCTGTCCCTAGAAGGGGCAAATATACAGGGAGGTGGTCGAGGAACCAAATCCCGACTACAACACCTCTGAATTCACTAAGGGAACAACTGAGTTTTGGGACAGTACTGGAAACCCCACAAACCTGGGGACAGAATGGGAACCAGGGGACAGACAACCTCCTGACAGGTCTTGGATGGACCTTGGAGGTTCTACAGAATCGCCCAACAGTGACAGTCACTTAGAGGGGCCAGAGAGCCTGCAGCAAGGCAGGACAACCAGGTTAAACAAAGAAAGAAGCCCTGGCCTGACGAGCCCGGTGGGCAAGCAAGCAGGCCAGGCATTGGAGCACAGTCCTGGGAACCACCAAGGCAAAACAAGGGGGATAGGCACGCATCACCCCTCAGTCAAGGGGTACTTGGCAGGTACCCAGAAGTTAGGAGGTCACAGAGAGCCAGGAAATCTCCTAAGTATTTAGAAGATTTTGTAACTCTATTGGCAAAACAGAGTTAACAGAGGGAACAGAACACTTAGACTAATAGAAGCAAAAGTAATACCTGGCATTGGGTAGTATGGCACTGCACTCGAAATGGGTTATGTGTTACTATGGCATGGTTAATAGTTTTAACCCGGGGGGAAGGGGTGTTATGTCCTGAGCCTGTGCAAGCAGGCTCGGGGCATTGCAAACAATCCCGGACAGGTGCAAGTTGCCCGGGACCAGACAGGCTGTCGCCAGTACTTGTGCGCATGCACAAGTGCTGGCGCGCCAAAAGTTGCAGATTGACCCGGGAATGACCTATATAAGAGGCCAAGAGTTTTGGGCGTTGCCGCCGTCTTCCAACTGTAAGCTGAACTAAGAATAAAGAAGTCTTTGAGAACTACAACTGCTTCTCGTGTCTTGCCATTTCGCGAAGGACGCAACACATACATTACACATATTGCAGAGTGTCCAAAAATTAATTATTGCATTATATTAAAGTTTATATTTTTATAATATTAAAAACAGCAATATATTATAAATATTAAGATTAAAAATGGGAACATAAAATAAATATATTTGGAATTTTAATTAGTTTTATTCTGCCTCTTATTATATTTTTATAAATACATCAGTGAACATACCTAATATTCTTCCTCCTATTATTTTTCCTACAAAAGGCTGAGAGTGACTGGCCCAAAGTCACCCACTTGGCTATCATGCCTAAATTGGGACTAGAACTCACACTCTCCTGGTTTCTAGCCTGGTGTATTAACTGCTTGACCAATCAGGCTCTTGCATATAGTAGATGCAAATAGAAGCAATTTGTATATAAGATTTGCAGGTGTTCTCCTGATTGAAAAAATATATAGAAAAAAATAGTGAATATCTATGACACTGAATCTGATTAAATATTTTTTTTACTTCAGTTTGGGTACTACCTAACTCCAAACCAACTCTGGGCAGCTCATAATATAGTAAGCAGTAAAAACAAAACAGGAATCTAGTCCCTTGATACAAAAACATCTACTGCTCTGCATAGCCTTGGTTAGACCACACTTAGAATATTGTATCCAGTTTTGGTCATCCCAACACAAAAAAGATATTGAGAACATAAATTATTAGGGGCCTAGAAGCATACAAAGAATGATTGCAGGAACTGGGTATATCTAGTCTAGTTAAAAGAAGGATCAGGGGTGACATGATAGCGTCTTCCAGTACTTGAAAGGCTGCCACAAGGAAGAGAGGGCCAACTTATTTACCAAAGCACCTGTAGGCTGGACAAGAAACAATGGATGGAATCTAACCAAGGAGAAAAGCAACCTAGAACTAAAGAGAAAATTCCTAACAGTGAGGACAATTAACCAGTGGAACAAATTATCTTCAGAAGTTGTGGGTACTCCATCACTGGAGGCTTTTAAGAAGAAACTGGACAGAGGCATATCATCAGCATAGTTATTGATATTTCTTCATCCAATTTGAAACAATTTATCATATTTAAAATTAAAGATATTAAGTACTTTATGGCAATATAATTTTTTTGGAAATCCTGTACCAAGAATTCCATATCCATCAGTAAAAAGGACTAAAATAAAAGGGTCTTAGGAAGAAAAAAAAGATTCTTAATTAGAATTTGATGCAGATGAAGTTGCATTTAATGTTATAATGAAAGATTATGCCAATCTGACAATATTATTAACACTCTAGGTCACTCATATCTACTATTGAGCAGGAAATTGAAATGTTTTTACCAGATGATCTTCCCACTATGGCATAGCATTAATTTACCATAATTATATAATCTTGATGTCAGCAGCCAAAGACTTGGGCATAAAAAAGGAACTCTGGTAGAGATAACCATTTCTTTGCTTTGGAAGGAAATGTTTGATTTGTGTTTCCCTGGGGTTTCATATTGTGAAGCTGTTGACATGTTCCTAATTTGGTTTATGAAGGGTAAAGCTATGAATGACACAACTGTAATAGTTTATGAGATAACTGCTGAAGATTTTGTATGCTCCATAATTTGAACTGTGCATGTGTGAGTGAGCTATAAAACTACTCTTTTTTATCAGGAGTATTTGTGAACATACAGAACATATATGGCCAATAAATAATTCAAAGGCATCTAACTCACCTGTAGATTTTTTATGTTATCTACCAAGTTTTGAAGTCTAGTTGGATTGAAAATTATGTTTACTGTGACATATGTTTACAAATTGGCAAAATGAGACAGTGGCAAATGATATTGCCTTGAAAAATAAACCTTATTTCATTATGCCATAACATTTGGATGTAATAGCAGCCCCAAGGAGTAGTTGCTAGACTTTAGTAAAGTGCATCCTTAAGCTCTTGATTTTAGAATCTGTGCTATGTGAGAAAATTCATTATATTTCTCTTCTTTTTGTCTTTATTTCAGTTCAATATCAATTTACAGTCCCAAGGAGCATCCCAACACCTTTGATGCTGCTGCTTTCTTCCAATCAGTGGGGAATTTTTTAGGGATCTTTGCTGGATCTTTTTCTATGGGCTCTGCTTATGCAATTGTCACTGCACTAATATCCTTTGTTGCCAAATTAGAGTATGTTTGGAAAATCAGGTGCAGTAAAATGCAACCATTTCATGTTTCACATCAAATAAGACTTTGTGTTTTAAGACTTTAGAGATGCCATAAATATAATCTCTATTGGCTCTAAAGTCATTTCTGTCATAATTTGCAGCTGCAGATGAGCTTCAATGCATATGCAAATTTGTTAATCTGACCATTGGAAGTGTTAACAGATGGGAAGAATGAAAATGAGGGTAAATAGCCTTCTATAATCATCTTCCTGCTTAAGTTGTATATGATTCATTCATTTATTTTTTCTAATGACAGTCAGTATCCATATCAGGAATTTGTACAAGCGATAGTTAAAAGACTGGATGACTTAAAAGTAACTAATATATTTACTCAGTGTCTACAACAAGGTAGACATTCAGAGTGTTTGAAACCAAGACAGTTTCTTACATTTTTCTGATTCTCTTTCTTGCAGTCATATTTCTGTTTTCTTTCAGGGCAGCCTGTCAGTGAATGTCTCCTGTGGAAAAGAATGATACATTTTGCCTTGAGTTAGAACTTTACTTGTTTGTTTGTTTTTTATAAATTTAGAAGAATTTTAATGAGTAAACAAACAAAACAAATATATGTGCTTCTAGGAGGCCCTTTTCTGTAGCAATGTAGAATAAGAACTATTGCTGTAAGAGAAAGAGGAGTTAACAATTTATAAGTAACTGGTTTTTGCCCCTGTGGAGATAAAATGCTCAAAGACAGGACAGTTCTTTGAGGAATGTGAGCAAGGAACAAAGCATGTGTTCCCTTTATGGAGTATCTCCAGAGTAGTAATTTACAGCATTACCTAGACATCACTGTAGTGTAAACCTTTCTTTATTAACAAAGGCTGGTTTATGCTATAAATTGCTAATGCAAAAGATCTTGTTTCTGTCTTCCACTTCAATATATGGCCTCACTAGCTTCACTGCATTTTTTAAAAAAAGCAATGAAGTATAACATAGCACCGTAAAGACTATTTTATAATTCTTTAACTTTCCCAGATCACAGTCCACTTCATTAGATACAAATGGTCTGTGATCCAGGAAAGGGAAGGCAACAGAATTCTTTATGATGGTTTGCTTGCTTGTCACAAAATACTATCAGGAACACTCCCCTGAAAACTATATTTTTTAAAGTCTCCTCAATAATACAATGGTTGTGCCTTTATCCTTCAGTAGATAAATTAAAACATTTTTATGCAAAAGCACATGTTTTGCTGCTACTATCAGTGGGTTGGGTTTTTTTTTTCATCCTAGTTTAGGAAGATAGTTTTTTCAGGTTGACATTTTTGGGTTATGTTGTTAGCTACCCTGAAAAACCACATGATTTGTTTAAAATAAAATAAAATAAAAGTAATATTATAGCTCATTGAGGTATAAAATATTTCACAGCCTCTGGGTAAATTATGTTTAACTATACAATATAAGGCTGTGAAATTTAACTGACATTTGCAAAAGTTCTTTCTTTCACACATCCTGTATTCTCTCATTGCTGGATGAGTTTCTTTCTGAAGGAGCATGGAAATCTGACAGGTATTTAAAAGACTCATATAACTTTAAAAAATATACAGAAAAGAAGGTATAATGAAGCTTCAGAGGTAAAAACCTAACTCCCCCAAACTCTGCATCAGCATAAACATATCCAGATCCATAACTTTCCAAATATACTCTCATAACAAATTTTTATATGATAGTTTTCTTATTGCCAATAAATAGAAATAGAAATGCAGAAGCTTACTAAGTAAATAAAAATTCATTTAATGAGAATTTTAACAAGCTATAGAAAGAATAAAAATAATAATGTCTATTCCATGTAACTATAGAGCGGATAATACAATGCTACTTGTTTTTAATCCAGATTTAATAACCTTAATTGTATATATCATGGAAAGATAATTCCATCAAGCTTAATCTTCATCTACAAGTTGCACAGACACCTCACTTCAGTCAGCAGAAACAATCCAAACATATTTTAGATAGCTTGAATCTAAGCTGTCTATAAGCTGACTCAGTCTTGTATCTTATGGCCACCAGATCATGCCAAATTCCAAAGCCTTTTTCACCTTGGAATAGATCAATTTTATTTGATGCTGTTAAATAAATCTATGGATTGTTAATGCATTAATTTTTAATTTAAACACAAGCCAAAACTCAAAAGAAAAAACAAGCCATATAGTCAGTGATGTTATCATATCTTAATATAAAGTGCTTATTTTACACTTTGCCATGTTGCCTTGGGTAATCCATTGAGTGAACATAAAGGATTCTAGATAATATATGCAACATACTGCACAAATAATGCCTTAACACAATGGAATGAATGAAATTATTGTCTCTAGATAAAATGTCTGTATGTAATATTTCTTCCATTGATTTACTAAAATCTTAATATGCCTATTTTTACTTTTTAAATTAACACTAAATAGGTTCCACTAAGCTAGCAATGACCTTCCCCTTAGCTTGAAATTTTATAATCCTTGAGGTCATTCTGAGTTGATCGTCCTGTTTGCCGTTTGACTTTATAACAAATTTATTTCTATGGCCTGAAAACATTGTAAAGCAAAGTTGAACTAGAATTATGAATAATATGAATAGAACTAATAATGGGAAATTAAAGTTATATTTGTCCAATCAATGATATAGTCAATTCTTTCAAAGCATGAACAGTTATAAACATATCCAGGAATATTTTCCTTGAAGTTGCTTGTGAAATAAATATTCATACAAACAAAATTAATTAAGCTTTTCCAGTAGACTCTCAAAAGCATAAACTTCTTGGAAGTGGAAATTGTTAATCACTGCAAATTATTTGTAGCTAAAATATCTCTTTTCTTAAAATTCAAAGGGAAATTACCCACAGCATGAATATCTGGTCATATCTTTTGAAGATATGACAAGATTTTTTTTTTCTTAGTTTTGTATACAGTCAGGATTCTGAGAAAGAAAAAGACTTATACAGTACTTATTCCCATTGAACCCACTGGATTTATATTTTTCCACAGACAATGGATGTATGAATTGATCTACATCAAACATTCACTGCTTGATGTCCCCATCATATTAAAAGCAAGAGAGAGAAAAGCCACCAGAACATTTACAAAAGGGGCTCCAAATTATAATTTTACTACTGTTGACTATATGGGAAAATATTATCATAATTATTTTAAAATTATAGTCAATTACATTTAAATTAGCTAGAATTTAATGGAATCTAGTTCCATACACTTAACAGTATGACATTCATGTACTGTATCCACTCAAAGGCTACAGTACTAATCCCAAATAATATTATAGCTCTGGTCTCACCCTTGGGTCCAGAAATGTTTAACTGCCTAATTGTTTCAACCAGCATATCAATGATTAAGAATTTTCAGTAACTTATAGAAACCCAACCAGTTGAGAATCAGTGGATGAAGGGAATTTTATGATGATTCAGTGGCAGTTTGAACATCACAACTCTTCATTTTAACTTCACTTCTTCAAAATAGTGTTGTGTATAAGAGTTCTTTTCATACTAGTACTGTACTTAATGTTACAAAATCAAGTCTGAAAACTAAAACAATTGCTCTTTTTCCTTAGCTGTTTTTTTTTCCTTTAGCACTTGACAAAGTTTACTAAACTGTGTGAGTTCCCCATGTTGGAAACTGGCTTGTTTTTCCTTTTATCATGGAGTGCCTTCTTGTCTGCTGAAGCTGCTGGCCTTACAGGTAAGTATTTCATGCCATGGAGGTAATTAGGAGGTTCCATTTTCTACTGTGATACAAAGATATGTGTGAAATCATACAAAGATATGTGTGGAATTGTGTACTTTGATGCAGTGTTCAACAAAGATGGAGAAATGGAGAGATTTTAGGATGTAAAAATACTGGTAGAAAAATAATATGTAGTACTGTATATAGTTTGAATATTAATCAAAAACAGCAAAAATGTGTGTAAAAGGATATCTTTTCCTGTTTTGTTATATGAAAATGAAAGCTGAGTACATAAAGAGAAACTTATAGGTAAATGAAGTATATTAATGTGCTAACTAAAACATATGATAAAGGAACAATCAATATAGTAAAGAATGAATGGCTATTGAATGAATGTGGACTGAATACAAATGCGAGTGACTATTATGAAAAAGCTTGTTGAGTATATGTAATTGTATCAAGAATGTGAATGAAGATTGATTTAAATAAAACATGAAAAAAATGAATGGATCAAGAGACAGAGGAAAATTGAAAATCTTATGAATAAATTTGGTGAGTTCCTCAAAAGAAAAATGTAAGAAATTTCAAGAAAGAAGGCAATGTGTGAAGCAGTGTAGGAATTTTATGGAAGCCAGAATGGTTTGCAAAATTAGAAAGTTATAGTGGTATTAATATAAATTAGTTTCAGTTAAGTTTCCTTTTATTTTTCTTATCCCCTGCTTTTGAATTTTGTGATGGGAATCTAGGTATTTGATGATGATGATGATGATGATGATGATGATGATGATGATGATGATGATGTTGGAAGGCATCTTAGAGGTCATCTAGTCCAACCCCCTGCTCAGGCAGGAAACTCTATACCATTTCAGACAAATGGCTGTCCAGTCTCTTCTTAAAAACTTCCAGTGTTGGAGCATTCACGCTTCTGGAGGCAGGTTGTTTCACTGGTTAATTGTTCTACCTCAGGAAATTTCTCCTTAGTTCTAGGTTGCTTTTCTCTTTGGTTAGTTTCCATCCATTGCTTCTTGTCCTGCCTTTAGGTGCTTTGGAGAATAGCTTGACTCCCTCTTCTTTGTGGCAACCCCTGAGATATTGGAACACTGCTATCATGTCATCCCTCCTCTTTCTCTTCATTAAACTAGACATACCCAATCCCAGCAACCGTTCCTTATATGTTTTAGCCTCCAGTCCCTTAATCATCTTTATTGCTCTTCTCTATATTCTTTCTAGGTCTCAACATCTTGTTTTACATTGTGGTGACCAAAACTGGATGCAGTATTCCAAGTATGGCCTTACCAAGACATTGTAAAGTGGTATTAACACTTCACATGATCTTGATTCTATCTCTCTGTTAATGCAGCCTCACGCTGTGTTGGCTTTTTTGACAGCTGCAGCACAACTGCTGGCTCATCTTTAAGTGATTGTCCACTAGGATACCCAGATTCCCTCTCACAGTTACTACTATTGAGCAAGGTACCACCTATACTATACCTGTGCATTTGTTTTTTCTTGCCTAAATATAGAACCTTACTTTTTTCACCACTGAATTTCATTTTGTTAGATAGAGCCCAATATTCAAGTCTGTCAAAATCCTTCTGTATCTTAAGCCTATCTTCTAAAGTGTTGGCTATTACTACCAGCTTGATGTTGTCTGCAAATTTGAATAGTTCCCCATCTATCTCCTCATCCAAATCAGTGATGAAGATGTTGAAGAGCACTGGGCTCAAAACAGAGACCTGGGGCACCCCACTACACATTTCCCTCCATGTTGATACAGTTACATTGAGGACCACACACTGAATATGGCCAGTCAGCCTGCTATGAATCCATCTGGTGGTGATTCTAACCTACAATAACCCTCACATATATATCTATGTGTTTGTCTATATATACATACACATACACATTAATTTATTCTCATTCACAGAAAGCAAGCAAACAAGTCTAGAAAAAGAAAGTATTAAAATTAAGGAAAAATCTCTCTACATTTATGGAATAAATTATATGAATTGGATTAGTGGAATATTCATATGAGAGAAATAGTGAAAAAATATGAAACTAATTTCTAATAAAAAGCAGAGCAATAAAGGCGAGATACAAATCTAATAAATAAATTTTATATAATTACTCCTGGAATAGGATACTTTCATCTATTTCTGTTTTTTAGAAATGTTTGAAGATTTTTATTCAAAATCTATCATTAAAAGAAAATTTGGCTTTCTTGTAATGAAATTAGAGAAGCTTTCTATGATAATTTTGTTGCTGGACATACGGCCAATCTAAGCATAAATTTCCATTTTTAGATCTTAAGACATAGGGTAAAATCATGTTTTCACACTTAAGTGACATACTGAAGTTTCTTCTTTTATATGATTTAGAAACTTTTTCCTGTTCATTTATATATATGGAATAACAGTAATTATAGTGTTATAGTGCTCACAGATGGGTTTTACATTTATATAGCAGATGTAAAAAAAATTTAGAAGCCAAGGTGTGGATATTCCAGATCCAATTAGAATTTTTTTAAAAACAAATCCTACAGAACCTTACAACCTTCATTGGAAAAGAAATTGTTCAAATTATTACAATTATTTTTTCCAGTTTGTGCAATAAAATTTAATGTTAGGTGTTTGTGAATATAGGAGATAAATGCATAAAGTAGTTTTATGAAACGGCTTCCAAATGGATTCTTCAGGAATCTTTCATCATTATCATCTTTCATATGCTATATATTTTACAAATGTAGCATCCCACTTAATTTCTTGATAAGCGCTATTGGAAAAGAATGGGATACTCCTTGACTTACAGTATACTTCAGGATTAATATGTATATTAGATCTTGTGGAAGAAAGCTTATGCCTATAATATACAACCAAAGAGAATTATGATTTTCTGCTCTGTTCTTTAAGGAACTTGGAAAAATCATTTATCATTTTTGAAATCCTTTTCAGTAGTAGTTCTTTTTATTCATGTTTTTAAGGAAGCTCTCAGCTCCACTCTAGTACCTATATTTTTATTTTATTTTATTTCTGCATGAATTAACAGTATTCTGAATATATAATTCAATTTCCTCCATAGAATCCATTACAAAATAGAAAGCTCATAGTTCATACACATGAGTTTCATTAAAGGGAGTGATAATACCTAGCCAAAATAAACATGTAAAATTTATCTTCATTTAGAACAAGGTTCAAATGTTAGTACTCCAATGTCAAGGTAAAGTGTTATGTCCCTGTATGACTGCCTGAAATGTTTCACTCAGTCACTTTTCTGATGTTTTTCTGGAGTTCTCTGATGAAAATCTGCAAGTACTGTCAAGCTTGCCAGTTTTCACTGGCACATTTCAATTGACACAGGCCTGAAAGCAACACTCTGACATCCAGTTGTGTGAGACATTCTAATTAAAACACTTCATAGAGAAATCTTGCCACCTTGGATTTGGTGTGATGCAAACTTGCCCAAATTATTTCCAGAGGACTTTTCATACCCAAAAGAATCAGTTGAAAATTCTAGAGCAAAGTAATTTTTATATAAATAAATGTGTCAAACATTTTTAACACATTTCTCAGTTATAAGATTTAAGATTTAGTTGAACCTATACCATTTTCTTTCTCCCAATCATTTGTGGACTTCAGAACAAATTATTTTTTATTTTATTCTTTGATGAGGAAAATCCATACTGTACAGCTAAACCCATGATTATTCAACAGATTTTTCATATTATATATTTAGTTCATTATTAGTTCTTCCATGGTGGCAATCAATGCAGCATATACAATCCTTTCAGAAGTAATGGAGTTAAAAATAACTTCATTGCTTCATCATAAGTAGCTTTAAGTGGATTAGACCTGAAAATCAACATCTTGGTAAAATTGAGAAAGCTCTAGAGTAGGTAATCAATGTGGATCAATACTTTTAGCAGTTCTAAGATTCAAAAACAGACAAACATCATTCCTAAATTCTAAAAACTAAATCAGACAAGGAAAAGTGGAAAAGTAAAACCAACATCAAATTCAGATTTTAAATTACCTTAAATCAAGTAATATAATTATAATTATTATATAGTTTATAATATAATTTAATTTACTGCAACAGAGATCAGATATTAATAGAAATTTCTTAGCAGCAGATTAGGAAATATATTGCCTCATTTACATTATGACTCAGAGATGTCATTGTAGCAGTATATTTGTAGGTTATCCTGCTGGTTCTTTTCTCCTTGGTTATATGTCATCTTTTGCAGGAGCAAACCCACCCTTCAAATATATAACACATAATAAAACATATTTGTACAATAATATCTATTATCTTTAAAATTTGCACCTAAAAAGGGATTATAGATGATAATTTCACCATCTGAAAATTTATCCAGAACAATAAATCTTTTGATTTTCAGGCTGGGCAGGGCTACTTTCTATGTAATCAACAACTAAATAAGAGTATTATTTCTGCAGCCACAATTTTATTTCTCCAAGTTGCACCAATCAATTCAGCATTTCAGTATTTCTTTAAAACTGAACCTTTAATTTTTTTTGTTGAAAATGAACATGCAGCTTAGTAAGAAAGGTTGAAGGGATTATTTTTAGTTCCAGATAGTGAAGGCTCCTCAAACTTTTAATGAGGAGAACCAATGACTATTTTTTCTTTTAACAATTGCTATGTAAGCAATAGCATTTTGAAATAAAACCTGAATAATGTCAGAAGGAAATAAAATATTTTCACTAATAAAACTTGTCAAGAATATATTGCAATTGCAAATCCATTGTAATGCAATTTTTATCTGTAAAAGCAAATTGTAGCTATTTGCACATTTTAACTGTGTCTGTTGTGCAAACCCAGTTCCAGATTGCAATCTTACTCGTATTTACCTGAAAGTAGATATCAGTGAAGTTAACTGGCTTATTTCTGGATAGACAATAACTAATTGGTGTGTAAAATAGAAATTAATGTTGGTGATATTATTTTTTACACAATCATTTTGTCATGCAATCTAGAATGTATCTAAGAAAAGAACCTGGTATGTTGCTTTTATTCTTGAATTACTGACTCAATTAGCACCAAAATTTTACAAGATAGCAGTCCTTCTCTTTGTGTTAATAATAAAATAAAACAGCTAGAAATATAAGAAGGAGCCCCAATTTACCAAATGATACATTATGTTGTTAGGAGACAGCCTGATAAGAAAAGTCTACCAGGTTTCCTGTGCACACTGCAATAGATTGACTCAACTGAGAATATACCAGACCAGGATATTATCCTATTAAACATCAGTGTTGTATTTGGATGATTTCATAGCAATTCTGAGCAGTTAGACCAAGGATGAAAAATTAATTTTCCCAACAGGCCACATGAGAAATGGGGACTGTTGTGGATGGCCGAGCCAATAGGCTGAACTTACATGCGTGGATGGTGTACACTTATTTATGTCTGATTTCTAATTTCTGATTGACCTCACATGGGCCAAACAGGAACAGCCAAAAGGCCAGATATGGCCCAGGGACCAAAACATGCCCAGATCTGAGTTATACAATTTTCAAACAACAAAACTGTATAGATCTATAGTAACCAGGTCACATTACAGCAAGATACAAGAGCTTTCTGACCTCAAATTATTTTGATCAAAGCTAAATACTAGTTCATTGAAGCAAATTTATTATAACACCTTCTTATGGCTTTGTTATAGGCAGTTAACGTTGTTCAATTATTTTTCAAGCAGGCAAATCCCTTCTCTTCCCATTTCCCTTTCAAATACACTCTAGGAAGAAATGAAAACAGCTTAATGTGTTTGTGTGTGTTTCTTTTTTTTCAGGAATAGTGGCAGTTCTTTTTTGTGGGGTCACACAGGCCCATTATACATACAACAATCTGTCAGCAGACTCCAAAATGAGAACTAAACAGGTAAAGTATGCAAACTCCCCATCTTTCTGAACCCTTGCTTGCTTTGTATCTTCTGCAACAGTAATTGGGTATCTCACAAAGCTGACAATATAGCCTGGAGAGATTTCATTATACCAAAACAAACAAACAAACAAACAAACAAACAAAAAAGCTTGTATCTTCATTAAGGGAGAAGTATATCAACAACTGATCTTTGCTAGCAAACACAATGTCATTCTTCTGCTAAGCAAAATTTAAGAAAGGTCTTTTTTTCTTTTGAGGCCAGAAGCATCAATGTTATCGTAGATATGAAATACGCAGAGCTAGTGATAGTTTTCAGTGCCTTTTATCAAATCAGCCTCGGCCTCTACTGCATATATGCTTTACTCAAGGGCTTATAGCTTGATGGAGTTTCTATCTTGTCTTTTGCTTGGAATCACTGACACACCTCTCCCTTTCATCTCACAAATGGGGATTAAAATTCCTTTAGGTCAGTGGTTCTCAACCTTTTTAATGCCGCGACCCCCAATCGGTCGTAAGTCGAGGACTACTCAACCGGTCGTAAGTTGAGGACTACTCAATTGGTGCAGTACCGTTTGCAGAATGGGACTTTTGGCGGGCTCAGCAGGGCAGAGACAGCCTGGACAATTCCTATTGGCTTTGGAAAACCAATAGAATTAGACTCTATTCAAGAGAGTCTATTCTATTGGCTTTCAAAAGCCAATAGAATGAAAGGGAGTAGCACAGCTAAGGAAAAGGGGGGAAAAAATGGCGGACGGCATAGTTTGGCGACCCCTGTGAAATGGTCGTTCAACCCCAAATGGGGTCCCAACACACAGGTTGAGAACCACTGCTTTAGGTGAAGCATGCTTTTCAAAACTGAGAACCATAATTCATGGAAATAGCTCTGTAGATTCTAGGTAGATTCTAGGTTGTAATGAAGTTGAACTGTTTTGTTGGAAGAAATAGAAAAGCAGTTAGGTAATTTTAAACCATGTTTAATGATGTGGTAACATCCAGTTTGATGGTGAAATGCGTTATGTTACTTTTTGTTTCAGGTACCTCTGAAACAACTTAGTCCCACTAAGTCTACCAACATAGACCCACTAAGTCCAGGTGAATATTGCAGGTGTCAGATTTCAAATAAGGAGAAGTATAAGCCAAAAATTCTGTAGGGAATATAGCATCTGGAGTAGATGAATTGTCTGAGTGTTCTCCAGGTCCTAGAGAAAGAAAACACTTGAAAATATATGCTGTTGGGGCAGAAACTTCAAAATAGAAATTCCTATAATCAGTGAAAATAATGGGTCACCTTACTGTCAACATCTAAGCTCTCTATCTATAACCCTCAAGTAAATAACATGCTTTCCTTAGTTCTGTTGTTCAACCTCCTTACCTTGTTATGCTTTAGTGCCTTTAATATTAGCTTTGATATGTCATATCACTTCTAGTTATTGCTTTCATAATCTTTTACTGCTTCTATAATCAAAAACTATACTTGTTACTGTTCAGCTTTCTTTATTTTGGTTTGCGATGCAAATGTTCATCTTAATTGCCCATGAAATCTTGAAATGAAAACACTTCATAGATAATTTCTCATGTGCTTATAGCTGATTTTAGACTGTAATTCTAATATGACTACATAATAATCCTAAACCTTTGCTTCAAATTTGTATCTTGACAGCAGCACAACAGATATTTCTGCAGCTACTCACATACCATCATCACATTCAGGAGCCCACATTTGACATGAAAGTAGGAAAAATAGATAAAAAGTTATCCAGATGTTTCATCAAAACCCCCATTTAGGCTAATTAACTAGAGCATTATAACTAGTAGATTCTTATTACTTTTCCAGAACCCGCTTTATTTGTTCTTTCTATGTACAGTTAGTATATAATCTCTTTTAATCATGATATTCTAAAAACAGAATTGGAGGCTGATATGATGCTTTTTCTGTGATAAAATATACAAATCAGGACATTTATAATCAAATTACTCATTTAAAGACATCTAATTGAAATTGTAGGAAAAAGACCATGGAAAAGTTTTTAGCATCTATCTGTAAAGAATGCTAGCTTGAATGTGATCATTTCTTTGAGACCTTGAAATTCACTTTAAAATAATACTAACATTCCACATCCAAGTACAATTTTTTGGAAGGACTATTCTAAGAACAATAACCATTTATAGAAACTATATGATGAAAGCTATCCTGCTGAGAGAAATTTGTTGAATGAAATTAGATGTAGATTTGTAATATTTTTAGTATCTGTACTACATTGTTCATTTACATGAGAATAAGCTCTACTTATTCTAGTGAATAAGTAGTGAATATATAGGTCTGATATTACTGTAATACCTCCATACCTCATCTCCCTAGCACTGCATCAAACTGACCTTGCCTTCAGTCAATCATTGAAAATAAAATAATTACTGTACATAAATTGATAGAATGTGAATAGTAGTGTTATTTAAAATATTGCTGACCTGGACAGCTAGTTCTTGTCAATCTCAATTTGGTGTTTTAAACAACTCTGATTTATCAACTTTTATTGAAATGAGCGCACCAATATGTTCAAGGATATGTGAGCCAACCTGACACTTGTGATGCTGGACTTCAGAAAGAATCTATACCACCAATTTTGTAACATGAAATTTGTCAATAGAAAAGGAAAGGAAAGAATATTCCAAGCAAATTTCAGTGAATGGTTTCAGAGTTATTATCAGCATATGACTTAAACCTTACAGCAAGAATGAAGAACCTCTAACCATAGGCCTAATCTAGCCTGTAGAGTTGCTCCATCTGACCACAAGTGGCTTTGTCCTCCTTCTTGAAATCCACGCACTAAAGACATGATCAATATAGAGGTAGAGGAGTAGCTATTCTGAGAAATCTGCAGCTGAAACTACAGCTACCAGCTGTTAATATCATCATGGACACATTTGAAGAGTCTTTAATTCCCCAACCTTAATATATAATTCAAAGGGCAACTCCTTTCTTGTTCAGATCAATGACTCTAAGATAGAAAACTTTGTGTAACCAAGATGATAAACTAACATCACTAACTTCCTTGTCAAGATGGCTGGACTCCTTGAAGATTTCTGCTTTGACCAGAGCTATATGGTAAATTTCCAAAGTCCCTACTTCACAATCATCAATAAAGTTGAGGTTTGGTGTGGATTCTGAATTTAATAGTTAGCGTTAGTTGAACTACAGCTACTTCTTAGCAATAAGTATTTGGAAAACTATCCAAACAGATATCCTTTTATATCTGGCATTCTATGGAATTGTATGACATTTAGCTAGAAAAACAGTTGTGTCTGAGGCTGACAAAAGACCTGATTCTTTGTAATAAAACCTTTCTGGATATGGTCCACTGCATTTTGCTGCAGTACTAGTTAGGGCAAGCCTTTTATAGACAATTAATCTGCTCTTCCCAAACTGAACAATCACTGCAATATCAGGATTTATTCATACTTATTGTACCACTGACTTTTGACTTTCAACAAAGTAGAAAACATTCTTGGTCTAGAAAGACTAAAGTGAAGGAGCTGATGGTTAGCAAGACTGTTTTTTTTTTGTTTTTGGTTTTTTTTGCAAATAAATATATTTTATTATCTTCATGAATAAGCTATTAATCTTTGGATTTTAAACTAACTGATAACCTCTTCAAGTACCTTAGGTGTCTTTTTAACAAAACAAATAGTCTAATAAGCGAGAATTCCCAAATTCATTACATTGTTTCTTAAATAAAGTATCTTTTAATCTAACAGAATAACATGATAATCGAATAATAGAATGTTCTTTTTCATTTGCTTCTTCCAGGAAATAGTTTTTCTTTTATTTTTGTTCTTAATTATGATGTCAATCAGGATCATTTTGGAGCTGGAGAACTCAGACATTAGATGAATTAATAAATAATGCCAACTAGGACAGAGGTCCCCAACCTTGTGGATACCAGAGACCGGTTCTGTGGAGAAAGGTTTTTCTACAGACCAGAGAGTATGTGGTTTTGTGTGCTGCCTGCATCCCATGGATGGGGATTTGCTTGTTTGTGCGGACCGGTTGCAGGCATGCCGTGGCCCGGTACTAGTCCACCGACTGGGGGTTGGAAACACCTGAACTAGGAGATTCATTATATGGTGTGTAGTAGTTTCCTTTTGAATCCTGTAAAATTTCACACCACAGCTTTGGGAATTGCTTAGATTCTTTTCTTTCTCATATCCAGTAGTGTTAAAGGAAAGATTCAGAAGAACAAAAGTTTCCAGCAAATCCCTACCTTATTATCTCATTTTTTTTAATAAAGTTTAAAAATACAAATATAAAATATTAATACAAATGAAGAAAAATACAAAAAAGAAAGAAAAAGGAAAAAGGGACAAAGGAAAATATGTCAAAGGGAAAAAAAATGACTTTCCCCTTCATCAAAAAAAGTCAATTTCAGAAACTTATAATCCTTTCTAATATTTCAGTCTAAAATCTCTTCATTCCATGTCATCCTTTATCTATGAACAAATAATAAAACTTTATTATTCAGTCTTAATCAGCAAAGTAATAAGAGGGAACATATAAAACATACCTTCCCTCTTGTAATCCAATCAGGAGGTGGCATTTTACATAAGAATATAAGCAATGCACTGATGGATTGGTATTATGGCCCATCTAGCCCAGCAATCAGGACTATACAATCAATTGTACAAGGGAGCCTAATGGTTTCCCCTTCAAAAACAATGACATTGCCATCAAGACTAAGTGTCCTTGATCTCTATGATTACCAGGAATTGGTCCAAACTATGTTTGAAGCATTCAAACTGGTAGCTAGCACCACATCATAGTAAGGCTCCATCTTTGAAAAAATAAAAGACTTTTCTTTAGATAGGACATCTGCCTTGTAAAGCATGTAGTATTATATTGATGTACTCAATCTTTGTGTTACAAGTGCTCTATAGATGTTCATGATGCAACTTTATCTAGTATATAATAAGGACACAGCAAATCTGCAGACAGGCAACACATAGCATTAAAAAAGTAAGCATCTCAGTTGAATGTGGTTTATAGGAGGCAGAGGATATCCTCCTAATCTGAATTGCTAATAGCCTTTTTATGTCAGACCAAAATTTCTCTTCAAGATGTATAAATATACCGGATGGTAAGAAGCCTTGTAGTAGTAATAACAACAACAACAACAACAACAACAATAATAATAATAATAAAGTTGGAAGGGACCTTGGAGAACATCTAGTCCAACCCTCTGCTCAGGCAGGAAACCCTATAATATTTCAGACAAATGGCTGTCCAGTCTTTTCTTAAAAACTTCCAGTGTTGGAGCATTCACAGCTTCCAGAGACAGGTTGTTCCACTGATTGTTCTAACTGTCAGGAAATCTCTCTTCAGTTCTAGGTTGCTTCTCTCTTTGGTTAGTTTCCATATGTTGCTTCTCGTCTTGCCTTCAGGTGCTTTGGAGAATAGCTTCTCCCTCTTCTTTGTGGCAACCTCTGAGATATTGGAACACTGCTATCATGTCACCCTCGACTTTCTCTTCGTTAAACTAGGCATATCCAATTCCAGCAACCGTTTCTTATATGTTTTAGCCTCCAGTCTCCTAAGCTTCTTTGTAAAGCATTGTAAAGTGCTATTAAGACTTCAAGTGATCTTGATTCTATTCCTCTGTTAATACAGCCTATCACTGTGTTGGCTTTTTTGGCAGCTGCAGCACACTGCTTGCTCATATTTAAGTGATTATCCACTAGGTCTCTGAGATCCCTCTCACAGTTACTACTATTGAGAAAGGTACCACCTATACTATACCTGTGCATATGATTTTCCTTTCTAGTATATAGAGCATTTTACCTGGAGCCCGTCCCAAAGGTGCTTTTTCATGAGGCAATTGGACTTTCTTTTGTCTCTTTGAAGATATTTCACTTCTCATCCAAGAAGCTTCTTCAGCTCTGACTGGACGGTGGGGAATGGAAGGATTTATATTCTTGTAGACAGCTGGTCATTTGCATTCTTTTAGTGAGTTGTTGATGCCACCTGAAGGCTTATTTATGTTGTGCAGATCTAACAACATTACCTTTTCTATCTCCTCCATATTTTTAAAATATAAAAGCATGAATTGAAATCCTGTTAAATAGTACTTCAAAGGACCTTGCATATTGGAATAGAATATCTTAGAAAATAATAAACAAGAATAAATTAGTTTTTGTTTTGCTCCCTGATTTAAAAATACAACTGCTCATCTAATTGGCAGTTTTAGAATTTTAGAGTATTATTTTCAAATAATATATGTTTTCTATCATTTACTTATTCATTCAGACCTATAGATACTTTTTCTCAATCATTCTGGAGAAACTACAGATCAATACTATATCCTAGAACATTCTGTGTACTCTTACCTGTTTTTGAAATTTAAGTTGATTCTGGATAATTTTGTAAGATCTCACTTGCCTTATGTAGAACAATTTGTCTGCAGATATCATTATCTTCCATTTGTAACTAAGAGATCTGGAGAAATCCATCAGAAGGGTAATTATATTATCCTTTCGAGATAATATTATATGCTGAATATGGAACATGTCTTTAGATTTCACTTTAAAATATTGATTTCACTAAAATTTCAGTATTGCTTATGATTATGTATTAAAATATTCACATCTGGAAGATTGTTAAGTAAACAAATGATTGTAAAAGGATATATATAAACATACCGGACAAGTAGTTTTGTTAGCCCTGTAGCCATGATGGTTCAGTCAAAATTTTCACTAGGTTTTATGGCACAGTAGATGTAACACACACACACACACACACACACATTCCCCCCCCCCAAAAAATTGTAATTTCACCATCACAGTTGCCATATTGACTTTCTTGATGAAACCCTGCAAATATCCCTGCTAATATGTGGAGGTGCCATTTTTCACTATATTGTCATGTTTTCAGCAGCCTGCAGCATTTCTGGCTGCTTAAGCCTTTCAGGACTAAGATAATATTAGTGTTCTGTTATAGTAATTTAGATTATACTATCTATCAGAAAAAAAGAATGTTAAATTATGATATACTAGCAATAGATAATAGCAGTGTTTTTTAAAATTAAGCAAATAAACTTATTATCCTGAACTCAAAAGCTATGGCATAGAATAGATTCTGATATGTTAGGCTATAAGTTTTTCTTTCAGCAAATGGAAGATAGATAGATAAATTGTGTTCTATCTCCTCAGAAATAGAATTGATTGCCAGAGGTTAGGACTATAATAGCAAGATGCAAGAAAATGTTATATTTATAAGGTGCTTTGAGAGAGAATGAGATTGATTTTTTTTTCTTTTGAACCATGAACAGTAACCTGCTCCATTAATCCAAATATAGGTGCAAAATAAAAAAAAAGGTAAACCATTTTTACCTTTTAGTCTTAGTGATTTCAGGGCAGCTGATTTGGAATGAAGACATGACTTCTTTCTGATGAACACAGACATAGCAATGAATCCTTAAAACATTTACAGCTCCATCTGTCAGTTCAGTGGCATAACAATAGAGAATGTGGCTTGACTTCCGGTGGATTAGCGTCGGTGATGGTGGCTACTTTGTAGCCGTCCTCCTGGGAAAACGTTAGAACCGCAGAGAACAGCAGACACCAGCTGTTCCGTGGCTCAAAACCTCCCTCCCGGGCAAAGGGGGGGAGGGGAGTATCACCTGAATAGAGGTAGAGCCTCTGAGACCCCGCAGGAAGTTTTCTTTGGGGGGTGAAAAGAGTGCTCTCTCGGAGTTCAGGTTGCCTCTGCCTCCCAGCTGTCTTTGTCCCTTGAGGACAAAGCAAGACGCCGCTCCCACCTCCGTGCTTAAAGAGACCGGGTGAGTTACTTTTAAAAACGGACAGAGCTGGAGAAAGGATTTTCTTATTGGATTTTATTTGGACTTTAGTTTGAAAGGTTGATTTTTATTTCCTTTCTTTTTTCTCTTTTTTTGTGAGAGTGAAAGTAAAATGGCGATCGGAAAGCGTGGAACGGAATGTAATGGACTAGATTGTTCTTTTTTAAAAAAAATTTCTTAAGGTGGATTTGTGTTTTAGGAAGATTCTTTTTTGTTAAACTCTCTTTTGCTATTTTTTTTCTATTAAGGGATTTTTTTGTATTTTTTATTTCTTTTTTCAAAGAAGGAGGAAAGAAGAAACAAAACTTTTTTTTAAAATGGCTTCAAAGCGGCAAGCAACTTCTACAGTACCTAAGGTGGCTTCTTCTCCTGCGATTTTACCAGCACAACAACCTAAAGCTACACCACCACCCTCTCCCCCCTTGCCAGCAGTAACGGTAAAAGACATGCAAGATATAATGGGAAATGCTATATCTCAAATCAGAAGGGAAGTGAAAGAGTTTTTAGTGGAGAATAATATTATTTTGAGGCAAGATATAGTTATGGCTCTAATAGGACTTGCTTCTGTGGTTGAGAAGTTGGACTCTAGAGTGGAAGAAGTTGCAGATAAGGTGGAGGTTCTGGAAGATAGATTTGAAGGTATGGAAAAAAGGATGGAAACTTCACAAGATGATATTGTTATGTCTCAATATAGAGAAATGGAGTTCGCTTTAAGAATCAGGGGGGTAAGAGAAGACATGCAACAAGATTTGAGAGAGATTGTAGCAAATGACTTTGCTGTCATTTTGGACAGAGAGAAGGAGGAAGTATTTAGAGAAATTGAAAAAATATTTAGAGTCAATTCTTGGATTGCAAAACAAAGAAATCTGCCAAGAGATGTGGTAATCTATTTTGGGAAGAGATCTCTGCGTAATGAAATTATACAAGCTTTTTATAACAAGAGGTTTCAGATTGCTGCTCAAAATGTTATTATTTTAAAGGAGATTCCATCTAAAATTTTAAGAAGAAGAAAAGAGTTTGCTTTCTTAGCCGATGAACTTAAAAAAAGATTGATGCTATTCAGATGGGAGATTCCGATTGGCATCGTGGTGAGTCATGCAGGGATACGTTATAGACTTAATACTGTTTCTAAAGCAAAGGAGTTTTACAAGTCGGTCCTGGGAGCACGCTCACCACCACCTATGATGCAGAAAGTTTTGGATGGCAAGGAGGCAGAACAGCAGTCTGAAGAAGTAGTATTGATGGATAGTGGAAAATTACAGGCTGAGTGGTTGTAACAAGCAGAGATGAAAGAGCAAAGAATGACCTGGGCAGCCCATAGACGTAAGGAAAAGGAACAACAGAAGAAAGATGTTAAAGAGGTTCTACAAGAAATGGCTTCGGTGCTTGTGGGAGGAGCAAGACCTAAGAGCTCTGCAGTACATTCTTCAATGGCAGATCTTCAAGCAGTCTTCTCCAGGCTTTTGGTCAAGGGAGATGGTAAAGCTCCTGACATGGAATGCTAATGGCCTCAACTCCCCTCAAAAGAGAAAGAAAATATTTCATTACATAAAGCAACATAACAATGATATTATTTGTTTGCAGGAAACACATATTATTTCTAAGGATCAAAAATATCTAGTTAACGCTCGATTGGGATCTCATTTTGTATCTTCTGCTCCTGGGAAAAAAGGGGGAGTAGTTATTTATGTTAAGCAAAATCTATCAGCCTGTTTAGTAGAATCTGATTCTCAAGGGAGATATGTTATGATTGAAGTGGGTTTGTATGGTAAGAAAGTACTTATAGTGGGATTGTATGCACCAAATCAACAACAGGAACAATTTTATAGATTTTTACATCAAAAACTAACTTTGTTGGATTATAGATCTGTTATATTAATGGGAGACTGGAATGGTGTTTTAGATACACAAAGAGACAAAAAAGGACCCTCTATTTCTTTTAAACAGGCTAAATTACCTAAAGCTTTTTTTGACTTGAAAGAGGATTGGGAACTGCGAGATTATTGGCGTGAACATAACGTGGAGGAGAGAGACTTTACCTTCTTTTCGGACAGACATCAGTCTTTTTCAAGAATTGACTTTTTCTTGATTACAACCGATTTATATTTTAGGGTAAAGAATGTTAAGATTTTCCCTAGGACATTGACGGATCATAGTCCAGTTTGGATAGAACTGGTTGATGAAAAAGAGGAGAGGAGATCTTGGAGGATGAATGAAAATTTATTTAGACAAGAAAAGAATGTTCAAAAATTAAAGGAGCAATTAAAGGATTATTTTGCTTTAAATATGTATAAGGGAACTTCAATGTCAATGGTCTGGGATGCAGGTAAAGCTTATATGCGGGGGATTTTGATACAAATGAATAAGGTTCATAGACAGAAGCAGGTGCAGAAACGTAAAGAGTTGGAAGATGAGATTAAATTAAAAGAAAAAGCTCTGATTTTAAATCCCACAGATGAGAAGATTAAGGAATCTATAAAATTGCTTAAATCACAATTTAATATGTTGATGGCTGATCAAACTGCAACTAATTTATTGTATATGAAACAAAATACATTTTGTAATGCCAATAAACCAGGGAGATGGTTGGCTTATCAATTGAGAAAGAAGCAGAGACAGAGAACTATAGATAAAATAAATTATAATGGTAAGTTGGTATATCAGAAGGAGTTGATTAAGAAATCTTTTTTAGATTATTATCAAAAATTATATATGAGTACTAAAGTACAGGTTTTAGATATAGATAATTATTTAAAAGATGCTAATTTTCCTAAACTAACAGAAGATCAGAAACAAGAAATTAACGGTCTGATTACTAGTGAGGAAATTGAGACAGTAATTAAAGAATTAAAATTAGGTAAAGCACCGGGTATGGATGGATTGACATCTATTTATTATAAAACTTTGGTACAAGAGATGATTCAACCTTTAAGGGAGCTTTTTAATAATATATTACAGGGTTCAGAGATCCCTGCGTCATGGGGTAGAGCTTTTATATCCTTGATTCCAAAAGAAGATCAAGATTTCACTTTACCAAAGAATTATATACCTATATCTCTTTTAAATGTAGATTATAAGATTTTTTCGAAAATTTTAGCTAATAGACTCATGAGGGTCCTGCATCATGTAATACATATGGATCAAACGGGTTTTATAACTGGAAGGTATATGAAGAATAATGTTAGACAAATTATTAATTTATTAGAATATTTAGATAAAAACAATCAAATTTCTGCAGGATTGATATTTTTAGATGCTGAAAAAGCTTTTGACCAGCTGAACTGGCAATTTATGTTAAGATTAATTGAGAAAATGAACTTTGGAGAAAAATTTTTACAAGCTCTTTGTGTTATTTATCAAAAGCAAACGGCACAACTTATAGTTAATGGTGGTTTGTCAGAGGTGTTTTCAATAGAGAAGGGGACTAGACAGGGTTGTCCATTGTCACCATTGCTGTTTGTTTTAACTTTGGAAATAAAGCAAATAAAAGGAATAGAAGTTAACAAAAAAGAATATAAATTAAGGGCTTTTGCAGATGACTTGGTTGTTACTTTATCTCAACCTACTTATTCTGTAATAGAGTTATTACAATTGATACATCAGTATGGACAGGTTTCGGGTTTTAAAATTAACAATAATAAGACTAAAATATTGCCTAAAAATATGACTAATTTGGATAAGGAGACCTTGGTTAGGTTGACAAATTTTGAGGTTGTTAACAAGGTAAAATATCTGGGGGTTACTTTATCTGTTTCTAACGCCAAATTGTATATAAATAATTATGAAAGGCTGTGGGTCAAAATACAAAGAGATTTGGAAAATTGGGAGAAGCTGCAATTATGAATTTTTTTGCCAAAGTTTCTTTTTTTATTTCAAATGATACCCATTTTAAAGAATGAGGTTAATTTAAATGAATGGCAGAAAGGTATCAATAAATTTATCTGGGCAGGGAAAAAACCAAGAGTAAAACTTAAAATTATACAAGATATTCGTGAGAGGGGTGGACTCAAGGTACCGAATTTGAAATTGTATTATGATGTTGTGGCTTTAACATTAATTAGTGATTGGGTTAATTTAACAAATGTAGAAGTACTCCTCTTAGAGGGTTGGGATTTGCTTTTCGGATGGCATGCCTATTTAATTTTCAATAAAAAGGTTGACAGGGTTTTTAAATCTCATATTATAAGGACTTCTTTACTTTGGGTTTGGAAGAAATATTATAGAAATGATTTTAAAATTCCATTATGGGCTATACCATGGCATGCGACAGAAGGGATAAGGAGAGGAGTCAAGATGGATAGTGTTTCTTATGCACAATTACTTAGATGGGATGGTAAAAATTGGCAATTAAAATCTCTGGAAGATTTAACACAAGAAAATATTATTTATTCATGGTTTCAGTATAGACAAATAGTAGAGAGGTGGAAGATAGATTGTAATTTAGGTTTGCTTAGAGAAGATGAGAATTTGTTAAAACAAATAAAAGATCAAAGACGAACTCACATTAAGAGAATTTACGGGGTGTTAGTAGAGTTGGATTCAGAAGCAGAATTAGTTAAAGAATGTATGGTTAAATGGGCACAAAATTTTGAGGAACCAGTTTTATTAGATACCTGGGAGATTATTTGGGTGAGGAATGTTAAATTTACACAAGCCCAAAATTTAAGGGAAAACTTTTATAAAATGTTTTACAGATGGCACCTTGATCCACAAAAAATGTCTCGTATGTATCCTGACTTGCAGCCTAAATGTTGGAGATGTGGATGTTTGGATGCTACTTATTACCATATCTGGTGGTTATGTAAAAATATAAAAGCTTTTTGGATTAAAATATGGTGGAATATTCAAAGAATTTTCAGAAGAAGGATAAAATTTACCCCACAATTGTTTTTGTTAGGTATTGTTTCTGATTGTGACAGTAAAGAGATTATATTGATGTTAAATTTATTTACAGTGGCCAGGTTGTTAGTAGGGCAATGTTGGAAGAAGGAATCTTTGCCTACATTGCAAGAATGGTTTTTTAAAGTTTCTTATTTGGCAGAAATGGGAAAGATTTCGGCTTTCTTGAAAGATCAATTGCAGGAGAAGTATCTCCTGGTATGGAAAAGATGGATAGATTTCATACAATATAAGTTGGATATAAAAAAATATTACTTAGTTTTTGAATAATTTATAATTAAAGTTTAAGATATTTCTTAGATATTTTCTTTTATTTTTATTTTTTTATTTTTTTTTATTTTTCTGTTTTTTCTTTTCTTTCTTCTTGTATTTTTTTTATATATTGTTGTTAATTATTTTATAATTTGTTTAATTAACGTATTTAGATTTGTTTATGGTTTATAAGTGTTTCAAGATTCTTTTAAAAAATTTTTAATTAAGCTCTGGGAAGATTGGGGGAGGGTAGGGGAGGGGTGGGAGGGTGTGGGGGAGGGGAATCTTTTCTTTTTGTAAAACCTAAAAATTTTCAATAAAAAAAAAATAGAGAATGTGGCTTCAAAGTATGCCTTTCCTTTTGTTGAAATCCAAAAATCTGTGCTCCCTTGTCTCAAATAATTGTGTATCATTAGATATATATGTGTGTGTGTATGTGTGAATTATGTCAGGTTTGAAAGATTTGAATTTCATTTCTACTAGCCTAGATTCTGTTTTCTTGGGTCAGGAGGATTGAGTACACCTTTCTTCACAAACTGTAAGGAAGAACATCACAACTAATAACTTCTAAAATTTTGTGTGAGCATTCTCAGGTACAAGCCATAGCCATGTTGGAGAATTCACATAACAAGTTTGTCACACGCAAACTGGCTACAAAGAAATTCAGTGAAGGAAGCCAATGCCTCTATAAATGTTTGTTTCCACTGTCATATTACTCATATTGTTAGGAAGATTACCAAATGAGCAAGTAAATTTAATGATCACCACAAAAAAAAATCATAAAATCAGATCTGGTCACTTCAGCAACCTCAAAAACTTATGACCATAACTCCAGACTCAATTACAATTACAATCATAAGTCAAGAATTATTTGCATATAAACAAGGAGCAAACCCTACACTTATTTGCACTGCTGATGTTACATAGTTGACTAATGAAACATCTGCAAGCAAACAACCAAGTTCAAAGAGCACCAAGGACTCTACAAAGCAAGTAAACAGAGTCTGCCATGCAGTCCCATCATCTCCCAAACATATAACTTGTGCCTAGGATGGTTAAGGTTGATCTACAAAAACAATTGGGGCTGAAAAAAATAACATTTTTACATGGAAAGGAAGAATCTCTTGGAAAGGAAAAAGGAGACTGAAATGTGCTATGGAAAGAGAAAGATGGGAGATGTGGTTAGCTTGAGAACAGACAGAGAACATGACTGGCAAACCAAGTGGGGTTTAGACAGTGTTAACTGTTGAAAATCTATGAATTTAGAATGGATGAAAGACGATTGAAGAGGGTTCCTGACTGAAAACAACAAAGTTTCAAGGGTTCAGTGTACCCTGCATAGAATTCCTGAAGGAAAGAGAGGATCTTAAGATCAATACTCTGCTAACTTTATCTGAATCCCTTGATTAATTCTAAAGAAGACTGAATATAGCTAACCTGCTGACTTCAAAAAAAGAACCTTTTGGCAGACAAGAAATAGCTAAACATTGAATGGAAGAGCGGTGAATGTCATAAAGTGATCTGCTTTTAGTACATTCTTTATTTTGGCAGTTAAGCTAGGAAAAGGAAGGGGGATATGAACTTCTGGGTTTTTTTATTTGCTTTAGCAGCATGCCATTTACAGAACTATATAACTGTTAAAGTAAACCTTCCAGAAAGAAACCTTTTTATTTTGCAATGCTATAAAGAAAGAAAGAAAAATGAATTGGTCCATAAGATAGTTATGGTGCACTGAGTTCATATATGCTTTTCACTTTAGATTGATGGAATAGTCATAATTTTTTAAGAGTGACCTCTTTTAAGTTGATTCAAAAGTTTATATCCTCCCCCCCACAGTCTTTCCTTTTCAAGCCTAAATATGTATTTGACTCATAGTCTCAAATTTCAAAATATATAGTGTGAAGTCAATATCTCCTTATTGCTGGAACCATAAGTATTCAATTGGAGCTGCTGAAGACATGTTTTAATACCTATGTAGTCATTCTAGAGGATGATGCCATATTTGACCAGAAATAGCACATTAATAATTTTCCATTCCGATCAACTTGAAGAAAGTGAACCATGTTGTCAGCTTTTTATCTGGAGATAATTGTTTAATATATAGCATAAAATAAGAACAGTCAGATCAATATGGAGAATTTCCCCATTTGCTTCTACTGGCTCTGAAGTTCACGAGTGCTTCTCTGCTAAATGAATGTATTGGTGACTAACTTCCTTGAATCTAACCGCTGCTAAATCAAAGTGGGTAAGACAAATTTATCTAAGAATTAGGATAGTTTTCAGTGTTTATCCTTTGACCATAGTTTAAAAAGCACAGAGGCTGAGTTCATACATCATACTATGTCATGAGATAGTTTGTTTGATTTTTGCTTTGTCATTGTGAATCCAAATGTTGTGTTTTATAAAGCCTAGTTTATAGTATAGCAGTATATGTGACTCATACCACTGTACTATATTCAACAAACCATGACGTAAAATCATGAGTTAATATTAAGTATAAACTTATTGCTTTGAGCATGTGGACAAATATGCAAAGAGCTGGCAATTCCTAGTGTCATCCAGAAAACTCATGATAATAAGTCCAAATTGTCTACTTCTCCATAATAAAAGCCTGTAATCTCCTCCTTTCCCCTCCCCATCTACCCCTGAAGTGTGATTGGATTTCTGGACATGTGTCAAGATGTAGTTTTCCAACTGGTATTATAAAACACAAACAAACACACACACACACGCACACACACACACACACTTTCTTTAAGGGTAGATACAGTAGTCTGTTTCAGATTGAGAGCTGCTTTTATCAGGAGAGGATGAATATATAGATATGTGACATCTGCAGCAGGCAAGGTTATGGTACAAAGAGAATAAAAGTGAGAAATAATATATATGGAGAGGATGCAATTTTCCAAGTACTCTGGATGTTCTAAAAATTATTATAATAGTTTAAACTTTTTCTGAAATTTAATATTGGTGCCATGTTAACATAATAGCTTCATTACATACCACGTTGGGCAAATAGCTTCCAGGTGCATTAAGGGTGGGCGCAGATGCTTGGTTTGTAGTCAGAACAAAACATTTTGAATTGGCTGTGTTCCAAATGAACAGAATTTAAAAGGCCACAAGAGTAGGTGGGATGGCAGGTCATGTAGAGTATTACCTTCTATTCAGCATGCTGAAAAATTAGCCAGCTTTTGACAAAAATGTGTTTGAAAATATTCTTTAAAATCCCCATAGGAAACAATAGAAGTAATTGTTTCCTAAGGGGATTTTAAAAACTATAATTACAAAATAAAGTGATTTGTGGTAGGCAACTAGTGTTTCCATTATCATAAATCCTTTAGTAGTCTATAGCATTTTAGCCAGTATATGTAATGTGTACTGTATATTGATGATTTTATAAGATTGTCAACTGGTATTCTAACAGTATAGCTATCCCTGTATTTTTGTATGTTTATTAAAACAGTTTTACAGATTTGAAGTGGGACAGATAATGTGGCTTGATTCATAAAATGGAAAAAGCTTTTGCGCATTTTTATTTGTGTACAAAATAAATTTTACGTATGCTGAAGTAGAGAAGAATGGCTATTACTTAAGCAGATTTCTACATTTACCTATCCTAGAAAGCCCATACTCTTCTGGGCCATCATTTCAGATATTTTCTTACCTAAACAGAAAAACAGAATGACCCAGAGCAGGCAAAAAAGCAGCGGGAGCAGGAGTGACTTCCAACTTCCTGCCAGCTTCCCTATTGAGTTTCTTTGTAGGAGTCTGGCAGGAAGCATCCTTCCTTTTCCTTTCCAGCAGGCAGGTAAGTGACTGCTGCTGACTGGGGAGGGAAAAAGGGATTATGAGACTGGCTAGGAAACTGTCATGGATTGTTGAAAATAAAGATCATGTGACCATAGTAGCCCAGCAGCAGTCAGTAGGACTGAAACAGTAACAACTTTACCAAATTTTATTCCCTCGGGAGTCTTGAGTCCTGGATTTTGGACACAAAATGTAAAACTATTTAAAGTACTTGGTTCAAAAATTCTTGTCCTAGGATGCAGCATTTCGCCTATGAGAACGAGAGTTTTAATTGTATATAATAGGCTAAACTATCTGCTTGTCATCTTGTTTATTGGACTTAATATTTAAAAAAAATCTGAGCTGATTTGTGGATCATGAATTGAATGCCCAGTTTGGTATGTTTACCTTGTCCCAATAAGTACCCATTCATCTACTTCAACCTGGATGATAATTTTGTTTCTCTTTCATTTCAGTTGTTCGAGTTCATGAACTTTTTGGCTGAGAATGTAATCTTTTGCTATATGGGACTAGCACTGTTTACATTCCAAAATCATATTTTCAATGCTCTATTTATATTTGGGGCATTTGTATCCTTTGTTCAAGTAACAGGAAATGCATTATACAGCAAACATATGGCATAAGGTGGTTATTTTCATGATGAACAGATAAATTGTATAATTGGAGATATAAATCAGAATCCAGAGAGCTCAATGCATATATAAAATGTTTCTGCTGTTTATTTTTTTCTGTGCAAGAATAGCCAATTCTTCATCATACAATTGCTGAGAAGTGAGGATATACTCTTGGCTTTACTCCTGACATCAGACATATTGCATGTCCTGTGTCTGGAGATCACCTTTGAATGTGTGGTCCTTGAATAAACTGATACATGAACAACTGCTTGAACAAAGAAATCTCTAGGTTTTAAACACATGTGATATGCTTGTGCTGTTCCAATGATATTAATTTTATTACTACTATAATTATGTGCCATCAAATCATTGTTAACTTTTAGTGACCAAATAAATTTTCTTCATGATGGTTTGACCTTAATCTGATATTTAGATCTGCCAATGTGTATTCATCATCTCTGTTATTGAGTTCATCCATCTGGCTGCTAGTCACGCTCTTCTTCCATTTTTTCCATCTTTCCCAGAATTAGAGCTTTCTGCAGAGAGAGAAGTCTTTACCTAATGTGTCCGAAGTAGGATAATTTGAACCTAGTCATTTGTGTCTTGAGTGAGAACCCTGGATTATTTGTTCAATGAGCTATTTTTGTTTGTTAGTTTTCTTAGCTGTCCGTGGTATTCTCAGGAGTCTTTTTCTAACACCAAAGTTCAAAAGCATCAATATTCTTTCTTCTTGTTTCTTCGAACTCCAACTTTTGCTTTAATAGAATGTCACAGGGAATACCATAGTTTGCACAGTTCTGATCTTTGTAGGTATAGACACACCACTGCATTTAAATATATTTTCTAAGGCCTTCATTGCTGCTCTACTAAGAATTAGTCTTCAGTGTATTTCTTCACTGGTTGTTCCTTTACTGGTGATAGTTAATCCTGTCTACCAATTCAGTATCTTCACTGTTAATTCTAAGGCTAATTCCTCTATTTGTTGTCATTAGTTGGGTTGTCTTTATGTTTAATTTTGGTCCCACTTTTTTTCATTTTGCTCCTTAACTTTTATTATTAGAATGTGCAGATTCTTTGCATTTTTGGCTATCAGAGTACTGTCAGCACCATGGCACAGGTTATTGATATTTCTTCCTTAGTCTAAAACCATTCCATCTTCTCCCAATCCAGCTTCTTTTAATATATTCAGTATATAGTGAATAAATGAGAGAGTATACATCCTTGTTTCACTTATTTGCCAACCTAGAACTAGTTTGTTTAACCATGTTCTATCTGTACTATGGATTCCTGACCTGTATATAAATTCCTCATGAGGACGATGAAATGTTTTTTTTAATCTTTTTTTCTGAGTTTATTCTATAGCTTTATGTGATCAACACAATCAAAGCCCTTTCTATAATCAATGAAACACTTAGTGACTTCCTTTTGATATTCTTTGACTTTCTCATTTATTCAGCATGCATCAACAAAAATGTCTCATGTTTCTTGGCCTTTTCTAAAACCATCTTTAAAATATGGCATCTCTTTTTTCATGTAGGACTATAATCTACATTGGATGAAGTTGCTAGCACATGAGATTAAGGTTATCATATAACAGTTTGCACATCCTGTTAATTCTCCTTCCTCCCCCCCCCATCATAAATTAATCTTTTCCAATCTATTGGCACTTGTGTCATTCTCAGATTTCCTGGCTCAGTTTGGTTAGACTCTTTACTGATTCTTCTTATTTTTATTAATATTGGGTTTTTTATCCCATCTTTTTATATATAACTCAAGGCAGTTAACATATCATACCTAATAGTTCTGTCTCCTATTCACAACAATCATATAAAGTGTGTTGGGCTGAGAGAGATTGACTGGCCCAAAATCATCCAGCTGAGGGACACCTAGAACTCACAGTCTCCTGGTTTCTAGGCGAGCATCTGAACTACCACATCAGCTGGCTCTCTTCTTTTGTGTTGGCATATAAAAAAAAATATAGTGAAGATTTCCCAAAGATTTAGGGACAAAGCTTGACAAAGATGGAATATGAATGTAGAGTTAGGGTACAGTGTTCAAGAAAGAATTATAAAGATTGTTTAAAAGAGTAAGATGCTCAAAGAAAGGGCAGACTGTGAGTAGCAATGAGAATATTATATTTTTTCCTACTCCACTTCCAGGTAAATTATGATTCTGCTTCTGAATTAAATAATATATTTGCTTAATCTTGGTCTTATATCATATAGTCCTTCATTATTTTCTTCAGCTTCTAATCCCAAATTATGTAGGTGGCAGTTTTTGTAGCAAGAGCCTGTAACATATATCCAATATCATTCATTCTGAACCTGGGCCGAAAACAAAAAATTCCGAGGAACTTTCAACATATGATGATGTTTTCAGGTAAGCTGATTGTTTCTACTATGACACAAAAAAAAAACAACCCAACCACACTATTAGCTAACTAAATAATACATTTTATGCCCTGTAGTTTTTAGATTTGTAATTTTTTAAAAGGAACACAAACATAAATATTACCACTGTATCATTTCTTTCAAAGGTGCTTTTTCCAACAGGCAATTGGACTTTCTTAGGTTTTTTTTTCTTTGAAAAAAAATTGTTTGTCATCCAAGAAACTTCTTCAGTTCTAACTGACTGGTGGGGAATGGAAGGATTTATATTCTTTACAGACATGTGATCGGTCATTAGCTCTTTGAGAGTCATTAAGGCCACTTGAGGGTTTATGTCAGACTCACCTGAATCAAAGTGCAAATTGGTATGGAACCTTCTTGGGACTGCTGAAAGGACTGCTTTGTAAACAGGAGAATAGGTAATGTTGTATCCCTCCCCCTCTATTGAGAGAAAGCTGCTCAATTTTAACATAGATGGCTTCTGACTCCTCTTTCAAATCAGTGGTCATCTCTGCCCAGAATGTGAACTTTGCTTCTGTCTTCCTTAACATCTACTGCATAGTCCAGGAAGGCTAGACTATTTTCCTTCAATCCTCTTATCAGAACTTAATGTTGCTGTCCACAGAGTAAATGTGTTTGAAGGCTTCCACCTCCACAGAAAAATGATAAGTCGAATAGTCTAGTCTTCCTGGATATTAAGGAAGACAGAAGCTTCATCACTGAACTATACAAAACATCCACACACAAGATGAGTATTTACATTTTGATTCTCACCAGCCAGTCTGAAGGTTTGCCAACAAGCAAGGAGGGAAAAGAGAAAGAACCAAAACACATTAAGGAAGCCCACAGAACTTGTGCTATCCTAACAGGGCCTTCATCAAATCCACAAAAAGATCCAGCAGAAGCTCCTTCATAACAGACAAAGAGGAGAACAACAAATGGAACAACCTTGTCATTCCATATGTTACAGGAATATCTGAAAAGCTCAGGAGGATTTTCAGCCAACACAACATATGGGCATATTTTAAACCCAGGAATATATTAAAGCAGAAGCTTGTCCACCCCAAGGACAAAACTGAGCAATGTGGTATATGCAGTACAATGCAGTGAGTCATGTGCAGACCTGTACACTATGAAACAAAGCAATCACTTCACAAATGCATGGCACAACACTGAACAAATTAATCAGGAACAGGATTCAGCAGTCCATCTGCATCTGAAAGACAGCGGTCACTCCTTTGAAGACAGCAAAGTTCACATTCTGAACAGAGAAGACCACTGGTTTGAAAGAAGAGTCAAAGAGGCCATCTATGTTAAAATTGAACAGCCCTTCCTCAACAGAGGGGAGGGATATGACACCACCTGTCTCCTGTTTACAACACAGACCTTTGAGTGGTCCCAAGAAGACATCACAATGCTTGCACTCTGATTTGGGTGAATCTGAGGATACAGATAAACCCCCAAGTAGCCTTCATGACTCATGGAGAACTAACAACAGACCCTCAGATCAGATGACTGCAAAGAATATAAATCCATTCCCTACCAGTCAATTAGAACTGAAAAAGCTTATGGGATGAGAAGTGAAACATTTTCAAAGAAAAAAAACATAAGAAAGCCCAGTTGCTTTTTGAAAAAAGTACCTTTGGGACAACCAGGATCTGGATGATTGAGAATCTCCATAGACACTGTATTCCTTATTTAAAAGAAGAAAAAGAAATGACCATTATATTGTTCTTGTAAGAAATGGGGACAAATGTGTTGTATCTGAAAGAGAGCTACTCTGTGATCAATGGCATTCACTGGGAAGGCTTATTATTATTTCAGAAAGACTTGCCTCTATCCTCTGATGATGATGTGCAATAATGATTCTAATCACTTTAATTAGCCGGGTGCAGCATGCCTATTATAAAAGTTTACGAAATGGACTTAAAGTGGAAGCTCGCTTGGAGAAATGAAATTCAGATGGTATACCATATGGTTGTTTCATCTCTATTCTCTGGAGAACAGGCTTATTCATTTTGGAGAGTATATCTCTCATATTAAAATAATATCAGATTTCCCCTAGCTTTGATGAAATAGTGGCCAGCTGAAGATTTCATGGGTTATAACATGCTTTTAAATGATGCAAAAGTAAGCATACATCTTTTTTTTACTCACTCATTACATTATGTAATCTCCATGCCTGTTATATATTAAGTATGTATGTTATACAACTGCCTAATATATATAAATTATTAGCATTAGCTTGTTTTCTGATTTGTAAATAGGATCATTCCAACTCTTTAAAATTATATAAAATCTATCTTCATTATTATTCTTTCTTTTCTTTCTCTAAGCCATGCATGTCAAACTGCCAGCCCGTAGGCCAGATGTGTCACACCAAAACCGCACCCACCCCATTGCCGGCAATGGGGAAAAAGTCACGATACATCATGCGATGTCATGTGACATTGCGAGTTTGACATGCCTGCTCTAAGCTATCACAGTCAAAAATTATTCTCATTGACCCACATGGAAAAATCAATATAAAGAAAACTCTATACAACATATTATTACAATGATGGTTGGATAACACTGTAAAAGACTAGTGAAGAAATGCTATTAAAAGAGCATGTTTCCTCAGCATACAGAAATGATGACACACATTTTTCAGGAATGTCAACTCTTAGCTAAAAACTTTCGCATTTCTTCAGACTTTTTCAAATATTTATATTGTTTTAGCTTATCAGGCTGATTCTACTAGCTAATGGCCTATTTATTTTTATTCAAGTTTGAAAATGAATCATTGAAAAATCACTGAGTTATTTCAATATTTCAAATTTCCCACCTGATCCTGATTACATATTGTGCTACTGGTTTCAATGGAGAATAGGGGAAAAGAAATTGCACGCACCAACATTCAGCAAGATGAAGGTTGGGTGGTATTTTTCTTCCTTTTGCAGAGATTTTAAAAAATACCACTGCTGCTTTCAGCTTTTGTTTTCTTCTCATATTCCTATTCTTTGAGCAATTAGGATCTTTCTTTGGCATGGTAACAAAGCACATGTCTGTTTTGTGACATATAGTTTTATATGGACCTAATGGGAATTGTAGAAACTAGTAATGCTTTTCTATGAGATTGACAGGGAGAGGAAGAAAATGTCTATCTTTAAATGTGCTATTGAGTATCAATATTTCCATTTGACTGCCAATAGTCCTTGACTCACAACCAGAACTGACCCCAGAATTTTAGTCATAAGTCACTGTAGTAATTAAGCAGATCACCATGTGACTTAACTCAATATTATGACCATTTTATGATGGTCATAAAGTGAGATACTGCAGTCATTAAGTGAATCATGGGTCATTAAGTGATTCTAGCATATTCAATGGGAATTTTTTACTATTTTCTGCTACAGTGCTGCAGTGACCTTCAAGGAAAGATGATAAGTAGCTTTTTTCAAACTATTGTAACTTTGAACAGTTGTGAAGAGACCTGTCATTAAGCAAGAACTGTTGTATCTCTCCTTTAATCTAAGTACACACTTACTCAATGAATTAAAATACTCAGAATGGAGGAGGAGTTTGTGGAAAAGATATAACCCAATATTTATTTATTTATTATATTTGTTTGCCGGCCTTCTCCCCACATATGTTTGCTGGTTAATAAGAAGTCCATAAGAATGCTTGTTTATCATAACATAAACATTTTAATATTTGTCTTGTTCTCCTAAATATTTTACAAATCACAAGCTTGTAGATGAAGACAAGTCCCCATCACAATATACAATAGTATGCATGGAAGTCTATATTTTCTTCATATGTCAACTTAGTTCTTGTTTAGGACAGTTAATTAAAAAATATTTATAATCTCAAGACCAGAAATAGGTCTTTGAAGCAGTAAATGTTATCCTTCAGTTGGGGAGCATCTATGATAATTCATTTTTGTGAGAAGTGATTTGTATCTAAAGAAGGAATAGACAGAAGCCTTGTGGTTCAAGAACCATATTCAGACAACACTTTTAGCAGACTTTGGGAGAAAGATGACTGCTAAAATGGTTACAGCCAAAATCATTTATGTGACTCTTTTGAAAAACAAAGAAAATGAAATCAAAGTGTAGTTAATGTGGAATGCCATAAATTAAGTAAGTTTTAAATAATCATTAATAACTAGTGGCAGCTGAATCAAATAAAAATGGATGGATGGATAGATGGATGGATGGATGGATAGATGGATGGCTTTGGGAAGGATATAATCCATGAATGTTTGTACTACAATAACTAATGTTTTAGGAACCCCAAGATTCTTTGCTATTTGGGGATAGAAGACTAAGAGACTATTTTTTCTGGAAGTTTTAATACATTTTTATGTTTATAACAAAATAATAGTGTAGGAAGGACCATTTGGGGCATGAAGTTCAAATTCTAAGTTAGTGTGGGGATACCCAGGTGATGTTTTTTTGAAAGAAGAAGAGAGGGAGGATTTGATCAACTCTAGATAGCTGCTGAAAAGCAACTAAATGTTCATTTCATTTTCTTTGTTTTTCACAAATGGAAGTGAGAAAATACTTTGTAGATATAAGTATTGCAAAACCTTGTCATCGTCTTTCCCTTTCCTTTTTATTTTTTTAGTTTCAGCAGCAATGAGGATAAAGAAGGTGGAAAGGGGAAAAGCATCAAAAGCTTAAATGAGATTGTGCAATTAATAGTGTGTTTAGATTACATTTTTGACAGACAAGGCACATTGTGACCAACCTTCTAAACCTGGTTCTATGTATTAAGAAGATGAATTTTAAATTTTATCCTGGAAAACAATATTCTCCATGATGTGACTGTATACTACAACGTTAGAAAGTTTTATTCGGCTTCTTTAGCCTTCTCAATCCTTCCATGGCTGCCTCATCATAAAGGAGTAGAGTGTATTCACAGGAAAAATGAACAAAGACTACCAGGAATATAGATCAAGAGCATGTATTCCCAGCTGAAAGCTCTAATAAAAGTCAAGGATCACAGTGAAAAAAAATGGAATTAAGATTAAACATAAAGGAGTTCAAACTAAGCAAAACAGGAGAGCAATTAGCCTTAGAATTTATAATTAAGACAATGAAGTTTCTGCCTTTAAAATTGATTATCAACAGTTAAGATGTACACCCTTAATTGGAACCTGGTAGGACAGCTACAAAGGAAAAAACAAAGGAAAAGATAATCAGATGCAATGATGTATCCAGTCCTACAAATATCAGTGGAAATAATATTATTCCATACTACATGTTATGGAAGCAGTGGTTGGATCTGAAGAAGCAGGATACGAATATTATTGACACTTTTGAATATAGAAGACTATAGATAGCCAAGAAGAAAAATAAATATTTCATAGAGCAAATCAATCCATGGTTCTCACTAAAGGCACAAATGACAGGCTAAGATTATTATATTTTGAATATATTGTGGGAAGACCCAACTTGATGAAACATTATTACAGTACCACCAACATGTGGATTTACAAATAATTAATTTGCACCTATCTCTGTGCTGTAGGACTTACTAGATAGACTGGGGAGTTTCGTAGGAAAGTAGGGTGAATCACTCAATCAGATTTCAGGAAAGCAGGGGAGACCTGCAGGATATGTCTAGTGATCTAGAACAGCTGCTATCTGAGGGTAAAGGAAAACTCTTGCACTTTGTTCCCATAAAACTGTTCGATTATTTTCTTTGTGCATGAGAGGTAAAACTGAGTTTAAAAAAGGAGGTTGTTTAAAAGAATACAGACATGACTTTGGAGGAAATATGCAAAAATTGTTACAAAATTTGAGCTCAGGTCATTACCAAAAGATTATCTCAAAATAGCAAATTACACAACATAACAAAGAAAATTAAAATTCCCTTATCTTGACTTTCTCTGGTATAGTAGGGAGGGAAGAATAATTGTCGGACGTGTGTGTGTGTGTATACACATACACACCCACATATGTATATGTATATATAAAATATGAGTGCTTGGCAACCAGCATGTATTTACGATGGTTGCAATATACCAAGGTCAAGTGATTGTCATTTGCGAATCTCCGGTCCGCTTCTGACAAAGTCAATGCAGGAAGCTGGATTTACTTGACGGGCATGTAATTCATTTAAAAATGATGCCAAAAAGATTGTAAAATCAGGTGTTCCTCATTTAACAACTGCCTTGCTTAGCAGTGGAAATTCTGGTCCCAATTGTGGTTGTAAGTCAAGGATTACTCTTATAGGTTATTAATATATAACTGATTATATCCTACAGTTAAGCAGAATTCTGGTATTTCTTATAGTACCTGATTCCTTACCTGGCCTACTTTGAAGTTCTAATATTTATGTCCTAATCCAACAGAAATCTTTTTACATTCTTATGTGCTAAAGTATTCATCTAATTGGGATGGAGTTGTATGATTTCTGATTCTAAAACTTGATTAAATTCTTTGTTAAAACTTTATTCCTTTAATAAACAAATGTTCACAACTACGGGAATTTAAAATGTTTAGATAAGGATGCTTAATGAAAGATTGATTTTAAGCTATAATATGAAGATGCTTTTGCAATCTTGTAACTAAGTTAAGGCTAAACTCCAATGCATACAAAATAAACAAAATAGGAAAAAATGATGGAGATGAACTCCATTCCATAAATCAGCCTGATCTATACAATAAATAAGCTAAGTGAGAGTCAGCAATGTGGCAAATTTACAAAAGGAACCCTCATGGGTACTTAATACATAAAAGAAATAACTGTATTTTACACATGGAACAAGCCTTTTATAATACCTACATTATTTTTCTCTGGGAAAAAATATATGAAGCAAATTGTAATTTCAATGTAACAAGACATCTTCTAAATTAAACCAGTAATTCAAACAAGACACTTTAGATAACTTCATATACATGTATGTACATCAGAGTTAGAATGCTAGGTGATTAGGGAGCTTGCCTATATACAGCTGCCTGTCCCTGCGCCCAGCTTCTCAAGCGTGTCATCGGCCCATTAGTTATGTTTGACCAGCAGCAAACTAGATGACCTTAATTCATACTTCGGTGACATCCTTCATTTATAATTAAGCCAATACTTTCACATGTATTTACCAACTCCAGTTTAATTTCCCTGAATTAAGCAATATTCACTTTTAACTAATAATTTATTATATTACATGAAGTCATGTAATTAGATTTAGTGCTGAATTTTTCTTCATGTTTGCAACAAACCCTTTTTAATAAAATTAGCATAGAGCTTAAGTGGTGGAAGAGTTGTGGTCCACTAATGGAATAATTTAGCTTGTGTTATGTATTATGTATTTCCATGGTCTCACCTTGCTGCATCAGCGGCACCAACAGCCCCGCATAGCCGGCCCACTTCTTCTGCAGCTGAAGGAAATATCTCTGCAGCTGAGAATGGAGCTCCTGCATTTTGCCATCAGAGGCCTTCTGGAAAGACCTCTGCAGCTGAGAAGCAAGCTACAGATTCGTAGCTCGGTTCTTGGCTGCAGAGGCCTTTCCGGAAGGCCTCTGATGGCAAAATGCTGGCCGGAGCTCCATTCTCAGCTGCAGAGGCACTTCCTTCGGCTGCAGAAGAAATGGGCTGGCAAGGCAAGGCAAAGCAAGCTGCAATGGTAAGAGAGTGTGGGGCGCATGGGGCAAGTCCTGCCCCCAGCCCCTAGCTTGACTTTTAGATGTGCAAGTCACCCCAAAACTAGGGCTTATTTTGGGGGTAGGGCTTATATTAGGCCCACCCCCAAAAATCAAGCTAGGGCTTGCTTTCAGGGAAACATGGTATTCATGGTACAAAATAAAAACACACAAGAATGAAATAATACAACCACACAAAATAAAATAAGATGTTAATATGAAAGCAAAAATGGCTCTCTAAAATTACTCAGTCTTCAAAAGTTTCCCAAAAACTAACAAGGAGTAAAGTAACCAGATCTCCACTGGGAGAATATTCCACAGCATTCTCTGGATTTTTCCTTCCAAGCCTTTCTCAATGCTGCAAATACTGTATATTCTTGCTTTGACAATATGCAAAACTGTCTGGCATTTATTGGGTTAATACTTAGCTTAGACTGGGCGGGGGAAAAAGCCTGGGAAAGAAAGAGGAAGCAAACTTTTGACCTTCTCACTAATTGGATAATGTGACCTGTGACTGCATGAGAAGGGAGGGGTTTAGCAAGGAAAGCTTGATGCCAGCGAAAGGAAGTTCAGATTCTGGTATCAACCAGTCCATCATGGCGACCGGCAAAACTGTAGCTCTGCAATAAAGATTTTAGGAAACATGCCTGAAAGTTCTTTGAAGCGCTTCATTAGTCGGAACATGTGACATCATGCCAGAATCCAACACTCTTTTCAAACGATCTCCATCCCGAACTGCATCAGCTGCCTCTATGCCTGAGAGGAGCTGGCAAAGTTTCGGGGGAGATCTCATTATGGAGAAAGAAAGATTGCCTGAGACCAGCCCCGTAGCTGCAACAGTTTCCCCGGGGGAGAAAGTGACAGCCAGCAAGCCGGGGGAGAGAGAAATTTGGCAGATTTCCCAGCTGAGAGCGAAAACTTCAAAAGTAGAATGGACAGATAACACAGTTATGGGTGAGTCGTTGGAAAGATTTCAAAACTTAGAAATGAAAACCAGAAAACAGTTCCTACAAAGTGAAGCCTACAGCCCTCCTATTGCAAATGTTTCTGCCATGGGCTCCAGCTCTGAGAGAGAGAATCCCAGTCTGAATCTTCTGCAGCAAAGGGGAAATTGGGTTTCCTAGCAAGTGGCTGATCCATGTCCTCTGAACTTACCACAGTAATAGAGGCCTTGCAATGTCTTGGGGTGGTACAGAAGCCAGGAAATCAGCAGCTGGGGGGAGAACAGCCACAGCAAGGAGGTTGGTCACAGCCCCCAAACGTGCAACCCCTGGGCTTAAATCTGCAGCCAGGTTGGGGCCTACAGCAACTGGGGTGGCCACAAGAGCAGTGGGGAGCCTAGCAGGAAGCCTGTCAGACCCTGCCTTTGCCGGCCAGAGACCCCAACCCTGAAGAGAGGGTGAGTTCCAGTCTGAGGCATCTGCAGCAATGGGTAGATGGGTTTCCCCAGCAGATGAATGATCAGCAGCAGCAGAGGGCCCAGCAGCCGTGGAACCAGCCCCAGTGGGGGCCACAGCAGCCTGTGTTTGCACCACCTTTCAAAGCAACGTTCGATGGGGACCCAGTGAAGCTGATTTTTTTCCTCAACCAAGTGCGTTCTCATTTAAATCGCTGGGCCTATCTCTATCCGGAACCAGGGGCCATGGTTGACGTCATTGCGGCCAACCTGGAGGGAGAAGCATCTGAATGGCTGAACAATCTATATAGCGAGCAAGCCCCCGAATTGGAAGATCCCCATCTCTTTCTCTTAGGACTGAGAGAATGATTTGAAGACCCATCCATCGGCCTCAAAGCAGCAGGACAAATTCACAAAATAAAACAAGCAGGGAGGCCTGCCCTGGAGTATGTGCGAGAGTTCCGCAAGATGGCAGGTCAAATAGAGGGGTGGCCTGAGCAGTCCCTCATCCATTTCTTCATCGAGGGATTAGATGATCACCTCTCTCAGGCTTGCATCTATCGAGAAGTACCTGATCGGCTGCAGGAGTGGTACCAGACGGCCGTGAAGTTAGATGTTAAGCTCTCTCGCTATAAAAAGCCTCCCCCACAGGAACCCGAACAGCAACCAGAGCTACCTGGACAGCAATCACCCCCACAAAAGCCTTCAACTACTGCAAGGGCTGAAAGACCCAGGCCACCTGCACGCCCTTCCTTCGAGTGTTTCCGGTGTGGACAAGGAGGACACCGAGCGGCCACCTGTCCAGTCCCCTACCCTCAACTGCAGAGCAAGCCAGGACCGGCAATGCAAAAGAAACCTGCTCAGCGGCTAACAAGAGAAAAATCCAATCGATTCACGCAAGAACCAGTTGCCCAGGTTACACCTCACACACAGGAGGATGCCAAGACTCCAGGTGGACCTGCCCCTGCTCTTCCCTTCTTTGATAGCGACGATGAAGGAGAAAATGACCCAATGGTGAATCGACAAATCCCGCCTTTTTCACTGGCCGCCAAACTTATAATCCCTAAGTCTGGGGCACGAATAGACTTAAACGTACTAATTGATTTGGGATGTACCCGCTGCATTATTAGTCTGGCGTTTGCCATGGAAATGGGCATAAGGGCAAAACAGCTTTCCAAACCGATGAGATTTGAGCAAGCCGATGGCTCCCTGATGGGAGGGACTCTTATTACACAATTAACTGAGCCCTTACGCCTAGAAATAGGTGCACACTGGGAGTTTATTCGTTTCCTGGTGGCTCCAAAAATGACCAAGGCAGTGATCCTAGGACTAGCCTGGTTGGACAAATGGAAGCCGTTTATCTGGTGGGAGAAAGGAATGAGAATTGTGAGACTACCTATAGGGCCTGATCCCCCCATTGATTCAACAGATGTTACTGGGCATCTTAGGCCACCCAATGAGCGAGCGCACATGGCCGCCTCACTGACTCCAGGTGAACCAGTCATCCCCAAAGAATACTTGGACTTGGCGGAGGTGTTCAGTGAAAAAGAATGTGATGCCCTACCCCCTCACAGACCCAATGACTGCTCCATCGAACTGGTGCCCGGAGCCAAACTCCCACGTCCGAGGATGTATGCTATGTCCCCCCTCGAAATGGAGGAGATGCAGCGATATGTGAACAAGAACCTAGCGAGGGGGTTTATTGAACGGGCCAAATCTTCCGTGGGAGCCCCTGTGTTGTTCAAAGAGAAAAAAGATGGGTCTCTTCGTCTCTGCGTAGACTACAAGGGACTCAATGCTGTAAGTGTGGAAAATAAATACCCCCTCCCCCTCCTAAAGGATTTATTGACCCACCTGGCTAAGGGGAGTGTCTTCACTAAGTTAGACCTAAGAGAGGCATACTACCGGGTGAGAATAAAAGAGGGAGACGAGTGGAAAACTGCCTTCAACTGTCCAATGGGGAGCTATCAGTTCAAAGTCATGCCATTTGGACTACAGGGGGCCCCAGCTGTATTTATGCAGTTGATCAATGAGGTTCTACATGATCACTTGCACAAAGGGGTTTTGGTGTATCTTGATGATATCCTGATATACAGCACAAACATGGCTGATCATATAAAGCTAGTGAGAGAAGTGTTAAAGAAGCTATTGAATGCCAAGCTTTATGTCAAATTGTCAAAATGTGAATTTCACCAAACCCAATTAGACTATCTTGGCTACCGAATTTCCAATGAGGGTGTTGAGATGGATCCGGCCAAGGTGAAAACTATAATCGAATGGCAGCCCCCAAGGACTCGCAAACAGCTCCAGAGCTTTCTGGGTTTTGCCAACTTTTACCGTCAATTCATCCCTTCTTTTGCCGAGATTGCCCTTCCTCTTACAGAACTATTCAAAACAGGCAAAGGAGGAGGGAAGCCACGACCGGGCCAACCACTAGCATGGACAATGAGCTGTCAAACAGCTTTTGAGAATTTAAAGAGACTATTTGCCACTGAACCGGTTCTAAAGCACCCCTGCCCAGGGGAACCCTTTGTGATTCAAGCCGACGCCAGTGATGTGGCGGTTGGAGCAGTGTTACTTCAAAAGAACAAAAATGGGATCCTGAAACCCTGTGCCTACACCTCTAAGAAATTCACTGAGAGCGAGCGAAGATGGGCAATGTGGGAGAAAGAGGCCTTCGCAATTAGGTGGGCGCTATTGAACTGGCGACACTATCTAGAAGGGAGCAAGGTGCCATTTGAGGTATGGACAGATCACAAGAACCTAGAGGCACTGAAAACTCCTCACAAATTGTCACCAAAGCAGTACTACTTTAACCGCTTCAACTTCACTCTAAAGTACATACCAGGAGGAAAGAACTTTCTAGCTGATGTGCTATCCCGGTTACCCCAGTACAAAAGTGAACGAGAGCAGGTTAACAAGGCAATTATTCCCAATCCACAAACTGTCGCTCAACTTACACCTCGCAGGGTCCCCAATCCGGATGACCCTGGAGTGAAGAAAATAAAACGAGAGCTCCTCACTGACCAATGGTTCAAAGATAATCAAGCGTCCCTAACATGCAGGGATGGCTTGGCTTACAAAGGGGGGAAGTTATATTTGCCAGAAGTGCTCCGTCTTAATGCTCTCAACCACAGCCACGATGTAAAGCAGGCTGGACACTTTGGATATTTGAAAACCCTACACCTCACCCGCCGGCAATTCTGGTGGCCGGGGCTGAAAAAAGATGTGGAAAACTATGTAAAAAGTTGTACTGTATGTGCCACAATGAAAAGAATCCCAGGGAAAACTCCTGGGTTACTGCAACCCATGGCAGACCCTTCTCAACCCTGGGAAGAAATAGCTATGGACTTTATAGTGGACCTACCTGAAAGTAGGGGAAATACTGTCATCTGGACTGTGATAGATCTGTTCTCGAAACAGGCTCATTTCATCGCCTGCAAAGGACTCCCATCTGCCCAACGCCTGGCCAAATTGTTCCTGAAACATATCTACCGGCTGCATGGTGCCCCTAAGCGAATAATCTCAGACAGGGGGGTGCAATTCACAGCAAAGTTTTGGAGAAATTTCCTTTCGCTGATTGGATCATCTCAAGGGTTATCATCTGCTTTTCATCCAGCCACCAATGGGGCTGCTGAAGCCGCTAACAAAATGGTGGAGCAATATCTTAGGTGCTACGTTTCTTACCAACAGATGAACTGGACTGATCTCCTCCCTTTTGCGGAGGTGGCGTACAATAATTCCATGCACAGCAGCACCGGCTACACACATTTCAAAGTAGCCACAGGGAAAGAATTCAACCCAATTCCTGAATATCCTCAGTTGCCCTCCGCTTCACAGACACTTGATCAATGGGTGAGAGGGTGGGAAGAAGTTTGGAAAAACACAAAAACTGCATTAAAAAAGACTTTTAAAACCTATAAAAAGCAGGCTGATAAAAAGAGGGCTCCCCAAAGAACATTCCAAGTTGGGGAAAAGGTCTATCCGTCAACTAAATATCTACGCCTCAAATTGCCCAGCAAGAAATTGGGACCAAAATTCTTGGGGCCTTTCCCCATAGTAAAGGTCATCAACCCAGTCACAATACAACTAAAACTCCCTAAACTGTTAGGGAAAATTCACCCAGTCTTCCATTGTAGTTTGTTGAAGCCTTATCGGGGCTCCACTTTGAGACCTCCTCCAAAGAAGGCACCTGGACCCCTCGTAGTGTCAGGGCAGACCCACTATGAAGTGAAACGTATTCTTGACTCCAGAATCTTTAGAGGGAAATTACAGTACTTAGTACAATGGAAGGGATACCCATTGTCTGAAGCCACCTGGGTGAAATCTAGTGAAGTGAATGCCAACAGATTGATCGAAAGGTTTCATGTGAAACACCCCAGCAAACCGAAAGATAACACTTAACATATGCTTTTGTTTACTTTACAGGATCTGTCCTTCTTGTAAGGGGGGCTGGATGTCAATGCTGCAAATACTGTATATTCTTGCTTTGACAATATGCAAAACTGTCTGGCATTTATTGGGTTAATACTTAGCTTAGACTGGGCGGGGGAAAAAGCCCGGGAAAGAAAGAGGAAGCAAACTTTTGACCTTCTCACTAATTGGATAATGTGACCTGTGACTGCATGAGAAGGGAGGGGTTTAGCAAGGAAAGCTTGATGCCAGCGAAAGGAAGTTCACATTCTGGCATCAACCAGTCCATCATGGCGACCGGCAAAACTGTAGCTCTGCAATAAAGATTTTTGGAAACATGCCTGAAATTTCTTTGAAGTGCTTCATTAGTCGGAACATGTGACAGCCTTATTGTCTCACCTGTATGTCCCATCTTTTGTTTGGTCACTAAATCATTTCTCTCCTGTGTAATTATTTCCCTTCTTAGGACATAATCTGTAATACTCTACATTCTAAAATAATATATATATATATATATATATATATATATATATATATATATCCTGGAAAATTTGCATAAAAATACGACTCCTGGGCATGTCTATGGTACAAATAAAATACGAACACCAGGAGAGTATAAATATAAAAATATACTTTACTAAAAGCTGCCAAGCTTTCGTTTGGAAACTCCAAACATCATCAGGGCTAAGGAGCCAGTAAACAATGATGACTTAAATGGGTTTTGCCGGCATCTGCACCCGGCTCATGGACCGCGTCACCGGTCCCGGCCGGTTAATTAGTGTTCCAGATGTTTCTTTATTACTCTCCTTACGCTTCCTTCTATGGTTCTTCCAGATCATTCCTTCCACTATCTCATTACTGGTATTCATCTCCTCCACCACCCCTTTATCCTTATTTCCTTCCATAGCACTGACCCTCCTCCCCTTTTTGTTTTCATTCTCCACCCTGGGGGCATCTGTTTCTCCTCTATCAGTGTTACAAGCTTCCCTGGGCTCACCGACGCTCCCCCACACACACACTTTTCCCAATCCCTGCTCCACACCCTTTCTTCTCACTCTTCCACTGTCATGAGTAACTTTCATACGGGTGTTACATATTTGGGGGTCTATGCCCTCCTCCTCTGTCCTGGCAATCTTCGTGTCGACAGTTCTCCACCGTTCCATTTGTTTGCTGCGTGATCGGGTGCTTACCCCGTCTCTCAATTCATCCCTCCTCCCTATCGCACGCTCTTCCCCATTGCTGATAGGAGCGGTATTCAGGCGGACACCAGGTCTCCAGATCTCTGCATTCTGATTCCCCGCGTTCTCACTCCCCTCTTCTGTGCTTGTCTTTGGGGGGACTTCAAAGTATTCGCCCCGGGAGGGGGCTGTATTATTAGTGGGGGTATTCCTTGTCTGCAGGGAATCCAGGCAGAATTCTGTGTCTCTCCCTTTCACCGTATGCCTAGGCAATCGAGCCATGCTTTCGTTCTTCTTCTCCCCCCTACCCACAGTGTCAGGCTGCAGGCTCCTCATGCTGGATCTTCCACACTCTCCACAGTTGCTGTTAAGTTCTGGGGGTGGGGGGGGTCTATCATGATGATATTGGGGAAGGGGGAGGTCTTCCATCGGTGGATGATTATGTGTGTTTGACAGTGGTAGCCTCCTCAGACGTTCATTAGAGTGGTATTGGTGTTCCTTGTGGCACCCCACTTCGCTCTATCGTGTCATTTATAGGTACCCCTACATCGGGATTAGCGAAGTGGCTTAGCACTCGTCTGGGCCACCTTGTGGAAGGTAGCCCCACAACGGTCAATTCTGCAGAAGAATTCCTCAACAGAATTAAGACCCTTAGGGTGAAGGATGATGAGAGGATGGTATCATTCGACGTTACCTCCCTCTTCACCTCCATCCCCCAGGACTTAGCTATTTCAGCCCTGGGAGAGCACTTGAGGAATACAGAAGGGAGCCACCACCAGGACTCCCTTCAGACAGATGACCTCCTGCGATTAGTGGAAATATGTCTTACCACCTATTTCACTTTCCAGGGTACCATCTTCGAACAAGTTAAAGGGACACCTATGGGCTCCCCCATTTCTAGCACTATAGCGGTGGATGATTACGTGTGTTTGACAGTGGTAGCCTCCTCAGACGTTCATTAGAGCGGTATTGGTGTTGATCGGGCGAAACGGGGGTGTCCCTGGAGTGTAGAGGGTTGGCCAGTTCCATCTATCTGTTCAGGATGGAGGCCAGGTATCCCGTCACGTTTACAGCTGTGCAAGCATTGTTCAGGCCGCTTATAATAATTGGCATGGTGTTTAAAATCCCATTTCCTCAATGCTTGTTGCGCTGGATGTAAGTCAATGTGACGATTAACCGCATCTTTGTTGGAATACCACGCCTCTTTCAATAGCCGGCCTCCCTTAGTGGCATCCTCAGACATAACGCGAACATTCACAAAGTCAAACTGGTGGCCATGTTGTGCCATATGCATCCACAATTGAGAATGCTGCTCGCCCCTTCTTATAGCTAACTGATGTTCATGCAAGCGAGATCTTAAACGCTTAGCTGTTTCACCCACATAGTTGCCATCGCAGTTCTTGCAATTGATTTTATAGATTACTGCTGATCTATCCATGGCAGGGAGTGGGTCCTTGGGGCGAACGACTTTGGACCGTAATGTCTGATTGGGTCTGTGGGCCACTTCTATTCCATGGGGGGCCAGCAGTCTGGCTGTTGCTTCCGAGACGTTATTAATATATGGCAAAGAAACACGCATTCTTTGTAATGATGGTTCCTCTCTCTTTTGGTTGTTCCGGGACTGGGGTGTAAGACCGTACTGTCTGATAAACCTCAAAGGATACCCATTACGTTGACAAATCCAGAAAAGGTATTGCCTTTCTTTCTTCTTAAACTCCTCAGTGCTGCAGTGGGAGTCCACGCGCTTAAACAATGCTTTAATGCAGCTAGCTTTATGAGATACGGGGTGGTTGCTCCTATAGTGGAGTATTCTGTCCGTGTGGGTGGGTTTACGAAACACCCCTGTAAGTAACGTCCCATCCAACTGACGGTATATTGACACGTCCAGGAAGGCTAGGTGACCTTGTTTTTCTTCCTCCACTGTAAACTGGATGTCGGAGCAGATCGAGTTAAGTACTCTCATAAAGGTAGCTACATGTTGTTTTTTAACAACCGCAAACGTGTCATCCACGTACCAAACCCAAAATTTGGGTTGGTATAAGGCCATAGCCCTGTGTTCTAGCTGTTGGAGTACTATTTCCGCTATAGTGCTAGAAATGGGGGAGCCCATAGGTGTCCCTTTAACTTGTTCGAAGATGATACCCTGGAAAGTGAAATAGGTGGTAAGACATATTTCCACTAATCGCAGGAGGTCATCTGTCTGAAGGGAGTCCTGGTGGTGGCTCCCTTTTGTATTCCTCAAGTGCTCTCCCAGGGCTGAAATAGCTAAGTCCTGGGGGATGGAGGTGAAGAGGGAGGTAATGTCGAACGATACCATCCTCTCATCATCCTCCACCCTAAGGGCCTTAATTCTGTTGAGGAATTCTTCTGCAGAATTGACCGTTGTGGGGCTACCTTCCACAAGGTGGCCCAGACGAGTGCTAAGCCACTTCGCTAATCCCGATGTAGGGGTACCTATAAATGACACGATAGGGCGAAGTGGGGTGCCACAAGGAACACCAATACCGCTCTAATGAACGTCTGAGGAGGCTACCACTGTCAAACACACATAATCATCCACCGATGGAAGACCTCCCCCTTCCCCAATATCATCATGATAGACCCCCACCCCCAGAACTTAACAACAACTGTGGAGAGTGTGGAAGATCCAGCATGAGGAGCCTGCAGCCTGACGCTGTGGGTAGGGGGGAGAAGAAGAACGAAAGCATGGCTCGATTGCCTAGGCATACGGTGAAAGGGAGAGACACGGAATTCTGCCTGGATTCCCTGCAGACAAGGAATACCCCCACCAACAATACAGCCCCCTCCCGGGACGAACACTTTGAAGTCCCCCCAAAGACGAGCACAGAAGAGGGGAGTGAGAACGCGGGGAATCAGAATGCAGAGATCTGGAGACCTGGTGTCCGCCTGAATACCGTTCCTATCAGCAATGGGGAAGAGCGTGCGATAGGGAGGAGGGATGAATTGAGAGACGGGGTAAGCACCCGATCACGCAGCAAACAAATGGAATGGTGGAGAACTGTCGACACGAAGATTGCCAGGACGGAGGAGGAGGGCATAGACCCCCAAATATGTAACACCCGTATGAAAGTTACTCATGACAGTGGAAGAGTGAGAAGAAAGGGTGTGGAGCAGGGATTGGGAAAAGTGTGTGGGGGGGAGCGTCTGTGAGCCCAGGGAAGCTTGTAACACTGATAGAGGAGAAACAGATGCCCCCAGGGTGGAGAATGAAAACAAAAAGGGGAGGAGGGTCAGTGCTATGGAAGGAAATAAGGATAAAGGGGTGGTGGAGGAGATGAATACCAGTAATGAGATAGTGGAAGGAATGATCCGGAAGAACCATAGAAGGAAGCGTAAGGAGAGTAATAAAGAAACATCTGGAACACTAATTAACCGGCCGGGACCGGTGACGCGGTCCATGAGCCGGGTGCAGATGCCGGCAAAACCCATTTAAGTCATCATTGTTTACTGGCTCCTTAGCCCTGATGATGTTTGGAGTTTCCAAACGAAAGCTTGGCAGCTTTTAGTAAAGTATATTTTTATATTTATACTCTCCTGGTGTTCGTATTTTATTTGTACCATATATATATATATATATATATATATATATATATATATATATATATATATATATATATATGTTTTCTGAGGTTTCATATATATATATGAAACTTTGAGCTTCTCTCCAAGTTTTTTTACAATATTTTTATGTTCTTTCTCTTCCCTTTCTTTTTTTCTGAAGGCCTACGTGGTGCAATAGCATTTGCGCTAGCTATTCGGGACACAGAATCTCAACCTAAGCAAATGATGTTCACAACCACTTTACTAATTGTCTTCTTCACAGTCTGGGTGTTAGGAGGTGGCACTACATCAATGCTTACATGGCTCCAAATCAGGTAAGTATAACTAGTTTATAATTTCTTCTAATAAAAATTATTTGTTCATCCAATTATTTTTACCCCTTTTCCTTTAGCAATACTCCCTTTTTGTTGAGAGAGGGGTTGTCATATATGAAGGATAGATAGCCATGAATAATTAATAGGGATCTCAATGTTGGTGGGTGAAGTTCTGAAATATTTTTAAGCATCTTTCCTGTTCTTACTTCTTATTTAACTAATTTTTCTGGATTGTGTATCTGGAGATGTGTTTCATTTAAATCAGCCTACTTCAGTTTGGCACCCCAAAACTAGTATAGTCTCAAAATTTTAAGCTATTTTCATTCATTCTGGTAGTAATTGAGGTTCATTTGAAAAGTGAAAATTTGAGAAAGAGTTCTGTAAACTAATATATTTATAATCCTAATTTTAATCAGTATTGGTGCCTCCTGCCAACTATTTCAGAGTTGGATGACAAATACTGTTTTTATTGCGTATACTTTTTACATTGCTCATTTAATTTTCTTCTTGCTTCACCCATACAACTGGAAACTTTTGGTGACAAATTGCTATTATTAATTGGTTAATTTATTAAGTGTAGATTGAATACGTGTTATTGCACCAGGTTTTAATGGAAATTGTCTTTTTGAAGACAGTAGGGGTTTTTTTAGTAATACATATGACATTGTACAATTTATATTTGTTGTAAATTGTAATTTAGATGCATCATTCAGAATGACTTTTCTGATCATAAATTATTTCCTTTTATTGTTTAGTCAAAACAAATCTAGATTTTTAAAATGAAAGATTATCTAATTGAGTTACAGTAATATGTGTTTGTGTGTGTGTGTGTGTGTGTGTGTGTGTCCTTTAAACAAAGATAATTAATAGTGCTACTTACCAACATTGCAGTAGTATGATGCATAGTAAATTTTGGGAGTAGAAAAGCCTGACAGACTAGAGCTATTAAACATTAGATGCAAAAATCCAGATGTGGACTACATAGCAACAAAGAGTAATTTCCAGTGCTTCCATTGGTCATCATTTAGATTCCAAGATTTACTGTGATAACATTCAGAATACACTGTGTACATTTGGAGAATCTGTTCCATAGGTTTAGTATATTACTAAATATTATACTGAGTAGATCAGAGAATTTTTAAAACATGCTTTCTATGGGACTTCGATTCCATCCTACCTGCTTTTATGCCACTGAGGACTTTCATTTAAATCCATCTTGAAAATCTCAGCTTTAAATAGCCCTCTGCTAAATGAGTCTTAAATCAATCTGACAGTGGCAACACAGGTAATCCTGCAAGTGTTTAAATCTGGTTCAGACATAAGTGTCTAAAGCCCAGTGGCCATGTGTATCTAGCTGTCACAGACTGGCTCTACCTGGGCACCTGTCTAAAAGGGAAATAATACTTCCATTCAGAATAAGCTAGACTAAAGAAGGGAAATATATACCATTAACTAGCTTCTGCCTATCATGGTCAAAGAAGAGAACTTTTGTTCAGGTTTAGAGGATCGCATATTCTTTATCTGTAATTGGACCTAGATCACTGGAAAAAATAATAATAGCTATCTAAAACAGGACAAAAATTTCTAGTGTTGTTGTTGCCTCTCTTCCTTCATGGTATTTTTGCAACTGAGATTATAATATCTCTTTTCTGCCATACTAGTATTTCTATATTTCAACATAATTATCAATACTCAATCAACCTGTTAGAAAGTAATACAACATTCAGAACAGTGACAAATATTGCCCATTCATCAGAGTGTTCCAATATTAGACCACTGCAGTATTTCTAAAGGCCTTACTGACCATAAGGATATAGTAAAAAGTTGTTTTTTTTCCATTATCCCTTTGACAAACCTCCCTTTCAAAGAGTTCCTGATGTTAAGAGTTTTCAAGAATGGAGAAGTAGGCTTTAGTGACCAAGCAATAAGGAATTAGGAGTTAACATGAATTTTTGCCTTTAATAATAAACTTTAGAATGATTCCTGAGAAGCAGTTCCTGAAGCCATAGTGATATTCTATTAACTTTAGAAAAGTAGCATTGGCCACTATCATTAATGGCTTGTTGTGAGGGGTGGATGGTGGGACTATGGCCATCCTTGTTCTTCTGCAAGTCAATATACCATCAAACATAGTATCCGTTTTAATTGCCTGCAAGGGTTGAAAACATTGTGGTGATTCTGCTGCAATCTGACTTGATTGATCCAAATTGTGATTAAATGGAGAAACCAGGCCCACAGTCACTCAATTATTGCATGTACCATGGCTGAGTTCCTTCTTTAATCTTACTTAGTATTTGCATTAATTGAATAGATAATGTCATATGTCAGTATAGGGTTAGGTATTATCAATATGTAGATGATATTAGCTATCTATTCCTACCCAAACTGAACAGAACACGATAGAAATTGAGTGGGCTTTGTATTGCCCATTGAAACCTACAGTGTATTGCAACTTAAAAGCAGTTGTTGGTAATACAGCAGGATTGTTCATAGGGACACACACACACACACACATACACACACATACACACACACACAAATACACACATTCCATGCAGAGTTCTAAAACTGAAGCCCAAAGGAAGGGATCTCATAATCCAAGGGAAGAGGTAGAAAATGTTTGAGGTTTCAAGATGGACCATGCTTATAAGATGAGATGTGATGAGATGAGATGAGATGAGACAAGACGAGATAAGATGGACCATGCTTATAAGATAAGATGAGATGAGACAAAACGAGACAAGACGAGACGAGATAAGATAAGCTTTATTATTATTATTTTACTGTGGGCACAACGGCACACATCAAAAATGAAATTTAGTTGCCCGCTCTCAAAGTGAAACACATACATGACACACACCTAAACATACTATGTACAACATATGTATAGACCCACACCCCTACATAGCACATAAATATTAAATACTGTCCATCTTGAATATATAATGGAAGGAGGAAGCTTGAAAGTTCACAAGGTTAATGCTGTATTATGGAATTATGGAAATAATTCCTAAGTAACATAATGTACCTGAATACAAAGTTGTACTTAGTATATACCTTGTTAGTGAATTCTCTATCAAAAAAGATATCTAAGTAGAAAAATCGTAGAAAGAAAGAAAGAAAGAAAGAAAGAAAGAAAGAAAGAAGAAAACGAGTATAAAAAACATTGTTTTCTTAACCACCAAAAGAAGAGATGGAATTAGAATTTCCTATATAACTTTATTTTTTTTATCTACAAATCAATGTCATCTCTTAGTGATCATATTGTTAAAACATATCTGTGAACTTCAGTTAAATTCAGCTATTTTATAGTATATTTAAGGAGTCACTTAAGAAGTTTTAATAGTGTCACCAAGGAAGAATGTGCTTGCATTATTGCTTTGTAATTCAACTATTTCTTACCGCTGATTCTAAATATAGCTAAAGCTTTGTTTGTTTACAATCATGTCAAACACTAGCTGAAAATAACTGCATTGGAAGTACAATAAAGAAGCTTAGATAAATGACAAAATCTCTTTTGGTGTAAAGAATAAAGAAAAAATGTCAGGACCCATATACTGTGTATGAGAATTGTGTTGCTCGGATATTTTGATTGCTTTTTCTTATCTTCAATGTCAGCCAAGTTCATTGTAATTTGGAAATACAACTCAAGCGTCCATCATTCTTATCAGATTTACCATGGTTTCATTGGATTCAGCCTATGAGCTATTTCATTCATAGATAGATAATTAGATAAAGATTTAGCAGCAACAAAATTTCACAGCATCAAGCAACAGGCTTGCAAACAGAAGAACAGCATATGAGTCTTCTGCAAATATTTTCAATAAAGACATATAAATATATTTCATAGTGGATTTTCTTAGCAGATGCTGATCTTTTACTATATTGTCACAAAGAATCTGGAAATTGTCTTGCAAGCTACAACTGTAGCTTTTTCATAATGAACTTTTAAAATCATACATAATGAAGTGCTTTATTCATGTTATTTCACCTACCCCCAGTGCCTTATGTGGGAAAGACCTTGGGAGACATGGAGAGATGCTGCCTAGGATAAAAGAGGGTGTAGCCCCTAGCTGGATAGTGGATAGAGCAAGAGGCTAAGAAAGGACCTTCCCTAGTTTCTCAGGTGGTAGAAGATGGCAGGAGAGCTGTACTTTCAGACTTGCAAGATTCTATTAATGTAGCTTTACAATAAGTAGGATTAGCTTATTTAGTGTTTCCTCTCTGGTCTGCCCAGAAAGGCTAACACCACCCCAGAAAAATCTAATAAAGATCCATACAAGAAATTCTTCTCATCCAAATTCTAAATATATAAATGTTAGATAAAATTTCCTTGTTTATATGATCAACAGTAGGATGTATCTAAATTAAAACATCCTTTTTGTTATCATGGTAATAGGGACCAACATATATTTGTCATAATTTTGTATCACACACACTGTGTTTGTGTGTGTGTGTGTGTGTGTGTGTGTGTGTGTGTTCTTATGCTGAATCTATAGCTAATCAATATTTTAGGTTACTTAGCAAGATATATTTAATTTTCTTTTGATTGATGCTTCTCCATGAATAAAGTGCTAAGTCACATCAACATCTAGGTTTTTTTTAACCATTATTAGTCTAGGTCAGTGTTTGTTAACCTTGATTACAATGTGTGGACATCAACTCTCAGAATTCACCTGCCAGAAAATGGTGGTGGAATTATGGAACTGAACTCCCCATATCTTTAAAGTTGTCAAGTTTGAGAAACACTGGTATGGCTGTCTTTTCAGTTGCTTCATTTCACTAAGCATTTTGGGAGACCAAGAAGCTGGTTAGAATCTTTCATTGGACAGAGACCTCATAAAAGCATTCTCATCCACTTACCATCTTCACATTCCAGTGATTAAACTGCCAGCACATTGTACAATGTATTTTCTGTGCCATTATTTCAGAATATTTCCCATCTTCCCCAGAAATACTTTCTCCTTTTATTCTTACCCAGACACCTTCAACAAGATTTCCATTCTCCAATTTATGAATTTCTGGGCAGGTATAAACTGTATTTTATGTCTTCTATTTCCATACTTGGTGTATGTATATAGAAACATTTGTGATTATAAGTGATGCTTCCTAGTAGCTTCACAGCTGCAATTTGTTCCTTGACTAATACTACTACCATAGAAACACCATGAATTTGACAATAGGGAAAGATGTGACCTGTGATACTACATTGTGTAGTAATGTTAAGTGGCACTTTTTAAGTCCTTTATTTTCCCTTATTATGGTTCTTATATGGTAACAAAGCATTTTCTATATATTATGAGGCTATCTCCTCATAGTCATTCCAGCTATTGTAGTCAAGAAAATTCTTTAGAGGATGTTTTCAGATATAATATTATCCTCTAACAAAGTCTTCATATGAAGGGAATATATACATTTTCTAAATCAAAGTTATATAATAGGCTTCTTTTTTGGTCCATAGAGTCTTTTCGAACACTGCTAGTTGAAATGGGTTGATTTGACATCACAGAATTCAGTATAATTGAATCACTTTGTGTCCTAAATCAGAAGATATTGAAAAAGAACAGCAGTGCTTTTAGGAACATAATTATGGATACATTTATTGGTACACATGAGTGTTTTCTTTGATGGGTCAGATATAGTTCATGATTCATAAAGTTATAAAAAACTATGAATTGAAAAAAGCTACTGAGAATACGTTCACCGACTTCAAAGGTATCACTAATATCTTGCATATTACAGTTCCATTTTTAAGTATTCATTTTGGAGTCAATGTAGCAACTGCTTCCACTGAATTAATGTGAGTATTAGCTAGCATTGCCTATTATATGCAACATAACATTTCTCATACATTTATTTTATTTATAAAATTTATGCATCTCCCATCTCACTATCCAAGTGATTCTGAGAGATTTTCAAATGATAAGTAACACTAAAATGCACCAGGTAATATCTGAACTTAAAGCAGATAAAAGGTAGGAATACATTTCATACTTTCAATGCATATATGAATTATTCCCAAATGCAATAATAACTCAGGTTAACTATACAGTTACTTTGCCAACAAGAATTCAGTACTGGGTATGCAGATAGGCTATACAGCAAAATAGAGTAGCTATATGATGCATTTTCACAGAGGAGTTTATGCTGTGAATTGGCACGTTTTAATGTGTGAATATTCAAACACATATATATACCCACACCTTCTGAGGTTCCTAGCATAAGAATGATTTTTATCCTGATATACACGGTGTGCCATTAAAAAACACATGTTGGCAGCATTTGGTTAATATTATTCCTTTAACAGGTTTGTGGTATTTAATTTGATAAGAGATTTACCAGGCAATTCTAAATAGAGACACAGTGAGAAGCAATAAGGCAGATATCTCAGCAATTTTCTAGTATCTGAGAAATATTCATTCAATTTCTACTGCCACCTTATTAAAGAAGCCATAAAGGCAACATTCATAAATACATTACTAAGTCATAATGTGGTTTGCTTATTTGCAGTTTAGCATGATTTATGACCCTAGCCAATTTGGTTTTCCAGCCTTGGTTTCTAGCTTAATGAGTTGCATGAACTAAGCAAATTTGAACTAGTTAGCAAACACTTGTTAAACAAACTATATCTTACCATATTGTGTGATCACAGTAGCTCCTTCCTTAGTTTTAACATTATGTATATGTTGATACAACTGTAATAAAATAGAAAGTGTGAATCTCACTAATAAAGGACAATATTTGTAGATGATAACGCTACCTAGTTTGGGTAATGAAATGTCGGCAAGAAAACAACCAAGTTCAGAGAACATCAAGGACCCTTCATCTCATTAACAATTCAGATTCAGAGTCTCTACACTTCTTGGATCACTGAGTAATCAACTATATAGCATGCGTCCTCTTCAGAATTTATATCATATGTGAAGCAATTCCCAGAAGGTTTCTTCCCTTGTCTATGTGGTTGCATGCAACTGGGCATGCCAATAAAAAAAGTGGGAAAAAAGATAAACAAGATGCTACACAAGCATTCCAGATTCTGGTTTTTCCAGACAGATCTGAATATGTGCTCTAGAAAAGAATTACATATTTGATATCAACAACATTAAATTAGGAGCATGGAAAACCATACTTCACAATCTATAAACATCATAAGGCATCAGTTCCCCCATGCTAATGAACAGATGACCAGCATAAAATATAGTGCAGATTCAGGCAGCTCTACATTACACTGAAAATATATATTAAAAAACTGTGTGAAATAGATTCTTTACTACACACTTTTCCCATTCTCCTTATTAACTGAATAATAATATTGGTTTCATTAATAGTGATCGATACAAAAATGTCTGTCTATTCAGAAAGACCATGTTTGCACAACCCACTTAGCATATAGTCTTGCAGTTTCACTAGGTAGATAATAGATAGCTTTGTAACTTTGTAGCTTTGTAACATATTTAAATGTTAATATTGTACTTTAAATTCATCATATCCCTCTTAATAGAGATTACTTGATGTAAGAAGTAACTGAACTGCTTAGAGTAATTCAAGCTTTGAAACCCATCAGTGTTTTATATTCATTCTGTACTAAGATTGCAGGGATTCAAAGAAGCTTTTTTGCTAAATTGAAAAGCAGTGGAAGAATCTAATGACATCATATCTACTCATGTTATTATTCCTTTAATGGAGTAATTCCAGAACAGTTACATACTCAATACTTCAGAAAGAAAAGGTTTGCCTGAAGATAGTTTTGATGGGGGGTTTTTTGGATTTTTTTAAAAGGTGGAAGGGGGACATAGCATCAATTGACAGTAAAACATTAACTCAGAATTAAAATTGGTGATATTTTTTATAAAATGAAATCACCAATTAAAGGCCTGTTTTAAAAAGACATAGCCTGGGAGGCTTTTTAAAATAGATAAAGAGGTGTGTGTCTTCGGCTCAGCAAGAAACTCATTCCCAAAAAACTGAGGAGTAACAGAGAAGGTTCAAGCAAGTCACCTCAAGAAAACTCCATCCAACTATATATGCATTTCCTCAGATGATCACAATAGATTGATGGAAAATTATACAGAAAGAGTTGCCATCTTCCGTTATATACTAAAACAGGTTAGATATATATTTAAAGTAATTGTTAGCACATTCTCTGAAGTCCTCAAATTAATGTTCTTTTCATCTAGAAAAAAATGAAATATATTTCTTTTCTCCTGGACAGAATGATGATAGATTGAAAAAATAGAAATTTTCAGCACAGTGTTATGATAGTGGTTGTCAGAGTCTCAGAGAAACTCCTCAGACAAACTCCTATGGATTACTAAAGGATTCAACAAAAAGAAAAATAATGGGCTATCAATGGTAATTCTGTATTGATACCAAAAGTCATCACTGAAGTACATCTAAAAAGAACAATATGATCTTCTAATTGGTCAAGTTCTTTCTTAATGTATCAGTATCTGAAACTGTTTAGAAATATTTTTTTATTATTGCATACAAAACTGTGATCTAGTCTATTCTCTTCCTTTAAAAGGAAAACAAAGCATCAAGCAATATCATTTAAAATGGGCTAAATTGATCAATGGGACATTAGTTTCAAAATTCCTGTTAGTGCACCCAGTTGTTTATCTTGTTGGCACATGCTCATTGTTCATTTGTCATTGTGAAGAAATGTCATTTTAAGAAAGAAAAATGCAATTAAATGAGAAGAGATTTTCTTGTAACTTAGTTCCACTCTCTGTTTCATAATGCCACTCAGCTAATATCATTCTTCCATAGAGATGAAAAAATAATTTCCTCAGAGTGACACATACATTGATTTGCTATTGAAAAAAGGAAATACTATTCTGGCTATGTATGGTCATAATTTTCACTGAGTATCAGAGCAATGTCATTTTGACTACAATGTTTATTTAAAAACTGTTAACTGAGATTCTTATGTTATGAGCTTTTGCAGCATAAGTCATAGTAATACACTGATTAATTTTTCATTAAAATAAAATCCTGTCAAAGTAGCTCAAACATCGTTCATACAAGTGAATGATTCACAAGTTCATAAGCAAAGAAATTTGGATAGGAATTGAGATTAATAGGAACTACACATCAGCTTCTGTTTATTTGCACTTAGATAAATTTGCATATGAACTCATTGGTTTTCTGCTGTTTTCATCTTGCAGGTTATTCACCCATTTTCTTTCATCAAAACATATTTCTGACACTTCTCTAAACAAGTTAAAAAAACATGTTCCATTAAACTTTCTTTAATTTAGCATTTTATCTAGCAAGATAAAATTAAGTTTAGTTTAAAAAAAAATTCTATCTCCCCCCACTCACCCTTCTGATGATTCAAAGAGTCTGTAATTAAATGCAATGTGCCTAATAATTAACACATTTGTTCTCTGTAAACTTTTAATCAAGATTGGACATTTGAATAGCTTGCCCTTGTTTTCAGGACAACCATGCCATTCCCCCCCTCCATATAATGGTCTGAATAGAGATACAGTAAAAGTAACAAGGGGATGGATGACTTGCCTATATTGTGTTTTATGTACTTCTTAAGTTTAGCTATGCATTTTGCTCTGTAGTGATTGTTCAAAGACAATTTCATTAATTAATTTTGGAATTAGTGCTTGCTCACTATACCCTTGCCACAGATTTCCATGTTCTCCATTAATGGCAGGCTGCTTTTTCCTTCAGTAAGCTACCTGCATGAATGAACATATTAAACATATTAAAACTTTACAATGTTTCTTCAACTTTCAATCTCTGATGCTGCTGTCCATTTTACCAGTTTCATTTTAGTTACACATTAGGCTATATTGATCTATGATCACTTTATGCTAAATTTGATAATCTTATATAAAAGAGAAGAAACAGTCAGAGTGATAGATGCAAAAGACCATAGTTAATGTATACAATATAGTAGGTAGTTCAGTAGAACTATAGTAACTGAGCCAGGAAACAGTAAATGGATTATTTAAAACAATTGTTTATGAATGAGTCTTAAGAGAATAGTATTTGGGCTAACCTGCTGGCTGTTTTTTTTTTAATTTTTATATATGATTAAATGTTGGGTCATTTGGTTATCAAATGGAGATACCTTCACCTGGAATATTTGTTTATATAATATAGTATTCTTGTTAAATAGGGATGAGAAAGCTTAAAACTATTTGTAGATCTGTTCTGTAAAGGAGAGGAGAATTTATCAGAGTTTTTTTAAAAAAAAATTCAGCATCCAGCCAGGGTGGATTCTTTATGCTTAATGTTAAATTGATTTGATATTTGGGGCATTTTGTTCCTTTTCTATACATATTTTTTTCTTTGTCTTTTGTTGTTGTTAATGTTGAATATATGTTTTTCTGTTTTGCATTTTATTCTTGTTGATAAAGCAAAATAAATGTATATTAAGAATGAGTCATAAGGGTTTCTTTCTATTGTTTACTGACATCAAATACTGATGCTGGAAAGACAGAGGACTCAGTTAACAGAGAAAAGGATCTTTTTAAAGAAAGACTCAATGAAATTATAATTCAAGTTTCCCATGATCCAGTAGAGGTTGATCAAAAATTGGCTGAGATAAAAGAACATGAACCAGACTTCTGAAGTAGTATGTAATTGAATAGCAAACTGATAACCTGTTTCTGCAGTAATTTTCAAGCTTCAGACTAGATATTTTTTAAAATCCTACCATGGATCCTTAATGGCACCAATGTGAGAATTTCAGTGCATTGGTTCCTGGATGAGTCACCGTATGCTTGTTAGACAGGACAAGCATAAGGCTGACAATGAGTTATTCAGGAGAAACACAACTTTGCTGCACCCAAAGGTGCTTTTTTCACAAGGCAACTGACTTTTTTGTTTTTCTTTGAAGATGTTTCACTTCTCATCCAAGAAGCTTCTTCAGCTCTGACTGGAAGGTGGGGAATGGCATGATTCATAACAACCACTTCATAAATGCCTGACACAACAGAGAACAAACCCATCAGGACATGATTCAGCAGTTCATCTGTATTTAAAAGACAAAAGCCACACTTTTGAAGACAGCAAAGTCCACATATTCAGATGACCCTGGCAACACAGATAAGCCTCTAGAGAGTATTAATGATTCGCTAAAAGAATGCAAGTGACCTGCTGTCTGTAAGGAGTAAAATCCTGCCATTTCCACCATCCAGTCAGCGCTCTCATTCTTGGATGAGAAGTGAAACATCTTCAAAGAAAAACAAGGAAGTCCAGTTGCTTTGTGAAAAAAAAAGCATCTTTGGGACAACCATGGCCGGGATGACTGAGAATCTCCATAGATTTTCTTTGCCGCAGCTTCTTAACTGAAAATTGGAACACAAAATTGCTAAATCTGAATCAATCCCCAAAGTCAAATAGAATGAATGCCCTAGTCCTCTCATCCCTTTTTTGACTACCACTTTAAACTATTCTGCTCAGTACATGCCTGATAGATTAACTTCTTATATAAAGACTAAAAGGCAGGCTGAATTGCTATAGTTGTTCATTTCCTAGCGAATCAGTGGGCAATGAAAAATCTATTTGTTATGCTAAAATGAGCATTTGGTTGATAGGTATTATGCTGTGTGATTGATGTAATAAGTCATTCCATCAAAATTAATTTTCTAGGCATTTTAGAAAAGTCATAATTATTTATGGACTGTGATCTTGGATGGTTCAATAACTGGTATATTTACTTCATGCTCAAACTTGTTCACATGCATAATAAAATCATCAATATATAGCCACAGCATTTATATTTAGGATTTTCATGAAATACCGTAATATGTATGGCACATTAATGCACTAGCAAACATACTTACAATTTCCCTAATCACAAAACAATATCTCTTTCATAAATAATAACATAAATAATAAAACATAAATAATAAAAAGCATCCACATTCAGTTAACAAGCTTTAGACTGACAAATCCAAATAAATAAAAAGAAAATTAGCTGAATATTTATTTATTTTATTTATACAGTGGAACCTTGGTACTCATTGTTAATGGCTTCCAGGAGGCATGATGAGTACCAAATAAAAATTTTCCCATAAGGAATAATTTTGTGAATCACAGGGCAGCTGACACTTAAACTTCTAGCTTATGTGTCAAGTACAAAACAATTAGTATCAGGACAAAATGTTTGTGTCAAAGTGCATTGAGTACCAAATTCAATGAATTTCAAAGCAGATGAGTACCAAGGTACCAAGTATATCAAACTTCTTAACTCCTCCTATCTCCCTCACAGAGGAGCTCTGGGCAGAATATACATTACAGGTAGTCCTACAATTTATGACCATTCATTCAACAACTGTTCACAGTTACAACGGCACTGAAAAAGGAACTTACAACTGGTCCTCACATTTATGACTGTTGCAGTGTCCTCAGAGTTATATGATCAAAGTTTTGGAGCTTGGCAATTGACTTGTATTTTACAACAACAAGTTGTAGCCATTTGCAACCTTCTCAGGGGATTTCTGACAAGCAAAGTCACTTGAGGATGCCAGATTTGATTAATAGCGGACTGATTTGCTTAATGACCATGGCAAAAAAGATTGTAAAATTGAGCTTGTCTTATTTAATCACATCACTCAGTAATGGAAGTTCTGGTACCAACTGTGTTCATACATTGAGAACTATCTGTATTATAAATTTTTCACCATATAGACCAGTTAAAGTCAACATTTATCAGATCAGCAGAACTACTATTGTAGTCACATAAATACCTTTTTGTACTCTTCCCAGCTTGATTGGAGACAGGCATAGCATTTTCTGCTCCTCAGTCTTCTCTTAGTCCTTTTTCAGCTACACCATTTTGCTAACTCTATTACTTTGCCCTCTCTAAAGAAGCTATGGGTCAAAGGAACTAGATCCTGTGGAGATGCCCATTTCCTATGTGCTTCCAGATTTTTTTTTTTTTTTTTTTGCAGTCTATGTTTACATAATTATAGTGTTCTCCAGGTGTACATAATGGGATAATTAACATGTTTAAATAAAGCATTTCTAACAAGCTTCTCAAGCAATTTCACTAACACCTTTTAAATGCTGTGAATGTGTTACATGTGTATGAAAATCCTTTGGGATTCCTGGGTTTCTTGTATTTATAATAATTTGTGATGCCTTGTAATTTATCCCCATGTTAAGCCTTTGCCTTAGACAAGGTAATGAGCATTGATAAGTCCAGTGTCCATTTACTAGGGAGTAAGATTTATTGAATTCAATGGGAAGGTATCAGATTGTATAGTAATGCACTTTATAAATGATTGGATTATTAAATAAACATACTATATATGTATGGATGGAGAAACTCCTGTTAAAAAAAACAAAAATTGTGCAGTGCTGAGCACAATAAATAACAATAAATTGAATACTTTAAAAGTTATGTTATTGAGCCTATAAAACTATTCTATAATTGACTGAATATAAAAAGGTTAATTAAGACAGCTTCTTAATAGCATACCTTTTAAAACAGTCCTCTTGGTGCAGGATGGATGAGAATATATAGTAATAGCTAATTATAATACAACATGGCATTTTTATTGTTAATTTTCAAAGAAATAACAGTCCAACAATAATTTGTTAGTCAGTACATTTGTAAGATTTAAATGGGAAGTTACCTCTTGTCTCAGCAAGGAAGTAATTGGTTTCAGTGAATTTAAACACAGAATATTAGTAGTAACATGGTCTTTTTCTTTATTCAAAGAAACAATTGAACTATAGTATTGGTAGAAATGTAATCTTAAAGGAACACCTGAAGTTCTCTGGTTGGTTGGCTTGTTTATTTTTTTAAACAAAGTGCAAGAAGATTCTGAATTTTTTATTTTTCATCTCTCATTGTTTGCTTTATACATCTGTATGATCCATTTGGCACTGGGATCAAAACAGTAGTATGGAATAGCATGGTTTTATCACATTAATGAGAAGTTTAATCCATACAAGAGAGGAAATTAAATCTTAATTGTAACTTAGCTGGCGCAGTTTTATTGTCACTGTGGAATATCCAAGTATCAGCATGAGTTACTTTGAAGGCTAATGTCATAAGAGATAAGCCTGACTGCTGGTTTGAGATAGCTCTCAGAGATGCCCTCAGGTAACTTGACCCCATCCCCAATCTTACATTTTAATCAGTGCAAACAACAGCTATATCTTGATCAGCAAGGATAGGAGCACTATATTAATTTATCACCGTGTTCCCAATGCAGGTTCTCTCTAGCATGTATGGCAGAATGTATATTGTTCTATTTCACATATATATTTGAATTGCAAATTATGGTATCCTTAGGAATCATGGTTAATGTTCGAAGTTGCTGAAAACTGCACTTCCCATGTTGGGCAGTCTGGGCTAGAAGCCTGATTTTAATTCCTCCCATATTCCTCATAGCAGGAGTAGGCATCAATCCGAGTGCAGCATATCCAGTAATTCAGCTGCCTAATACTTGAGTTCAAATTGGTGAGCTGGAAATCAAGATTAACACCAAATTCTCATGTTCTCATCCCCTGAAATGATTGACTCCCCCAATCCCTTCCCATACTTTGTCTCACCTATCATTACCAATTTCCTCCCCTCCATCTCTACTCCATTAGCTACCTAATCCATTTCCAGTGTTGCCTTCATCCAGTCAGGTCATAGTGGCATGTAAGGTCTTATTCACAATCAGTGGCATACAAGAGTGGGGTGGTGGAAATGGTCTTTCCCAGGTGCAAGCAACAAGGAGATGCATTTATCTAGTTACTTGAGCGTGTGGATTGTATTGCTGCTACTAGTACACCAATTGGCAGTTGACAATACTGTGCAGTAAAAGTGAAGGAAGAGAATATTCAAAAAGCTTCTTTCAACATGTAAAAAAGAAGAAAAAAGTCAAGGAAATGATTGGCCCATTAGTGGGAGAAAGTGCCAAGAAGGTGACAAGCAACAGGGAGAAAGCAGAACTATTTAACTTGTTTTTTGCATCTGTCTTTACACAAAGGGAAAAAAACAACCCAACTTATTAGAAACAGTACTGTAAAAAACAGATTAGAAACACAAGTTAAGATAGGCAAGAAAATGGTAAGTGAGCACCTGCCTAGCCTAGACGAGTTCAAATCACCAGGACCAGATGGATTACATCCAAAGGTTCTCAAGGAACTGGCAGATGTGATCTCAGAATCATTGAACTGGGGAACTACCGGAGGACTGGAAAAGAGCTGATGTAGTTCCCATCTTCAAAAAAGAAAAAAAAATGGATCCAGGAAATTACAGACATATCAGCCTGGAAAAGATAATCAAACAATGAATCAGTGAACACCTAGAGGCAAACAAAGTAATTACCAAAAGCCAAAATGGGTTTGTCAAAAACAGATCATGCCAGACAAATCATATTGCATTCTTTGACCAAGTGACAAAATTAGTGGACCAGAGGAATGCTGTGGATATAATTTATTTGGATTTCAGTAAGGCATTTGATAAAGTAGATCACAACCTACTACTTGATAAGATAGAAAAATGTGGGTTAGACAGCATCACCACCAGATGGATTCGTAGCTGGCTGATTGACCGTACTCAGCATGTATTCCTCAATGGAACTGCATCTACGTGGAAGGAAGTGAGTAGTGGGATGCCCCAGTGCTCTTCAACATCTTCATCAATGATCTAGATGAGGGGATAGATGGGGAACTCATCAAATTTGCACACAATACCAAGCTGGCAAGAATAGCCAACCCTCCAGAAGACAGGCTTAAGATACAGAAGAATTCTGACTGACTTGAGTGCTATCTAACAAAATGAAATTCAATGGTGAAAAAAGTAAGGTTCTACATTTAGGCAAGAAAAAACAAATGCACAGGTATAGTTTAGGCCGGGGGATACCTTGCTCAATAAATAACTGTGAGAGGAATCTCAGAGTCCTAGTGGACAATCACTTAAAGATGAACCAGCATTGTGCTGCAGCTGCCAAAAAAGCCAACACAGTGCTAGGCTGAATTAATAGAGCGATAGAATCACAATCACATGAAGTGTTAATACCACTTTACAATGCTTTGTTAAGGTCACACTTGGAATACTGCATCCAGTTTTGGTAACCACAATGTAAAAAAAATGTTGAGACTCTAGAAAGAGTACAAAGAAGAGCAACAAAGATGATTAGGAGACGGGAGGCTAAAACATATAAAGAACGGAATTGGGTATGTCTAGTTTAATGAAGAGAAGGATGAGGGGGACATAATAGCAGTGTTCCAATATCTCAGGGGTTGCCACAAAGAAGAGGGAGTCAAGCTATTCTCCAAAGCACCAGAAGGCAAGACAAGGAGCAATGGATGGAAACTAACCAAAGAGAGAAGCAACATAGAACTAAGGAGGAAATTCCTGACAGTTAGAACAATTAAGCGGTGAATGCTCCAACACTGGAAATCTTTAAGAAGAAATTGGACAGCCATTTGTCTGAAATGGTATAGGGTTTCCTGCCTGAGCAGGGGATTGGACTAGATGACCTCCAAGGTCCCTTCCAACTTTATTATTATTATTAAGTATCTGTCCCAGGTATCAAAAATGCTAGTTATGTTGCGGTTCACAATTAAATTATATATGGGGCTAGATTTATTGCATAGAGATCTGGTTGTCTGTGAGACTAAGCATAAATTTATTCACTAGCCATCCATGGCAGAGGATCTGTGATCGCTTTCCAGTACTGGATACTGTTATTGGATCTGTTTCTAGTACAGACTGGCATGACAAATAACCTATCAAGCCAGAGGAAACTCATCTGCCTCCTAAGTCATTGTTAGTTTCTCTGTTTGTTAGCCTGTTTCTAGAGGCCACACATGGTTTGATAGATTTAGTTTAGACTGCCAAATTGCAGATTGTAAAAGTCTGCAGTAGAAAACAATTGTACAATCTCAGTACTATCTGACATAATACTGTAAATAATATAGTTTAAGGATTATAACCAAATGCTTCAATAAAAAGATAAAGGCTTAAGAGATTGAAATGAAGGTGTGTGTTGTCGACCATTACATTAGTGTGTCAGATAATAAGGAGCAGTTAACACATGGTTGACTAAATTTGCTTAAGGCCGTTCATAAAAACATGCAAGAACAGTTACTGACAATATAAAAATGACATAGATAAATGATCAGAAGTAACTCCAAGTAAACTAAATGTAGAATAAGAATTTCTGCTCCATCTGTTATTTTAAAATGTGATGCTTTATTCTCCATAAGATAGCCAATGAATTAGTGACTTTTTTAATATATTTTTAAATGAAGGACTTGTTCTGTGATCCTAAATGATGATGGAGCATTATGTGGGCAGGCTGAATATTTACCTGGCAGTATCTTCTTGTAATTTCAGGCTACAATGGAATATGGCCAAAAAGATTATTCTCCAAGGAAGACTGTTGGCAGTTTCAGGGTTGTTTAGCATTGCTAAGATGTGGCATGTTCCATTGTATCAGTTTTCAAAGTATGTCTTAATAACTGATCTCTAAAAAATGAATATTTCTAGTGATCTTTGTTTTCTCTGTCCCCTTCTAATAATTTATATTCATTATGTGCCTTCAATTTGGTTTCAGTTATTAGTGACCATATAGATAAGTTTTCTCCATGATGATCTATCCCTTGCCTGGTTTTTCAGATCTTCCAATAGTATATTCACCATTGTAACTTAGTCTCTCCACTTTACTGCTGATTATCCTCTTCTCTTTCCTCCCCCATTATTATGGCTTTCTCCAGAGAGTTAGCTTTATACATAATGTGCCCTGAATAGGATAATAATTCAAGCTATTTACTCCAGAGTTATAGGGAATACCAGTGCTTGCACTTTTATGATATTGTAGTCATCACAGCATCTGATGACTGCTCTACCAAATGCTTGTGTATCACATAATTCTAGACTGCTTGTTCTTTTACTCTTGATGGTTGATCTTAAATGGCAGAAGGTAGCTTCCATATGATCATTAATTGATAAAGCAGGTAAATAATTTGATAGTGACTTGAGTTGCAGGATTCTATTTTTAGTACATAGAGCTAAAGTCAAAAGCTATGTCCTGCATTTTTTCCAAAATAAATAAGAGCTGATGTCTCAAGAAATGTACAATACATACATATGGTTGTCTTAAATCTATATTTAGAACCGATAAAGATTTTGAATTTAAATTATTTAAATATTAAGATAATTTTTCATTAAAAATAGGAATGGACCTGATCAGAATGTACGTTTATGCATTTCACATTATTTTTCAACTGTGCACACTTAGTTCATGGTGGAAGACACATCATAGCCATTTATAAACTGTACATTCTGACTTGCTGGGTGTGAATGAAAAAGATCATTGCAAACATTGAACAAAATGAAAACAATAATTTAGAAATAAGAGGTGAAGTAGATTGTCCCTCAAGTAGATTGTCCTCATGGTAAGTGTAATTATCTGTTTCTCATGGACTGTTTTGTACTATCTTAAACTAAACTAGCCTGCTGTTCTCACATGTGGTCATTAAAATATTGTACCAGTGATGAAGTATTTAACAGCTAATCTGGCTATTATTCCAATGATCATGGCCTCAGTCATATATAGCAAAATAGCCTGGGCCTTCTCAGCTGTAGGGAAATAAAATTAGAAAGTTGCAAAGAAGGATTTGGTAATCCATAGTAATCAGAATTACTATATAAGAGGGTGGGCTTTCTGATCCCCTCCAGATATCTGCCATAATCATGTATCATTAAATATAGTGGCTAAATATTATCTGAGCTGAAGTGCAAAACTTTATGAGAGCACTCATTTGCCCAGTCCATTATACCATAAGTTTATTTTGAACATCCAGAGATATAAGTGGAATGCCTCAGGTTTTTAAAATTTCACTATGGATTATGCCCATTAGTAGTTTTCCAAATTGAGCTAACTTGAAAGAGTAGGCAGTATAATAGATTCAATACCAGAATAAGATAAGAGCATACTATTGGATGCTATGTCTCTGTTAGTGAACAACAGTACAATTTCCAGACTTGATTTTGAAAATGAGGTAAATAAATCTGCTTCAGATTTAGGGAGAAAGCATGTATTCAGGACAAGAGAGTTATGTAAGCTTTGTAACCATTAACATAATGAATATTCTAAACAGAATGTTTTTCATTAATGATGTTCTGCTTTTTCTCCTGTGCTGTCCATAGCAGTCTTGTTCAAGATATCTGTATTCATGGGAGGTATCTCAATTATGTGCTGTGCCTATCCAATTAAAGAGTCTTTGATTAAATCATAGCATTAGTTTTTGTTTTCAACCAGTGCTGTGTGGTCCCTTTCACACACCAGTAGGGAGGAAAACAGGTGAAAGGATATAATCATCATTCCAGTAAACAATTATGATGTTGTTCTCATTACCATAAAGGAAAGATATGGGACATATACAACAAATCTCAGAAGTTTTCTTGCACTAGGGAAGGTCTCACCATTTCTGATCGTAGAAGCTTAAAACAATAGCTGTGATCTTTATAACAGATCTGTAATTGTTTCCTCTGGATTGTTATAGAATTGCTAGTCTTGGTGTCCTCATTCTGAAGTTAGATAGGTATGTGTATATGTACATCATACTTACACATGATAGACATATGGTTAAAAATCAAAGTTAAAACAATTGTCTAAGAACAATAACAGTTAAACATTGAATTATGTCAAACCATTTACAGTTCCTTTAAAGATCTTTATAACAGATCTGTAATTGTTTCCTCTGGATTGTTATAGAATTGCTAGTCTTGGTGTCCTCATTCTGAAGTTAGATAGGTATGTGTATATGTACATCATACTTACACATGATAGACATATGGTTAAAAATCAAAGTTAAAACAATTGTCTAAGAACAATAACAGTTAAACATTGAATTATGTCAAACCATTTACAGTTCCTTTAAAGCAGTGGTTCTCAACCTGTGGGTCGGGACCCCATTTGGGGTCAAATGACCATTTCACGGGGGTCACCAAACCATGCTGTCCACCATTTTTTTTCCCTTTTCCCCAGCTGTCCTACTCCCTCTTATTGGTGACCACACCCACTTGGGGGTCACCACAACATGGGGAACTGTATTATGGGGTCACGGCATTAGAAAGGTTGAGAATCACTGCTTTAAAGCATTTAAGACAAATCAATATATCAATTAATACCTAATCAGTGACACTAACATCATGTTACAATGTTTATTTCAACAGTTCACATAGAAATCTTACAATAAGCACTCTTAATTGTACCATAGGAAAAGTGATAGAAACATAAACCATAAATCATATATGTTCTATTTTAAGAACATTTCATTTATCTTTGTGAACTATACTGTACAATTCTAAAGTTTATCATACAAGACATTAATGAAGAAACATGCCTAAAGCCATTCATGAATAAAGTCATAGTTTCTGAGTTGCAGTTTGAAGCTAGCTTCAGTTACTTTATTGCTTCTATGCATTTGATAAATTTGGATGTTTGCTTAAGGGTTTTGCCCTTTTCATGCATTATTTTTAAAAATGCTCAGTTTCTAAAATCATATTAAATTTAGTACTTTTTCAACTGTGCTAAATATCACTATAGGTGAATACATGTGGAAAACAGCATACTGACATCAAAGCAATGTTACATATTGATTAAATTTATATGCCACTTATTTCACTATCAAAGCAGTTCTGGAGTGCTTAAAACAGAATAGAATTGTACAATGAAGCCCTGACAATACAATGATGCTGTTCAATTAAAATAAAAATACAATTTAAATATATTAAAAGCATTTAAATCCAGTTTTAAAGAAGAAACTATTTTACCAATCCTTTAAAAACATCTCTAAAAAATGAAGTATTGTCAGATGCATTGAAAAGGTAAAGAGATATGACTGGAAAGTTGACCTAGATGAGATGGGTAGCACATAAATCTAATAAATAAATACAAATTTTAAAAAATTCTCAAAGAGAATAGTGCCACAGCAAAGGTTAACTAAATAGTAAAGATGAGCTGTTCAATCTGTTTCTAATGTACATCAATTCTTCATATTTACTCATCTTTACTCATAACAAACCAATCTATTTTATCCTATTCTTTTTTAAACTATAAATTTGAAAATGTACTTCTAATTATATATTTTTGAGTATATTTTCTACAAATATACATTGCTAATTATATCATCTCAAAGGGTCTATTTTTAAATACCTCAGCATGCATTTTTTTGCTGAGACCTTCATCACAATATTTGTGGAAAGTGTAAACCTGAGTGGAAATTAAAACATTCTAAAGCGTATTTTAGTCCAAATGCTGTAGATGAGATGTACTTATTTGAAAACTTACATTTGCTGAATTTCTCAAGCATCTTGATATCAGATGCAAATTACAGATAAATTCAACTAGTCAATCTGATAGAAATCTGGGATTAATCTAAAGATTGGCAGACTTTATTTTTGGAAGCTTGAAGATAGGCTTTGCAGTAAAAAAAATTGTAACTGCCTTTTCTAAATTAATTTATCTGCAAAACCCACATGGTTGTAACTTTCCTTGCTTCATAAGCTTTCTCTGTTTGAAGGTACCTGCATAAAATATGCTAATCCTAACTTTGACCTTTTGCTTGTATGTCAGATTTGTAGTAAGTAGTGTTCCCTTTCTGCTGCCAATCTCTCAGACTCTGTTTTTAGGGCTGGGAATGAGCAATAGAAGCTGAGAAACAATCCTTCTTCCCATGAAAAAAATAAGGACTCTATCAGTTTCCAAGATGCCATGCAAAATAGCTATTTATTTTAAATCTGGTGCTATTTATTCTTGCCCACTGTTGCCTTTTTGTAATTATCCTTCTAGCCAGCCCAAGCCAAAATGTTTATGAAAGACAGTGCTGAGTGACCAGAATAGAAACATACTATATGCCTGTAGCTGAGAAACTGGTAAAGTTGGAAACTTGGCATTATCATGAATTTTGGTGATATTATAGATGAGGCATCACAGCTTATTCATATAAACAAGACATGACAGAAGAAGAGGGAAAACTATCTTTAAAATAGAACAGCTAAAAGCAGTGGTGGGATTCAAATATGTGAACAACCGGTTCTCTGTGTGAATGCCACTTCTGGAAGTCCATTTTGGGCCCGAGCAACAAATATTAGCTACCAGTTCTGCTGAAGTGGTACGAACCAGCTGAATCCCATCACTGGCTAAAGGTGAATACAATTTGACTACATAGTAGACTGGGAATGAGACAAAGGCCATGTGGTTAAGGCACCAGCATAGAAATCAAGAGAGTGTCATTTGTGGAATGACATCATTTGTACGAAGACATTCTGAAAAAAATATAAATCACAGTTTCTTGGTCTTGGTACTCATATTCTTAACCAAGGTCTTCGTTTTTTTGTTTATTTACTTTTAAACCAGCTAATGCCACAAAGTCTTCAGTTTCCTCATTAAGTGTTCAATAGTATTTCAAGGCTTTGTAAAATCAAATCTACATCATCAGCAAAGGTCCTCAATTTGTAAGCCTCTTTTTAAATTTTCAAACCAATAATTTTCTCACCCTGTCTAATGTCTCTAGAACTAAAATAAAAAGTAAAGGAGAAAAAAAAAGAAATCAAGAGAGTGTGAGTTGTAACCCTACTTTAGGCACAAAATCCAGCTGGGTGTTTTTGTGCCAGGCACTGACCCTCAGAAAAATTCACCTCAGAGGGTTGGTGTTATGGGAAAAGTAAGAAGAGGAAGGGGTATTAGGTATGTTTGCTGTCTTAAATTGTTTATAAAAAAATAAGATGAGATTTTAAAAATGATGATCTTCCTGCTATAGCTAGAGGACACCTTTCTAATATGAATTTTCTTCCATATATTATATACCCTGTCTTATATCTGTTGAGAAAGGGCAGCATTGGTGGTGATATAAACATCTTAGTGCATGAAAGCCTAGGAGGCCCACTCAAATCCCCTTTCTACCCTTTCCTTCCCAACTCTTCAACCCTTTGCTGCATAGTATAAAGCTGCCATATGTATGCTTCAGAACATTAGATGACAACCAAAAGTTAGATTTTCTGCATTTCTTACTTGCCTCATCTTGTGGTTGTCTGGATTTTTGCTACCCAAATATGGAATCAGAATAAGAGCCAAAAGACCAGAAAGGAAGCATGAAGGAAATGAGTGAGGAGAGTTCTTACTGCTGCTGCTCTGCTATCCCTTTTCCTTATCCACTGAATTTCCCAAGTTAGTGGTCTCTTCAGCACAAACGGATGCTCTAGTAATGAAGCCTTTTGAGAGCTCTAAAAGCCTTGATATGCATTTCTGTACTTCTGGTCCACTAATCCAAGAGATATAGGATTAATTGGATAACTGTCTTTAAAGCTGGAGAAAGGATTCTGAACTACCCTCCTATCTTTCTACCCTCCTATCCAAGGCTGACTCTTTCCATTACTTTCAAAATACATTATGGTTGGGGATTATGTGACAACGTCATGCTACCTTGCCTTCCAATATGTGAAGAAATGTTGAATGTTTGTTTTCATTGAAGGGAAAGTTTTAAAACATCTTAGCCAGTAAGAGGCCAAAGACACAAAAGAGACAAATATCTATTTCTACCCTCAATCCAGCCTCAGAAGGATGTAGGAAATCTTAGAGCAGTAGATGTACTTTAAGTGGGGAGTTCAGATTGTTTTATCCAACTAATGAAAATGATGCCTATTTATCTCTTGCATGAACACTTTTATATTTTTTCTCAGTTTTCCATGTTTCTATTCCCCTTTGGACTAAGCAGTCTAGTGCAAAATGTAGAATTGGAAGAAGGAATAATAAGCTAAAGTATTTGGGTATAAGGTATAAAAAGGAAAACAAATATACTTTAAAATTGTTTACATCAGTACCATTCACCTTACCACTCTGTAACTTCTTATTCTTCCTTCTACAATGCCTAGGAACCTCTCCAAGTCTTGCCTTTTGCACCTTAACTTCTCAATATTTTTTTTGCAGATCTCATCAACTCAATCCATCTGTTAAAAAAAATGATTCTATTAGGAAACTCTGCTGTATATTAAAGCTCATTTTCTAACACCTATGTGTTTGATATGGTTGCAAAAATTGGTTAACTTTTGAGGCATAACATCACTGTGCTGATATTGCTTTTCCAGTCTGGGAGCCCAAAGAAGTTGAAATTGATCATCTTGTTATTTAAGCTAGCATCTCAAAAGTTCTTGGTGCATTTCTTTGCCTTAATCACATCAACAGTAACATAATGCATTTATAATAGTCCGGGTTTTCTTCTAAAAACTCTCTATTTATATTCAAGGGGAAAAAGATATTTAAAGTGATTCAGAGAGAAAATATCATACAATTCTAAAACAAGTGACATAATTCACTAGAGAAATTTGCTATTTCTAGGTCAAGAATGAACCTGCATCATCTGTAGGAAATCGTCAAAAATACATCATTTTTCTAACGCTTAAGCATATCTTTGTAAAATCAGTTCTAATTTTTTCTGACTAGTGAACCTCTTAGTAGTCAAAGTATGATGCCAACACAACAGCCTCTTTACTGGTCATTCCCCTCCCTTGAAAAAAAATTACTGCATTCCTCTCCTAAGAGTTTCTAAATGCAGCAATTAGAACAATTAGGCAGGGTGTCTTCCCCCCTTCATGTAAAAATGATTCTTCCTGTAGTGTGATTGTGTTTCTGTCTATTTGCATTAGCAGAAAATGCATTTTTAATCATGCTTCAGATTGGAAACATATTTTTATTATTAATAGCATTTCAGAGCTGTGTATGAAAACATTTAATCTGCAGGATTCCTTACAATGGATGGAATTGTTATACATTAGACTCGTGATTCCTTTGTTATGCATTAGACTCGTGTTGCTCAACCTTATCTCGAGAATTCTGGGAGTTGAAATCCACACATCTTAAAATTACAGAAGTTGAGAAATACTACATTAGACTTCTAAAGCTTCAAATATAGTTGTTGTAATAGTTGTAAATGACGACAGACAAAGCAGATGGTGCTGCTAGTGTTTGGTACTGTTGACACCATTGTTACCAGTTCCTTGTTCCATTAATGTTTCAAAATCAACAGCAGTGCCACCTGGACAACAGAAAATAAGAAATGGTAATTTATTTGGTATAAATGACTTTAAATTTTTTGGACAAAATTTTGAAAACATTGTCTTAGATTGGATTACTATGTTAGGATATTTCATGCTTGCTAAAATATTGGCCAAATGTGCCCATACTGATGAAAAGATAAGAAACAGAGCCTATTAAATGATACTGAAGAAAAAAAGATTTGGTTAGTATGTTTTCAACCCTACAAAAAATCTGTTAATTCAAAATATGGATCTTTTAAATGAACAATTCTGTTTTTAGGATTGTTTGTATGTTTACTTCTGTGTTGTATCTAATAACATGACTTTGTGTTTTTCTTAAGACTGGAAAAAGATCTAAAAACAGCAGGATTTTTTTTTATTTTAAAAAATGAAGATAACTTTCTGGGACAGACAGGATCACTGGGGAGGAATACAATTTTCATTTCTGCCTCCCGTGAGCCTATTCCCAGCATGATTCTGCTCTTTCCAGTCTATCAAATGACTTTCTGATGGAATGAGGTTTATGTAATTCATAATGTATTTGTAAGGAAAAACTTTGCATGTGTGCATGAGAGTGTTTGTGTAAATATACATGCTTACCTAACCATACACACTTGTAATTTAGTATGTACAGTAAATATGCTGATATTTGCTGATATAATATATGTGCAGCCCGTGGAGACTTGTAGCCTATCATTTGGTGCTTCATAAGTTTTCCAGACTACTGTAACATTATCTTGGTTTCCTATAAATACTTACAGGATTGCATTATACATCTCCAGTCAAACAATCATTTCAGGTGTCCTTTTCTTCTCTAAAATAACTGGTCTTAAAGCAGAGTCCTCTAGAAAATGGTGTGCTAACTGGGGGTGTTGAGTCCTCGAGTCAACGGTGAATGAATAGAGCACATTCTGTAATTCCAACAGCCTTTTATTTCAGTAGTTCTCTCTCCATCACAGTGCTCGCAGGCCTCTCTGACTCCTTTAATAGAATCCCCGGGCAAAAAGGTAACATTCTGGCGCGCTTCTGCACCTCGCGCATGCGCGAAGCCGGCACCACTCAGTCTGGTCCCGAGCAGCTTGCAACTGCCCGGGACCATTGCAACGTCCCGAGCCTGCCTTTGCAGGCTCAAGACACAACAGGGGGAATATGTTTTCTCCTGCCAACAAGCAGCTGTTTTTGCAACCAATGCTAATCCTTTGAAAGCATTCCCCAGATTTGAATGAGAACAACTAGGAACAACCCTAGACAGGCTTCAGACTACCATGTAGTTGCATGGAAAGAAAAATCTTGATTATTGTAATTCTTGGGTAAAATGGTTGGAGGTTTGGAGCGCCATCTTTTCCTGTCCATGTTTCTTTGGGTTTTTTTTAGACACACTTCATTTTAAACATCATGTTTTGAATTTATTTAGTTTTTGCTCTTGACTTACATCTTAAATTATGGGAATTTTCCCTTTCTTTTCTATTTATTCTCTATTGTGGAAAATATCTTAATTTTTCCTATGTCATTTTGTTAAAAAAGATACAGTTCCTTGATTGCTTACATTTTGTTGTAAAGATCAGGGTATAACAAAATTTGGATTATATTAAAATGAAGACAACAATAAATGAAGGATCTGAACATTATACATTATTAGACTTTTTACAATTTCTACAAAAAGAAATACAGAAGAAAGGCAAAAGCCAGATTAAATTAATGTCAAAGTTTTCTTGGAAACCTTCAGAAAAAAATACTTTTGAGTTATAACCTCTGAATGAAATTAGTTAAAAAGTTTGATGATTTAACAACAGTTGTAAATCAACCTAAGCATGATACTTGGATACAAGTAACAGCATCTAAATCTGATTTCAGATTGGGTTGATTGTAAGTTAATTAGTTGCTGACAGAATTGAAGGAGAAGAAGTTTTGTTTGAGAATTGTGGGCTTGTTGGAGAGGGCTGAAAGGGGTATGAATTTAAAAGAGAGATGACAATATAGATCAGTGATGAACTGGACTTTTATTAAGAAAACTGGTGGAGATTGTGGATTAGACATAATATATTCAATTAAAAAACAGCTATTAAGAGATGTTGTGGTTCAACTTGTACAAAAATCTTCTGAACAAGTACTGCAGGGATATTCACAACAGAGATTTATAACTTTGAGGAATGAAATGTAATTGTTTGGAAAGATCCCAGTTATAATTTTAAGGAAAGGTTTTGTTATTAAGAACCAATCAAAGATATTTGATATTGAACAGATCAGAGATAATGATGGCAGTAGTTTATAGTAGGTTAGAAGCTCTTGTGGACTTTCTGGGTGTGAAATACAATAATAGATTGTTAACAGAGGGCTTTGAAGTTTAGTGTAGTTGTTTGGTTTCCCTGTTAGCTGATTCTTTTTTTATAGTAGAAAGATGATAAGTTAAATTATCTGGGCAAATAGAGCTGTAGAAGTTGTAGACCTTTTTGCAAGGGGTGAAACTATTATTGTTGAAATATATTTATCAGTATTCAACTAGAGGGGCAATTTATGTGTATGTTTTTTTCTTTTTTAATGAACATTTTTGTCTTTTTTAGTTTTGCTTTGTTTTCTTTTTTTGGTTGAAGTTTTTATTTTAACTTTGGAAATAAAATAAAAAATATTTAAATAAATAGTGATCTTGATGCTTCATGTTATAATAGGGTGATTCAGAATTTGGAAACTATTAGCATATTTGTCATTGTTTGGAGGCTTTTGGGGTCCCTTCCTGCTTTGAGTGAAACAGAAGTTTCATTCTGGTTTTGTGGTAAAGTTTTACTATTCCTGTCTAGCCTTTGATAGGAATTGAAATTCTACAAGTTTCTTAAAATTTAATTTTCTCTCATTTTGTTCAATTATACTCACTCATTCTTTTTTTGTGTGAGGATCAGAGTTCAATATTTTAGTTTTAAACATTTCTAATTTCTTTCTGGACAATTGTTCTGCTAGCACTATTTTGGACTTGGTGCTTTAAGCTAGGAGGAAGGATATTGCCATTTACAACTGTGTGCAGGTATTTGTTCTCCACTCCTTCCTGAGAACTTCAGATCTGGTTATTTCCAATTTTCATCTGAGTCCACAAGAAGCTTCTCTGGATTTTTTGTTTTATTTTATTTTATTGAGATAGGTCATTGATATTGCAAATAAAGCACATTCCTACCTTTTATATAGAGAAAATTATTCATTGTTTTCCTGCTTTGAATTTATAAATAAAAGTTTGGAATACAGTGTATATATTCTGGATTATATTACCATATTCTCTTACACACTTAAGGTTGCTAAGCGTATGAGACACTGATAGGACTTCTGAACTATTTTGTTTTTTATTTGGATTTACTTCTGAGTTTTGGGGAGTGATACACAGTCAGAGCTGTGGATGAGAGGAAAGGTGTTTAGAACCTGAGATATCCAGTTAATATGCCTCGATGCAAGCTAATTTGTAGAAGATTGCTTCTTTCTCTTTTAAATTAGATATTGTTAAAAATAGTAACAAGAATAAAAGCAGAAAATGCCAATGTAGAATACTGAATACAATTTACTGCTCCATTAAATCAAGCTGAAGTCTTGGTGATTGCATCCATGCACTTTTCTTGGCCTGATTTGTCTAAAACATACATCTTCAAGAAAATTATTCTACTGCCTTCCAGACAGAGAGTCAAGAGGGCAAATGGTGGAATGTGCACAACACCATCACACAAATGTCATTGCTTACATACTTGCAATAGACACCAGGATGCAAGCCCCTTGCAGGGGCATTTGCATGACAACATCAAGGCATGTCGTTTTGGCACTGTTTTCTGTGGATGCCATTGCTGCTTTCTGCAAACAATGGAAAATTAGACCATAGGCAAAGAAACAGAGGAAGTGAAAGAAATTTAGAGAATTACCTCTGTCAAGTGAAAATGTGACAGTTGTAAAATACAAATAGATTGTTTTTCTCGTTTTATTCACAGCTTTTATTTTTAAAAAAAAAAAACCCAACTCTTAACTATTTTGGTTTTATATTTCTACTAATTAAGATGGGTTCTTTCTTTTACAAAGTTTTAAAAATAGAATTTACATATAACTTCTACATACCCAAATATTTTTATTTCTCTAAGCCAGTGGTTCTCAACCTTTCTAATGTCGCGACCCCATAATACAGTTCCCCATGTTGTGGTGACCCCCAACCACTTATACACACCGGGTGCCAGGGGCATGGCCAAAGAAAAGGGGAAAAAATGGCAGACAGCCTTGTTTGTGGACCCCCATGAAATGGTCGTTCGACCCCAAATGGGGTCCCGACCCACAGGTTGAGAACCACTGCTCTAAGCGCTAAATGTAAAATACCTTCTAACAACCCGTCCATCTGTCAACAGTCAAAAAAATCTCCAATCTTTAATGTAGGTACACTTGGTCACAGTTGATTCTTCTTCCTGAACTTAATGCTCTTTAGAAGTATTGTTTAGATTTCAAATCCCATGAACTTTCCTGTCCATTGATTATTTAAACAATATAAAATCAACCAAATAGAGTTGATTTTATTATTTGTAATTTTAAGCAATTGCCTTATTTCTGGTAACTGCTGTGCCAAAAATCCATCCTGCAGGTTCTCAAAAGTCTTATTCCAAAGAAAAAATGATGTTCTGTTTTTCTACTTTATTCTCAGAGTAGGTGAGAATCTCTTTCAAATGTATATTACTATTTCTGAGCTTATTGTTTCAGATGGCAAAAGATATTACACTTTGTGAGTTTGGCTATTTTTTCTATGAAGATCTTTCCATCCACTTCAAACAGCGCTGATTTTTAGGCTGGTCAGTCTGAGAATGCCTAATGAGAAAAGTGATCATCTTAAGTCTTCTCCTTAAGATTTAATTCAAGCATGGGAAATCTTGCAGGAGGCAGGCCACAAAAGCTATACTGAAAAATGAAGTTGAAATGACATGCTAATAGACTAATAGGGAAGATGTCTATGATAAATAAATGTTTAATTGGAGAATATTCATCCACCGTGTTTTATGTCATTTGACTGATGTAGTTGTGCAAATGACATAAAAGAGATCATTTGTTTCAATTTATGTCATTTGCATAATGAATCCAACTTACTTTTATGTTTCATTTTTCCCAACAAATCACAAAATAACTTGTTACTTTCATATTAGCATTTCCACATTCTGAAATTTTTCCATTCACGTTCCACTTCCTTAATAAATAATTTACAAATACAGAAATTTATATATTTGTTTCTCCGTTTATGTGTAACTTGTTTTTCACATTTTCCTATCAAACACTTTGGCCTTCGATGCATGTGTTTTAAGATTATATCCATCATTGCATCATAGTCTATCTAAAATTGACATCAAATAATTTGATTCTAAACTACAAGCAGTGTAATCTGCATATACCTATATTCATATCCTCGACTAACACTTCTACTCTTACCCCAAGAATTCCTGTATTATTATTCCTATTATAAATAACCAGAGAGGGAAACCACATATTGTTACTCCCCGGTCAGTGCTGAACCATATACTAAGTATACCACTTATATTTATACATGTATTACTTTCATCACATAAAAGTCTTATATTCAGCAAACAGCCTTCAAATGAACATATTATCATTTGATTACTTTTTATGTTAATCCAGAAAAAATATTACTGTCTTGCTACTGCAATTTTCAGGCAAAAAATGGACAGCTTTGTGTCTGCCAAATAATGTGGAGTACTCTCCATTTCATCAGAATAATCTTATATCAGTTCTCAGAAGCTTCTGTTAATCCATATCTTTTAATTCAATTTATTAGAGGGAATGTTCTCATAATTATAAACTTGAATTAATTACTTCTAAAGCATTTCAAAGAAAAGATACATTTTATGTTGATTTATACTAAATGATGAAAGGTATAAAGTGTGTTAAGAAATACTTCAAAAATATTCTATCTAATAAATTTTCAGAAATAGACATAATAGATAAATTTGTTTTACTAGGCCAATAGTACTCGTACTTTTTTTTCAGATACTTACAAATTGTTAGAAATTTTCACAAACTTTTAAAACTTTTGTTTAAAAAAACAAAATTTTAATAATAATTTCTTTTTTTTCTTCAGCCCTGTCATCATTATCAAAGTCAATTCCCTCTGAAAACAAAACCCTTAAATCAGACTATTAAGAAGGATCCTATACCAGATCCTTATTTCATCATTCAACCATAATTAAAACAAGAGGTCCACCAAGCTCTCTGAGCTTGCTTGTTTTCTTGCAGAGGTTTCATCATCTGTTACCTATTTAGGGTAATGAAACCTTGCAAGAAACCAATCAAGCTCAGAGAGCACCAAGGACCCCTCATTTCAATTCTGAACTACAAATATTCTCCTTCATTCATAATCAGAACAAATTATGTCTTTGTCATCAGATAAAATAAGTCAAAAGCATGGACAACAATATAGAACAAAACGCTATATTAGCTACCAACTAGAAAAAAGCTATAAATATATGCTATTAAAGACAATAATAACTGGATACTTGACTTATCCTAATTGTGAGAACGTGCGACTGGCCCAAAGTCCCCCAGAGGGGTTACATACATGAAGATAGATTTGAATATGAATCTCTAAAATTAAATATTATTCAAAATTCATAATTACCTTTAGAAATGAAAATCTGAAAGTTTTCCTGACAACAAAAAATAACATATGATAGGAATAAAGTGTACCAATTGAGGCCTTCACTATTTTCTCCAAGGTATAGAAACAATGGTATAACTTTAGTATGTCTGTCAAGGAGCTTTCAAACAATTCAGCAATTTTCATAATGACACATAGTAGTCTTAATGACTATTTAGGAAATACTTATATTGCAAACTTAGTACCATATTTTCTGGCATATAAGACGACTGGGCGTATAAGACGACCCCCAACTTTTGAGAAGATTTTCATGGTTTAGAAAGTTGTCTTATACACCGGAAAATATGAGTACTTTAACTTTCTAATAAAGGTAATGTAAGTCCTAAACACATTAGTATTTCATTATATTTCATTGCTTGTTCCTGATTTGCTGAAGACAAATGTAGCTGGGTAACATCCCATAATAAGCATGGGGGTGCACTTGTGAAGCTTTGCAGTATATGAGGAACTGCCTCACCCCAATGGGACTAGCTGGCCCCTCTCATTCCAGTGGAAGCAGCCTAATTTGGATCCCACTGGCCAAAGAATTTCTGCTGCTGGGCTCCAGGAGAAGATTTCTGCTGTGCCCCCTCCCCCCGAATATTCTACCATCAGAGGTGAGATTCCCCCCCCCTCAGACACACAAGAACACAATCCTGGCCTTCTGGCAGAGCCAGAAGTTCCAGTTGCTGTGAAGCCAAAGGTGGGCTGGGGCCCCTGGTGCTGGATGCCCTGCAGTGGGGATGGCCCGATGGGATTGTTGGAGGCCGAGACTGCTGTTTTGTAGAGGCCATTGAACACCCCCGTGTTACTGATGCTGTTGATCTCCATGGCAGAGTTGAGGTCATTCTTCCAGGTGCAGGTCAGAGAGGACTAAAGGAGAGTGGGAGGGGCGAGGAAAGCGGGTTGTGGCACTAGCCAAGCCCAGATGTCCAACAGGTAGAGACTTTGGATCCATTTTCTCCGTGAGATCTGAAAACATCCTCTATTCCCACTTGCCCGACCCCCAAGGCTGCCCACACCGGGTGGGGCTGTCAAAGGTGGCTCATCCTAAAGTCTGTCAGTGAAGGCGCCTGCCAGACCACTTCTGGGACGACACCCCGCAGGCGGATCACTCAATCATCTGCGCAGCGAGAGCACCAGCCACGGCGGCAGGTTGCCAAAGAAGTGGCCAAGCTGAGTGTCCGTCTGTTGGGGTCGCAGGGCTTCTGGTGCTCAGCGCGAAGGCACCGGGTGCAGTCAACCCCAAGGAAGCAGCACCCTCTGCGCAGCCCACCGGCTCCGACCAGCTGCTCCTGCTGCCCACCCAAACAGAGGCTGGTGGGGGGGTTCCCTGGGGGAGGAAAAGCCCCACTCGCACTGCCTCCCTCCACTGCCCTAGACTTGGAGGGGCAGGATCCCCGCCTGAGGGGCGGACGCTTCTGCGAAATTGCTGGCCTTCTGCAAGCGCTGAGCAGCACTTCGGCAGCAAGAGGGGAGGGGGCACTTCTTCTCGGGAAGCCCCCACCACTGACCCAACATGGGCATTCTTACTCAGCTGGCTCTTCGCCAGCGCTCCTCTCCCACCATTGGTCCACCAACGCTCCAACCTCGCCCCGCTGTTTCTCGGAGGGACACTTTTCTAGGGCTATTTGGCTGCGTGGGACACTTAAACTCTCATCCGGACAGCCAATCCCCACACCAAGAGGTGAGGAGCATGGTGCGCAGGATACGGGGGAGCTTGCTTTGATGTACCATATTTTCTGGCATATAAGACGACTGGGCATATAAGACGACCTCCAACTTTTGAGAAGATTTTCATGGTTTAGACAGTCGTCTTATATGCCGGAAAATACAGTAGTTCAAAAGCATGAATATGAGAATAAATAAATACATACCACTTCAGTACGAAGGTAACAAGAGTGCGGTGCACCTCAACATAAAGTCATGCTGGCCACATGACCACAGAAATGTCTTCAAACAATGCTGGGTCCCTTGACTAAGAAACAGAGATGATCAACTGGACAAGAAAAACCTTTACTCTTTTAATGGCTTGCCATACAAGATAATTACTTGCACATAGCTAATGGAATAGATCCATTGTGTTATGCTTGTCTCTAAAGCTATAAATATTGTAACCTTTTTAATCCTGTCATATATCTTGGGAGACAAGTCCCACGATATGATAGCTAAATATTTTTCTCCTTATTGGTTAGCTTCCTTTATTCATAGCGCATAGAATAAATGATACATAAATTGTACTTTGTGTGTGGGGAAATCTGAATAGTGAACTTTTTGAATCAGAGGATGATGATATAAGAACAATGGATTCTCAGACACCTGAGGTTGTTTTGCTGGAAAGGCTGCCTCTGAGATTACCATATCAAAGGTTAGTTAAAAATAACTTATCTAGGGAGTCTTTCAAGTACAATTTCAATGTAAAGCTCATCCTTGGGGGATAAAAAAAATTGCACATAAGGATTAATCCAAGGTTGCCCTGAGATTTATCTTTGGCAGGAGTTTATAAAATGGAGAGAAAGGCTTGGCCATCGCAAATAGGTACACACACAAAAAGTCAAGATTAATAAGACAAGATTCTAATTAGTTCAAAGTTAATCTTTGAAGTTTTCACTGTCAAGAAAGGCAATTAAAAGAAGGAGTGATGTGGATGGCATCCTTTCTTGTGTCACTTTGGCTCAGACTTAGCAAGATATCTTTAACCAGTCACTCATGCTTTATCACATATTGTGGTAAAACCAGACCTATATTTCACTAGGAAAAAAACTGCAACTGAGAATGGTCCAGAAGGTATAGAACAACTTGCTTTCAGATATCATTGCAAAAAGTATTTCCCTATCACTGTCAACAGTATATTAATGTGGAAACAGATGACAAAATATCTATCTGAATAGACTACTAAAATGTACTAGGCATTTTACATATCTTTTCCTTTTGCTTATTTTATGTATATATTAAATACTTTAAATATTAAATATTATTAAATATTACATTGAATGTAAATAAATTAAATTCTGCCTGTCCTGTATTTAAATTTTGCTTCCTTGCTTTTCTTCATAGGGTTGGAATTGATACAGATGAAGATCAAAGGATAGAAACTGCTATTGAGGCAAGTTAAAATTTAAATATAAATATTTGAAAAGAAATTTATATTGATATGTGTGGAACTGAATGCTTTAAATTTTACAATATGTTTTCTAAGATGCTCAGGAAAATCTCAAATTCTGATCCTAAAATCAGGAAGTCATATATCTTTTGTCATATATCTTTTGTACATTCACCCAGATTGTAAAATAAGTTATTTTATTGTTGATGCTGAATAATTTCAGTTTTGGTATTTTAATAGAAGAAATCCATTAGCTGTTTCTCATTTCCATTTCTGAAGGCATTTTGGAAAATTATGATCTTTGTAATCAGACACATTTATTATTCATAATCTAAATTTTGAGAAATTTCTTAAAGTTCTTACACATTGCTTTGTAAAATTTCTGAATATGTCTTATTCCCTCCTTGTTTCTTGAGGACTGTTTTCAGCAGCCTTCCCAAATCTGGTTAAGAATTCTGGAAACTATAGTCCCAGAATATTGGGAAATAGCAGATTAAATACAGTAGCAAATATTGAAATTTGAAACGTAAACTTTATTGCAGCCAAATCCAGCCTATAATACGTATTCAGAGTATCTGTAGTTCCATCACAATTGGTAGTTAATATGGAACCAGCAACATCTAGACATACACAGATTGGACATTGTTTAGAGTCCACTTTGTAAACCCTCTTTCCCTTCCTCCACTCTTTTTTTTATGATATGCATCAATGAAATAACCCCATGGAAGCTGATGCCACAGTACATTTTTAGATCATAAATTCAAACCCACAAATGCTATAGATTTAGGGATATCATAGGCATCTGGGTTTTGGACAAGTAACAAAACATGTGTTGCAACTTTATTAGACACCTCTTATTTACTTTCAGGCAGCATCATGATCTCAGTACAAAAGGCAAAGCTTGCATGATGACATCCCAACATACATTTTGCATGTTATTTGATGTCATTGTGATTAAGAATACATATTTATTTTTGACATACACATTTTTCCCCTGCCAATTCTACACTGGGGATCTTTATTCCTAACAACCTGATGCCTGAAGCAGCTGCTTCATTCTATCCCAAACAGTTGAGTTGACCTCAAAGAAAAGGCTGAATAGGGAAAATCAGTTTCATGTTCTCTGTTATGAGATTATATTGTATGAGCGCAAATAAAGGGAATAAGATAAAATAAGAAGCAATTGCTATTCCTGTAATAGCACTATAGGAAGTCTTTGTCACTTTTATGGCTACTACTCTGGAAATAATTATTATACTCATATATTTAAAGTATAAGGGAATATCTGTGATATTTCTAATTTGTTAAATTCCAATATTGTCATAATTAAGAATGAAAAAAACTGAAATCCAATGGTAGTTGGCAGATTACATTTTAATACTCATGCTTTAAAAGTTCCAAAATGGTCTTGGTTGTTTTCACTATGTGAATGTTCCCAAGTATTGCATCATCAGTTTCTTTAAAGTGCAGCTATTCTTGAATACAGTGACCTAATCCAATTACTTTACACTCATCAAAGTTTAACTTTTTTCATGCCTAGCCAGATTTTCAGTTCTCAGTGAATTTATTACTTAACCTGTATGGATTAGTAGCTCATTTATTTCCACTTATTAATAGTTTTCATAATGCAATATTATGAGATCATCAATAATGTTCAGTAGTAATTAAATGCAGCCAATTCACTGTGTTTCAACTTTTCTAGAATACAAGGCAGCCTTGATGCACATCAGTAGAGAAATTTAGCACTAAGTTAATTTATTTAACTTAAAAGCACATCTTGCTTTTAAAAAAAAAATAAAAGCTTTTAAACTGAAAAGCATATTGAATATAAAATACAAATGGAAAAGTAAAATAAGTTGCAATCTTATTGAGAGCCTATACAGCAAACCTTAAAGCAAAAATAGAGTACCTTTCTCTATCCTGACAACCTAGTGAGGTGTTGGAACTATGATTCCCAGAATAGGATAGAAATAACCTAGCTTTTTGAAAAATAATTCCATTTAGACTTCAACTCCCAGAATTTCTCAGCCAGCCACATTGTAATCCAGAAATCTTAAAGTTGCTAAGGTTGATAAACATTGATCAGAATACAGAATAGAATAAAGGATAACAGAGTTTGAAGGGACCTTGGAGAACTTGTCCAACCTCCTGCGCAAGCAGGAGAGTCTATACCATTCCAGACAAGTGGTTGTCCAATTTCTTCTTAAAAACCTCTAGTGTTGGACCACCCTCATCTTCTGAAGGCAAGTCCTTCCACTGATTAATTTTCTCACTGTCAGGAATTTCTCCTTAATTCTTGATTAGTTCTCCTTGATTAATTTCCATCCATTACTTTTTTCCTTGCACCCTGAATAGATGCTTTGGAGAATAGGTTACCCCTTCTTCCTTGTGACCACCCCTTAGATATTGGAATACTGCTATCATGTCACCCTAGTCCTTCTTTTCATTAGACATAGGTATTGTGGGAAAAATAAAACACAGTAACTAACATTTTCTGAATAGACCGATGGTTTTCATTCCACCTTCTGGCACTGCCATAGCAGCACAAATAATGAAGATGTTTTATATATCATTAACAACTTTATAGTTGATAAAATAAAATCCCCACATCATACATGTAAAAATCATTACTCTGTAAACTGAAAGGTAGCTATCTTATATGGGTGAATTCCAATCAAGACATCCATAAAACCATAATCACTACAAAAAGGATTCAGTCTTTAATAACCATCTGCTTAATCTCCAAGACCAGAGATCCTGGTCTTTTCTGCCCATTCCATAAGATAGTATAGAGTCAGTATGCCGCAGGGAACATCATCCAATAATCCGATAATACTTTAGGATAGGGGTATCAAATTCGCAATGTCACGTAACGTGTCATGACGTATCATGACTTTTTCCCCATTGCCGGAGCTGGGGTAGACACATCAGGCCCGCAGGCTGGCAGTTTGATACCCCTGTTTTAGGAGGTCCCATTTACTCTGTCATGGTTCCTGTCCTCAGGAATAACATCCTCTGGAAATTTGAATAGAACGCCATCCTGCTTTTTCTTAAATGTGCAGGCTTCCTATTGAGTGATTTTAAAGAGTTTTAGTGGATATTTTCTAATATAAGATGACCATTCTCCTTTTCTATTTGTGCTTCCTTTTCTTCCTTCCTTTTCTATTTGTGATTATTTGCTTCTATTCCAAAAATAATTCGGAGTTATCAACAATTACAAAAGTTTTAGAAATGTGAATTATAAATAAAATTCTCAAAGTGCTGTGAAAAGGATCTTGTCAGTCCACTTACTAAAGTTATTAGAAATAATTAGGTATTATTCTGCAATATTGTTAGTATGAAACAGCTAGAATTATCTATTTCCCTCAACAAACAGGAATTCAGGGAGCACAGCTATCTGGTTGGCTGACATGTTTTAGTGAACCTCTTAAGGCACATTTTCTCAGAATAAAGATAGGCAAACTGATGCTCTTTTGCTCTTTTGGATGGCAATTTTTATACCCTTTAACATAATCCCATCATTCATTGTATTATAATTTGGAGTTAGGTTTCAATCTAAAACATTTAGAAAGCAACAGACTGCCTATTCTATTGTATAAGTGCTTTTATATATTAATTCTGGAAGAACAGTCTAGGTTTACTATTACTCTCAAGAAAAAAGTCCATTAGCTTTTGTGACAGACTATCATCTTGAAATGATATATTTTATAATAAGTGCAATTTATTTCACTATCCAGATTGGGAAATCATCATAATTTAGTATGATATAAACAAGAATAAATAAATCTCAATCTGACATATACTTTGTTTTTCTGCCTCCAGAACTTCTACACACTCAAGTAAAAGTAATATAAGTTTTTGTTTGACATATCCTCTGAACCAACAAATTATGGATAGTAATAATTCAGGTTTCTCTGAAACAAGATTTCAAGATAGCTTGTTTCAAATAACATTAATCAGCATTCATATTAATCACAATTTGTTAATTTGATCAATAGAGCAAGCCATTATTAAAAACAATTGGAAGCTTTCTAATTCCCAACTAATTGCCCCAATACAGAGACTATCTATGATCAGCTGAATAAACATCTGTCTTCAATTATACCCAATGTCCTCAAGAGCTTTTATGAAGTCTCTAACCCAGGGGTGTCAAACTGCTGGCCCGTGGGCCAGATGCATCATAGTGAAACTGCGCCCACCCCATTGCCGTCAATGGCAAACAAATCACGATACGTCATGACACATCACGTGAAGTTGCGAATTTGACACCCCAGCTCTAATCATAGGATTCTGTTATATACCAAATGTATAAAAGCCCTTCCCCTGATTTTAATATATTAATGTGTTTCTAAGAATAACTGCAAGTCTTAGTCCATTGAATGTGTTATTGGAAGTGTTATTTTTATAACTTTTTATTAGCACAAATATTTGCAAATTCAGCAGTGCTCTGTTTTGAAATGATTTTCATTTTACCATAAATTTGGTGCCCTTTTACCCTTGAGTATTTTTTTTGACACACCATGGATCTTCTTGACCACTGTTTGCACCTTTGCTTCAACAAAATATAGAAGATTTTTAAAAATGCCCTAATAGTAAGAGCCTTTGTTTTATGTACCATTGAACATAGGGACATTGTTTCCCAGCCTGATATCAATACAGGTGTGTGGTATAATTAGACACTATCCCTGATTGGGGAAGGTTGCAGCAGACTAAGATTATTGCAGGTATGTTTTCATTTAAAGCTGGAATATATAATTTCAAAAACAGGTAAAGCCAGGGCTCATTTGTTTGTTTTCTATGTTTCTCAGTGCTGAAATAGGTAATTTAAAGCTCTTCTGCATGGAATCTCTGTCATCTATCTGAAACAGATGCTGTTGCTTCTGGCTCTTGTAAGCCTCAATCCTCCTTCAAATAATTTACTGGGCAATTTCTCTGTTGCTGAAGCTGTCAGCTTCTCTCTCCTCCACTGGCTGAGTACTGCAATCTGAACCTGCTTATTCCTTTGTACCTGTAAACTTCCTATCCCTTGTTAGCAGCAGAGAAAGAAACCTTCACTGACCAAGGTGTTGCAGGGAGAAATAATTTGCACTTTCTCCTTTTTTGTTTTCTGCTTACTATAAGCATTCTTGCTTGCTTTAAAGCTTTGTCTCTTTGCTTCCTAATCTCTTCACCCTTTTCAAAATCTCTTTAATTCTTCTTCCTAGCCATGACACAAGGCTAAAAGTCTGCTCCATCCCTTCATTCTCAGGTATTTTTTACAGTTCTTTATCCTTTTCCTAATTATTCAGTTTCATTTTTTAACCTTGGTGTTTATTAATTCTACTTTTTTCACTAGCTCCAAACTGTCTAGTAGCAGATACATTCTCTCTTCCTAATCTCCAGCTCTTTGCTCCCTCTCCCACCTGCCATCCCCTGTTCTGACTTTTGGATTACAAATCCAGACTTTGGCACCCAAATTTTGAATTCCTAACTTCTCTTGGCAAATTCCTATCAGTTTATCCCAACCATCCATTCCCATACAACCATTCGGGTTCTATTTATTTGTGAGGTTACTCTTCTTTCCTTCAGAGATCCAAGACAATATTAAAAAACACACAAAAAAACCCTCTAAGTAAGAATGATCATTACACCATTGGGTTGAGAAAGTATAGTTTAGTAGAAACCAAGTGGAATATCGTAGTGCAAAGCCTAAACTGAAATTCGCATGCCAAAAGTGAAAACTTTTCCTCCATAGCCACTTCCCATTGCTGGACCCCTATTGTCCAATCTATTTCAAAAAGAATGTTTTGGAAAGGGCCAGTCTGATTATAGTCTGGATTGCAGCTGCCTTCTTCTCATTACAGAGCAACCTTGAAATGCCATCTAGAACAGGCACTTTCACTTTTTTAATTTCACTTTCCCCTCAACTGCTTTTCCTTCCTCTCAGGGTTCATGGCAGACTGGTACCAAAATGATTGCAGAGTGCAGGCATGAGGTGGCAGTTCTGACACCCCATTTATTTGACAGGAACTCCAGGGGCTATAGAAGAGATGTTGGCAGGCTGTATGGGTTGCCCCACTGTTTTCAAATATATCCTAAAGAAGTGTGATCAAAACATGATCTGTTGTGAAAAGATAATGAAAAGGTTGATATGATCTTGGAGATCTCCTCAAAGTAAAAGGAAAGATAAGCATTGGAGATTTTTTTCCATTCTAGAAAGTCAATGCTATGCTAAGGACTTAAAGATCGTTATTCATTTCAACTGGATATAGTTAATTGCATAAAAATCAATCAAACTATGTTATTTGCTTTATGCCACATAAGGTAGAAAAAAGTATCTCCTTTATTAGTTTACATTGTAAATATATTGGAGCAGATTTAATTTCTGTAAAAATTATAACATAAAACATCCATTAATAGTTTGGGTTAAAATGCAGAGGAGGCTATCATTTTAATCCAAAAGAAAAACAATAAAATCAAAATCAGTTATTGTGCATTTGTTGCACACTGCAGAACTATTCCCAAAATATTTAGAAAACTGTCCACAATGTCATCTGTATAAATTAAATAAGATTAAATGACATTAACAAGAGGAAAGATGATATAATGGACATGCACATTGGCAAGATGAAAAATGTGGGAACTTTTTCAGTTGGATAATCTATGGTATCAATAAGTGTAGAATAAAAATACAACACAGCAAATTTAGAAGCTAATTTATTCCAAAAAAACCACCCTAACTTCTTCCTACAATCATAGGAGAGAGCATGAAACTTAGCATAGATCACATATCCATGATTAGCATTGCCAGATGCCACACCAGGTGTAACTCAGAGATAGGAGTTTGCAAGCACCCAGGAAGTGAAAATCAATGGTAACAGAAAAGGAGTATATTTAAGAGAGCTTGAACAGACAAGCTGTGTGATTTAGATCTATATTGAGCAGTCATGCTGCTGAAGCTAAACTAATTTGGTTACTGCCTAGGTGGAAAAAATTCTAAAACACAGTGTAAATAATTTTGAATTCCATTAGTAAAGATCGATAGAAGATAAAGGTTAAAAAAGATAGGTAGTTGTATTAATATATTTTAAATTGTTTCTGAGTATTGTGAGGAAAGATTAAAGGCAAAAGGAGAATGGGATGGCAGAAGATGAGATGGTTAGATAAAGTCATCCATGCAATGATCCTGCATGGCCTGCCACAGTTCATGGGGTGACAAAGAATTGAACATGACTTAGCAACTGAACAACAATTGTTAGATTAACTGATTTGTGAACCTTTAAATGTGTACTTTTAGGCTATATATACTGTATATATTTATTTGTTGGTAAAATGTAGACATTTTTAATTGAAAAGAACGTAATTATCACAATCATCATTTTAATTTTCAATATTATTGCAGGTTGTAAATAACTTGGATAAAAGCACAACCAAAGCAGAAAGCGCTTGGCTGTTCAGAATATGGTATGGTTTTGATCATAGGTATCCTACTATTCTGTTAGCATTAAATATTCCTAGTAATAATTTCATCAAAGGAAGAAATATCAATGAATCTGGTAAGATAATGAGAACTTTTCATTTTAAATTCTGTATAAAATTGTATTATTGATATGAAAAACAAATAATGGCTGCAAGGAAGCCTCAAAATTTGGGGAAAGATGAAAGATACAAATATTCAAAGTTTACCTAACCTAGTAAAAGAATATTTATATTGATATGGACAAATTAATAGCACTGATATTGTTTAAAAAATCTTATTTGTTGTTTATTTTAATTTTAAAAAGGAGGCATAATAATACGGCAGATTTTTGAATGCAATGGATATTCCCATGATGGCTTAAGCGAACCCTCCCCAATCTGATGCCATCTGAATGTGTCAGCCTTCAGTTTCCATTATCTCTAGCCTTTAGCCTCTTTAAACACAGGCTGAATGATGTAAGAGCAGTCCCCAAAATATTCTTTCCTCTAGTTGGAAATAAATTAACATAAAACATGGTGGCCTCATACTGCCCTTCCAGGCATAGCAAACATTTAATTTGCAATTCAGAATAAAGAAAAAAGGACTTAAACATTAATACTGTACCAACTAGATCAGAGTAGGCTTTAGAGACCTCTGGTGCTGATTCTATTCCTTCTTCAGAATGGAAATCATTAACTGTGGATGTTTTGAAGGACATAAAATAATCTATATATCATTATAGGCAGAACATTCAAAATATGAGGATGTCACATTAATTGAATCTGTGCCTCTATCTATTTCAAGGAAGGGGGAGGGAAGGGCTTGTGTGAATAAGAAAGTGTGTATGTCCCTTTCCAGCAAAAGAGATGGCACACGCTGTCTCTTCTTTAAATGTACAAACAACGGAGTAGTCCTCCAAGCAGGAAAGGTATTAATATAAGGATATGCAGCCTTGGTCAGACTAGGGGTAAGCTGAGCTTTTGAATGGCATATCAAGGTTTACAGTCCATAAAATGAGAAGACTGGGACAAGTATCTCAAACTGATACTTAGACTTAAGTGATATTCAAGTGTAACTAAATATAATGAATTAGTACAGTAGATAGAACGGGCTTTTCAGATATTTAATAATTTTCTATTTGTGAGGTATTAAATATTTTAAATATGGCAGGAACTTTTAAAGAGGCTCTGTAGGCCTCAGACAAGGCTTCTATAGGTCATAAACAGCCTGGTTGTTCAAATTGTGTACTTCTACATTGTGGGATGAAAAGAGATCCAGAGGGAAAAACATTATACAACATTTCATGCTCTGTTGTTCCTCTTTATATTATTATTCCTTTTATTTAATAAACCAATTATGCTATAACAATAGCATAATAATATAATAAATAATATATAAATTTTATGCAATATAAACTAAATATTATATAAATTTATATGATATTAATAATATACCTTTTAGTTCAGTGGTTCTCAACCTGTGGGTCGGGACCCCATTTGGGGTCGAACGACTATTTCATGGGGGTCGCCAAACAAGGCTGTCCGCCATTTTTTTCCCCTTTTCTTTGGCCACGCCCCTGGTACCCAGTGATGTATAAGTGGTTGGGGGTCACCACAACATGAGGAACTGTATTATGGGGTCGCGGCATTAGAAAGGTTGAGAACCACTGTTTTAGTTAATCTGACTATATATATAAATGATACTGTATGTTTTTAAAGGCCAGATGTTAGAAAATATGCAGAAAATGCCCTGCTTAGGAGTTTTCCTATGGCATCTGCTTAGCCAGTTCTGATACAGAGTACATGCTGGATGGATAATCAGTATAATCATGCAAAGCTACTTTTGTATTCTTAGGTTGTCTGTTTCAAAATATAAAATACACCTGATTTTTTAAAAAATAACAAAAAACACAAATTGCCAGGGATAGAAGAAATACAAAGCTTCATAAAACCTGTCATTTGAATTATGAAAGACCCAATGATGTATTTTCTCTGAAAAGATAGCAAAATCTCTGATAAAGATTCCTGAATTATGTTTTGTTCATCTCTGGCTTTCCCCTCATAATGCTTGAAATGGGCAGATGGAAGTCATATGGCAGGATTAGTCTGCAATATTAAACAGTACATAACTGAGAATTTATGATAGGCTTTTTATCACTAATTAATTCCCCAGGTTCTATTTCAAATCAAACTGTATATGCTTGATAATATTTTGCAAACTGCACTTGAACTGAGGACAATTTTGTATCTAACAAATTGATTCTCCTTCCTGTCATAAGTATGAATCTTTCTTTAACATTATTTAATATAACAACTGACCTGCCATTATCGTACAATTGTGTTTTCATTTTCACAGATACACACACTGTTATACATATACATAAACATATTTCCATTGACAACTATATGCCTAAATCCTTGAAGATATTAACAGTTCAAGTTACTATTGCCAGGATTGAGAGATCTAAGCATTTTCATATGCTAAATCTCATTCTGTAAAAAGTCCCAGCCGCTTAGAGGCACATCAGTCATCCAAATGAAATGCTCCTGTAATCTCTGTGCCTTCTTTTAGTGATAATATGAATTGTTTTCTGTGGAACTCAGAAGCATTAAGCAAAATATTTATCTCGCATTATTTAAGAAAGGAAAGCCTTTGTGCCTACTCTTTCTCCAGGTAACGTAACTGGAAAACAGTGCATGTTGTGTTTGGAGATAGGGAAGGGGTTTTTTGCTTAGGTCTGATCAAGTTTATTTTATTTTATCCATTTATTTATTTATTACAAATATTTTACGCCACTTAAATTAGGCGATTCTGACATTAAAATACTTGCAAGAAATCGAATGGCTCTTCCTTGTTGCACATTATCTTTATACTGTATATTATTTAAACTGGTTTACTTCTATGCTATGTTCTGGATTGTATAAGATCTTATTCTCTCTGTTCAGATATGTGCAGGCATCAGTTTAGAGGTGGGGATTCACATCTTTAAATCTCCATATAAAAATCCCATTAATTTAGGGCTGACATATTGTAGCTAGAGAATCACTTTAGTATATTGTTTACAGGTATTGAGCTAGAAACTGGGAGAAAGGGACTGCTTTGGGCTGAGTGACTTTGGGCCAGTCTCTCTCTCTCTCTCGCTCTCTCTCTCTCTCTCTCTCTCTCTCTCTCTCTCTCTCTCTCTCTCTCTCTCTCTCTCACACACACACACACACACACACACACACACACACACACACACTCACTCTCACTCTCTGTGTCTCTTTTTTCCTAAGAAAAAGGCAGTGGCAAACTATTTCCAAAAATGTTGCCAAGGAAACTTCAGGGACTTGTCTAGACAGTTGCCAAGTATCAATAATGACTCAAAGGCACTGTAAAATAAAAAGAGCTAAGCTAAAATCTTTCACTCTAGCTTTTTGTCTTCTACGTAATTCAGAGTTCCGCTGAATCCTGCAAGCTCTTGCTTGTAATATCAAGTAGCACTGTCCAAAATTAGAATTATGGTTCATGTGATCTATGAGAGGATAGAGAACATTTTAAGTTATAGTGGATGAATGAAACGGGTACCAGACTGTATATCCTTTTAGTCCTCTCCAAATCTATCCTTTCCTGGAGAAAAAAATCTGTGTGGTCACCAAGGATCAACACTGACTTGAGGGCACATTATCAATGAACCAATCCATATTTTTATTTTTATGATGTATATCATCCTTCTATATATAATATGGGACTAAAAGCAGAACTTTTCTCATGGGACTGATGGATAAAAAGTTGGGCAAAAGAAATTATGGAACTATATGGAAGAATAGTTTGTTGAATAAGATGGAAGTTGCTGAGATGACCAAACTGATTTTTGGATCAGAGAAAAGACAATTATCTTCATTTATTGCTGACTGGAAACCCTTGTGGATTTTTTTGCATAAAACAGAAAAAGGTGAATTTACAAATCTTTGATAATTAGATATAATACATTATAGCAAGAAGAGATGTAATTTTAGAGAAAGTGTTAATTCTACAATTACACTTATAAGTGTTGTAAAAAAAAGATCAGAAGCCACTTCTTTATATCTTTTTGTTTTCCATATTCTAGCTTTTTTTTTTTTTTGCACTTTAGCTTTCTTTTATTTCTTTCTTTTCTTTTTCCATATGATATGTGGGATAGCAGCTCATATAATTTTAGACCATTTGTTACGGGATTTGTATGCTGAAAGCTTCAGCACCTAAGAAGAAGAGGATTTATACAGATATATATTTATAGGAATTTTATTTTCTATTTTAAAATTATATTAATATTTTGTGGCTATAAAACTTATTGTGTAGATATCACAAGTTTTATACATGAATCTAGAAAAAACTGTATATAGTTCTTTTATCTTTTCTCAAATTATTTCCTACTTCCTCTATTACTGTTATTTTATCCCATTTGAAGAAATGAGATAAAACGTTTAGAATATTCCTGAGACAGTGTCGCTTATCTTTACCTCAGAATTGTGAATTAGGATATAGTTTTTTGAGAAATTTTAAAATCTGTCACCAGACGTAGCTAGAGAAATCTGTATCTCCTGAATGCAAAGTCTTGAAAGCAGATCTTCCAGGGAACAACTGCTAAAGTATTCATCAATTCCTATACAGTATGTTCAAGAATTCAAATGTGAGTACAATTCTTTATACATGGAAAAATTTAGAAGTACTCCTAACATTTCCAACTGAACAAAAAATTCCTTTAAAAAAGCTAAAGTCATAATTTCTGGACACATCATGCCCAGGCAGAAATTTGATGTTACAATGGTGCAAAGTCCATGTTTTGAAATATCAATATTCAGTATGGAGAGTTACTAAATATTTTTTGTAGTTTAAGAGGTTGTACAGTATATTACTCACATGACAGTATATAATTTATTAGTTTTTGTTCTTTTTTGTATTTATACAAAGACTTATACAAGTCTTCCCTGGATTTAATCTGAATTTAATCTGAAGATAAAATATAAATTTTGACAGTTTAAAATAATTTTTGTGCTCTGCTTTGTGAGAAAGCCTTTATCTTACTTATCCAAAGTAACTCATTTGTGTTCCAGTAGAAGAAAAGTAGACCATCAAAGGGAATATCTTACTATGATCTTAAAGTAAATCTGCACTTTATCATAGGTGTCAGTGTCATCCTAAGACTTGGAAACAGGCAGAACTTGTTTTATGAACAATTCAGGAGTGGAAAATCGAGAGTCTTTTATGTTTTAATTGCAAAAAAGTAAAAAAGCCACTTGACAGATTCTGAAAGCTTGAATGTAGAAATGCCTTTGCTTATAGAATGGGGAAATACATACAAATTCATAACAATGTGCAATGCTAACAATAAAAGGAACAAACGTTTCCTTTCTCTAGGAGTTTAGAGAACCATATATACTATTTTTTTCATAACTCTGAGTATCACATTTGAAATAGGAAACAGACGGCCCAGGAATAGCTGAAATTGGCCACAGGAAAGGAATCTTGAAAGCTTGACAGCATTTTCTCCCATACACAGTTAAGGTGGAATTAGATGGAGCTTTTTCCTGATGTTTTCTTCCTATCATGGTTATCAATCATGATGTTCTAAATATTGCCACCTAGTTTCTCTCAGTGGTTCTCTGCAGTGAGGTAGATCAGCATAGAGGGGTGAGAAATGGTAGATCTGCCAACACCAACTTCTCTTCCAGTTACAAACAGAATACTGTTTAATTTTTCCAATTCGTTTGAACGTCGCCAAGACACTTCCAATTTTACACGGGAGAAAACCCGAACAACCAAAGACCTACATACAAATACCCGCGAAAACCTCAGAAAACATATATATATATATATATATATATATATATATATATATATATATATATATGTAGGTCTTTGGTTGTTCGGGTTTTCTCCCACGTAAAATTGGAAGTGTCTTGGCAACGTTTCGACGAAGTCCCATTCGTCATCTTCAGGCTGGTGTTTTCAGCTTCGTGCTTTGAGCAGCAATGTGTGGTCTTAGCTGTTTCTTCCTTTTAACTGCCAGTGGGGTATGAACTGATTGGGTGGGAGCTTGGCTGTGTTCTGATTGGGTGGAGGTGTGTTCTGAATGGTTAGGGGCTTGGCTGTGCTCTGATTGGCTGGGGGAGTGTTCTGTTTGGTTGTGCTCAGGTTAGTCTGAGTTGCAGAGGGGTTTAAGATTTTGGGGTTAGGGAAATATCGAATATCAAATATCGAACCTCTACGGGGAGGAAATCCACCATCTGACCAGGACCTATGAAAAACTTGAAGTCCAAAGAGCTTCCATTTTATGTGACCTCGCATTCCTACGTAACTGCCGAGATCAAAATCTAATCCCCACATGTTTCCAACTGAAATTCCACTCCAACTCTGCAGCCACCAAACGGATCCTGAAAAGAACAGAATTGGCCCTAATCAGAAATGAACTTCACACAAAAAGATTCCTCCTAGACCGAATTAACAAAGATCTCCTCACACTCCACCTCAAACTCAGCAACAAGATCCACCCCGCACTTTGGGACAAATCCAAACAACTCGCCGTCTGGAGAGCCGAAACACAGACCACCCTCAAGACAGATACACACACCAACAAACTCCGAAGACTACAAGAACGCCAGAAACAAACCCCTCCTCCCTCACAGCCACACATGAAACAAACAGTGCATAACATCTCAGATAGGATCCTCACCAAAGCCGAAACCAATGTCCTTTCCAAAGGATTCAACTTTGCAGTCGCTCCCAAACACATCCCCACTGAAACCATTATATGTGGAGTTGAAACCAGCCTGACCAAAATCAACCCCGATGACGCTAACAAAATCAGACTCAAAATCACCAACATCCTCTGCACCAGCAAGCCACCCAAAAGCAACTTACCCAAAGAGGAACAGACAGCACTACGTAACCTGAAAGAAGACACCAGCATAATAATCCTACCAGCAGACAAGGGCAACGCCACGGTGGTTATGAACACATCTGACTACCAAACCAAATTAACCAACCTACTCCAAGACTCCACATACAAACCCCTAAATACAGATCCCACCACCTACCTGGAAAAAACCACCAGAACCAAGATAAAAGCCTCCCCCATTAGCGAAGAGATCCAGCAAAGAATCATTCCCAGAGAGAAATCATCCAGATGCCCTAAACTCTATGGTCTCCCCAAGATACACAAAGAAGGAACCCCACTCAGACCTATAGTCAGCTCCATAGGCTCACCTCTACAAAACCTAGCCAAATTTCTCGCCAAACAACTACAGCCCTATGCAGAATCCATCACCTCACACGTAAAAAACTCATTCCAGTTTATAGAGATCATAAAGAAACAAAACTTACAGCCCAGCGACCTACTAGTGAGCTTCGATGTCATATCCCTCTTCACCCAAGTGCCTATCAAAGAAGCCTTGACAGCTATTCAAAACAAATATAACCCCCCCAAACACATCTTAGATCTGACCAACCACTGCCTATCCAACACATACTTCATCTATAACGGACAAAAATACAAACAAACAGAAGGAGCACCCATGGGATCACCCCTCTCACCTGTCATTGCCAACCTCTACATGGAACACTTTGAAACCCAAGCTCTAGAAAAATCGGATCACAAACCCAAACTCTGGCTCAGATATGTAGACGACACCTTCATAATCTGGCCACATGGGAAAGAAAAACTGGACAACTTCCTCACACACCTCAACAGCCTACACCCCAAAATACAGTTCACCATGGAAACAGAAGCTAACAACCAACTTCCCTTCCTGGATGTCTTAGTCTACAAGAAATCCAATGGCTCCCTAGGACACACCATCTACCAGAAGAAAACACACACAAACCGCTATCTGCACGCTCTCTCACACCACCACCCAGCACAGATCAACTCTGTAGCCAAGACACTCATCTCCAGAACAAAATGCTTAGCTGACGAACAACACCTAAAACCGAACTACACACTCTCACCAATGTACTAACATCCAATGGATTCCATAGAAATAAGATTACAAACCTAATCCAAAAAGAAACCCCCACTAAAATCCAAGACAAAGAACAAGAAAACGGCAAAGCCCTCCTCCCATACATAAAAGGCACCACAGACAGAATCAGTAAGATCCTCCATAAACACAACATCAAAACAGCATTCTGCACAAACAGAAAAATATCCACCATCCTTAGAAACCCCAAAGATAAAATTGAATTAGAAAATCAAGGAGTATACGAAATCCCATGCACCACTTGTCCCACCACATACATCGGACAAACCAACAGAAGAATAAGTGCACGCATTGAAGAACATAAGAACTCAGTCAAAAAAGAGGAACCAACATCTTCCCTGGTCCAACACCTTAAAGCCACAGGACATGAAATTGACTTTAAAAATACCAGAACCATTGCCAAAAGTGAACATTTTAATAACAGAATAATCAGAGAAGCCATCGAGATAGAAAAACGCCCACACAGCATGAACAAGCGAGATGATACCTCCCGCCTACCAGCCATTTGGAAACCCGCCCTCATTGACAAACGACTCCCTAACCCCAAAATCTTAAACCCCTCTGCAACTCAGACTAACCTGAGCACAACCAAACAGAACACTCCCCCAGCCAATCAGAGCACAGCCAAGCCCCTAACCATTCAGAACACACCTCCACCCAATCAGAACACAGCCAAGCTCCCACCAATCAGTTCATACCCCACTGGCAGTTAAAAGGAAGAAACAGCTAAAACCACACATTGCTGCTCAAAGCAAGAAGCTAAAAACACCAGCCTGAAGATGACGAATGTGACTTCGTCGAAACGTTGCCAAGACACTTCCAATTTTACGCGGGAGAAAACCCGAACAACCAAAGACCTATATATATATATATATATATATATATATATATATATCATACATATGAGATCTTGTTTTTGTTTTCATATCAATTAGCTTTACTGTATATTTGTTAATGAGATTTTGAAATCACTAAAACTGTACATATTTCATATTTTATCAGAACTGATCCATATGTTCATAAATAAATCATGATACTACTATGAAAATTTTGAGTAACATTCACACTCATGAGCAAATCAAGCATGACGGTGCATTCATTTGCAGTTATTTAGCTTGAAAGAGGCAGCTGTAGACATTTTGGTCTTCTTGACAAAATTATATTCTGATGCTCCCGTGGTTTGACTCATCTTCCAATTTTGATAGGAATTTCAAAAAGGCATCGTCTTATTTATTTCTTTTTCTTTGAATTTTTGAGCTTTACATTTATGATTTTCAGCCCTGAAAAAAAATGTTTTCTTTTCTTAGACATTTTCAACCTATTTATGTAGTAAGTCATTTTAATTATACCAGTGTCATGGTTCCAAAAAGAAAGCTTTTTAAAAAACTTTGAGGCTTATTCACCTAAAAGAATCTTTTATTTTCTGCATAGCTTTGGCACTAACAAAGTTAAGCCAAAAACTGAATCTTCCCTCCCCCAAACACCCGTAACAAAGAATAACTCACTCCTTCATTTTACAGTCATCAATCACATTCTCCAATTAATGCGGAAATGCGAAGTGCCCCTCCCGTTACAACTGACCTTGGCAACACTGTGCTCAGACATTGTTATGATTAACTAGCATATTTTCCCATCTACTAGGCTAGTATTATCTGCTTTAACCCTAGAAGTGCTACACAGGCTAAATAAGACAGGTTTGCTTCTTCATATATGGCAAGCAAGAACACCCGATGTTAGCAGTGTTAACAACCAGCACTCATTATTGTTCTATGGCAAAATTCTGCAAAATTATATTTAACCTTTGAGTGGGTGCACTGGCTCACAAAATATGTTGTTATTGTTTTTCCCTTTTAACTGAGTTTTTCAGAAGGTTTTTAAATTTTGGTCCCAATTAAAATTTGGCATCCCAGCCTGTGCCTGCTGGGTCTTAGCTGGCCTTGGATATAATTGTAATAGGTAAGAACATAATATTTATTTTTCACACACATACATAATGCTGAAATTATTTTATGTCCAAGATAAATAGGGTGAATCATTATTGACCACTGATCATTTAAAATTATGGAAATTGTTTAAAATTTCAAATTGCATAATTTATATTTGTTGAAAACATTTTATAGAAAAACTATATTTGTTCTTTATAATCTTCAGAGAAAAGGGGTAATTAATGGATAGAAGCAATGGATATAAAATTGTTGAATCTGAAGGATTTTTTAGAAAGACAGAAGTCCTAAATATTGCAGGGTGAGATACTGGCCAGAAAGAAATGTCACTGTAAGAGAATAGTTCAGCCAGAATGTATTATACTCTTTCAAAAGAAACAGAATGCTCTCAATCTTTTATGCATTTATAATTCAATTTTATATAGCAATAGATAAACTATAAAACAAAAAGGACTTTATACCTAGTGCTTAATAAGATATGAAATAATGTCAGAATTAAGGTTTCTGTTGCAGGGGTTGATTTATGGAAGATTAACTGCTAGCTCAAAGACATAGAGGTTAGGTTTATAATCTTTCTACTTCAGCCTTTGAAGTAATTAATAAAAATTCATATGGACAAAACTGTTCAGGATTTTAAAAAAATCAACCAAGTAAAAAGTAACCAAGAATGGAACAAAGAAAGGAATTTTAACTCTTCGTTTATATTTCCCTGAAATAAAGGGAAATAAGCCAGGTAATAGAACAGAACAGAACAGAACAGGTTTATTGACCACCTATGATTACACACACACACACACACAGAGAGAGAGAGAGAGAGAGAGAGAGAGAGAGAGACAGAGAGAGACAGAGAGAGAGAGAGAGAGAAATACAAAAATATCCACAATGGAGGAATAAAATGTAAAGAACTTGCAGAAATTGGTAAATTGACTTGTTTGATTGGGGAGAGAGCAACAGCTACTTTTATAAAAGATTGGAAACCTTTTATGGACCTTTTACTGAAAATGGAAAAAAATGATCTAAAATTCTGGATTTATGGTTAGTAAGGTTGAAATGGGAAGAAGGAAATCATGTTATGTCATTTAGAAGGAGGGAAATGGTCAAGCAGGTCTATAACTGCTATAAAAAAGATTTGAAGTCACTTCTTTAAGCCTTCTTTTTCCTTTTCTTTCTCTTTGCTTTCTATTGTTTTTAACACTTTATCTTATGTTTTCTATATGGAAATTGTTTATGTTTATCTTTTAACATCCCTCTAAAACACACACATACAAAACCACACATTGAGACATTGATTAGCTTTATAATAATGCTGGATAGGACTTCTTCTACCCTTCTTTCCTTTAGTGCTCCTTGTTTTCAAGAGAGAAGAAAATTTTAGAATTCATTGGAAGCATTTTTTTTATGCATTTAATTACACAGAAGCTAAGAGGTATGTGAGAAACTGTCTTGTGTTTTATACCAACGTATCAGAGGCTGCATGTTCTCAAAACAAGTTTTAAGGAATATAAGTAGAAAGGTGTTATAGTCCTTATCTTTTGCTTTATTTTTCTCTTCCTTGGTGGAAATGAATATATCATTATATTCCATGGGATATAAAGATACAATGTGTCAGACATATAACGCATAGGCTTATTTTAGTCCACTCAAATTTCAGATTATGATTTGTTATGGGTTGATAATATTTAGCAATCCTTTAGAGACGTAAATGTGATATAAATGTGTTGAATGTTCAAAGCACTGAGTTAATCAGTTCATCAGTAGGTTTTTTTTAAGTCTCTTTTTTTTCCTTATAACACTGAATACACTTAACTTTGCTTTTTTAGTGCCTAAAGCATTTTAAATAGCTTCTTCCTTCCCTGTTTATGTGTAACACTTTCTTTTTAAAGTCACTTTAAACAAGCTTCATTTTGTAATCAGAATATTATGCTTTTCAAGTGTAACTCTTGTTGGCATGAAATGCATCATAGCTGCTAATTAAAATCTTACCTGGTCAGGTAATCACTCACGGTTCCTGAAAGAATTTCATTATTAGTGTAAATTGCTTTGGAATTTGACTAAGAATCATGTGAATGAAGGGAATCTAGATTAAGATAACTAAAAATGCAAATATACAACACTTTGCCTTAAGATAATACTTAGAAGAAACTGTCATCAAAGTTACAGGCTCAGAAACATAGTAACTTTGTCAAGCAGACAAGTATAACTCTAAACTTTGAGCACTCACATCTTCATATTTTTATGGCTAAGTACCTGCATTGTTACATAATATAATATAAAGAGATCAATAGATAAAAGTTATGAAGTGCAATAATGAGATAAACTTTATCTGTTCAATTTCTGTTTGTCATACAACTGCTAGAAATAGACCTATGATGAAAAAAAATAAAATATTGTATGCATGTACAACTTTTTCCTGATTCTGCTGGAAAACTGGATAAGCAAAAATTTTGATATACACTACACTTTGACAGGCATCTATTACATTCATGCTAGGAAAGGTCATAAAAAAGCAGGTGTTCTAAGCTTCTTGGCTGCTTTCTTCCTTTCCATATGATTTTTCATACATAAATGCATATTTAGAATTTACTGAATCTGTAAGTTTCCACACATCATCTTCTGTCATACTCCATACGATCCACAACAGTAAATCTCTACCTTTCAGAAATTCAATCCCCACATTCATGGATGTGGGAACAGAGGCATTATAGATTCAACACAGCTAAATTAGATGCTTCACTGAATTCAGGAAAAAAGTAATTTATATACTAAAATGTACCTGCTGCTAAATGCTCTGTGTGTGTGTGTGTGTGTGTGTGTGTGTGTGTAGGCATGTGAGAAAAGGAGGGAGAGAGTGTGAACAAGCCCCAAGGTTTAAAAGGCTTTCTTTCTTCCTGTCCTTTTGAATCAGTAGACTTTTTCCTATTCTTCTCCTGGTTTTTAAAGTAGAGAACATTTATTCTATAATAATTCTCTCTAGCCTGAGCTTTTATTCATTTGTGATTGTTACTCTATTCATCTTCTAAAATAATCTGTTCCATTCCTCCTTATTGTGTGCAAATGACACCCATTTAGTGCTGCTTTCACAGGGATGCTCTTTATTGATAACTAGATTCAGATCTAGTCATAGTTGCATGTATGTATGTTAGGAGACTTTGCATTAAATTGGGTCGCTGACACTAGAACAAAATGTTTCTCTGTCATGGCTCCTATCATAGTATCATTGCTTGTGGTGAAGCTTGCCCTGAAATTAATGGCCTTCCAAAAGATTAAGCAGACCAAGGTCTTCCAAAGGCCTTTTAGAGTAGTTTAATTAGGATGTATAATACACAATCTAATACTATGAACATTTTAATGCTATGTACTATAGATGCTTTATACTGAATTCTATATTTTTTTTATTGTGGCAGTATAAACATTGAACGGATAAATGAATGAGCCAGATCTTTGCATATTGTTTTATAGCAGGCAGTTGAACAATGAAAGTCTTCAGAATGTAGTCACTTTTGGATAACTCATAAGATCTGTTCTGATATTTAGTAATATGAACACAAATGATTTGATGATAAGATACACAGTTAGTCCTCGACTTGCAACCACAATTGGGAGTGGTCATTAAGTGTTGTCATTATGACAACAGTCATTAAACAAATCAGTTGTTAAGTGAATCATGTAATTGTTAAGCAATCCCAGCTTCCCCTATTGACTTTGCTTGTTAGAAGCTCTGGCTGGGAAGGTTACAAATGGCAATCACATCATCCTGAGACACTCATAAATATATCACCTGTCTGAGATGGTATAGGTCCTCCTGCTTGAGCAGGGAGCTGGACTAGAAGACCTCCAAGGTCCCTTCCAGCCCTATTCTATTCAAATCAAATATGCCAATTGTCTGAATTTTGATCACTTGATTATGGGGATGCTGCAGTGGTTGTAAATACGGTGACTAGATTGTGTGTCACTTTTTTCAGCTCTGTCATAAGTTCGAAAAGTTGTTAAATAAGTGTCATAAGTCGAGAACTACCTGACTACATGACCATATGTGAAACAGACTATAAATGGAGAATAATATTTAAAGCAGTCCAGCATGTCAAATGTCTCAGAATATAGTTTTCTTGATCCTATATGTAGAATGAATTGTACAATGCTTTATTTAGTCTCTTAGATAGTTGAACAATAGTAATAGATAGAGAAAATTTGTACCTGCTTGATTATAATAGTTCAAAAAAGTTTAATTTTGGGGGGGTGGGTCTTACTAATCAATAAGATGATAAACACAATTTGCCTTTAACAAGTTCATGAAATGCTTATTTTATTACATCCTGCCATTCTCTTTATTCTCTTTATTCCTTTCTAATGCAGTTCTGAAACATTTTGAGTTTTCGTTTCACACTAGCAATTTCTCCATCAGCAGTGCAGAAAGGCACATTTTTATCACAAACAATTCAGTTTTAAAATTCTTGATAGTTTATGCATTAATTTTTGCATTTATTAAGTGCATGAACTATTTTGGGTATCTATAAACACCTAATACAGAATTACATTACAATCAAATGTGCAACAGTGCAAGGGCTAATAGTTTTGCCATGTACTGGAGACATCCAAAAGTTTTAGACAAAGAAAATACTACTATATTTGCTGCACTTGTAATTACAAGTCAAATTTGGAATAGGTAAAAAAAATGATATTTACTTCTGAAATGTTATTTGCCCTGCTAAGATTCGGTAGACTAAGGGACTAAATACAGATGAACCAGGCCTTTAAATCAAGGTACCTTTGATCGTCAGCCCATGCAGCTGAGTCAGATATATGCAAGGTGGCGCAGCAGTTAGAGTGCAGTACTGCAGGCCACTTTAGCTGACTGTGTTCAGCAGGTCAGCGGTTCAAATCTCAGGTTGACTCAGCCTTCCATCCTTCCGGGGTAAGTAAAATGAGGACTCAGATTGTTGGGGGCAATGTAAATATATATATACATTGCTTACTGGTGTACACCACTTAGAGAGTGCTTGCACTTAAAGCGGTATATAAGTCTCATAAATAAATAAATAAATATACGTTCTCATCAAACCAGACTAGTGCAGCATTATATTACGCTCAAGCAATAATAATTTTTCCCATATTTCCAGACTTAAACATAGCTGTCATCTCTTCTTAATTAAAACTTTATTTGACATTTATGCCAAAAGAAACAATATGACATGAAGGGATTTCAAAGGTCATAAGATGCTATTTCTGGCCTTAGAAAGGGGAGATATGAGGGGAAATGTGGTTGGCATTGATGCTTGCTTCCTTATATAACTGGGCCTTTTTTCCCACAACAGTATTTTTATATATATCCAAGGTTCTGAAGGTAGCTGTGATTGAAAGTATACAGAATCACTTCCATTGAGTAAAACTAAAATAAAAGGCACATAAATTTCAGATATGCAAGAAAGGGCAAAATTCCACATGGTTATATAGATAGATTAGATGGGTATTAAGGATATATATTGCACATTACCAGGGAATGTCTGATAGAAAAAAATATGTTTATGACAATGCAATCAGAAGGAATTTGATGCACATCAATATTTCCATAAGAAATATGCAGTTAATAAAATTCACTGAATAGCTAGGCCATCTCAGATCAACTTACATTAATTTATTATACAATAAAGTTAAAATAAAAAAATAAAAGCAAAAGCTATCAATGCAATAGATAAGTAGTAGAATTGTATTTAGCATCATAGCAATAGCACTTAGACCTCAAAAGGATGAAAGACTGAGGTCAACCTTGAGTCAGTGAGAATCAAACTGCCAAACTGCAGGCAGCCAGCAGAAGTAGCCTGTAGAAAGTACAGGCATTCTAACTACTGAGCCACCATGGTTCCTAAGACATAAAAAAGAATTATTTCATAAAAACTATTATGGTCCACCACAAATGCCAAAGTAGCCTTTGGTTTTATTTTAAGATAGTCATTTTAATAAAATATTTGTGGAATAATTCTATGGCTCAATTCTAGCAGCATTTAAGTGATAATTTATTTGATGGCATGCCAGATTTCTGAACTGTGTTGCCACAGGCCATGCTTCTTAAGGATATTGGGTTATATAGTTCAGTGACATCTGGAGTGCTATGGATTACTAATTCTGTACATAATATGCAAAGTAGGCCCTCAAATGAATATCTGCTGTCAGCATGTCTATGTGGAAATAAACACTATTTGGATATAAGTGTAAGTAAGTGTGCCTGTTTATTTGTTGGCTTGATATACCACTGACTACTAAAGTTTCTTAGTATTTACAATAAAAAAATTAAAATCAACATATTGAGAAGAGTTAAAATAGTAATTTTAACAAACTAGCAAAATAAGTATAATTAATAATTAAAATTAACAGTTAAAAGATGTATTTTAAAGCCTATTTAAACACTAATAAAGATGTTAGATCCCTTAACTCTACAGAGAGTGTATTCCAAAGTGGAGGCAGAAGTCTCAATCCTGAGTTATAACTAGACAATCTTACAGCAATTGTAGGTGAACTTCCTCAGATGATTTTGGTAAACATTGAGGTTCATATAGAAGAAATAATTCTCTCAAATAATGTGTACCTAACTCATGTGGGACATTAAAGTTAAAGTCCAGCATTCTGTATCATTCCTAGAAATGGATGGGCTAATAATACAATTGTGGGATCCTTGGTTTTCTGAACTTAGTTGTTTCCTTGCAGGTATTTTGTTACCTTATTAGGTAACATGTTCAGTGGTAAACCTGGTGCCCCCTCTGCTGAGTGCAATAGGGCTTGGTCTGCATGGAAAGCTAGTCCGGTCAGGAAGGGAGAAGGTTGGTGAGGGTGGGGGGACTCCGGAGAGGGGAGAAGGTCAGAGCATCCTGGTTATGACTGGGAGGGGCAGATATGGCGGGAGCCGAGGAACAGGCCATTTTTGGGGAACGAGGACTCGTTATATTAGAGCGATTCCTTGTTCCGGCCCCTCAAAAGGCCCATCCTGTAGTACTGGTGACAGGGGAGTATAAGGCCCTAGTTGTAGGCTGCTGTTGCTTAATGCCAGGTCCATTGTCAACAAAGCCCCCCTTGTCCGTGATTTAATATTGGACAGAGGGGCGGACCTGGCATGTATAACCGAAACCTGGCTGGGCCCTGAGGGGGGTGTTTCCCTCTCGGAGATGTGCCCGGATGGGTTTGTGGTGCTTCATCAGCCTCGACATCAGGGCAGGGGTGGGGGAATGGCAGTCATCGCTCGGAGGTCCTTGAGTCCTCGTGGGATTCCTGCCCCGGAGGTTGTTGGGTGTGAGTCCCTCCTATTGAAGTTGGGTTCATGGGTTCAGTTGGGCTTGCTGCTGACGTACCTACCTCCCAGCTGTGTTGCAACAGCCCTGCCTGCGCTGCTGGAGTCAGTAGCCGGGTTGGCGGTGGAGTTCCCCAGATTTATGGTACTGGGGGACTTTAACCTGCCATTGTCAGAAGTATCCGCCGTCGTCCGCGAAGAGAAATGAATACACTGGAACGCCGGTATACAACGAACTCATCGACTGGTTTATTCCAAGGATGAAATGAAGTCAGCACTGGGAGTGGTATTCCTCGGTGCTCTATAACTGTTTGCCACACCCTGTTTCCCCGCCCCCAGCCCCAAACCGACATCCACCTAAACTCAATAAATGCTCCACCCTCTCCCTGTGTCCTCCCTTTCACCGACGCCGTCCCGCCTCCGCCTTCGTTCCCGTCACCAGGTGCTCCCCAGCTGGTATCCCACCCATCCGGTGAGTATTTCCTGCCCCCAGCCCACCCCGAACACGCCCGCACGTTCCCATCTTCTCCGTCGCGTTCTATCTTGCAGCGTGCTGCTTCGCTCGGGCTCCGTGTGTGTGTACTGGCGTTCCCCCTGTGCGCCGGCATCAGCTGGAGTTTGGAACGGGCTGGCCGCAGCTGGTTGTCGGAAGGCGTGGTGGCACCGGAAAGCAAGTCGTTCGAATGCGCGGCTCCGGATTCCTGCCCGGTATGGCCCTCGGTTGTGGCTGCGTGTGTTCCGGCGTAGTCTGGGGTTAGGGAGGTGCCCTCCGCGTTCCCTCGTCCCCGTGTGTATGTCAAGCCTTTGGGGGCTTGACAGCCATCATTCGGCGATCGCTCAGAGGCGGCGCAAGAGTTCATGGCTTCCATGGCAACCATAGACCTGACCCAGGTAATCCAGGATCTGACTCATAGGGGTGGTCACACACTCGACCTTGTGTTTCTCTCGGGGCAATGGAGACATGATCTGGAATTAAGGGGAACAGAGATCTCTCCCTTGTCATGGACAGATCATTTCCTATTGAGGCTGGACTTCAGAGCATCACTCCCCCATCACAGGGAAAGGGAGCCGATTAGGTGGTTCTGCCCCAGGCGCCTAATGGACCCAGATCGGTTCCAGGAGGAGCTTGGGGAAATACCTGACTCCCTTGTCCACAACTCGTCCGGGTCCCTGGTTGCGGCCTGGAATGAGGCGGTGTCCAGGGCCCTGGATCGAATTGCGCCTTTGCAACCTCTCTGTGGTGGTGGTCCCTGGAGGGTGCCTTGGTTTACTGAGGAGCTCCGGGAGATGAAGCACCACAAGAGATATCTAGAGCGACGTTGGAGGGCCAGTAACTCTGAATCTGACCAAACACTATTAAGAGCCTATCTTAGGATTTATTTAGTGGCGATAAGGGCGGCAAAGCGTGTTCACTTTTCCGCACTTATTGCGTCCGCAGAATCTCGCCCGGCCGCCTTGTTTAGGGTGACCCGCTCCCTTCTTAAAGTGGAGGAGGTGGAGGAACCCTTGCAGGGGAGAGCTGAGGAATTTGTTCAGTTTTTTTCAGACAAAATCGCTCAGATTCAGAGAGACTTGGACTCCGACTGGGCAGTGCCAGCCGAGTTGCTGGGGGCTGGTCTTAGTCATGTTATCTGGAGCGAGTTTGAGCCTGTGACCCCTGATGAAGTGGACAAGGCCATGAGGGCAATGAATGCCGCCACCTGTTTATTGGACCCGTACCCCTCTTGGCTGGTTTCTGCCAGTAGGGAGGCGACACGAAGCTGGCTCCAGGCGATAATCAACGCCTCCTTGATGGAGGGGTCTTTCCCGCAACCTTTAAAGGAAGCGGTGGTGGGGCCCCTCCTCAAGAAGCCTTCCCTGGACCCAGCTGTTTTGAAGAACTTTCGTCCTGTCTCCAACCTCCCCTTTGTGGGGAAAGTTGTAGAGAAGGTGGTGGCGTCCCAACTCTTGCGATCCTTGGATGAAGCTAATTATCTGGACCCTTTTCAATCTGGTTTCAGGCCCAGCTACAGCACTGAGACTGCTTTGGTCGCACTGACTGATGACCTCTGGCGAGCCTGGGATAGGGGTCATTCCTCTATCTTGGTGCTTCTTGACCTCTCAGCGGCTTTCGATACCATCGACCATGGTATCCTTCTGTGTCGCCTTGGAGAGGTGGGGGTGGGCGGCACTGTATTGCGGTGGTTCTCCTCCTACCTCTCTGACAGGTCGCAGTCGGTGTTGGCGGGCAGACAGAGATCGACCCCTAGGCGCCTCGATCATGGGGTTCCTCAGGGCTTGGTCCTGTCCCTCCTCCTTTTTAACATCTACATGAAACCTCTGGGTGAGATCATTCAGCGACACGGGGTGAGGTATCATCAGTACGCGGATGATACCCAATTGTATATCTCCACCCCATGTCCTTTCAGTGAAGCAGTCGACGTGATGTGCCGGTGCCTGGAAGATGTGAGGGTCTGGATGGGGGTGAACAGGCTTAGACTCAATCCTGACAAGACCGAGTGGCTCTGGGTCTTGCCTCCCAAAGGTCAACTAGATGGTCCATCATTAGTCCTGGGGGGGGGTAAATTTACCTCCCTCAGTGCAGGCACGCAACTTGGGTGTCCTCCTGGACTCACAGCTAAATTTGGAACAACATCTATCGGCTGTGACCAGGGGGACCTTTGCCCAGGTTCGCCTGGTGCACCAGTTGCGGCCTTATTTGGACCGGGAGGCTTTACTCACGGTCACTCATGCCCTTGTCACCTCAAGACTGGATTACTGTAACACGCTCTACATGAGGCTACCCTTGAAGAGCATTCGTAGGCTGCAGTTGGTTCAGAATGCAGCCGCGAGAGCGATTGTGGGCGCGCCAAGGTACGCCCACGTGTCACCTATCCTCCGTGAGCTGCACTGGCTTCCTGTGGGTCTCTGGACGCAATTCAAGGTGTTGGTTATCACCTTTAAAGCCCTTCATGGCATAGGGCCAGGTTACTTACAGGACCGCATACTGCCGCACAGTTCCCAGAGACCAGTGAGGTCCCACAGATTGGGCCTCCGACATTGGACAATGTCGGCTGGCGGGCCCTCGGGGAAGGGCCTTTTCTGTGGTGGCTCTGACCTGGTGGAATCAACTTCCCCCCGAGGTTCGAACTACTCCCACCCTGCCGGCCTTTAAGAAAGCCATTAAAACTCTCCTGTTCCGGCAGGCCTGGGGCTGATGTCCCCGGGGGGGCGGGATATGATCAGACATGCTGTATGAATGTGTTTATTTTATTGTTTTATTGTCATATTATTGTTTTAATTTTGTACGCCGCCCTGAGTCCCTTGGGATTGGGCGGCATATAAATTTTAGAAATAAATAAATTAAAATAAATAAATAAATAAAGCAAAGTGGAGTTTGCTCTCAGTGTATATAAATAATAGTTTGCAGTGTTGATGGGGGTGTTATATTCTCCTTGGTATATTCCTTTTTATTAGAATGATGTACTCCTTAAGCAAAGTACAGTATAATGTGCCTCATTGTACAGGTGAAACTTGAAAAATTAGAATATCGTGCAAAAGTTCATTTATTTCAGTAATGCAACTTAAAAGGTGAACCTAATATATGAGATAGACTCATTACATGCAAAGCAAGATAGTTCAAGCCGTGATGTGTCATAAGTGAGATGATTATGGCTTACAGCTCATGAAAACCCCAAATCCACAATCTCAGAAAATTAGAATATTGTGAAAAGGTTCAATATTCTAGGCTCAAAGTGTCCCACTCTAATCAGCTAACACCTGCAAAGGGTTCCTGAGCCTTTTAAATGGTCTCTCAGTCTGGTTCAGTAGGAATCACAATCATGGGAAAGACTGCTGACCTGACAGTTGTGCAGAAAACCATCAATGACACCCTCCATAAGGAGGGAAAGCCTCAAAAGGTAATTGCAAAAGAAGTTGGGTGTTCCCAAAGTGCTGTATCAAAGCACATTAATCGAAAGTTATGTGGAAGGGAAAAGTGTGGAAGAAAAAGGTGCACAAGCAGCAGGGATGACCGCAGCCTGGAGAGGATTGTCAGGAAAAGGCCATTCAAAAGTGTTGGGGACTTTCGCAAGGAGTGGACTAAGGCTGGAGTCAGTGCATCAAGAGCCACCACACACAGATGGCTATCCTGGACATGGGCTTCAAATGTCGTATTCCTCTTGTCAAGCCGCTCCTGAACAACAAACAATGTCAGAAGCGTCTTACCTGGGCTAAAGAAAAACAGAACTGGTCTGTTGCTCAGTGGTCCAAAGTCCTCTTTTCTGATGAGAGCAACTTTTGCATCTCATTTGGGAACCAAGGACCTAGAGTCTGGAGGAAGAATGGAGAGGCACACACTGCCAAAAGCACCAAAACCTGGTTCAATGTCCATGGGATTACTGTGCTTGATTGGTCAGCAAACTCGCCTGACCTGAACCAGCATTGCCAAGAGAAAGATGAGAGACACAAGACCGAACAATGCAGAAGAGCTGAAGGCCACTATCGAAGCATCCTGGTCTTCCATAACACCTCAGCAGTGCCACAGGCTAATAGCTTCCATGCCACGCCGCATTGAGGCAGTAATTGCTGCAAAAGGGGCCCAAACCAAGTACTGAGTAATATGCATGCTTATACTTTTCAGAGGTCCGATATTGTTCTATGTACAATCCTTGTTTTATTGATTGTATGTAATATTCTAATTTTCTGAGATTGTGGATTTGAGGTTTTCATGAGCTGTAAGCCATAATCATCTCACTTATGACACATCACGGCTTGAACTATCTTGCTTTGCATGTAATGAGTCTATCTCATATATTAGGTTCACCTTTTAAGTTGCATTACTGAAATAAATGAACTTTTGCACGATATTCTAATTTTTCGAGTTTCACCTGTATTTTTCCAAGTTCAGCCAGGCTGCTATGTTTGTTCCATGGAAATTTCCCATCTGGACATAAAGTCAGCCTCTCTTAGAGCTACAGTGAAGCTTAGATGTTTCATACACCTATGGAAAAGCATTAGAGACAGAATGGAGCATATAGTGGCCATATATCCATTACTTGCATTATACCATATAATATTTCTCATTCTGAAAAACAGCTATCTTCAAGTGTATGATCTAAAATTTGCCTGAGGTATAGGAACAAAACTATGGCAAAGCCCTGTTTCCTACTCCCAAATCTCTAAGGAAATACAGAAAAGTACCACTGTCAAGAAGAACCTGCAGAGTTTATCTTTCTCTTTTGAGCTCCAAAGTTCATATATCAGGGTGATTAAGGCAGTCTGAATCTCACAGCCCACCATAAACTGTTTTGAAACGGATCAAGAAATTTGCTTTTGTCAGGGCTGACTGCAGTTGAAAAACTAATTATTTCAATCACTTTATATGGTACATTAAGTATTGGTTTATAAGTGCCAATCTTGGAAGAATTACTTTCTTTAGAAGAGGAGGCACCTTCCCATCCTGCAGAAAGACATTTTGGATATTAAATAAAGTATCTCTAATCTCTCAGATAAGCATAAGTCAAGTTGGACAAGGATTCCAAAACAAATGTGCATATTGCTGTGGAATGCATTCTCCCCCCCCCCTTTTTTTGTCATTCATTTTAAGTTATGGAGTTTTGAGGCTCATTTCAAAATCATGGTATCTAAGTAGATTTGAAACCAACAATCTCAAATTAGGACAGAAAGGCTCTGTCTAGTTATGCATTCATTGCATACTTTACCAAAACTGGGAGGACAGGGCATTAACAAAACTGATGTGAACACTGAAAGCTATATAAGCAATGGCTATCCTCATACAATTCAATTGACTGATTACCAAGGCTGCAGATTTCCCAAAAGTCATTAAAGTTAATAAAGTGATATTATCATTTCTATTCATGGAAAGCACATTTTGTCCACGTGACTTGCTGGGTTGCCAATACTTTGATTGAATTGCCAAAACAATTTAAGGTTATCCAGCTTGCATTACCAATCAGAATCTCATTAGAATGGTAAATTTTTGAAAACAAAATCAATATATCCCTTTCACTGATACAGTTTATAAAGAATGTTTTACCAGTGAGATCACTGTGCAAAGTCTCATCACTTCCCATCAGAGTTACCTGTATCCTTCAGTCTCTTCCTTAAGATGTTCAGGCACAGCATTAGGAGGCATCTCAAAGTGTGGGACCAGTGAAATGAAGACAGGCAGACTAGAAATTATTTGTTCAGAAGTTCAGAATACAAGTGAATAGCTTGAGGGCTTGGAGCCATATGAAACAAAAAATGCTATATACATAGAAAGTAATCACATTAATTACAATTCATTTATTAGATATATTCAAAATTAACTTTTATCTAGCCTCACCTGGATTTCAGAAAGCAATCACAGCCTTGAAAAAGTTATTATCTACACTGATAATTAGTTGCCCAATTAGTTACTTATGATGCAGGTGTGTTGACTAACAGTGAGTCCATTTTTTCTTTCTTAATGGATTTTTTTTTTAGTTTAAAATGAAAGAAGGTTAGGAAAAAGTTACAGGTGGGAGACAATAATATCCAGCATCCTTTCAGAATTATATGGAAGAAGTAAAGCTAGTGTATAATATATTCCTTGTCTGGGGAAATCAGGAGATCTTCTAATTCTCTAACCTCAAAAAGACCTTCCAGCAAGGGGGAAAAATAGAATAATTGACTGCTGAAACAAACTCCCAATTGCAAGGACATGTGGTTCAACAGCTAGAATGCTATCTTGGTCCACTTAGGTTCATTATTTGGTATGCAACCCTGTCCCTCTCCCAGCACCGGGAGAGTCGAAGCTGGTGGATAAAGCTGCCATGATATTGGAATGATAGTATTTCCCCTTCCTTATTTTATATTCCTTAGAATTCTCAAATTAAGTCTCGTCTGAATTTCTCTCTATTTTACTTAGTAATTGCAAAGCAATAAAACACATTTTTTTTTCAGAATTATCCTAGGCAAGTGGCTACATTTTCCAACCATCACTTTTTACAGCACTGGACAGGTTTCCTAATAACATTTCTATGAGAAACTGAAAATTAAATGTGTATGCTATCATCACTTTTTATTACCTTTTATCATTCTTTTCTCACAAAGGTTATTGGCTTTTCTTGCAATAACTATTTCTTCAGTTAATATGAAAAGTAACATACATGTCATTTGAAACACTTATAATAACAATGATGGTTATAATTTTTTGTAATAATAGTTATAATGTGTTCATAAATGAAAAAAGGAAAAACTGATTTAGAATGTGCAATTCATGTCAATCAATCCCACCAGAATTCTGTGAAAATAAATGTATTAAATGTATTATTTCAGAGTAAATAAACATCACATTCAAAATGAATTATACCTGTGCAGTTAACAATAATGCAGTTAAGTAATTTTAGTGTCTGAATCTAAGAATTTTATGAGGAGATGGAGACTCATTTAAACAACCACATTTTATTATCTGAGAGTAAAACATACTTTTTTTTTTCCTCAGCTGTCACAATACCATTCCAGGCTTTAGAATCTCTTCAACACAACAAAACCAGAATGTCAATGTGACCACATGTAAATTTATACTTTAAACTCACAGTGTGGTCATAGGCAATTTTATATTATAATCTTATCACTGAGGTGATTTTTAATAAACATGTTTTCTCTATATTTGAAGGATGGACTGAAACATGAACAAACACCAAATAGTTGTCAAAAAGGCTGACAAATGTTTAAAAGAAAAAAATAAATGTCCATAAACATGTATCTACTTGGTAGCCCATCCAAGATTCTGTTTTTTTGTAAAAGTTCCTGTGATGAGTAGAATCAACCTGGTAAGAATTATCCATATTGGTACAAGTACTCACACCAGACTAGTCTGTTGCGCTGTGACTGAATTCTCACCCTCCTGAATTCTATAGTCATGAACTTAGCCCTAAAGTCCAAATTTAACTTAAAAATAGTTTTCTTTATTAGTTTATTAGAACCTGAAGTACCTGGAGACTAAATACAAGAACAAACTTTTCTTTTGTTGCCCCATGCTAGAAGATACAATTTCTTTGTTTCAGAAGAAACAAACCAACAGATACTCATAGTCTTATACATTTGTATTTTGCCATTTTATTTATATACTGTACTTTCCGGCGTATAAGACGACTTTCGAAAGCGTTGAAATCGGCGCCGAAGTCAGGGGTCATCTTATACGCCGGGTCGCCTTATACGCCGGAAAATATGGTATTACATTTGCAACTTGATACAACCACTTTAGTCCCAGTGGCTTACATAGTAGAAGGCAAATTTAAAACCTGTATGGTGAGTTTAAAAAGATAAAACGAAGGAAGGAAGGAAGGAAGGAAGGAAGGAAAGGAAGGAAGGAAGGAAGGAAGGAAGGAAGGAAGGAAGGAAGGAAGGAAGGAAGGAAGGAAGGAAGGAAGGAAGGAAGGTCTTTTTTTAAAAAAAAAAAGTATGCATTTGCCCAGTAAGAATAATAAATGAATTTTAATAAACAGATGAATAAATGAAATTAGTCAAAGGAAAATTAACATCCTAATATTCAAAAACAATTATCTTTTTAAAAATGTCATCCTGAATTTAGTTACTTCTACTATAATATATTAAGAGCTGTGTTTATAAAATTTATTAAAAATGTTACATAAGGCTTCATATCCCAAGGTTGGGTTACTATATAATGGCAAGCAAGAACTGCCATAAATTGTGTGCACTACTCATATTCTTGCCCTATTCGTCACTGTGAAAGTCAATTACCACTCTCTGAAGGGAAACAGGTCTTCCTGGGTTGCTGGAACTGTCAGTCTTATTTAACAAAATATGCATCATAATTTTATTAGGTGGACAAGAAAAGACATATCATTTTTTTAAACATCAGCAGTAGTGCATTGCAAAACTGACACATGATTTGCACAGGGTTATAATTTGTCATTTTCAAGTATGAAAAACACAGTTTGATATGTGAAACAATAAGGCACCATATTGGTGGCAAACACAAGTTGGCATAAGGCAAAGACCTGGGAAATGTTGCATTGACAGATGAAACAAATATAGTGGTATTTGACTTATTCATACAGTATTACACCATTGTTGCACTGCACTACATTTTTTTCCCCAGGTGCAATTCAAGATGCTGATTATCACCTACATGGCAGAGGATCAGTGAGACTGCCTTTCCTTGGGAGGGTATCTACTCATTCCACCAAGTGGAATGAGGCACACTGCAGATTTCTTTTCTTTAATATTGCTATCTAGTAGTACCAAAAAGTGTGCCTTTTCTATAATGGCTCCTAACCTGTGGAACACCTTTTCCTAGCAATCCAGCAATCCATAAACAGTTGACTCTTCCCCCAGGCACTGGAGTAGAGTGAGATGGGAGACTCTGTGTAGTTTATTAGGTATATCCCAGGAAGGTGACTGAGATACCATATTTTTTTATCATTGTATGGGTTTTTCCTTACGGTTTGTATGGGGGTTTTTTTACAGTTGTTTTTAATATTGTTGTGAGCTCCCCCAAATATGCTCAAAATTAGGAATCTATACAAATCTTTTAAATAAATAAAAAAATTAAATAAACCAAAGAAACTTAATCATGATTATTAAACCAAAGTAGTTAAGTTCCTACAAGATGTTAAAATATCAGTTAAACTGTTTTAGGGCACACAAAGAGGCATGGAGCAGCCCTGAAAGCCTGCCTCCCCTTTAAATCAATTTTTAACATTGCTTGCCTCTTTTAAATTTTGCATACTGTTTTTTATGCATTTTATATTTTATTTTACTTCACACAGAGGCCTCTGTGAGGGAGTGGGCGGTTCTTAAACAAAGAAGCTCACATTATTGGCATGAACCAGACTTTTACCATCCTGGCTCTGTTTTCTTGGACTTTTGAATTTTCATATAGGTATTTCTTTGTATCCAACTAGATCATTGGTTCACAGATTGTGAAAATCTAGAGGGTCCAGTATTTTATATTCTTGGCTTCCTACTCACTTGATTAATCCTAATGTAATGAATCAAACTTGCCAAAATCAAATTAATCCAGATTAGTCTGTATTCTTATCCAAAGCAGGAACTGTCTGAATGTACCCCATTCTTTTGTGATCAGAAGACCCTCTTGTGATTATATCTTGCTGCTATGCTACCTACTGTCAGTCTTCTCCCATATCATATATAAACTGGCAGAGAATTATGGGTAGTTGCTCTCCAACATATTTGCAAGGCACTGTCAGGCTATAGGCTTTTTTTCTGTCTTTTTGCTCTCCTGTTGGGCTTTTTAAATATATAAACAATCCTATCAAGATAATAATACATTATATAATGGAAATGGAAAATGCTTCTGGATATAATACCAAACAGAATCTGAAGCTCAAAAAAGAAGTCAACACATCTGAAAGTACAAAATAAGTAAATCATTAACCTAGACAACATTTGGAAAATATTTATGTTGAGTCCTTGGCGAAAAGCAGACACGAGAAGCAGTTGCAGTTCTCAGTTTTCTTTATTCTGTGTTCAGCTCACAAGTAGATGGCTTCAGCAGCTCCCAAAACCTCCCAGCTTCTTATATAGACATTTCACGGGTAAATGCGATACTTTTCCCGCGCCAGCACCCGCGCATGCGCACGGCGCTGGCGACAGCCTGTCTGGTCCCGGGCAGCTTTGCACCTGCCCGGGACTGCCTGCAAACGCCCCGAGCCGTTTGCAAGGCTCGGGACATAACAATTTATATATTATAAAAGCAGGGCTTTTTTCTCATAGAACGCCCAGGATGGAGTTCCGGCATCTTTTTTGGACAGAGCCTTGTAGGGTAGGCAAGGTGGGTTGTATGAAGTGTGTGAGTTCCGGCACCTTTTTTTTTTAGAAAAAAAGCACTGGCTAAAAGTGACTAAAATATCCAAATGACTTGACAACATTTTAGTTGTTCATTAACTGGAAATGAATTCTTCTATTTCTGTGGAAATGGTTTTTAAAATGTTGGCTGGTATTTTGATAATGTTAAGAAGATCATGCCAACCTAGTAAACATTTGCATATTTTCATGATACTTTTGATGAATGTCATGTGTGCAGTTTGATTTTGCTAGTGATAACCTCTATTAACTTATTTATGAACTTTGTATAACTTTGCACTGTGTTTACATTTAAAGTGAGGAACCTTTTCATTCAAGCAAGATAGCTTTTGTGTTCTTGTCCTATCAATGCAATTTAGAAGAATTTTACATAGGTAATAAAACACAAAAAGCAATTGGGGTTCTGAACGGCTCTTAATAGTATGTGCTGGTGTTAACAAAGTATATGTGAATCCATTCTATTCTAGACAAAATTGTGCATGCTTTGAAATGATTGGAAGAAGAAATGCTTGTACAAGCAAAGGACTTCTTTACTATTCCCTAAACTACAGAGAACAATTTTTCAGGTTCATATGGACTCTTGAGAAAAAAACTGATTGCTTAAAGAATGGCAGAGAGGCACTTTAGGACACACAAATACTAAAGCATTTTTTCTGAATCAGTTTCAAGGCATGAATTTCAGTGCAATCTACTAGGCCCCTTTCACTTCAGTAGTAAAGATCAGCAAGTGTTTAAAGCCAAAATGCAGGCATAGATAGGATTTTAAAGAGGGCCTTTTTAAATTAAGTTTCTTCCTTTTATTAAAAGACATTGCAATCCAGTCTCTATTAGCACATGCAGAGAACCTAATATGCATATTGCATCCAAGTTCTATCTCTATTCAGGGTGTGAAGAACCCAAGGGGAGTAAATAAAATAAAAATAAAATAAAGGGTTAAAGTACACACAGGGAGACTTAAATTTCTTTATAATTGCTTCTAATATCAATGTAATTTTTCTGTATTTTTTATTGTGCACTGGAATTAGTGGCTTAGTTACCAATTACACGATTCTTATTGTCTTGTCAGTGAGCACATTTCAAATAATTCACTGTCATATCTCTATTCTGCCCTTTAAAAAAATTCACTGTCCTATTTCTTGTTGCTCAAAGGCTCCTTTTTATATGAGAGCCTGAATGCTATTTGTGAGGTCCAGCAGTGCATGACATCTTCTCTTTCTCTTATTTCTAATGATGGTCTGTTATTGGCTACCAGGCCTGCTATTTATTTGATTTTATCTTCTTAAAAGGAGAGTGTTTATTCAGCCATTGTCCGTATAGTTCCTCTCTTGTGTGTTTTGATAAATCTTTATCCTCTTTCTTCAGTTGAGGTTTGGCCTCTGTCTAGTACAATTTTAACCAACCTTAGGTGAGGAAGTCCAAAGCACTGAAATAATTGTTGGGAATACACTTTCGTCATAGGCAGTCCTCAACTTAGAACCATTCATTTAGCAACCGTTCAAAGTATAACAATGCTGAAAAGGACTTACAACTGGTCCAGTCCTCACACTTATTCCCACTGCAGCATCCCCCTGGTCACATGATTGTGATTCAGGTACTTGGCAATTGATATGCATCTTCAATGGTTACAGTGTCCCAGGGTCATGGGATTGCCATTTGCAACTTTCCGAGCTGGCTTCCAGCAAACAAAGTCAATGGGGAGAGCTGGATTCATTTAACAACCACAGTGATTTGCAACCACATCAAAAAAGATTATATAATTGGGCCTGGTCACATGATGATTGAATCAATAGCCGCCTCACTTAGCAACAGTCCCATTTGTGATCATAAGTTGAGAACTGCCTGTAATTTTATTACTTTGATTCTATCTGATCATTTCATATACTGAGCCATAATTCAAATAGGGATCTTCTGGAAACTTGCAGAATGAATGGGAGCTGCCCAGAGTTTGGTGGGTGACTATATTACTATTTTAAATAAATAAATTAGTACAATAGAAAGGAAAAACAGCTCCTTGCCTGACATCAAATATGTTATCCTGCCTAGGTTTCCTGAAACCTAGATTGTATGTTTACCTAACCCACCAGAACAATATGCATTCAGCTATCACAAAACAAATACCAAAAGTAAATCAAAGCTATATTATTTAGCCTCAAGGCTCAGTGAAAATATAAAAGAGATAAAACAAACAACAAATATCTCAAGAGTAGATTGCAGCTTGGGTATCCAAATAAAGAATTGGTATTAGCAAAGTTTAAAAGCTATTTTTTAAAAAAAACTTCTACATAAATGGGAATGAGGAAAAGTAATGGCAGCTGTCACTGCTGTAGGAAAACCAGGGAGTTATCTATAGATTTACAGTTAAAAGCTGTCATGGTTTAAACCAAAGAGAATTTCCTGCCCATTTGCAGAAGAGGAACATGATAAATTGAGGAAGGGGTAAATGATTGCATGACTGCATTGATTGACCATACAGGAAATGCTTCGTTCTGGAATTTGCATAGGATGATTTTTGCTCCTTGAGCAAATCTGCTCTGAAAACAAGGGGCAACCTCTAAAATAATGTAACCTCTCAGGGGAGGGGTAGATGCAAGGTGAAAGAAAATTAATGAAAGTCTCTGCACTTTCCCTCCAATGAAAGACACCACTGAATCTTAGTCTTTTCTATGAACAAAGGATACAATGTTATCAATTCAATATTTTTTTTAATCTGGGGGAGGCAAGCTCCAGTCCATGAGATGTAGCCTTCTCCTATCTCTTAAAAGCATCAGTGGCCATGTTTACTGGAAATATACAGTACAATATCTTGACACTTTAAAGTAGAAAACTGTAACAGTGTTTTATTCATTGTTAATAAAAAAAAACCCAAAGTCTCCCAAATCCCAGCTCCACTGACATACCTGAGTGACTCCACCCACTGGGCAGCCAGCAGTGGCACCAAAAATATTAAATATTAAAGTTTGCCCTGCTTCAAATCAAGACAACAATATGAAAAACCTCTAATTGATCCTATTAAGGTATGGCCCTGTGGCTAACTGTAACTTGGGAAAAAAGTTTCCCAGATCAATGGTCTGTAAATCATTCAAATCATTCTGTAATCTGTGGCAGAATTTGCTATCTAGGTCCATTTTTAAACTGCTTAACAGGTTTCAACCGCTGAACAGGTAGAAGGTAGCAACTGAGCTTTTTTATCAGATGTTATTTCAGTTGGACCTAATGTTTAGAAATACTGACTACTTAGAGCTCAGCCGTCCACATCACTGTTCGTTCTCACATGGCCTCCTGTAATATAGTCACATTTTATGATCCAGTAATGAGCCTAAAAACTGAGTGAAACAGCAGCTCCAAGCAATGTTCCAAAATATATGTTAGGTCTCGTCAAATTAAGTGGGACGTTACCTCTACACAAATGTGTTTAACAATACGTAGTGCTTTAAATGTTCCTGTTTTCATTTCACATTCTTTTAACTTTTTTCCTATTGTTTTTCTAGAAATGGAGTAGAAAAATACTGCAACAGTATACATATCCATAGTAACCACATACACAATTGACTCTTCTAACACTTACTAGAGTGGTAATATTATTTTAACAAGGATAACTCTTTTTTATTATGTATTTATGCAATTTCTGTTTTGCTTTCCTACCCATAGGGCTAATCTAATTTGTATCATTGCTTACCAATTTTCCAAAGGAAGTTATGAGCAGTATTGCAACTTTCAATAAATGTATCAGGAAGTAGGTTTACTATTACCCTATTGCATCTTAAGAGGATTCATCTGTATAGAAATGTATCTATTGGAATTAGAAGTGGTATATAACAGCAATCACCAGATTAGTAAAGTGGCCCTTTTATTGGAAAATAAACCTTATCAGAATAGATGCTGTTAAGTCCTTCGCGAAATGGCAATGACACGAGAAGCAGTTGTAGTTCTCAGGAACTCTTTATTTCTGTTCAGCATACTGGTTACAAGACGCCGACGACGCCCAAATCTCCCTGCCTCTTTTATAGGCGATTCCCGGGCCAAACTGCAACATTTGGCACACTAGCACCCGCGCATGCGCGCGAGTGCTGGCGACAGCCAGTCTGGTCCCGGGCAGCTTGCACCTGCCCAGGACCATTGCAATGCCCCGAGCCTGCTTCCACAGGCTCAGGACATAACACCCCTTCCCCCCCCCAGCTAAAACTATGATCATACAATAATAATATACAACCCAATACGAGCGTGGTGCCCAGTGTTCTATTTTCCTACGTGTACAGGAATACTCTCTGTTAACTCTGTTTTGCCAGTAGAGTTACAAAATCTTCTAAATACTTAGGAGATCTTCTGGCTCTCTGTGACCTCCTGACTTCTGGGTACCTGCCAAGTACCCCTTGACTGAGGGGTGATGTATGCTTGTTCCCCTTACTACACCCTGGTGATTCCCAAGGACTGTGCTCCAGTGCCTGGCCTGCTTGCTTGTCCACCGGGCTCATCAGGCCAGGGCTTCTTTCTCTGTTTGACCTGGTTGTCCTGCCTGGCTGCAGGCTCTCTGGCCCTCTTAAGTGACTGTCACTGTTGGGCAATTCTGTAGAACCTCCCAGGTCTGTCCTAGACCTGTCAAGAGGTTGTCTTTCCCCTTGTTCCCGTTCTGTCCCCGGGCTTATTGGGGTTTCAGTGCTGTCCCAAAACTCAGTTGTCCCCTGAGTGATGTCAGAGGTGTTGTAGTTGGGATTTGGTTCCTCGACCACCTCCCTGTGTGCTTGCCCCCTTCTAGGGACAGGGGTAGTGTCGGGCCAACTAGACGGAATGTGTGCCAGCTCTCTTGCAGGGTGTGGGTTGTTTGGACGCTCCCGGATATCCTCCCTGACTGGAGTACTGAGTGATGCGGGTGAGTAGTGATTATGCCCCCGGGGTGACTCCCTGGCTGGAGTAGGCACTGGTGCCTGAGTTCTAGTTGGGCTCCATGGATTCCTGTTTGGAGCACTCGCAGAATCTCGGAATGAGCTGTGTGTAGCTCCCTCGTTACTGATAGGCAGCAGCCCGCACTCTTCCCTTTGCCCAAAGGGGTCCCCCTCCCCCCTGGAAAAGACCCAGGAGTCTCAGTGGGAAGGTCCCGTCTAGTGCGGAGCTGGTCGATGTGTCGTCGCAGGACACAACCGTTGTCCAGGGACACCTCGTAGGACAAAGGACCTGTGACCCTGGATACAGTGGCAGGGACCCATGAATGACCAGGCCCGTAGTTACGAGTCCAAACCGGGGCACCCACAAGCAGTTGTCTAGGTGCCCTGGGGTGTGTGATTGTGGAAGGTAGTCTGTCCGGGTGCAACCGGTCAAGCTTGGTAGTCAGTTTGCGCCCCCAACGAAGTTCAGCTGGGCTCCTCCCGGTAGAAGTGGAAGGTGTAGTGCGATAAGAAAGGAGGAAGTCAGCCAACCTGTGATGCCAGTCTCCATAGGTAATTTTCTTCAAGGCGTCCTTGGTGATGCGAACCATGCGTTCAGCCATACCGTTGGTGGACGGGTGGAAAGGTGCAGAGGTGGCATGACGAATCATGTTGGCCTGTAAGAAAGCTTGGAATTCGGAAGAAGTGAATTGAGGGCCATTGTCAGATACGAGGACATCAGGAAGCCCGTGTGCAGCAAAAATCCCCCTCAGTACTTGAATAGTCTTTGCAGTGGTGGTGGAAGAGACAGGTACAACCTCAAGCCATTTTGAATGGCTATCAACTAGGACCAAGAAGAATTGACCCTGAAAGGGCCCAGCGTAGTCAATGTGCACCCTAGACCATGGAGACTGTGTTTCCTCCCATCTATGTACAGGAGCTTGGGGCATTTCAGGGCGCGAGCGTTGACAAAGGTGGCATGCATGCACCTTAGCTTCAATGTCTCTGTCTAACCCAGGCCACCACAAATGGCTGCGCGCAAGCGCCTTCATACGTACAATGCCAGGATGACCCTTGTGGAGGGAACCTAAGACCCTAGTCCTCATTGAGGCAGGAATAACAACTCTGCTCCCCCAAAGCAGACATCCCTGGAAGGTGAATAACTCGTTCCTTTTGGACCAGAAACTCTGAAACTCAGTGCCTGGACAGCTCTCTGGCCATCCAGATAAAACCCAAGAAAGGACACGCGAAAGTGTGAGATCTGTGGCTGATTTAGCAGCCACATCCCTGGCATCTAAAGGGGACTCAGGCAAGGCCTGAATGGAGAGGATATTGATTGTTGGTGCAGGGTCAGCTTCTATTACCGGCAGGGGTAATCTACTGAGGCCGTCAGCATGGCCCATTTCTTTCCCAGGTTTGTGAAGTAAGGAAAAATCATAGGCAGACAGAAAGATAGACCATCTCAGCATTCTGGGGGAGATGATTTGGGGAGTTTGTTTATGTGTGGTAAACAGCCCCAACAAAGGCTTATGGTCAGTGAAGACCGTGAAATGCCTGCCATATAGGAAATCATGGAATTTTTTGATTCCAGCAACAACAGCTAAAGCCTCCCTGTCAATTTGAGCATAATTTCGCTCTGCAGAAGACAAGGTTCTGGAGTAATATGCAACAGGAACCTGAGTTCCATCTGATCTGAGGTGGCTTAGTACGGCTCCCACCCCATAAGGAGAAGCATTACAAGCGATGCACACAGGAAGGGATTCATTGAAATGTGCAAGCACACTGTTAGAAGTGAGTAAGGCCTTAACCTCATTGAAACTTGCTTCGTGTTTTTGTGACCACTGCCACACTGCCTGTTTGTCCAAGAGCCTATGAAGAGGCTCGGCTACACTAGCCTTGTTTGGAAGGAAGGAGTTGTAGAAGTTCAGAAGGCCCAGAAAGGCCTGTAGTTCGGCCTTGGACTTTGGCCTAGGAGCATGCATAATAGCTTTCAATTTGGATTCAGCAGGGTGAATCCCGGTAGCATCAATTTTGAATCCCAGAAAATCTGTAGAAGGCACCCCAATTTTACATTTGTCCTTCTTAAGTTTGAGGCCCGTTTTCCTGAACCTCAACAGCCCTTAATCTCTCAGCTAAGTTGTGTGTAGAGTCTCCTGCAATTAAGACATCATCAAAATAGGGGCAAACCCCTGGTATACCCCTCAGTGTGTTTTCCATTACGCTTTGGAAAATTCCAGGAGCGACATTTACTCCAAATTGTAATCTCTTTACCTTGAATGCCCCCCTGTGGGTCACAATGGTTTGAGCTACAGCAGCAGCAGCATCAACAGGCAGCTGTTGATACGCTTGAGCTAGGTCAAGCTTTGCAAAAACGCGCCCCCCCTTGAGGGAGGCCAGGATATGACTGACCACAGGAACAGGATAGGCATGTTGCTGCAATGCCTTATTCAGAGTGCATTTGTAATCTGCACAGATGCGATTGTCCCCATTTGCCTTAAGAGGTGTGACAATGGGGGTCTCCCAAGGACTGGAGTCGACAGGTTCTAAAACTCCTTGCTGAATCAATTTGTCCAACTCGGTGTCAATTTTACCCTTCAAAGCAAAAGGGACCCTTCTTGCTTTAATTCTAATAGGGGTGACAGTGGGGTCTAACTTCAGTGACACAGGGGGTCCTTTGTACGTGCCCAGCTGGGGGCTGAAAACATCTGCAAATTCTTTGCAGACTTCTTGTAGGTCAATTGTTTGCAAGCTATTGAGACCTGTGACGTGTATTCCCAAGGCCTCAAACCAATCAAGTCCTATGAGACTCATTCGTTCACCCCCTACTACTATTACATCTAATGGACCTTCAAAATCCTTATATTGTACGTTAAGGGTGGCCTCCCCCTTAACACACACTCTGGAGTTTTGAAAGTCTGTTTCAATGCCGGAAGGCCTCAGCTTGGCCTGAAATCCGCTGCCAGAACAAATCTTCCTAACCGTGTGCATGGAAATGATTGAAAGTGCAGACCCCGTATCCAGTTCCATAGCCAATGGAACCCCTTGTAGCTTCACTTTAAGTGACAGCTTTTTCTTGATGGGCTTGTGTGTGCCTGTCCTATAAATGCTTCTTCGCGAAGCGCAGAAACCCACCCTGTTTTGGCTGGGGACCCTGATACCTTTCAGGCGTAATTCTTCCCAAGGTTGTACCTTCTGACGGCCCAGACACACAGCTGCAATGTGTCCCTGTTTTCCGCATGCCCTACAGATAGCGGAGCGGAATCTAGTCAGTCCTCTTGTGGCGACCTCCACAACCGAGGCACTTGGGGAGAGCTGAAAAGCTTTCTTTCTGTTTCCCTTCTTTCGTGGGGTAGAGACGGTCTACTTTATCGTCAGGATCCTCCTCTGGGTTCCTTTGGACTCCTTCCTGGTGCACGGACACAGCTTCTGGAGTGCTTCTGATCGGCCTCATGTTCTTGATGGCGCCGCCCGCTGCCTCTTCTGCAGTAACCTCTCTCAAGGCATCTTGGAATGATAAGTCTTCTTTAGCAAAAAGTCTCTGCTGTAATTCTCTATGCCTCAGTCCACATACAAATCTGTCTCTCAGCCGTTCTTCTAGATCCTTGAACTCGTGGTGTTTAGCGGCTTTTCTCAGCGCAGCAATGTATTCTTTGGTTGATTCTCTGGGTCGCTGATCCCTCTGTTCGAAGGTGTGGCGCCAAGCGATGACGGACAACTTGGGCTGGAAGTGTTCCTTTAGTAGTTTTTTGAGATCTGTGTAGTTAACAGATTCTAGAGGTACAGGTGCTGCTATGTTTTCAGCGATTTCGAATGCGTCTTGACCGCAAACGCACAGCAGGGTGGCGGCTTTTAAACTGTCTTCTCTTACTTGATTGACCTTAAGATAGTTTTCCACTCTGGCTACGTAGGACTCCCATCTTTCCGGATGCGAGACGTCGAATTCTGAAAGTCTTCCAACTTTTGCCATTTTTGTAGAAAAAGGAAGGGTCTATCAGCCAGCCTACCCCCGATGCTTGCTAGATTGGCGGGTAGCTGCCGAGTCAATGCCGTTCCTACTGCTCAGGACTCTCGGGTAAGCTTACACCTGTCTTCAGTCGATGTAAGGCAATCCCACCTTCGTCGCCAGTGTTAAGTCCTTCGCGAAATGGCAATGACACGAGAAGCAGTTGTAGTTCTCAGGAACTCTTTATTTCTGTTCAGCATACTGGTTACAAGACGCCGACGACGCCCAAATCTCCCTGCCTCTTTTATAGGCGATTCCCAGGCCAAACTGCAACATTTGGCGCGCTAGCACCCACGCATGCACGCGAGTGCTGGCGACAGCCAGTCTGGTCCCGGGCAGCTTGCACCTGCCCAGGACCGTTGCAATGCCCCGAGCCTGCTTCCACAGGCTCAGGACATAACAGATGCCATATGCCTGTTGCTCAGATTAAGCACTGAAATATGGTTATGATATTCTTCTAAAGGCCACAAACACTGACATAAAATGGAGGAGGACACACTGAGCCATCATAATGGAATACATAAACAGAAATACTTGCAGGTAAAGAAAAATGTTTTCAGCAGCCATTACTAATGACATTTGGGAACGTGCTTCAGAATTAGTAATTGCAAGTCAGCCTTGCATTAATAACAGTAGTACTGCATCCATTTGTTTGCAAATCTCCGAGTCTATAATTTTTATTCAAAATTTTTAATCATTTCAATTATTTATTTAGAGTTCCTTTTTCCCCATTGTCTCTCTATTGTTTGAGGGAACATATTAATGTTGTTTCGATAGTTGCTTCTTGATTTGTATAGTTTTCCTGGATGACTTATTGCTCCAGTTTGAGTATAGGCATAGTGTCTGAAGGCTTTCTGCCAAATTGAAATTTATATTGGGTTCCAGTGAACATAGTACACTTGTCCCATTTTGTTATATAATGGCTGTTCAAGGACACATTTTCAGTATAAACAAAAATGTCTGTATGCAATTAGCTACAGATGAAGCATAAAAAAGGTAGCATTAAAGCTACTATGGACGAATTGGTAAAAAGAGGTAATTTACTACCGATGCAGAAGGACAAGCAGTCCCTTTGTGCTAGTGTTGGTGCTCTCTTCTGGCCAGGCACAATAAGAGTATGGGTAAAGAACAGCCATGGCCTCCTCATACTCCCTTTTGGAGTCTAATTTGATTTTTTTTTTTTTTTACTTTTATGAGGAACCAATGTTGATATAAAACTGCACTTATATAATTATTTCAGCCAGATTTTATGTGGAAGACTATATTAGTTTGTTAAGCAAATGCATAAATAAATAAACATCCTTCCTAGTTTTCAATATATATTTATTACTTGAGCTACATCTCTAAATGAATCCATGTAAACAACATTTAAGTTACAAGAGCAAAGAACCAATGAAATAATTGGTTCTTTGCTCTTGTAACAGTACAAACACAAGTTTATATATTTATTTTATTAATTGCTTTCTTGCTTATATGTCTGTTAATAAATTTAAATATTATTAGGAGTAATTAGGGGTTTCGTACATTGCCCACATCCACCAGGCATGGTGGATTTTTCACAATGGACAATAATGTACCTCAGACTGGCCTATAATTTATCTTTGGATGGCAATTTATATGCACTATATGCACAGTGCCACATAAATATAAAGAGAGATTTTCTTGAAACCCTTCAAAAACAATTGTGGGGTTGTCCAATTTTGATCAAAGCAATGCATTGGTTTTCCTTCCCCGTGACATTTGCCAAAGCAATAATCCTGTATTATGCTGCTATTCTACCTATGAAAGAGGGGAAAGGGTATAACTTTAATTATATTTGTTCCACAATAGTTTCTGAGAGGTTAGTTGTACAAAAGAGTTCATAAAGAGGGAACAAATGTTCTCCATATACAAAATCCAATGGAACACAGATACTGTTCCGTAAGCAGGGTTGGAAACACTTTTTATGTCAATACTTTTAAGGTACTTCACCCCTGTTTCAGATAAATATAAGATGAAAATGCAGAGAAAAAAACAAGGGTTACCCAACAGAAGATAACTTGCAAGTTCTGAATAAACAATAGTGGATGTGTGTGGGAGATATTGGATTCACATGGAGAATTCTCTTCTGTATACCATAAAACAAGTACAGAGTTGTGGGAGGCAACAGGTATGAGAATTTTCAGGTTTGTTGCCTTTCTTTTCTAATTTTGTTAGATGTAATTGAGCATTTAAAGCAAAATGTGTTGGAATGAGGTAAACCCTTATGCCTTCTGAAACTTATGGGAATTTTTAAAACAGGAACAGTGTTGCCAACAAATTTGCACTTTTAAATGCCTGGCAAATGGTCACCATGAGAATTAGAAACAATAATCAAGGGACAAAGCATTTCAGCTTAGATAAAGTCCATTCCTCTTCAGATTTATTCATGAAAATGTTTTTAGCTAAGTATAATCTTCAGTTATGCTCTGCATTTATTAAACACTGCACACACTTTACTTCCAAATCCTATCTTCCTTTTCTCTTTAACAGTTTCTCTATTGACTTCTTACAATGTTTCTATAGAAGTACCTCCTTTATTTCAATTATTTCTTGTTAAGCATGTTAATAATTGCAGAGCAAATGACAACTACAAATCACAACTATAAATTTGTGTTTTAATAGTAATTTTGTATTTTGATTCTCCTTATAATAATACTATCTAGACCAGACATGTCAAACTCACGACGTCATGTGACACCGCGCAACATATTGGACAGTTTTGCCATTGCCGGCAATGGGGTGGGCATGGCTTCCAGATGACGTGTCCGGCCCATAGGCCAGCAGTTTGACACCCCTGATCTAGAGAGTCAATAGCAGAACAGAGTTTAAGAATAGCAAAAAAAAAATGCTATTACCCAGCATCTTAAAATATACTGTACAATGGGTTTGAATCCTAAAAATGTTTTCTGCTGCAGCCAAAATATAGCAATCTGAGTGCCAGAATATTTTGGAGAAGACATTCCAGAGATGCAACCAATAATAATGCCTTGTTTCTTGTGGCTATCCGCCTAACTGTAATTGAAGATGATTTGAAGGTGATATAGAAAGGTATACATAGGGGATACACATAGAAAGATACACATAGGAAAAACACAGCTCTAGATTGTGACATACAATATGTGGCTTGTAGAACTTTTTACCACTGCCCTTGAAGGCATCCAATAATTATATCACTGAAATTCAGCTTTGAATCCTAGAATTATGGCAAGTGATTTTTCAGTGATTTTCTGGGGCACAATCAAAAGTTGTGACCCATCCAGAGAACTTCAATTACCAATCATATTAGACCCTTATTAACATATTAAAAAGCTTAGTACCACGTCAAAAATATTTACTTTTCAACTGTCTTAATATACTTATTACTGTTTAAAACAAAATTGAAAAATTAGAAAATGGGTTAAAACCTTGCAACATCAACACTTTAAAATGGGCCTGGAAATGCATTGGAAGCTGATGGTGTTTTACTAGTTAACTCTTAGCTCTATGAAGTTTTAAAATCATTTTCAAAGGCAGCTCCCATATTAATGCATTAGAGTAGCTAATCATGATTTAATACAAACATGGATGATTGATGATAAGCTACCTTTATCTAGAAGTATCATGGTTGCATCCAGGCTCCCAAACCACTTATATTACAATGACAATAATAGCTAGAACATCCCGAAGAAATGCCTTTACATCTTCAGAGATAATCCAGTACCTCCTTAATATAGGCTTAAGAGTTGGGTAACTACATAACTACAAAAACAACTTCCTTCTTGTCTTGACTGAGCTTGAATGCATTGGTCCTCATCCAGTCTATTACTTTTCTCATCTTAGTGGTAGTCATCAGGAATAAAATGATGAGTTATTGCATGGACCAATGAAAAGAAGCAATTTTGACCAATCTCCCTGCTATCCATTTTTCTCAAATCATTTTTCTGTAGCTGGATATTTCTAAACTGATCCTAGCTGGACAGAATTTATGTGCAAGGAGAAAAACATTGCCTTCCCCCTTACTTCTAGTTATTTCCCTTTGTATGTGATAGCTCTTCCAAAAAATGCTGTTTCTGTTGACACTTTTTCTCACCTATTCTGCCAGAAAATCTTCAGATTTTCTACCAGTTTTCTTTTCATGCAGATTGAACTGAATATTTTACTCAAGCAATTTTCACATTTATTTTGATGATATTTTAAGCTTGCCTTGTTTGTTGTTTTCATTACTTGTCTTTCCATTATTTTGCCCTCTGTGTATTCTCCCTTCCTGATCTTAAAGGGGGGAAAAAACTTCCTCCCATGAAGAATTCCTCATAATGGCTTCCTTCAAGATTGAATTAAAGCTTCAGAAGCCAGGAAAGAGATAACACTCACAAATATAGCCTTCAGCCATTTTACATCTGTACAAGAAATCATTCTACCAATGGGAATTTTATTTTAATTTTCTTTTCTGAAAAAAAATGAAAAAAATCAGTGTAGTATTGATGCATTAACTTTATTTTTGAAAAGGCATTTTCAAGATGTTCTGTCTCATATCATATTGATCAATTTTCCAGGCAGCTTTTATCTTTTGTAACAATGTGTGGAATTGTTGTGTTGGTTTTTAATGAAATGTACATACCGTAAATGCCGGCGTATAAGGCGACTTCCGCGAGTGCTGAAATCAGCGCCAAAGACGGGGGTCGTCTTATACGCCGAGTCGTCTTATACGCCGGAAATACTGGTAGTTTCCGGCGTATAAGACAACGTTCTAGGAATGCGGCCCGGCTATAAAGACGGGGGTCGTCTTATATGCCGGGTCGCCTTGTACGCCGGCATTTACAGTGCTTAAATATACATATACATACATCAAAAAACAAGATTACTATAAACTTTTTCCAAATCTCTTTTCTACATCAATAAACACACACACAGGTCTTGTTTTGTTTCTGAAGATTAAATTAGATTTGAAGTTCATTCTGAATGCTACGATCTTCTATATGTTTTGTTACAACAGATGCTGGTAGCTATGTAAACAGCAACTTTGGGGACCCCTTCAGGTGCCTTAAGATTAGGTGAAGTTGAGAAATGAGCATTAGCCCTTCAATTTTATGCCAGAGACATTGCAAAATATTTGAAATTGCTACTTGCATTTCAATGAAGCTTCAGATTAGGGCTTTCAAATCTGGGCTGCAAAAATCCTGATGATTATTTGATGGCAGCAAGAAGATAATAGAAAACTCTTTTTGCTTTGTTTAGCAGTCAGCCAGATTTATGCAGCCCAGCTCTAGTAACTATAGCTTCCACTTCATTTTTAAAATTAAAACCACCACTTTGAAGATATTTAAATGTCACCACATGTGGGAGATAATTGCATTTGTGCAATGAACATCTCATTTAATGTGTCCAGAGAACAAAACTAATTGCTGTTATTGTGTAATGATCCATAACTTTTTTCAAGGTATAGAGTGCTTTGAGTGGCACATTGAGGACACACCTGAGGAAGTAGGCAGGAATGAGACAAAGAAATAGTTAACACCAGAACAAAAACTAAATTTGATTTAATGTAATTTCAGCTTAATTAATATTAATTTAATTAAATACATGATTAATTCCCACATCTTTAATCATTTTTCTCTTCAAATTAAAAAGAATAATGAGGTGACAAGTTTTGGAGAGGCTTGGAAATTTCTCTCAAGGCTGTAGAAACTGCATGTAGTTGTGGGATAGGAGAGTATGCTTTTTTTCCAGAGGAATAAGAATTAAAAGGTGCTACCAGTAAAAAGCTCTGCATCTTTCAGCACCTTACAAAGACTTCTCTCTCTACACCATACTCCTCTCTTTGAGACTCATTGGAGTCAAATTAACTACTGCTAAACTTTTTCAGAAAAAAAATAATAAAGTGCCAGATTGTCAATAAAACTTTACACACTGTCCTTGCATTTTAATCCATCCTCAAACATCTGGCCCAAATCTAAATGAAGCAAGTATATCTAAGTACTTGCATTTTTAAAAGCTACATCAAATAAATGTGACTGCAGGATTCATTGGGTTTTTGGTTCATTATCTCTAGGAACAGGGAAATAAGGACAATGAAGAACAGCTTCTTCCAGCTGGCAATTGTGGACAGAGGAAGGATTGGCACTAAAGTAATAAGAAGTAAAGATGGAGGGAGAAACAATGATAATATGGGCAAAGAATTTTGGACATACTATAGAATTAGAAGAATGGCAAAAATTATGGGAAAGAATTATTAAATTAACTAAAGCAGTGCCATATTCAAAATGTTTTACAGATGGCACATGACACCAGTGAGACTAGTGAGACTAATGAAAATGTTTAAAAATATTTCAAACAATCATTGGAAATGCAAACAAAGGCCAGGTACTTATTACTACATCTGGTGGACATGCCCTAAAGCAAAAAGGTATTGGGCTAAAATACATTTATGGTTGGAGAAGATGACTAAAAAACAAATAGACTTTAAACCAGAATTGTTTTTGTTAGGAATAATAGGAGCCAAGTATGAGAAAGATTGCAGATATCTAATACTACATGTATTAACAGCAGCAAGTATTGTATTTACCCAATATTGGAAAAATGAAAACTTACCAACTGAAGAAGTACTAATTAAGAAAATTCTAGAGTGTGCAGAAATGGATAGATTGACTTTAGATATTGAAGAGAAAGAAGACTCAGTCTGCTTTAGAACATGGGATAACTTTTATCAATGGCTAGAAAAACGAGTCAGAGAGAAAGGAATGTGACATGTAATTTTGAATATATATTAGTAAGAAGAAGGCTACTGAGTGATTGATTAATAATTTATGATAATTAACCACATCTATTATTCTTAGTTAAATACATGTACCCAGATAATATGCTGTTTGCTACATATTGAAAATGTTACCTGGGAAAACTCCAACCCTAACCCAAACCCCAATCCTAATCCCAACACCATTTTATCCCTAACCCTATTAAAACCAATAAAATTTATAATATTTTTTTTAAAAAAAGAAGTGAATGAATAGTCACTGTAGAATGAATCAAAGATAGGATTTCTCTAACTGGACTACAAAAAGTAGGTGAGTACTTTGCACCACTTTGGCAGAACCAGTAGCTAATTTTTTGTTGCCCAGGCCCAGAATGGACTTCCAGAAGTGGCATCCACACAGAGAACTGGTTGTTCACATATTTGAATCCCACCATTGGTGAGTACTGCATGTCAGAATGGAGATACTGAAAAGTATAACTCTTTGCTGCCATATAGTGATTATTGTCTGTAGTTTTGCATCCCGGGATTGTTTGAATGGTATGTATTTGTGCAAATGCTTTCTATTTCAACCAGGAAGCAGATAATAATAATAATGATAATAATAATAATGATAATAATAATAATAATAATAATAATAATAATAATAATAATAATAATAATGAAAGTTGGAAGGGACCTTGGAGGTCATCTAGTCCAATCCCCCACTCAGGCAGGAAACCCTATACCATTTCGGACAAATGGTTGTCCAGTCTCTTTTTTAAAACTTCCAGTGAAATCACAGACCAGAAGACTGAATCCTTTGTCTTTACTATGTATACAAGGTTGATTTATTACACAAACATCAAACACTTCTACTGTATTGAACCTAATATATACAATTACCTATTTATCTAAACCCATTATATTTATAAGTGATAATATTATAGCTATAAGTGAAAAGCAACAAAACACATTTACATGATTCTTGAAGAGACAAGTATAGTGCAGAGAAAGACATTCGTGTAAGATGCTGGAAGATGTGCAATTTTTAATGAAAACATCTTTTAATATTACTAAAGGAGAATATTTGTAGCTTAGTGTTAAATGAGGGGTCCTTGTTGCTCTTTTTTCTTTCAGACATTTCATTACCCAAACTAGGTAACATCATCAGTGCTGTAATAAAACGTCTGCAAGAAAACAATCACTCAGAGTGCAACAATAACCCCACATCTTTTAATTCTTATTCTTCTTAAACAAAGCATAATCAATTATCCTACAGCTGCATTCAATCTTTACACTTTGAGACCAGTTTCCAAGCCTATCCAAAAGTTGCCAGTATAGCCCTGCTGTAGTTTCAAATTATTTTATGTTAATATGGTTTTGAGAAGAAATATTATAGTTATGGATCTCAATGTGATGTATACCTATATTTCTAAAACATCTTCAGATTTCCTACCAGTTGCCATCTCATTAAGAACTTGATTCTATCAAGCTAGGGTGTGGCAAAGAGGAAATTTTACATAAGTGGAAAGAAATTTGATTACTTGGTTTTAAGGAATGAATCCAAGTTGTTATTTATGAATGAAAAGTCTTTGTTCTCTATAAATGAGAATGTGGCATATAAAGTTGCTATTCTATGCAGATTTAACAATAAATTTAAGTGCTTAATGAACTTTACATTTTTGTATATACGGTGGTTATTATATAGATATTTGGCTAACTCTTTTTTCATCAATTTAATTTATTTCAGTTACAATAGTACAGGTTTTTCTTCATAAGTTTATAATGACTATTTATATTTTTCTTTTCATTAGTGATGATGTAGTGCTAGGCCTAACTAGCTAAGTTTATGCCATACATGAAGACCAAACAAACCACATTACGGCTTAGCATGCAAAGTATGAGTTGTAAACCTGTGTGTTATGCAAATCCACTCAGCTGTGTTTATTACATATTTATGTAAAATTTATTACATTTAATAATATATTATTAAATATATTGTTACATTACATTTATTACATAAATATGTAATTTGTTAAAGGGTTCATTATACCCTGATTAAATTAGTATGTTGTATAAAGCATGTCCATTTCCTACATTTGTTATTCTATCTGAATTGTTTTCCTATCTTATTTTCTTTTACAAAAAAATAAAAATAAATAAATTAGTATGTAAGAAAGTGTGCCTCTTTCTTAAAGATGTTTTGCTCTGAGATAAATCATAATAATTTGTGTAACCATTAAGCATGTTCAGCTTCCTATTACAGTTTCCAAATTCTGGAGAGCTTTATCTCTTGCCAAGTTCAATAGTCTCCCGCAGCTGTTTGGAAAGGGAAATATAGGAGAATCCCATAGGAAACCGGATACTGCCCCTGTGACTCGGGTACTATAGAAACCACAGTTCATGTTCTTTTGTATTATAGTTCTGCAGGAACATTTCTTGCTCCCTTTTTTCCTTACCCCTTTTTTCTTTAAAATTCCCAGAGTACTCTGATAATTTTTATTTGCATTATCTATCAAACAACCAGATAAATTTATTTCCCTAAAAGTTGCAACATTTTGCTAGATTATGTATAAACTTTGCCCACAAATGCTTACCAACAATTACAGATGTTGGGGATAATTTTGCTTTGATTTTTTTTTGTAGAATTTTTTTTTAACAAATGACCAAAATAAAGTTTCTGTTCTGTTCAGTTCAAACATGATAGTCTGTGGCAAAACACATTAATCCATGCGGATGTATTAAGTATGACCCTTTCCATTTTAGATCTTCATTAACAAAATAAAAGCTGGCTGTGGCAGTTTTTGGTATAAAATTATGTAAAATCACACACTCTTTATGAATGGAGAGAGCTGCATGTTTTAAAAGCAATGTAGTGTTCCATAGATCATATGGTTAAAAAATGTAAAGGAAAAATATAATTGCAATTGCTCTTTCCTCAATTATATTTAGGAACACTTTATGAGGTTGGTTTATTATTCTGTCAAAATCTGCATTTTTTTTCATTCTCATAACATACAAATAGTTTGGCCATATGAATGAATCACATTTGAGTCCTACAAACTAATCTACATGGCAGCTATTGCCCTATAGTGGTATACAGAAAGCTTCTCTGTATTTTTTTGTTTGGTTGGTTTTTGTCAGTTACCTACTTTAATAGACAGCAACTCAGCCAGACTGGCAGGCATGGACGTGGTATGGAATTTGTGCATGTGAAGCATAGCATTAAACACAGAATTATGGCCAGAGAAATTTGTGTCATCAAAGAAATGCAGATTCAGAACTGCAGAGGGAGAACAAAGAACCCAGAGAAGTTTTTAAACCCACCAAAGAGCTTCATTTATTGGGCAGTTAAAATTTTTCAATAAATAAAGTATAAAAGTGAAATAGGCCTTTATAGAGTAGAAATTATGATTTTTGAAAAATCTTATTTTCATAAAATGAATTTTACATTCTCAATTCCCCTCCCATATTACCTAGTCTTAAAATGACTGTTCAGCTTTAAATTGTTTAGTAAAAACTAACCACAAATGACAACATTTACATGTAGCTGATTTCCTGAGTTTAATTGCTTCTAGTCATTGATCCCACTAAGCAAGTCTCCCTGACAAGTTCACAAATAATTCCACATGTCATGTTCTGAAAAATAGGGGTCCGAGTTGTGGCCATTATTTTTAGACTAAAAACGATTTGCTCCCCGAGAATCTTTTTCTATTCTGTTTTCAAAATCCTACAAGGCTAACAATTGACTCTTATTTCAGAATGAGTAATATTTATAGTTCTCCCCGAGGACAGCTAACTTAGGCAATATTTCATGCACAGCTCTAAAAAAAGAAAATAGAAAAAAGTTCTGAAGCAACGGATGGGAAATTTTATTATTTTCTCTATTTGTTGCCCTTTCAGGGTATTGTCTCATTCTCCCTAATGGTAGAACCAATGCCAACAAAGTCTCAAAACTGCTTTGCAGGAAAAACTATTATTCTTGTGTGGTAAATTCTGAACAAATCAATAGGGAAGAATTCTAGTTAGTTTCTCATTAGGCTACTCCTGGTTTAACTGCCACCTCAGTTAACAAACTCAGTAGCCATCCTTATCCAAAACACTGTTTAACCAACATCTGAGTTAATGGTAAATAATGAGGTTGGCTTATTCTATACAACTGTAAGGATCATTGTAAGACATCAGTGATAGATTGTAATCTTGGCATCAGATGTTTTTAAAAGATCACAGAACTAATATATAAATGTGTATGTGCGTGTGTAAATATCTATCAACTGTGTGTGTGTCTGTTTGTGTCTGTGTGTGTATCTGTGTGTACTATGCAAAAGTGTTAGGTAGTTATGCAAAAGTGCTGAAAATTAAGAATATTTAGAAATGTATTTATGTACATAGAAGTGTGCTCCTGTGTTCTTATTTTGAAAAAATTAAACACTCCAGTCTCCCACATATACATTTTTGAAACATGCAGAATCAGGCTGCGGATGTTTATACTTGAGTAAAAAATAGTATGATGCAATTGTTAGGAGTCACATTCAGCTAGAATAGGGATGGGACATCTTCAGATTGCCAAGTTTACCCTTTTGGTCCTACCCTTTCCTTGGCTGCCTTTTAGTGCCATATAACCCATGTACCTCTTTTCCTTATGGAGTGGAAGGATACAAGAGTCACACATATGACTCATTCAGATGCCTCAGTCATGTGTCAGAGAGGCTACCTACAGTACTGCCAGTTTTCTACTGTATCCGAATCCTGATATCTAGCCTATGCAGTCAGATGGGGTCCAGATCAGTGCCCTTGACAAAAAAAAAAAAAAATACCACTGTCCAGCCTGGTACATGCATTGATCCCTGAACATTAAATATAGTGGAAATGTTCTTGATAGCCATTCTTTCTCACTCTCCCTGACAACCTGTACTTTTTGACTGCTGAGATGATGTTTCACCCTTTTAGTACTTAGAAGCACAAAGCAACTGTTTAGAGATGAAACGCCATTAGGAAGTATACTTGTGACCTAAGGAAAGGAGAAATAATTCAATTTGGAGGTTCTGTTTTTCCATGGAACTGTGAAAATTGATTCAAAAGTAAGAAATAGCTTTTGACTTTTTTTCCTTCACTTAAAATTACTGATTTAGAGCGCAAATTTAGCTAGCAGTTTACTATTTCTGTTGCAATTGACTAATGCTAGATACTTGTTCTTTCTTAATAAAACAAAAGTTGATAGTAAGGAAAACAATGGATCATACTGACTAATTTGAATCTGCTAAATTGGAACCAGAAGTTATTGTTTTGCTAATTTAGTAATGTTTTAAGCAGAGTTGTTTGAAAATTAAACATTGTTTTTTTCTAATCCTTTTTCAGAGATTCTCAAATCTATTTTGTTCACTGTCAACATTAACATATTGAAAATAAACATTTCAATTTTTTTGTACCAAAAAAACAAGCATAATCCATTATTTTGCAACATGTTTTTCTTTGGAGTCATCATCATCATTATCAAAACCAATGATGTATTATGAAAATGAGGGACTATAGGTCAGAGCCTTATTGATCTATGTTTGGTCATCTGTCCTTCATTTTATAGGGACAAAGATAGACTCTGTATTGTTCTACAATTTCATTGTGGACCACTTGACCTGAACACACAAACCATTTGAAACTCTCCATTGTATGCATTGTGGCAGTTCTCTTTAGCTAAAGTTAAATACATGGTGTACAGTTTTCAAGTTTTCTCTTATTCATGATTCCATACTGTATATTGAGAAAAAGTCATCTGTAATTGTCCATCACATCCTTGAAACGTTTTACTTTTGAGGAATGCTAAAAAATCATAGTAGATCAGCATGTGTGAATATCTGTAGGTCACTTATGGCTTGATGAATATGTCTTTAGTAAGTGTGGAATACAGCTTTTCTTATGCATTGTTCAGTAATTTGATTAATTAATATGAATCATGGGTTGTTGATAATCAAGTTAATTGCTTGATTATCAGTTAATGCAAGGACAAGGACTCTTTCTTCTTTTAAATTGGATATAATTTTATTATAGTCTCCATAAATGTTCAGTGTTGGGGCGGTGGCGCTATTAGTACAGATTTAAATGTAGTGCACTATAAGGCAAAAACAAAAGAAATCAAATCAGAAACATAAATAGCTTTTATAACTGTCCTCTATGATTTATTTTCTTTTTAATTCATCATAACAATTTGTAAGGCATTAAGTACAAAAGCATTAAAAACAATATAAAAGTGTTTGAAAATGATGCCTGACTATAATGTTCAACACTTCCAAGTAAAATGCAGAACTATAATTTATGTTTTCATTGCAAACATTTTATCATAGCCTTTTTCAGGTTAAAGGATAGAAGATACTTTTTAAAAGGCTCAATATCTTCTTTGGGATTAGGCCCGAGAAATTAAAGATGAAACTCTGTAAGTTAAATGTCCCATTGTCATTCATCAACATGTTATCATGTTATTGTGTTATGTTGATAACATGTTATGTTATCAATATGTTATTGACATATTTTTTCAAATTAATATTTTAATGGAATAAGCAAGTAGTTCATAACTAGCTTCACCAGTATAAGAAAAATGGTATCATGGAAAAGTGGCAGAGACTACACCCATTATAAATAATCTTAGCAATAATTTTCTTTGAGAGATAGGACAGGGCTTTTCAACCTTTTCACCCATTGTACTACTTTTAGGATATGGCAACATCCGAGTACCACCAGTCGCCTAGCAAGGTGTCAAAAACTTAACCAAAAAAAAAAGGAAAAAAGTGATAAAATACAGGTTCGTTTAGTGACTGTTCGAAGTTACAATGGCACTGAAGAAAGTGCCCTCCAAGCCACAGCTGAGCAAGACAGCACCCAGTGGCACTCTTCCTCCGGTCCAAGGTTTTCATTGTTGTGAGCATTTCTGTTGAAGATTGGCAGCGGGGGTGGGTTGGGGGGTATTTGGTTTTTATTCTCCCAGTCTGCTGGGTGGTTGCAGCAGGTTTTGGTCACTTCACATGACGATGGGACACCGTGATCGTCATAAATATGAATCAGTTGCCAAGCATCTGAATGTAAATATAAGACCCTGGAGATGATGCAACATTCCAGCTGATCACTGCTTCTTCTGGGCTCAGCAAAAGTGCCAGGATCAGTGCTGCTTTCCAGCTGATTGGTGCTTTTTCAGGGCTCAGCAGATGCACCAGGATCAGCGCCAAGCTCCAGTTGGAGCCTGGCGCTGATCCTGGCACTTCCATTGAGCCCTGACAGCCCTGCAGCTCCAGCCATCTCTCGCAGGCTTGTGCAGTGCTGCCACCGGTTCAGCTCATTCCCCTCCCCCACTACCACTTTTCTAGGATGGTCGCGTACCACCTGCCAGGTGCCAATGTACCACAGGTGGTACCCGTACCACTGGTTGAAAAGCCCTGAGATAGGAGATTGATATAATTGCTGAAATTGAGCAGATTTTCTTTTATGCAGATCAATCATTTTGGATGAAAAGATTAGAAAGTCAGGTGTAAAACAAAAGTCTAAGCCTGTTTCTATCATATTTACATAATTTCACATAGAGAAGCATTGAAGTATGAAGTAAAAAATAAATGTGTTGAATTCCTTAAAAAAAGTATATTACTTAAAATGAATTACCACTCAAGCTCCATCTCAGCTATAAAGTTGCTTAACAGTTTATGAAATACATGTGCCTTCTGAGAAGAAAAAAGGAGTATTGATTTGCTGAATAGGAAGTAGAAGATTCATGACTATTACAGCCTATTTGCTTATTTTATGCAAAATAATTCAGAAAAACTGCATCTTCTGTGGCATGCAGGTTTCTATGGTGGTTCATTTGAAGACATCACAGATAAAAATAATACATCCAACTACTTTGCTCTACATAGTACATAACCTGACTGGATTCCACCTATTCTCTAATAACATTTCTACTCAGAGTTTTGGACTTCATAAATTCTCAGTGTTGCTTGATACACAAGACTTGTTAATGATAGTATATAGAGTTAGACCAACAATCAATAGCTTAAATTTGTGCCTTTTACTACGTACACCTTGCAAGGTGAGATGGGCTACAAATAAAAGTAACAAATACATAAATAAAATATTAAGGGATAATTTTCATCTTATCTTACTTATTGCACAATTCCTACACAGGTATTGGTACATTTGGACCATAACATATGCCATGATAACGGGAGAAGATTTCTAATCAACGTTTAATATTTCTGCTAAAGTTTTATATAAAGAGATAGAAAAAATTGTTGCCCAAGGCTCCAGGGAAGTATAGTTAATTACTGATTGAATAATCCAATTATCCAATTTATAGAAACACCCATCAACTACAGAATTTTCATTTTATTAGCAATCCTCAATCCTCATCATTATCAATTCAGTACTATTACACAGTCAGAAAAGGAGAGAAAGAAGAAATGGAAGTAAAGAAAATGTGTATTTAATGATAGAAGTCTGAGACTGTTCACACATAGGATACTTTCTGGAATTGTTAATGAATCCACTACTCATGTGGAATAATTTAGTGATTTGTTATGATTTCTTTTTCAATACTTTAACTGGATAATGCTATTATAATATATTTTAAGTCCATCTAGAGGGAAACATAGCAGCTCACTTGGCTACTATCACCTTAGTCATAGTTCCACCAGTGATGCAGGGAGTAGGAGTAGGAAGAAGAAGAAGAAGAAGAAGAAGAAGAAGAAGAAGAAGAAGAAGAAGAAGAAGAAGAAGAAGAAGAAGAAGAAGAAGAAGAAGAAGAAGAAGAAGAAGAAGAAGAAGAAGAAGAAGAAGAAGAAGAAGAAGAAGAAGAAGAAGAAGAAGAAGAAGAAGAAGAAGAAGAAGAAGAAGAAGAAGAAGAAGAAGAAGAAGAAGAAGAAGAAGAAGAAGAAGAAGAAGAAGAAGAAGAATCTATGGGAATGTTGAAGGGATGAATGAATAATTATGGGAGGAAAGGTTCAAAACAAATTCCCAGAAAGAGGAACACATGAGAAAGAAACCCAAAATGACTCTGCTTTGATTTTGTTTGACACAACATGTAATAGAAAGAAAATTTGACAGGCTTTCAGGATTCTCTAATTATATCCTACAACAACAACAAAAAGTATTCCCCAAGCTTCTGAGACTCCTGTTTCCTGGTTTTACTGACTTCAAAGGGCTGGCAAACATTACTCCAAATTTTGTTCCATTTTCTTTCCCCAAAAAAAACCTTGCAAAATGATGTTCCATATTTCTTTGGAGTTCCATATTACTCAGTAGAGTTATTTAACTTTCAGTTTCACATGCATATATGACTTCACCTTAATAATTCTCAAATGATAATTGACCATTTGGTTGGCTGCTACAGGAAGATCACACAAACTGATCAACAGTAGCAACTGATTGCCTGAAAAAGTAGCAACAATGGTGCATTGAAAATCCACAAGTATTACTACTTACCTGCATTGGTGAGACCACAAAATAAACAAAACAATAGAAAACAAAGAAGCTAAAGTGTTCCTGGACTTTAGAATTCAAACTGACAAACAGCTGTCTTACATCCAGACTTAACAATTGTCAATAAGAAAGACAAAAAAAGTCTGAATAGTGGACATTTAATATCTGGGGACAGCAGAATAGAAGAGAAAGAACTAGAAAAAGTCAGAAAATAAAAAGACTTTCACATAGAAGTAGAATGACTTTCTCAAAAGAAAACAAAGATAGTACCAATAGAAATAGGTCCCATGGGTGCAATTCCAAAGCATCTGAGCACCATTTGAACACCAACGGTATTGGCAAAATCACCATCAGTCCATGGCAAAAGACAGTTTTACTAAGGACAGCTTACATCCTATGATAACAATATTATTAAGCCATAACATCACTGATCCTTGTGAGGGACTCAGTAGGTAGACAAAAGGGTCAAATCCAATCTAAACAGCTGGCTGACTATGCAACCAACCATAAGGAATATGGAATCTAAGGCATTTGGAGGGGATAGGTTTTAGGAAGATTAATCTACATTATCTCTATCAATAGCCCAAATCAGATATTAGTAAAAAGGTGCAACTCACTATGTGCATAGCATTGACCAGTGAACACGTAGAGGCATACATGTGAAGACTTTCCATGGGCTATAGTTCTAAAAACCTAATATTCAGGGTTGTGTAGAAGACTTTGCAGCTATAGTTCTCAAGATGAAACTACAGACAACTTTGCTGTTCTCTTGGAGACTGGCTCTTTCTGACATTGCCAGCATGATTTTACAGAGGAAATCTCTGACTCATGTGGTAAGTTACACATTTCTTCATAACACGTAAACAGAATTCCTGATTTTGCCCTTTTAGAAGTGTGATGGAATGAAGCCTATATAGACCTGGCTAACATTAAACCATAATGTTCTCAGCAAAATATGTCAACCAATACCTTATGACTTAGTTTTATGTGCAACCCAGCCTAGCAAAGCATAGTCAAGAAACTATGGTTTAAGAAATTCTGACTCCATGTGAAATGTGAAACTGCACAATGTTCTACATGTTTTTATGCTAGTCTTCTGTTACAGTGACTATGAACATTGAAGATATTTATTAAAAGAAGTACTCTAATATTATTCCATTATTCACAATAGACATTTTTTAGAAATTTGCTTTATCTGATTGATTTGCATAGCTTGTTAATAAATCAAAATACAGCTGAAATAAGTCTTGCAAAGGCAAAAAATATATCCAGCATTGCCTGTAAAATTAGACCACAATATGCTATTTCCCTTTTTTAAAAAATGTTAATGATAACTCTCCATGTCTGATGTTTTATACATTACATTGTTATTATATATTTATGCATTGCTATGATTGCATGGCCTAAATAGATTCAGCTGTGCATATATATGGAAATAGACCTTAACAGATTTCACAGATATTTAAAGCCGATCCTCACTCATGCTGGCCCACCACTTACTACCACTTTACCAGAATGGTGTAATCCTGTAGCCAGGTTGCTGACTAGCCCTAGAGCTTATGAGGTAAGTATACAATTTCAAGTGCACAATGTTTCAATATTTTTGACAGGATGTATTATACAGCTTTCACTATATGTGGTGTTGATACCTAGAGTTTTGTCATCCAATTAATATAATATGGGATGTTTCCTCTATCATCCTCCCAATTAAAAGGTTTAGTTTTGATTCTGGATTTTCTGGTCACCTTGCATAACAAAATTGATATTCAATCTGAGCTAGAAGGGACATTCAGAATGGAAATTTATTAAGAAACATATAAAGTAACTCTATTTCATTATTGTACGATTAATGTTTGCTTCAAATCAAGCTCAGCACTTGATAACTTTAGAAATACTGTTTTGAACCCTAGGCACTTTCAGTAGCGTATCATTTTGAAAATAATGTCAAAAACAGCTGACAGCCATGGAGATGAATGTTCAATGTAATAGAAAAGCTTGCAACCAGTACCATCTTATTGCAGCTTGTTTCTATCAGCAGTTTTTAGAGATGTTTTTAAACATGGGTTAAATATTTTTTTGAAAAACAAGGTTGGCTGAAGAATCTAGCATGAGTACTTTTTACCTGCCAAGCCTTAAACCATACCTGATTTGTGGAATGAGTTTGGAGTTTTGTAAAGTAGGAACCATCCTTGTCCAACCTGGGAAACCTTGCAGGTCATCAGCTGGGGAGGGCTACCCAGTGAAGTAGGGTATTCCTAATTTATGGAATATTCTGTCTTCCACTCCATCAATTAGTACAGCCTCAATGAGACATGTATTTTATAATAACAGTATATATAGAGTTCCTGATTTACAAACTTCTCTATTTACTTCAGTAAGAAAGGCAGCTTGATTTGCCCATATCTCCAACCATTGGAGATTCAACATTGTGAAATCATTAGTTAGATCCCTTGTATGCAGAAGTTCCCCTTCTACTTCTACTACTTCAATAAGGGCAACATTTTTCCGTCAACAGCCATATTGTCCCCAGAATAATCTCTGGAAAGCACATGTTGAATATAAGTAGCAGAGATGGCCAGAATCAAACTAAATTTTGTTACATGACACCTCTTTGTCTTCCTCTATCTCTCCATGTTATTAGCTATCTTTATCTGGCAGTATTTCTCTATCTTTCTCTTTTCCAAGCAATACATTATGTGGAAAGAACATCAAGTTTTTAGAGACAAATAATCTTATAGGGATCTTTTCAAATTAGACTCAGAGATGGAATCACTGATCTCTACACATCTCTGATCGGTATAGATAGATACATGTGTGCATTGCTTCTTCAGGGACAAGAAGGTCCTAGCTTCAGGAGACAATTCATAAAAATTGTCACTTGATAGTGAGATACATGCAATGTAAATTTAATAAAAAAATAAATGCATATACATTTATATGAAGTAAATATTAATTACTTTCTAAATAACATTAAAATTCTATGTTCTGTTATAAACTTAAGAAATAGGGATATCTATTTAATATAGGATTGCTTCACATTTGTGTCATTAATAAGCAAACATTTTCTTTTGTTTTTCTATTCTTTATCACAAAAATGCCTAGGAACAACTGAAGGACGAAGATGGGGAATTTATTGTCAATAATGATGAACTGACCCTGAATTATGATGCTTCAGACCACTTTCCTGTGCCAACCCAGAACAGAACAGAGTCATCTCATCCTGCTGGTAAAGAAAACATCTATGATGGTGACCTTGGCTTAGGAGGATATGAACTCCACTCCAAACCTGCTTCCGGTCAATCTGAGTTTGCTTCTTCAGCCTGATGTCCATTAAAAAATATATGCCACAAATATCAGAAGCAGGAGAAAAGTACATTTATTTCGCAGAATTAATAAGAAGAACATAAACAGAAAAGAAGTAAGACCTTGTTGAATCTCTCCCTAGAGTTGGGATGAATGAGAATTTTTAATAATTCATAAACATTCTATTACTACACTTAATTTTTTTTCTTATAGTGGCCATTTTAACAATGAAATCAAAGGCATTATCTATCTATTACTCGGACATTACATGCGTCCTTGTAGGCTGTGTATCATGCTTGTTTGCACATGCACAAAGTCTTTTGGATTTTTTTTTCTAATCATTCAGGAAGAGACAGAATGAGAATTCAGTAAACTAGTTAATACATGCTTCCAAAATCACATATATATCAGTACCGTTTCTCTCTTCTCATGGAGAGCCTTTTGCGATAAGATGGAAACTTCTGGGCTACAAGCCATCATTTGCCTCCTTCTAGCAAGTGGCAAAATAATCTTTTTATACTGTATGGTAATCTGGTAGCAAGTGGCCCACCAAAACTGCTTGTTAATATTTGAGCAGCTAAAACTTAAACATATCAAGAACAGATACTTTAATTTTACCATAATAGAGCATGACTGCTAGTATAAATAGCAATTTTGCTCCATCTTCCAATCCATTTGCTGTCACTCCTATGCAACAGATTCACAATGCAAATGCTATATGCTGACTTTCTTCAGATTTCCTGATATTCTGTGCTCATACCTAAAATCTGCAGGACAGAGAACATGAGTATCACATTCAAGACTTCTAAAATAATGTCTGCTATATTTCTGCTTATTTCTTATACAATAAGAAATGAGAGAGAGAACATACTTTGTATGTTTATACAGAGGGAAAATGTTGGCTGAATCTTCCATTATAAACACAAGTACATACAGTATCAGAAAAGTTGATGACAGCCCTCTAATTTTTTTCCCTGAAGGCAGTGCTCTGTATCTTTATAGATTAGAGACGGATCTCTTGAAAAGCTCCATTTATAAACAGAATTTCCTGGTTGCACTTGCAACTCCTTTCATATCCAAATAAAACTGCCTTATACTTAGCCCATTTGGTCCATCTACTCCAGTTGCTTCTTTAACTGCCAGGGGTTCTCCAGTGTTTTAGTCCTGCCTAGAAACTGATTGAAAGTGAAATATTTTGCATGTAATGTATATTTTATTCCTGAGTTTCAGCCTTCTGCAGCCATCCATGACCACACCACATTTCCATCTTAATGCTCAGTATAGTGTTGCACTTAGCATATCTTCTGGGTTATTTAGCTATCCTCATGCAGTTTGATGGGGGGGATTACTTTTTGCAATTCCAGTAAATGTTCATGGGTAGGTGAGATAGGATTCTTGCACATATTTTAGTGGTGTGGTGGCTGAAATGAAGGTGTGAGAATTCTTATTTCTCCTTGTATGCTTATCTCTCCAACAAGACTTTTTCAGATTAATAAGCGTGAGAACCAAGGAAGTTGCAAAATGATGAGATGTCTACCAGAAAGCAACACCATCAACCACTTCATAATAGTAAATTAAGCTCAAAAAACTGCCTGAACAATTCCAACCTATAGTTAGAATGAAATGGAAAAGTAAACATCACCTTGACAGAAAAATAAATCTTTCTGAATATTGACAAATCAATTTTGACACAGTATTAACTCAGTATCTGCTAAAATAGGAAATGTTTGCAGAATTACAGAAGTCTGTAAAAAAAATTTAGGAAGAACTGCTGGTCAGTGCATCAAGGTTTCCATTGTTTGAATCTTGGAAGTATGTGATTTGTTGCCATCCAAGGGCTACTACTATTTCTGTCCTTCCACTTAAAAAGAAAGATTATAACAAATCAAGTATTGCGTTGTTCTGTTTCTGTTTCATACAGCATATTTATTCAGGTTCTTCAAAACTCATGTTTCAAATATATTTTACAAAACCAGAAGCCAAGGATATGTAGAGAGTTGAGAGATGCCAAGAATCCATGTAAATTATGGCCTTCATCCTTCATACTGTATGTCACCTTTAAGATTTTTGATCATATGCATGACTTTAGAAAGATGAGGACAATTGCCTCTTTGCAACTATATTCTGAATATTTTAATGTGAAGTATTTTTAGGCTAAATGGTATGATTGGAACTGACCTCATGTACTGGTTTCTGTGCCTCAAACACTGCTGCTTCCATAACAATTTCTCGTAAATTATGAGAAATTGTTTCTGCTTTTATTCAATATTAACACATGGATTCTTCAGCACTTACACACCAACTGCCATGAAGCCTTTGACATTCTTGCACTGAATACCGCAAATTCATGCCAAAGAGGTATGTATTTACATATCCATCTCCATGGAAACCACCTTGTCCATTGTCACATATCTAAAAGGAGAAAAAGGCAACGTTATAGCAAACAGGGCTTAAAATCTCATAGGATTGCACAGTTAAATGGTGCACCTGCTTTCTAGCATAGAGTATGACATGTCTAGCTTTTGCATAAATTGCCTAAATACTGCATATAGTTTTGGGAATGAACTTGAAATTAATTATTACAGCACATAAGATTCTCTCCCTAAAATAGTCTCTAGCTCAGTGTTTTGCAACTTTAAGATGTGTGGACTTCAACTACCAGAATTCTCCAGCCAGCATGCTAGCTGAGGAACTCTGAAGTCCATGCATCTTATAGTTGCCAAGACGGAGAAACAGTGAGCTAGCTACTACTTAATAATAGTGATCTCACACACTTTTTAGCCTATCCCAAGAAACAGCAACTGAAATCTGTGAACTGAAGGATAAATAACTCTATAGTTGAATTTTTTTATCTATCTGGCCTCCTGTTTATTCAGTTTGTCTACTGAAAGTTAAAATAGTGAGGACATAAATTCAAGCAGAAAGTCAGCATGTTCAAGTATCAAACTCATCTATAGTTTTTCACACTTTGAATGGTAAATTTTGACAAATTCAATATCACAAAGTTCATTAGAGATAAGATTACATGCAGGATATTTATAGGATGGGGCTTGCAAGAATGTCCTTGTCACATGTTTAACCCTCGTATTGCATAACGCATTTCCACAGAGGCTCTATCTCATCTAAGGCACAGAGCATGAAGTTCCTGATTAAGCAGGTGTGAAAAAGTTTTTGTTGCTTGTGCCAAGTATTAAAGTTTATGGAACCAAAGCTCCCAACTTTAGAAATAATCAGTAGGACTAAATGCCAAGACTTCTTAGTAAAACAGTGAATGGTTGTAAAATGCAATAAATTTTGGTTCCATCATAGATGAAAATGACAACAAAAACTTATATGTAATCAAGTTTTAACCTTGCTGTTTCAATCTTGCTGTACTATCACATTTAATCAATTGCCAGTTGAATGCAATAGTACAGCAATCATGTTAATCATAAATTGAAAGCAGGAATCCTAAGATCAAAACTGAAATGTGTTTTATTTAATTTTCTTTGAAAAACATGAATCAGACTCTTTAATGGAGCTTATTTCCCACAATGAAAAATATATTTTTACTATTCTGATAATTAATCCTAATGAAAAAGTCTGTTCTCTATTCACCACTTTCTGGACTATACCTGACTGTTTTGACAGAAGCAGCAAGAAAAGAAATGAAGCAGTTTATATGTCAGAATGCTTATGGAACTTAAGGCCACAAGAATAAGAAGAGTCTGCTTCCTGGGTGCTTCAGGAAAGGAAGCAATGTTTATATCATATAATAAATAAATGAACAGATGAACTATCTTGCCCCAAAACTGCAGGTCAATACAGAATTCTTTTAACATGTACAATTAAAAGTTCAAACATACCTCAATACACGGGTTGTATCTCAATATAAAAATTAAGAATGATTGCATTATGTTTTGTTGTGTACAAGTTGCAAACATCATGCAAAGAGCATTATGTTAGATACATTTTATGGATAATTCCATAATCAAAAGAGAACTATATTAGGCTGAAATGTTCCAAATTTTGTTAAATTTGATGCAATTAATTGAACAGAATGAAACAGTATTTCTCTTGCCCAGGATTTTCTATCTTTATCTCAAATAAATTTTGCATAGCTCCTCCAATTTTTAACAAGAACTACAAGTACTCAAACTCATATTCTGTCCTAACTCCCATTACACTACTTGACTTTCCCCCTTTATAGCCATAATAACCCAGAATAACCTTAAGAGGCATTATTTGGATAGATGCAGAGAGAGAAAGAGGGAGAGAAAGATCTTAATATCAGTCCAAAGCATTCTATTGTAAGATAAATGACTCATCTCTAAAGATTTTGCATTATAATCTACCATACTGGTCAAGTGCATGTTGATAGATCCTTTTCAACTTTGCAATCTATGGCTGAGAGAGAATGACTGGCCTAAAGTCACTCAGATGGTTTCAATTTCTAAGAAAGAAACTTTATCTGGGTCTCCTACTGCTAATCCAACATCATAATCACTATATTGTAAGGGTTTTTTCTTTAAATTTTCTCCCTGTACCAATGTAAATAATGAGTGGATTCCTTAAAAGTGCAACATCTTTTTTTAAGTTTGGGTGGAAGCCTGAAAAATATCAGGGTTTTTTTAATGAATAGTAGGGAAATGTTCCATTAGTGCAAGATCCAAGTACTTTTTAAAATTAGTTTTGAAGCACATACAGCTACATTTGACAATGAAATTATATACTAGTGGACCATAATGGATGAATTTTGCTTTTTTTAACTATTACAGTATTAGTCATTTCAATAGTAGGAATTCATAGCACTTTATAGTATCTTCCAACTGTCACTACAGCAATATATCACCAATGAATACAGGTTTTACATGGTCATACCAAATAGCCTGGTAACATCTTAAGATCTATAAATCACCAGTGTGGAAATTGACATTACATATCAGGTTTCTACAATTAGGTGGTTCCAGATATGTTAGGCTACAGCTTCTAAAATTCAAAAACTTTAAGGAAAGCTATTTATGAATCCTAATTTTGATTTCAGATCTCAGTGCAGTGCATCAACAAGTAAAAATAAACACTTTCAATGGCCTTCTGAGTGACTCCGGTTTTTTTCCTCTCTGTGCGAATAGAATAGAATAGAATAGAATAGAATAGAATAGAATAGAATAGAATAGAATAGAATAGAATAGAATTCTTTATTGGCCATGTGTAGTTGGACACACAAAGAATTTGTTTCCAGTGCATAAGCTCTCGGTGTACATAAAAGTAATAGTGATAATCATGATCAGATACAACATGAAAATACATTAATCATAAACCATGAAATACAACATATTTATTTATTTATATTTATTATATTTATATTTATTATATTTATGCATCATTTTCCATGGACCCAACACATACAGATTTTCAGTAGGAAAATGCAAGACCAATGAAAGGATGCTACAGGTAATCTTTGATTTACAATTATTCAAAGTTACAACAGCACTGAGAAAAGTAGCATAATCATTTTTCACATTTACAACTGTTGCAACCTCCTAATTGTTGTGTCCTAAGCCTACAAAAGTAGGCTCGGGACATTGCTATGGTCCTGGGGTTTCTGCAAGCTGCCCGGGACCAGACTGAGAGGCGCCAGCCTTGCGCGCATGCACGAGGTGCGAAAGCGCACCATTAACTGTTTCTGTTTTGCCGGGGATCTGAACACTAAAAAGGAGGCCTGCAAGCCTCGCTGTTGTTGTTGGAGTGAGCAGAAGGAGAAATAAATAGCTATTGATTCTACCATGTGTGATCTTCATTCGCCATCGAACGAAGGACTTAACATTGGCGATGAAGGTGGGATGCTTACAGGCTTAAAAGAAAAAAAGCTGTAAGACTTACCCAAGGAGTCCTGAAGAAGGGAAGACAGCGTTAAACTCAGCGTTCTAGCCTGCCAGTACAACGTCGCTGGAGGTAAGCACAGCTGATAGACCCCTTCCCAAAAGAAGCAAGGATGGCGAAGATTGGTCGCATTTCTGAATTTGATGTCTCACACCCAGAGAGATGGGAGTCCTATGTTGCAAGGGTAGAGAACTACTTCAGGATAAACCAGGTCAGAGAATATGGCTTGAAGGCTGCAACCCTGTTGTGTGTCTGTGGTCAGGACGCGTTTGAAATTGTGGAATATCTGGTGGCCCCTGCTCCTCTGGAGTCTGTAACATATACAGATCTAAAGAAGCTATTGAAAGAACATTTCCAGCCCAAGTTGTCTGTTATTGCGTGGAGACACACATTTGAACAAAGGGACCAGAGGGCAGGCGAATTGGCTAAGGAGTTTATTGTGGCCTTGAGGCAAGCAGCCAGACCATGTGAGTTCAAAGATCTGGAAGAAAGGCTGAGAGATTGTTTTGTATGCAGTTTAAGGAACAGAGACTTACAGCAGAAGATCTTTGCAAAGGAAGATATTTCATTCCAAGATGCTCTTAGAGAGGTGACCGCTGAGGAAGCAGCAGGCGGGGCAGTCAAGAATTTGCCGCCCATCAGAAGCAATCCGGAGGCAGCCACTGTTCACCATGAGGGCATCCAAGAAGGATCGGAAGAAGATCTTGAGGAAGAGGTGGATCGGCTTTACCAGGCAGCAAAAAGAAGGCAGAAGGAAGGGAAAGAAAAGGCCCCAGCAGCACCCAAATGCTTTGGGTGTGGAGGACACCATAAGAGAGCCGACTGCAGGTTCCATTCTGCCATCTGCAGAGCGTGTGGCAGGCAAGGCCACATAGCATCCATCTGTCTGGGTCACCAAAAGGTACAACCTTGAGAAGATCTGCATCTGAAAGGTACCAGGGTCCCCAGCCAAAATAGGGTGGGTTTCTGCGCATCGCGCAGGACTTTGCAGGACAGGCACACACAAACCCCTAAAGAAGAAACTGTCACTTAAGGTTAGATTGCAAGGGGTTCCTTTATCTATAGAGTTGGACACTGGGTCCGCTCTTTCCATTATTTCCCTTAATACATTTAGAAAGATTTGCAACAGCAGTGGCTTTCAAGCCAAACTTAGGTCATCCAACATAATATTAACAGATTTTCAAAATTCCAAGGTGTGCGTTAAGGGGGGGCACCCTTACGGTGCAACATAAGGAGTTTGAAGGTCCATTAGATGTGTTGGTTGATGGGGGTGAATGCACAAGTCTTATAGGACTCAATTGGTTTGAGGCCTTGGTAATCCAGGTTACTGGGCTGCACCATTTGCAAATGTTGGGCCTAGCAGAAGTCTGCGAGGAGTTTGCAGATATGTTTAGTCCAAAGCTTGGGTCCTACAGGGGCTTCCAGTTTCATTAAGATTAGACCGAACCATCACACACATCAGAGTTTAGGCTAGGAGGGTACCCTTCGCCCTCAAGGGCAAGATTGATGCTGAAGTGGATAAATTGCTCCAGCAAGGCATTTTAGAACCTGTAGATTCAAGTCCATGGGAACCCCCCCATAATAATGCCTCTAAAAGCTAATGAGGACATACGTATATGTGCAGACTACAAGTGCACACTAAATAAGGTGCTGCAACAGCACGCTTATCCAGTACCACTAGTCAGTTATATCTTAGCCTCCCTCAAAGGGGGGCAAGTTTTTGCAAAGCTTGACCTGGCACAGGCATATCAACAATTACCTGTTGATGAAGGTGCTGCTGAGGCACAGACCATTGTAATGCATAGGGGTGCATTCAAGGTCAAGAGACTGCAATTTGGGGTAAATGTAGCCCCTGGCATATTCCAAAGTGTTATGGAGAGCACACTTAGGGGTATTCCTGGAGTTTGCCCCTATTTTGATGATGTCCTTATTGCTGGGGAGTCATCTCAAAACTTAGCAGAGAGGTTGAGGGCTCTTTTGCTCCATTTTCGAAGAGCAGGCCTTAAGTTGAAGAAGGATAAGTGTAAGATAGGAGTCACTTCTACTGACTTCTTAGGATTCAGAATAGATGCTCAAGGTGTTCACCCTGCTGAATCTAAGCTTCAAGCTATACAGCAGGCCCCAAGCCCCAAGTCTAAAAGTGAGCTGCAGGCATTTCTGGACCTCTTGAACTTTTACAATGCATTTCTCCCACATAAAGCTGCAGTAGCAGAGCCATTACATAGGCTTTTAGACAAGCAGGCCTCTTGGCAGTGGACAAAGATCCACGAAAAAAGTTTCAATGAGGTTAAGGCATTGCTCACGTCTAATGCTGTGTTAGCACATTTCAATGAGCAATTGCCTGTTTCCATTGCCTGCGATGCATCTCCTTATGGGTGGGAGCTGTACTTAGCTGATGGGACACAGGTTCCTGTGGCATATTACTCTAGGAGTCTGTCTTCTGCTGAGCGTAATTACGCTCAAATAGACAGAGAAGCACTGGCCATAATGGCTGGCATTAAGAAATTTCATGATTTCTTATATGGCCGCCATTTCATAGTCTACACAGACCATAAGCCTCTGCTGGGTTTGTTTACAACAAACAAACAAACCCCTCACATTATTTCCCCTAGAATGCTGAGGTGGTCCATATTCCTGTCAGCTTATGACTACACTTTAGTTCACAAACCGGGAAAGAAATGGGCCACGCAGATGGCCTAAGCAGACTACCTCTAAAACTGGTAGAAGCAGACCCTGCTCCTGCCATCAATATTCTCTCCATCCAGAAGTTGCCGGAATCGCCCCTCAGTGCTAGGGTCGTGGCTGCAGAAACTGCCACCGATCACACACTTACACGTGTGCTCTCATGGGTATTGCCAGTTCATAGGTGGGAAGAAACCCAAACACCATAGTCCAGGGTGCATATTGATTACGCTGGGCCCTTTCAGGGGCAATTCTTCTTGGTTGTTGTTGATAGCCATTCCAAGTGGCTAGTGTTTTCTCCACTACTACTGCCAGGATAATTCAGGTGTTGAGAGGCATTTTTGCTGCACACGGCCTTCCAGATGTTCTGGTTTCAGATAACAGTCCTCAATGCACTTCTTCTGAGTTCCAGGGTTTTCTTCAGGCCAACCTGATCCACCATGCGACTTCAGCTCCTTTCCACCCCTCCATCAACGGGATGGCTGAGCGGATGGTCTGCATCACCAAGGATGCCCTCAAGAAACTGACTTACGGTAACTGGCATCACATTCTTCTTGCACATCGCACCACACCTTGCACATCCACTGGGAAGAGCCCTGCTGAACTGCGTTAGGCCGCCGGCTACTAACTAAGCTAGACAGATTGCACCCTGATAGGGTGTCTCAGTTCTCGCAGCCACGAGCACCAAGGAGCTTGCAAGTGGGTGCTCTGGTCTGGACTTGGAACTATGGCCCCGGTCATCTTTGGATTCCAGCTGTGGTCTGCAAGGTCTCTGGACCTTTGTCCTATGAGGTGTTCTTGGACGACAGCCACGTTCTCTGGCGGCACATAGATCAGCTGTGTATGAGACTGGACTCTTCCTCTTCCACTCCTGGCTCTGCTCTGGGGGGGGAGGAGGGTTATATTGTGCATTTTGGGGATCACTATCAGCAGTCACTGACTGCTGAGGAGGCCGAGGAAGGCCCATCTCAAGTTTCCGCAAGTCCTCCCAACAGGAATTCATTGGGAAGGGAGACATTCCCCACACCAACACTTATTCCAGCCAGGGAGTCACACAGGGGGTATCCACACTACTCACGTACATCAAATAGCACTCCAGACAGGGAGACTGACCAGGTATCCAAACAAATCAAGACATACAAGAGAACTGGCATCACCACAAGGGAACTGGCCCAATTCTGCAACTGCTCCCAGAAGGAAGCCCTCTGGAAGGGGGGTACGCAGAGAGGCAACTCCTGATTCTGGCACTTCCGGCACAATCTGGGGGGCCATAAGGCACTGGGGCATGGCAACTACCCCGGACCATCCATCTGCCAGGTTTGGGGTTGAGGGGCTGTGCTTCCAATGAAGGTCCATTGTGGACCTGGAAAATACCACCCCTCCAAAGGACACTGGTTTGGACTTAGAGGGTCCAGCCAGCCAACAGATGAGCAGGTCAACCGGGTATGGGAGTGAGCAAAGTCCTGGCCTGCCGAGCCTGGTGGGCGAGCAAGTAGGCCAGGCAACAGAACCAGGGTCACCTGGGAACATGGGGCAGCAACGAGTGGGCACACCTCGCCTGATAGATGAGCAGGGGAGCCAAGGGAGTTCTCCGGGTCTGAGGAGGTCGCAACGGGTTAAATACCCACCCAAACTTCTTAGGGAGTTTGTGACGTTGCTGTCACGTTCCAGGGAAACACTGCATAAATGCCATTAATGAATGGCAGAGTTGTTGTGGTACTTTTTGGAATTCAGATACATTTATTCCCAAAACGATAGAATGGAAAAGGTGTGGCTTAAGGGTAACATCCATGTCCACAGTCCATGCATTTGATTAATAGAATTATATACCACGTCCCCTATGGAGGTCGCACATGTGTGCAGAAAGAAGTTTCATCGAGGGGGAAGGGGTGTTGTGTCCCGAGCCTGCAAAAGTAGGCTTGGGACATTGCTATGGTCCCAGGGTTTCTGCAAGCTGCCTGCAATCAGACTGAGAGGCGCCAGCCTTGTGTGCATGAGCGAGGCGCGAAAGCACGCCATTAACTTTTGCTGTTTTGCCTGGGGATCTGAACACTAAAAAGGAGGCCTGCAAGCCTCGCTGTTGTTGTTGGAGTGAGCAGAAGGAAAAATAAAGAGCTATTGATTCTAACATGTGTGATCTTCATTCGCCATCAAACGAAGGACTTAACACTAATGGTCACGTGATAAAAATTCGGATGCTTAGCAGCTGGTTCACATTTATGATGGTTGCAGTGTCCCGGGGTCATGTGATCACCTTTTCTGACCTTCTGACAAGAAAAGTCAACAGAGAAGCAAGATTCACTTAACAACCATGTTACTAACAATTGCAGTAATTCACTTAACAACTGTAGTAAGAAAGATGGTAAAATGGGGAAAAACTCACTTAACAAATGCATTGCTTAACAATATTTATTTATTTATTTATGAGACTTATATATCGCTTTAAGTGCAAGCACTCTCTAAGCGGTGTACACCAGTAAGCAATGTATATATATATATATATTACATTGTCCCCAACAATCTGGGTCCTCATTTTACCTACCTCGGAAGGATGGAAGGCTGAATCAACCTTGAGCCGGTGAGATTTGAACCGCTGACCTGCTGAACAGTCAGCTAAAGTGGCCTGCAGTACTGCACTCTAACTGCTGTGCCACTTCGGCTTTGGATTCAACCGTGGTTGTAGGTTGAGGGCTACCTGTTGTCCTTTTCCTCAGTTTTATCACTCCACATGATCACAAAGTGGAGTTTGCAACAGCACAGCATAAGGGTGGCAGACAACAGTCTTGGTGGTTAGCAGAGGTATGAACCCAGTCAGACCTTAAAAACCTGTTTAAATCTTATCATTTTAAAGCAGTTTGTGGAAAAATGTGAATCCTTCTTATGAAGATTCCTGATATATGCATTCTCTGCAAATCAGAACTTTCACTTGGTACTCTTATCTTGTAAAATATTCTAATTAGTTTTATTGCAAGGCAATCATAAGATGTCCTGAAGGGTTCTGTCATGCAGGCTCTTTATTATTCTTTTATTAGCTATTTAAAAATATTTAATAAAGGCTGTAACAGAAGGCAGCTGACTTTCATGTGTAACAGATAATCCCTATTTTTGCAGCTGACACTTAGAGTTTCAAAATGCTAGCTTGAAACCAAAACAGGTTTGACATTTATATCCTGAAGTGATGTACATTAGGAGAAATTCAAAGTGGTCATGTAGATTTCTGATAATTGAAACTTTTTTTCTCCTATGGAGTAAACTTCCTAGTAAATACAGACTTGCCAGCAAAAGAGACACTACCATCACCACCACTACTTCCACCAAAAAAGGATAGAGAAGGGTGAGGATAAAGGAGTAGCTGAGGTCTTGCCTGACAAGCTTACAGTACTGGACAGCACCCAAATCCTAATTAATTTCCACCACAGATAATCCATAGTGCTCCTACAAAATAAGCACCTCTTCCGAACTTGTAGAAATTTGGATTCAGTCCATATTCTGTTTATATAACTGCTTTGCTATGTAAGATTTGCTGGATTGTGTTTTTGTCATTTCTCAGAAATCAATATACTATTGCAAAAGCACTGCTCGTGATTTGTTGTTTAGTTGTTGGAGAGAGTGAGATTCAGAGATGAACCCTGCCTAGGCACTGCCATCTGTGCAACTGTATCATGGAACTTATGCTAAGTCAGGATTTATTCAATAAACATCACATGCCAAACCAAATAAACTATATTATTGAGAGTAACTTAGACAGAAGTCACCCCCAAAAAATCAAAGCTGATAATCTTGCTCAGGCAAACAAGTGTGCTATCAAAATTTGCTTTCACTTTGCCTGAGTAAGCTTACAGTGAATCTACCTGTTAAGTCCTGGGAGCGATGGCGAATGAAGAATACACATGTTTCTGGAACAGCTCTTTATTGTGCTTATGTCAAACTCCAATAACGAGCAAAGGCATGCAGGCCTCCTTTTATACGTCCCCATTCCCCGGACAAGATGGCAACATTACTAGGCACTTTTCGCACCTTGCGCATGCGCGCTTGGTCGGCGTCACTCAGTCTGGTCCTGGGCAGCTTTTGCAATTGCCTGGAAACCTTGCAATGTCCCGAGCCTGCATTTGCAGGCTCAGGACACAACACCCCTACCCCCTTAGCTAGAACACACACGGTACTTGTTCTTACAATCCATACAAAATATAAAATAATAATAAATTTCTTTCCATCCTACAGACACTCCATTCTGCTACAACTTGTTGCCACTCTCTAATGTGTGCTTCGCGGGTTCTGTTGCTACCCGCATAGGTTCCATCTCCTCACCATAGATTTGTACTGTTCTTATGCTGACAAGAACCTTACATACTCATCTAGGTGTTTAGGAGGGGCCTTAACCCATTGGGACCTTGCAGGATGAGGGAAGGTGCCTGGCCTGACAGTTCCCCTGCTCGACTGGACAGACCAGGACTTGACCTTAAGGGTGCCTGGCCTACCGGCCCATCAGATGGGCTTGCTAGACCAGGACTTTTATGCACAGGTTTTGCAGGTGACCCCTGGTAGGGCGTACTGGCAGGAATGCCAGAGTTTCCCCCAGGCTCTGTGAGAGCAGCTGCACTCTCCCAACCTTCTGAGTTGGCTGAGGATTCCAGAACTACTCTGGATGGTTCCTGAGAACCTATGTCCTCGGGCCAGCAACCGTTTTCGGATGTGCCCTGTGAAACAGGTGTGTGTAAGGAGCCCCAGTATTCGGCGGACCCTACGGTCATGCTTGCAGTGCCAGAGTCAGGACAGGCCTCTCTGCTTGCCCCCCTTCCATAGGACCTCCTTTTGGAAGCAGCTGCAGAATTGAACCTGCTTCCTAGCTGGGTTGCCAGTTCTTGAGTGTTCTGTGAGTTCTGTGAATACCCCCAGTTATCCTCCCTGTCTGGAGTGTTACTGTTTCTGTATGGGATATGTGGATGCCCCCGGGGTGACTCCCTGGCTGGAGTGCGTCTTGGTGTGTAGGGTAGTTCTCTGCCCCATGAATTCTTGTTTGGAGCACTTGCGGAATCTCGGGATGGGGGATCAACAATCTCCTCAGCTGCCCGCACTGGCTGCTGACATTGATCCTCAAAATGTATTCTATAACCTTCCTCCCCCCCCCAGAGCAGAGCCAGGAGCAGAAGGGTGAGACTCCAACCTCGTACGCAGCTGATCTATGTGCCACCGAAGAATGCGGCCGTCTTCCAGGGACACTTCATAGGGCAAGGGCCCCGAGACCTTGCAGACCACAGCTGGTACCCAGAGATGACCAGGCCCATAGTTTCTGGTCCAAACAGGAGCACCCACATGCAGACACCTTGGTGGCCATGGATGCGACCCTTGAGACGCCACCCGGTCAGGGTGCAGTCTGTCCAGCTTGGTAATGAGCCGGCAACCCCAACGAAGTTCAGCCAGGCTCTTTCCAGTGGCAAGGTGTGGTGCAATGTGCAAGAAGAAAGTCTGCTAACCTGTGATGCCAGTCACTGTAAGTCAGTCTCTTAAGGGCATCCTTGGTGGTGCGCACCATACGTTCAGCCATTCCGTTGGTGGATGGGTGGAAAGGAGCAGAAGTTGCATGGCGGATCATGTTGGCCTGGAGGAAAACTTGGAACTCAGAAGAGGTGAATTGAGGACCATTATCTGAAACAAGAACATCTGGAAGGCCATGAGTTGCAAAAATACTTCTCAGCACCTGGATAATCTTAGCAGCAGTAGTGGAGGACACAGGAACAATCTCTAGACACTGAGAATGACTATCAACAACAACCAAGAAAAATTGCCCCTGAAAGGGCCCAGCGTAATCTATATGTACTCTGGACCATGGGGTGTGAGTTTCCTTCCATCTATGAACTGGGGCCTGAGGCATATCAGGCCGGGACTGTTGGCACACATGGCACCCATGCACTTGAGTCTCAATGGCTTTATCGAGGCCAGGCCATCACAAATGGCTGCGTGCAAGCGCCTTCATCCTGACTATGCCAGGGTGTCCCTCATGTAAAGAATGCAGCACTCTAGACCTCAGTGAGGTAGGGATTACTTCCCTACTTCCCCATAGCAGACAACCCTTGAAAGTGGACAACTCATGTCTTCTTTGCCAGAAACTCTGAAACCCAGTATCAGGGCATCTGTCAGGCCATCCTGACAACACCTATGACAGAACGCGTGTGAACGTGTGGTCAGTGGCAGTTTCAGCAGCCACATCCCTTGCATTGAGGGGAGACTCAGGCAGCTCTTGAATGGACAGAATATTAATGGCTGGAGCAGGAGCAGGCTCCAGTGTTGGAAGGGGTAATCTACTCAGAGCATCAGCATGACCCTTTTCCTTTCCAGGCTTGTGAATTAAAGAGTAGTCATATGCTGACAGGAAAATGGACCAACACAGCATACGAGGAGAAAGAATATGTGGGGTCTGTTTGGTTGTGGTGAACAACCCTAGCAGAGACTTATGGTCAGTGTAGACTGTGAAATGGCGGCCGTATATGAAATCATGAAACTTTTTAATACTAGTCACAATGGCTAGCGCCTCCCTGTCAATCTGAGCATAGTTCCGCTCAGCAGAAGACAAGGTTCTGGAGTAATTCGCTACAGGGACCTGTGTCCCATCAGCCAACAGATGGCTAAGAACTGCCCCGACTCCATATGGAGAAGCATCGCAGGCAATGCAAACAGGCAACTGCTCATTGAAGTGAGCCAGTACAGCATTAGAAGTACGCAAGGCCTTAACCTCATTGAAACCTTTTTCATGGACCTTAGTCCACTGCCAACAGGCTTGTTTGTCTAAGAGCCTGTGCAATGGCTCAGCTATAGCAGTTTTGTTTGGAAGAAAGGCATGGTAAAAATTTAGTAGCCCCAAAAAGGCTTGTAGTTCCCCTTTTGACTTAGGGCTTGGGGCCTGCTGAATGGCCTTTAATTTAGCTTCAGGAGGGTGGATACCTTGAGCATCTATCCTGAATCCCAAAAAGTCAGTAGAATTGACTTTTAACTTGAGACCTGCTTCCCTAAAACGAAGCAAGACAGTCCTTAATCTCTCAGCCAAGATTTGAGGTGATTCTCCTGCAATGAGGACATCATCAAAATATGGACAGACTCCTGGAATACCCCTCAGTGTGTTCTCCATAATACTCTGGAAAATGCCAGGGGCTACATTTACCCCAAATTGCAATCTCTTCACTTTAAAAGCTCCTCTATGAGTCATAATCGTCTGAGACTCTGCAGCTGCCTCATCAACAGGCAACTGTTGATAGGCCTGTGCCAGGTCAAGCTTCGCAAAAATCCACCACCCCCCTTTAGGGAAGCCAGAATGTGACTTACTACAGATACTGGATAAGTGTGTTGCTGTAGTGCCTTGTTTAGTGTGCACTTGTAGTCCGCACAAATACGAATGTCCCCATTAGCCTTTAAAGGCGTTACTATAGGGGTTTCCCAAGGATTAGAATCTACAGGCTCTAGAATGCCCTGCTGGAGCAATTTGTCCAGTTCAGCATCAATCTTGTTTTTAAGTGCAAACGGAACTCGCCTAGGCTTGACCCTAGTGGGTGCTGTGGATGGATCTAATTTTAGTGAAACTGGAGGCCCCTTGTAGGTTCCAAGCTCAGAGCTGAACACATCTGCAAATTCCCTGCAGACTTCTGCAAGGCTAGACATTTGCAAATGGTGCAGCCCCATGACCTGGATTCTCAGAGCCTCAAACCAATTGAGTCCAATAAGACTTGCAAGTTCACCCCAAACAACCAACACATCTAAAGAACCCTCAAAATCCTTGTACTGTACCTTAAGGGTGGCCTCCCCCTTTACACATACCTTAGAATTCTGAAAGTCTGTAAGTATCACAGTGGATGGCCTGAGTTTCACTCGACGGCCACTGCTGCTGCAAATCTTCCTGAATGTGTTGAGGGAAATAACGAAGAGAGCAGAACCAGTGTCCAATTCCATGGATAAGGGAACCCCTTGCAACTTTACTTTAAGGGACAACTTCTTTTTTAGGGGTTTATGTGTGCCTGTCCTCAGAATACTTCTGCGTGTTGCGCAGAAACCCACCCTATTTTGGCTGGGGACCCTGGTACCTTTCAGATGCAATTCTTCTTTAGGTTGTACCTTCTGACGACTCAGACATATGGCTGCTATGTGGCCTTGCCTTCCACAGGCCCTACAAATGACGAACCGGAACCAGCAGTCTACTCTTCTGTGGTGTCCTCCACATCCGTAGCATTGTGAAGTTATTGAAGCCTTCTCTATGCCATCTCTCTGTCTCCTTCCGGCTGCCTGGTAGAGCTTATTCACCTCATCTTCAGGAAGCTCTTCCGAATCTTCTTGAACATTCTCCTGGTGGACAGCAACAGTCTCTGGAGGGCTTCTGGTGGGCCGCATGTTTTTTACTGCTCCGCCTGCTGCTTCCTCTGCTGTAACTTCTTGTAGAGCATCTTGGAATGAAATGTCTTCTTTCATGAAGATCTTTTGCTGTAAGTCTCTATTTCTCAGTCCATACACAAAACGATCATGCAGTCTTTCCTCTAAGTCTTTAAATTAACACAGTCTAGCTGCTCGCCTCAATGCTGCGATAAAGTCCTTAGCAGATTCTTCTGCTCTCTGATCCCTTTGTTCAAACGTGTGCTTCCATGCAATGATGGACTGCTTGGGCTGAAAATGTTCTTTTAGAAGTTTCTTTAAGTCTGTGTATGTTACACCTTCCAGCGAAGCAGGAGCCACAAGGTTTTCAGCAATTTCAAAAGTCTCTTGGCCACATACACACAACAATGTGGCAGCCTTCAGCCCATCTTCACGAACTTGGTTAACCCTAAAATAGTTCTCTACTCTTGAAACGTATGATTCCCATCGTTCTGGGTGTGCGACATCAAATTCTGACAAGCGGCAGATTTTTGCCATTGTAGTTCGTGCTGCACCACTCGCTTCTGCAGGGAAAGGGTCTCTCAGCCAAACTGAGAGTTTGGGTAAGTCTTAAAGCTTTCTTCTAGCTTTCCTTGTTAAGAATCCCATCCTCGTCACCAGTGTTAAGTCCTTAGAGCGATGGCGAATGAAGAATACACATATTTCTGGAACAGCTCTTTATTTATTTTTTTATTGAAAATTTTTAAAATTTTACAAAATAAGAAAAAACAACCCTCCCCAACCCAACCCAACCCTCCCAGTCCCTCCCTCAACTTTCCCAGAGCTGAATATAGGCTTAATTAAATTTTCTTGAATTCTTAAAAAAAATATATAAACCATAGATAAGTCTAAATACATTACTTAAACTACTAATAGAATAATTAAGAATAACATATCTGACAAACCACAGTCCTAGATCGTCCAGAATGAGGGTCAGGAACGCAGGAACTTGGTGCACGTTAGCAATTTTTTTATTTACTAACTGACAAAGTCAGCACTGGGGATAACTTCTCCCGAGAGCTCTTTATAATGTGTCCACGCCCACATTCCCACCCTCCACCCACAAACCACCATCCGGTTAATTATCCTTATAACCCCACCCCCGTGCCCTAACCCCCCTCCCCGTGCAGCTCCACCCCCTATGGTCCAGCGTCCGCCCGCCTGCTGTTGCTGCCGCATGTTTGCTGTCTTCAGTTGCAACGGTAAGTTTATGTGCTCAGCCATACCGACAGTACTGTGCGCCTCCTTCCCTTCTAGGGCCACGCCGGGGTTGGCTTGTAGCTGGGGAGGGTGCTCTGGGTCGGCTGCGGGACCCTCCACTACTCCGGAGAGGGACCGCACGCTGCCCGACATGTCCGGCCACTCCCCGTCTCCCTGCTGGTTGGTAGCATTCAACGTTGGCTGGGAGGCCGTCGGCCGTTCCTACGCTCCCAGCTGGCCGTTGGGGTGTTGCAGTCCGGTTCTGGCACCCTCTGCAGCGCTGGGCAGAAGGCCCACGCCGCCCGCCAGTGCCGGTGCCTTCCCCCCTCTCAGCTGGGCGGCAGGACGCCTTGCAGCCGCAGCGTCTTCTCCGGCGACTAGGGCCGGCTGGGAGGCGGCGGGCTGCTCCCCTGCTGCCGGCTCCTCCCCGCCTTCCAGCTGAGCGGTGGGACGCCTTGCAACCGCGGCGCCTTCTCCAGTGACTAAGGCTGGTCGGGAGGCGGCAGGCTGCCTCCCCGCTGCCGGTTCCTCCCCGCGTCTCAGCTGGGTGGCGGGGCATCTTGTGGCCACGGCAGTGAAGACTGGCCGGGAGGCAGTAGGTTGTTTCTCTCCTTCCGGCACGCTGTTGCGGCGGTGTGGGCTGGCTTCGGCTTGGCATGTTGGTGGGGGTGGGGTTGTTCGCTCCTTTCCCCCCCCACTGAATGGCAAGCCCCTTGGGGCTTGACATGCGGCTCCTCCTACCACGTCCTCACCTGCAAGAAAATGACAAGAGAGTGAGTTTCCTTGGTTGTGTTGTGCCTGGACCGGTTTCTCTGGCCAGCGCTTGTGGAAAGCCCGTACGAGTCGTAGGGCATGCACGTCCCCCTCCCTCACCCAGGATGCTTCCAACAGGGGATATCCCTTCCATTTGACAAGGTACTGCAATTGGCCACGTCTCATTCGGGAGTCGATTATCTCCTGTACCTCATACTCTTCCCCAATGACTGGTCCAGGCCCCTTAGCACCCACAGCGGGTCCTTGTACTAACTTTAACAAGCTGCTGTGAAACACCGGGTGCACCTTTCCTAGAAGGGGGGGTAGCCTCAGACGTACTGTGACTGGGTTAATTACTTTGACCACTTGAAAGGGACCTACATATTTTGGGCCTAATTTCTTGTTAGGTACCGGCAGCCTAAGATATTTTGTCGATAAGTAGACCCAATCCCCCACTTTAAAGGGTGGGTGTTCAGTTCTTTTTTTATCGGCCTGATGTTTGGTGGTTGCCTCTGCTCTTTGTAGAGCGTCCTTTATTATTCCCCAAAGTCCTGTTAGTCGCGTCATCCATGCTTGGGGCATGTATACGTTACCCGTCCCGTCGGACCACTCCGGAAAGGGGACAAACTCCACCCCGTTCACCACCCGGAATGGAGCGAACCCGGTACTACTATGTATGGTGTTGTTGTACGCCACCTCAGTGAATGGCAGTAAATCTGCCCAGTCAGTTTGCTGGAAGGTGACGTAACTACGTAGGTACCGCTCAACCATAGCATTCGCCCTTTCTGCGGCACCGTTGGTAGACGGGTGGTAGGCCGAACTAAGACCCTGGGATGATCCAATTAAGGTTAGGAATGTACGCCAGAATTGGGCTGTAAACTGTACTCCTCTGTCCGAAATGATACGTTGTGGCACGCTGTGTAGTCGGTAAACATGCTGTACAAACATTCTGGCAAGCCGCTGCGCCGACGGCAACCCTTTACATGGGATGAAATGGGCCTGTTTCGAGAAGAGATCGATTACAGTCCATATTACTGGGTAGTTGCGGCTTGAGGGTAACTCTACAATAAAGTCCATTGCGATCTCTTCCCAGGGTTGTCGTGGATCTGCTACTTTCTGTAGTAGGCCCATTGGCTTTCCCACTCGAGGCTTCGCGGTAGCACAGACGTGACAGGCTTTGACATACGTTTCCACGTCTGGTTTTAGGTGGGGCAACCAAAATTGCCGTCGAATGTGATGGAGGGTTTTCCGGAAGCCGAAATGTCCTGCTTGCTTGGCGTCGTGGCATCTCTTAAGGACAACTGAGCGTAATTTTTCAGGGACATAGAGTTTGTCGGCTTTCCACGCTAGCCCATCCCTTTGGGTTAGTAGGCCTGGATGGTTCTGTAACCACTCATCATGCACTACAGCCTCCCGCAACTCTGGTAGTGTAACGGTAGTCTTTCAGGATGTCTTTATGCCCGCTACCCTGTGAGTACAGGTAGGGATTATTGCCTGTACAACCTCCTCTCGATCACTATGGTATTGGGGAAGGCGGGATAGTGCATCCGCAAGAAAATTTTTCCCTCCCGGTACATATTTCAGAGTAAACCGGAACCGAGTAAAATATTGGGCCCACCGGACGTGTTTTGGTGATAAGCGCCGTGGTTTCTGTAGCACTTCAAGGTTTCAGTGATCAGTCCACACCTCAAATGGGTGAGGGGAGCCTTCCAGCAGGTGCCGCCAGGTCATTAAAGCCCATTTGACCGCATAGGCTTCCTTTTCCCAAATGGCCCATCCGCGCTCTGTCGCAGTGAATTTACGAGACGTATATGCGCACGGCTGCAGTAACTCCTGTTGATTTGGTTGGAGTAGGACAGCCCCTACAGCTACGTCGCTCGCGTCAGCCTGGACGATGAATGGAGCATCAGGGATTGGATGGAGCAATATTGGCTCCTTCGCAAATAGCGCTTTAATTTCCTCGAATGCTTTCTGGCAGGCCATAGTCCATCCTACTGGCTGGCCAGGTCGTGGCTTACCTTTCAGGTGTTTTGTTTTTAATAGTTCTGTTAAAGGGTGAGCCACGCCAGCAAACGACGGAATAAATTGCCGGTAGAAATTGGCGAATCCGAGGAAACTTTGTAACTGCCTTCGGGTGGTAGGGGCCTGCCAATCGAGAACTGCTTTAACCTTAAGTGGATCCATTTCCACTCCCGCCACTGATATGCGATAGCCCAAATAGTCCAACCGCGTACGATGAAACTCGCATTTGGATAGCTTGACGTACAATTTTGCCTCCAATAGTTTCTCTAATCCCTTTCGTACCAAGGCAACATGCTCCTCCATAGTTGTGGTATAAATCAGGATGTCGTCAAGATAGACGAGGATGCCCCGATAAAGGTGTTCGTGCAATACTTGGTTTATTAATTGCATGAAGGCGGCGGGGGCCCCCTGTAGCCCAAAGGGCATAACACGGTACTGGAAACTCCCCAGGGGACAATTAAATGCCATCTTCCATTCGTCCCCCCGTCGTATTCGTATGCGGTAATACGTCTCCCGCAAATCTAGTTTGGTAAATATCCTCCCTTTCCCTAATTGGACCAGTAGGTCCTTCATAAGGGGAAGTGGGTATAAATGCTCCACGCACACAGCATTCAATCCCCGGAAGTCAACACAGAGACGTAATGATCCGTCTTTCTTTTCTCGAAACAATACAGGGGCCGCAACTCGAGACCGAGCTGGTTGGATGAAGCCGCGTGCCAGGTTCACATCAATGAACCGTCGCAGTTCTTCCAATTCTTTGAGTGTCATGGCATACATCCGAGGTTTTGGAAGTTTAGCCCCAGGTTCAATTTCAATGCCACAATCCGTCGGTCGATGGGGGGGTAGTTGGTTGCACTCTGTTTCACTAAACACTGCAGCCAGGTCCTGATATTCGTGGGGAAACAGGTCCTCCCCTCCCCCACTCATTCCACACACGGGGGTCGGTGTGTCCACCCCTGGAACCCGACACTGACTGGGGGGTTGAGGTCCCACTCCCAAGCGTACTCTACGGTACCCCCCTTCCCACCAGATAGTGGGCTCCCACTTATCTAGCCATGCCAGACCGAGGATCACAGCCTCACTCATGGCCGGTGCCACGACGAACTGGATGGTTTCCCAATGGGCTCCCAGCTCCAACCGTATGGCCTCGGTAATATGGGTCGCCGGAGCCCCACCCAGCAAGGAGCCGTCCACTTGTTCGAACCGTACGGGCTGGGCCAACCTATGTAGATGGATCCCATGCTCCAGAGCTAATTCCCGGCTAATTAAGCAACGGGTGCACCCTGTGTCTATCAGTGCCTTACATTCCCACTGTTCCCCGGAGTGGGGACTCGTTAGGACTATAGGTAGAATGAAAGGGGCTATAGGTTCGCTTACCATCGGATCGTCGATGGGGTCGTCATCACTTTCCTCGTCGACTGGCCGATACTGCGCCGTCACCATGGTATCCAGTGGTGTTGACGGGGTCTTCGGATGGGCTGCAGCTTTTGTCGCGTCGGGACCCTTCTGAGGCGTTTGTGCTGGGGCCCTCGGGGTACCGGACACTCGTGGGGTGGGAGCCGGGCACTCGGCTGCCTGGTGTCCCAGCTGATTACACCGGAAGCATCGAAACACCGTGCCACTAGGCGGACCGGCCGGTCCGGGGTACCTAGCTGGACTAGTGGGTGGTCTCTGTCCGCTCTCCCTCGGTTTCCCCACTGGTATCCGTGTCTGGTGGCCGTCCTGAGTCCTCTGGGCCTCCCTGAGATTGGTATCGAGGTCCACAGCTGCGCGGAACCATTCCCGGAGGCGATTGGGAATGCCCCTGTAAATACATGCCTGGCGCAGCTCCTGATCCAGCCCGGCCCGGAAGTGATGGATTAGTGACCTATCCGGCCAGGACAATGTGAGCCGGCCAGCTAGTCGCCGGAAGTCACGGACGTATTCCGCAACCGGTCTGCCACCCTGTCTCAGGGACAGGAGCTCCGACTTGGCCCGCTGAACCCGGGAAGAGTCCTCAAAGCGATGATGGAGTGCCTCCAGGAACGAACCCACATTACTGAGTACCCTAGCGTGATCGCTATATAGGTCGGCGGCCCAGGCCACCGCCTCTCCTTGTAGCCCCGCTGTAACCCCCACTACCATGGCCCATTGGGACGGGTATAAATGGCCATAGCGGTCCAGGTGGCTAACCACGTGGCTTATGAACATTGCCAACCTGTCCGGATCCCCGTCAAAAGTAATGGGGAGGGCTGGCGGGCCCCATTGTTGACCCGGGCCCCAATGCGCAGGCGGCACTACCCCATCACCTCTGGCCGATGTGTCTGGACCAAGCCCCGCAACTGGACTGTGTGTCCTCCTGCCAGAAGGCTGTGCCAAGCCGACGGGGCCCATGCCAGTAGGCCACGATGCCGGACCCACAGGGCCTGTGGAATCCATCCCGGAAATTGCAGGCCCCGCCGCCAAGGCATCCCCCTGCTGGGGTAGTCGAAAACGCAGACTGCTCAGCCGGAATTGCGAGGTGTCCGCCCGTCCAGAAGTGCCCTCTGATCGTTGACGTGAGGAACGGCCCTGGCAGCTGCCCTCACCGAACCGTTCACGTAGGACATCCAATGTGTACTCACCAGGAGCGGTGGAGTAGCTCCATTCATCCTCATCCTCGCCCGTTAACCGCCTCTCCCTCCAACCAGGTAGGGATGGCCTACCCGGCAGGTTGCGGGATCGCCCAGCCTCCAACGATGTCAAGGCCGGGCTCTGCCACCACTCCTCCCTTGGCTTGACAGCCCCAGCCTCTGTGGTCACCACCGCAGGGCCGGACCCCTGGATGGTTTTGGGCCTTACTACCGGCTGCTCCTCCCCTGCCACGACTGTCTGGGCAGGTCCTGTGGGGCCAGTGGCCGCAGACCCAGGCAGCAATGTATCTTCCACCGGGGTTGCATCCTGCTTCCCTTCTGCCATCCCTCAGAGGTGAAGTGAAGACAGAAAGTAGGCAAAATAAAGTAAGGAGTGCTGACTTACTGACAAACCACAGTCCTAGATCGTCCAGAATGAGGGTCAGGAACGCAGGAACTTGGTGCACGTTAGCAATTTTTTTATTTACTAACTGACAAAGTCAGCACTGGGGATAACTTCTCCCGAGAGCTCTTTATAATGTGTCCAAGCCCACATTCCCACCCTCCACCCACAAACCACCATCCAGTTAATTATCCTTATAACCCCACCTCCGTGCCCTAACCCCCCTCCCTGTGCAGCTCCACCCCCTATGGTCCAGCGTCCGCCCGCCTGCTGTTGCTGCCGCATGTTTGCTGTCTTCAGTTGCAACGGTATGTTTATGTGCTCAGCTGCTGGCCAGTCCTTTCCAGCCATACCGACAGTACTGTGCGCCTCCTTCCCTTCTAGGGCCGCGCCGGGGTTGGCTTGTAGCTGGGGAGGGTGCTCCGGGTTGGCTGCGGGACCCTCCACTACTCCGGAGAGGGACCGCACGCCGCCCAACATGTCCGGCCACTCCCCGTCTCCCTGCTGGTTGGTAGCATTCAACGTTGGCTGGGAGGCCGTCAGCCGTTCCTGCGCTCCCAGCTGGCTGGCGGGGTGTTGCAGTCCGGTTCCGGCACCCTCTGCAGCGCTGGGCAGAAGGCCCACGCCGTCCGCCAGTGCCGGTGCCTTCCCCCCTCTCAGCTGGGCGGCAGGAGGCCTTGCAGCCGCGGCGTCTTCTCTGGCGACTAGGGCTGGCCGGGAGGTGGCGGGCCACTCCCCTGCTGCCGGCTCCTCCCCGCCTTCCAGCTGAGCGGCGGGACACCTTGCAACCGCGGCACCTTCTCCGGTGACTAAGGCTGGTTGGGAGGCGGCAGGCTGCCTCCCCGCTGCCTTTCCTCCCCGCGTCTCAGCTGGGTGGCGGGGCGTCTTGTGGCCGCGGCAGTGAGGACTGGCCAGGAGGTTGTTTCCCTCCTCCCGGCACGCTGTTGCAGCAGTGCAGGCTGGCTTTGGCTCGGCGTGTTGGTGGGGGTGGGGTTGTCCGCTCCGTTCCCCCCCCACCGAATGGCAAGCCCCTTGGGGCTTGACAATATATATAAAAAAAGAGATAAATATTAAAAAAAAGAAAATACCTAAAAAAAGAAGAATAAAGAGAAAGAAAGAAGAAAAGAAATATAAGAAAATAAAATAATAATAAAACATATAAAGAAAAAGAAAAAATAATACAATCTATAAAATATTAAAATTTGTATATAAATTATTGATAAACTAAGTAATATTTTTTTATATCCAACTTATGTTGTATAAAATCTATCCATTTTTCCCATACCACAAAAAACTTCTCTTGCGATTGATCCTTTAAAAAAGCCGAAATCTTTGCCATTTCCGCCAGATAGGATACTTTAAAAAACCACTCTTGCAAAGTAGGCAAAGATTCCTTCTTCCAATATTGCCCTACTAAAAATCTTGCGGCTGTAATTAAATTTAACATCAATACAACCTCCTTAATATCTTGATTAATTTTAAGCTTTACTCTTGGTTTTTTCCCCGCCCAGATAAATTTATTGATACCTTTCTGCCATTCATTTAAATTGACCTCATTCTTTAAGATAGGTATCATTTGAAATAAGAAAAGGAATTTAGGCAGGACATTCATTTTAATCGCCGCAATTCTTCCCAAAAGAGATAATTGCAACTTCTCCCAATTTTTCAAGTCTCTTTGTATCCTGACCCACAACCTTTCATAATTATTTTTATACAATTTTACATTAGAGAAAGATAAAGTAACCCCCAAATATTTTACCTTATCAACAACCTCAAAATCTGTCAGATTAACCGAAGTCTGCTTATCCATATTAGTCATATTTTTGGGTAGTATTTTAGTCTTATTGTTATTAATTTTAAAACCCGAAACCCGTCTATATTGATATATCAATTGTAATAACTCTATTACAGAGTGAGTAGGTTGGGACAGGGTAACCACCAAGTCATCTGCAAAAGCTCTTAGTTTATATTCTTTTTTGTTAACTTCTATTCCTTTTATTTGCTGTGATTCTCGAATTTTAATCAACAATATTTCCAAAGTTAAAACAAACAGCAAAGGTGACAATGGACATCCCTGTCTAGTCCCCTTTTCTATTGTAAAAACCTCATTTTATCGATTAGTCTTAACATAAATTGCCAATTCAATTGGTCAAAAGCTTTCTCAGCATCTAGAAATATCAATCCTGCAGAGACTTGATTATTTTTATCTAGATATTCTAATAAGTTAATAATTTGTCTGACATTATTCTTCATATACCTTCCAGTTATAAAACCCGTTTGATCCTTATGTATAATCTGACACAAAACCCTCATAAGCCTATTAGCTAATATTTTGCAAAAATCTTATAATCTACATTTAAAAGAGATATAGGTCTATAATTCTTTGGTAAAGTAAGATCTTGATCTTCTTTTGGAATTAAAGATATAAAGGCTCTGCCCCATGACAGAGGAATCTCTAAACCCTGTAATATATTATTAAAAAGCTGTCTTAAAGGTTGAATCATCTCTTGTACCAAAGTTTTATAATAAATAGATGTCAAACCATCCGTACCCGGTGCTTTACCTAATTTTAATTCTTTAATCACTGTCTCAATTTCCTCACTAGTAATTGGACTATTAATTTCTTGTTTCTGATCTTCTGTTAATTTAAGAAAGTTGACTTCATTTAAATAATTATCTATATCTGAGACCTGTATTTTAGTACTCTTATATAATTTTTGATAATGATCTAAAAAAGATTTCTTAATCAACTCCTTCTGATATACCAATTTACCATTATGATTTATTTTATCTATAATTCTCTGTCTCTGTTGCTTTCTGAATTGGTAAGCCAACCATCTCCCTGGTTTATTAGCATTACAAAATGTATTTTGTCTCATATACAGTAAGTTAGTTGCAGTTTGATCAGCCATCAACATATTAAATTGTGATTTAAGCAATTTTATAGATTCTTTAAACTTTTCATCTGTAGGATTTGAAATCAAAAATTTTTCTTTTAATTTAATCTCATCTTCCAAATCCTTACGTTTCTGAATCTGCTTTTGTCTGTGAGTATTATTCATTTGTATCAAGATCCCACGCATGAAGGCTTTAACTGCATCCCATACCATTGACATTGATGTTCCCTTATGCATATTTAAAACAAAATAATCCTTTAAATGCTCCTTTAATTTTTGAACATTCTTTTCTTGTCTAAATAAGTTTTCATTCATCCTCCACGATCTCCTCTCCTCTTTTTCATCAACCAACTCCATCCAAACTGAACTGTGGTCCGTCAAAGTCCTAGGAAAAATCTTAGCATTCTTTACCCTAAAGTATAAATCAGTTGTAATCAAGAAAAAATCAATTCTTGAAAAGGATTGGTGTCTGTCTGAAAAGAAAGTAAAGTCTCTCTCCTCCTGATTGCGTTCCCCCCAGTAGTCTCTCAGCTCCCAGTCCTCTTTCAAATCAAAAAAGGCTTTAGGTAGTTTAGCCTGTTTAAAAAAAGTAGAAGATCCTTTTTTGTCTCTTTGTATATCTAACACACCATTCCAATCACCCATTAATATCACAGATCTATAATCCAACAAAGTTAATTTCTGATGTACCAATCTGTAAAATTGTTCCTGTTGTTGGTTTGGTGCATACAACCCCACTATAAGTATTTTCTTCCCATATAAACCAATCATAACATATCTCCCTTGAAGATCAGATTCTACCAAACAGGCTGATAAGTTTTGCTTAACATAAATGACTACTCCCCCTTTTTTCCCAGGAGTAGAAGATACAAAATGAGATCCCAAACGAGCATTGGCTAAATGTTTTTGGTCTTTAGATAAAATATGTGTTTCCTGCAAACAAATAATATCATTATTATGTTGCTTTAAGTAATGAAAGATTTTCTTTCTCTTTTGGGGGGAATTAAGGCCATTAGCATTCCAGGTCAGGAGCTTTACCGTCTCCCTTAACCAACAGCCTGGAGAAGACTGCTTGAAGATCTGCCATAGAAGAATGTGCTGCAGAACTCTTGGGTCTTGCTCCTCCCACCAGCAACGAAGCAATTTCTTGAAGAGATTCTTTAACTTCTTTCTTCTGTTGTTCCTTTTCCTTGCGTCTATGTGCTGCATGGGTCATTCTTTGCTCTTTGATCTCTGTTTGTCGCGACCATTCCACCTGTGGCTTTCCAGCAACCATCACACCTTGTCCTTCAGACTGTTGTTCCACCTCTTTACCATCCAAAGCTTTCTGCATCATAAATGATGGTGAGCCTGCTCCCAGGACCGAACTGTAAAACTCCTTTGCTTTAGTAACTGTATTGAGTCTGTAACGTGTCCCCGCATGGCTCAACAATATCCGTCGGAATCTCCCATCTGAATGGCATCATTCTTGTTTTAAGTTCATTAGCTAGAAAAGCAAAATCTTTTCTCTTTCTTAAAATTTTAGATGGGATCTCCTTTAAGATAATGACATCTTGAGCAGCAATCTGAAACCTCTTATTATAGAAAGCTTGTATAATTTCATTACGCAGAGATCTCTTTGCAAAATAAATCACCACATCTCTTGGTAACTTCTTCTGTTTTGCGACCCAGGAATTAACTCTGTAAACTTTTTCCACTTCTCTAAGTATTCCATCTTTCTCCCTATTCAGAATAACAGCAAAGTCATTTACCACAATTTCTGCCAGATCTTGTTGCATATCCTCTTTCAGACCCCTGATTCTTAAAGCATATTCCATTTCCCTATACTGAGACATAACAAATCTTTTTTTCCATGCCTTCAAATTTATCTTCCAGGGTATCAACCTTTTCTTCAACCTCTTCAACCCTTGAATCAAGCTTCTCAACCACAGAAGCCAGTCCTGATAGAGCCATAACTATATCTTGCCTCAGAATAGTGTTATTCTGCTCTAACAGGTTCTTCATTTCTCCTCTGATTTGAGTTTTATTCTGATCTAAAAGCTCCTTCATTTCCCCTCTAATTTCAGTTTTGTTCTGATCTAAAAGCTCCTTCATTTCCTCTCTGATTTGAGATACAGCATTTCCCATTATATCTTTCATGTCTTGTACAGATAATACTGGCAGAGGAGGAGAAGATGGTGGTGTAAGTTTAGGTTGTTGTACCGGTGTAGCTTTAGGTTGTTGTACCGGTAAGATCGCAGGGGAAGAAGCCACCTTTAGGAACTGTAGAATCTGCTTGCCTCTTTGAAGCCATTTTTTAAAAAAGGAAAAATCTTATTTCCTCTTCTTCCTTCTTAAAGAAAATACAATAAAAAATCCTCTAGAAAAAAATAAAAAGCAAAGGAGAGTTTAAAAGCTATTTCAAAAACACAAAACCACCTTCTAAAAAAAAGTTTAAAAAATTTAAGTAGAAAAAACTAAATAGTCCATAACATTCCATTTGACTCGCTTTCTTCCGAAAAAAAAAGCACTTTCAAATCACCATTTTACTTTCACTCTCCACACAAGCAAAAAACAAAGAAAAAGAAAAGAAAATCAGCCTAAACTAAAAAGGAAATAAAAAATCAATAAGTCCAATCCTTTATCCAGCTCTGTCCGCCTTTAAAAATCACTCACTCAGTCCTTTTAAGCGTGCGGAGATGGTAGCGGCGTTTCGCTTTGTTCCCGAAGGAACAGAGACAGCTGGGAGGCGGAGGCAGCCCGAACTCCGAGGGAGCTCTCTTTCTACTCCCCAGAAAAAAAATCCTGGAGGGTTTAAGAGGCTCTACCTCTATTCGGGTGATTCTCTACCCCCTCCCTTCACCCGGGAGGGGGATTTCGAGCTGTGGGACAGCTGATCTCTGCTGTGCTCCGCGGTTCTCACGCCGTCCCAGGAGGACGGCTACAATGTAGCCGCCATCATCGACGCTATCCACCGGAAGTCTCCGGAACAGCTCTTTATTGCTTATGTCAAACTCCAACAACGAGCAAAGCCTCCTTTTATACGTCCCCATTCCCCGGACAAGATGGCAACATTATTAGGCACTTTTCGCACCTTGCGCATGTGCGCTTGGTCAGCACCACTCAGTCTGGTCCCGGGCAGCTTTTGCAATTGCCCAGGAACCTTGCAATGTCCTGAGCCTGCATTTGCAGGCTCAGGACACAACACTACCCAAGAAAAGTTTAGAGCAATCTCAGCAACTTTAAGAAATGTGGAATTCAGTTCCTTAAATTCCCCAGCCAATATTAGTTGAAGTCCACTACTGAGAAAATGAGAAATGATGTAGAAATTTATTTATCAAGTGTTACAGAGGGGTGGTGTGCACATGATCAGATACAGTCAGAGTTAATAATGATAATAATTAACCTGCCATGTACAGAGGAAAAATTAACCCTTTCCAGATGTACAGAATATGTTGGCCCAAAGAAAATACTAGCAAGATTTTTTTTTTCACTTAATCTAGATGTATATTCTAGATGTCACAGATAGTATCAAACACAGGCAGGCAGAATGACAATTGCTCTACACTGGGCAATTAATTGGCAGAGTAGGGGCACAAACTTTCTCTAAACTGACCTTCTCTCCTTTGTCTGTTAAATATTGGGTCTCTGTAGCTACTCTGTAAAATTGATTCATAAGGAGAGTCAAGGCTGGAAGCAAGCAACCAATACATTTATATTCATCACTAGGTAGATCATAACTGAGGTTTTTAATGCCAGAAGTTTCCAACAATGGCTAAACGCATGCTCTAATCACTGTCAGAATCAACCATGAATCACAGCAGTTATTTTTTATTATTTAATAATTCTGTTATTTAATACTATTCATGAAAGATCACACAAATTCATTTATTTATACTGTCAAATAGTTTGAAAATCCCTGAGTTAATACAATGTGTAAAACCAGCCAATGAGAACAAATATGTTCTGTGCACCAAACTTTTCTTCTAATCAAGTATTGCTTGTTTATATACTAGTTAACCTAAGTCTCCTCAAAGGATTGGTTGATGACTAAAATGAATGTTTGTGCCTTGTGCTCTTTAGAGAAAGGCAGGTTAGGAAAAAGCCAAGAGAATGTCTGAAAATCTGAAATGGAAGAAATTCTAAGAGGATAGGGAAGAGGCCTATGTTGACCATACTAATTTATTTGCCCACAGTCCTTTCATCCAGTGAATCTCAGTAGTATAATTGCCAAAAGTAATGAAAACCAGAGTTATGCAATGGTCAAATCTATTCTCTAGTTATTATTTCTCAGTCAATACTATTCTTGTGGTAAGGAAAAATTGAAGAAGACGGTACTTAGCTCCTGGAAAAAAAAGTAAGGATAGCAATCTAAATAATAATAAAAATAGCAATATTTTGTGCTATTTGAAAGCAGGAATTCCTTCATAAGATTCAGACTTTAGCTATTGATGGTGACTTAACTGAAAAGAACCAAGATGCCCAATGGGAATAAATGGTAAATCCTAACTATATACACATGTATAATATGGCCTTGTATCACCCCATCCACTATGGCTCTTCCTCATTCAAAATATTACATACCCCTGATTTCTATTATTTTCTTGTGTTGAATTTGCTTTGTATATAAAAATATGTTTCAAGCTTGAAACTGCCCCATTTCAAGCTCAAAAAAGGTACAGAATAACCTATTTTCAAGTTGGAACAATTCTTTCAAACTCAAAGCCTTTCACCTTCCCAACATTTTGCACACATTACAAACAGTAAAGTCATCAGGACTAATGTACTGATTCTCATTCCCAATATGTTCTTCTGAAAGTAGTAAGAGGTATTGCAGGAAAACCTGTAAATATAGGATCGTATAACTTGCCAAATTTTGCATTTCCAATTTAATTTGCAGAATACTGCAATCTAAACATGGTAATAGAATAATTAGTTAAGCCAAAGGCCACATATTTGCACGGCCAACAATGTTCTCATCACCAGGAAATGATAAGTGTAGCATTTGCAATGAATTAGCTAAGATTTTATCATAGCAAGCTGCTGTGGGGAGCCAATCTCAGCATGAGTTTCTGAATCAGGGTTACAGCAGTTGTAAGTATAGGTTTTATAGCTTTGGAGTTTGCCCAACAGACCTTCTAGGAGTCATGAATACTTCAAAGCTCATCACTAGATCTTCCTCCTCTTCTATTAGACTGACATTTAACTAACACCTGGAAGACTCTGCCAAGCTGCACTACTGTGTCTACCTTTGTGAAGCCTTCTCAATAAATTATCTTCCTAGTTTAGAAATATGTAATTAATTGTAATCCTAGTAGGTTTTTAATCAGTCTCTCTCTTCCTGCTGCCTCATCAATAACTTCTATCTTTATAGGAGCTCTGAAAAAAAAAATCAAGAATGATTCATACTTGAAAAGGCACAAAGCCAAATACTCAACAGCTTCTTCCGGATCTCTGTGTTGCATTTCAACATGTTCTTTTTTTTTCTTTTTGTTTCCTCTTTCCAAATCTAAAAGTTAAAAATAGTATGAGAAGGGTTAAAATATATGCAGAGTGTAACTTATACTAAGACTTGTCTATTTTCTGTCCAGACATTTATTGCATTCTATCAGAGTTAAAATATATGCAGTGAGAGAATAAAACATGAGGCTGTGCATGGCTTTGATTTCAGATCCAGAAAGATATTTCAAAATGTGGGTCTACAAACACAACACCTGCCCGTCACTACTTAAAGCCACATCTTTTCCTAGGATCACATTATAATGCTATCTTCTCTTGACATCATGTAACAAGAAATTATATTTCTATTTTATGCTATTTTAAGCAGTTGTATAAAGGTGCTCTTTTCATACACTCTGAAATACCTTTCCCAAATAATTTCTAAAGTACAGCAGAGCCCAACTGAAGAATTCTGACCAGGTACAAATTATGTTTTCATTTCTACTAAGTTATACATAAAGCACCAACTGGGAAAGTAGTAACATCATTATTTTCAATCTGAATGGTTACCTAATTTTGCACATTGAAAGCAATATAGGAATTGAAACAGTTTAGCTTTTGAAACTTGGATTTCTCAAATGATATTTGGCACAAAGAAAAAGGAACTGAAATTTATCCATTAGTTGAAATATACAAGAAATAGGAAGAGGTTACTGTTTTGGTATGAATCCTTTTTCTTTCTAAAGCAATTGTTAACAAAAGAAAGTTTCAGTTTTAATATGTCTCAGATCACATAGTGAGCAGAATAGATTTTTATAATTTTCTTAAATTATCTGAAAAACTTTCCAACCTTCCAAAATCTTTCAACACTCTGCCATAAGAGAAATTTTACTATTGCACAATAATTATACTATTGCAAATGTTTCTTCTTCCTTGAAATAGTTTCCATCTTCTAAACCACCAATTCATGATTTTACAAATATTTGATGTAGTTGGAAGTACAGTGGTGTGTGTGTGTGTACAATAATTAATTCTTGAATAAGTTTACTTTTTACTAAGTACAAGTTCTAATAAACATGCTTATAAAGCACCAAAAACCTTTCAGAAAAGTTCTAGATAATTTCCCTGAGAATCTGTGTTTCTTCGCACCTATATTTTCTTTTGCAGGACTAAGATTGTAATACTTCTTTATTGTAATATTTGTTAATGCTAGCATTTGTTAATATATTAACAATTGACTTCTCTGAACTTTCATGAGTTTGAAAGAGTTCAGATGATCATGCAAAGGTGGACATTATAGAGTTATTTCAATTCTTGCAGATAATTAGTGAAGGCTTGAGTATTATGGATCAATCTATGGTATACAGGAATATAATACAATCCACATAAGCCATACAACCATCAGCCTTCATCTTTGGCAAGAGGAACAAATAACATGACAAATTTTGAACATTGAAAGATCAGGTAGTGAAGCAAGAAATTAAATGTACTTGAAACTTGTGTCAAAAAATACCCAAGTGCTACAGTTTCATAAAGCTGCTGGTGGATTCCACTAGTACAGGGGTGTCAAACTCAATTTCATTGAGGGCCGCATCAGCATTGCGGTTGCCCTCGGGCGGCCCGGTGGGTGTGGCCAGGGTGGGTGCAGCCTACTGGGTGGGCATGGACGGAGTGGGTGTGACCTACAGGGTGGGCATGGCCAGCTCTACATCATTCGCATCAAGGGTGCCCATGGGGGCCTGGGCAGGAGTGGGACAGATCTGAGGGTCTCTGGCAGAAGGGGGTGGGACCAGGGCAAGTGCCAAGGCATGGTCCCCTGGAGGAGCCTCACTGTTCCTCTCAGGCATGCGGGGGAGGCTGAATGGTGATGCCAGCCTGGCCCTCGAGCACACGCAGCACCAAGCCCAGCCCCATTTCCCCAAGGGGGCACCCAGCTGCACTTATCTCCTCCTCAAGGCTGCTGCTGCTGTGCTTACTCTCCTTAGCCAGGTTGCTCATGATAGGTACAAGGGCAAAGTCAGAGGGAGACCCATTCCCTCTCCATGGGAGGAGACCCGGCTTTGTATCCAAAGCTTCCTTAGCAATAGGATGAGAGACCCCCAGGATAGGCCAGGAGGAGGGGGCAAGGGGATGGTGAAAGGGCAGCAGGGCAGGACTAAGGCAGGAGTTCCCTCTGACCCTCCCTCTCTTTCTTTCCTTCTTTCTTTCCTTCCTTCCTAAGTACAGAGTGGTGGGAAAATATTTGAGATAATGGAGGGAGAAAAACAGGCAAGAAACGCAGCTGTGGAGATGTCACCCTTCGTGAGGAATGAAATGATATGTGGTGTCTGTTTGTTAGTAGTAAACAACCCTAACAAAGGCTTATGGTCTGTATAGACTGTGAAATAGCGGCCATATAAGAAATCATGAAATTTCTTTATACCAGCCATTATGGCCAAGGCTTCTCTGTCAATCTGAGCGTAATTCCGCTCTCCAGATGACAGAGTCCTTGAATAATAGGCCACAGGGACTTGTGTCCCATCAGCCTTCAGATGGCTAAGTACTGCTCCCACCCCATAAGGAGATGCATCACATGTGATGCAAACAGGCAGTTGCTCATTGAAATGCACTAAAACAGCATTAAAAGTGAGCAAGGCCTTAACCTCGTTGAAGCTCTTGTCATGGACTTTAGTCCACTGCCAAGGAGCCTGCTTGTCTAAGAGCCTATGTAACAGCTCTGCCACTGCAGCTTTTTGTGGGAAAAATGCATGGTAAAAATTTAAGAGCCCCAAGAAGGCTTGTAGCTCACTCTTGGACTTGGGGCTTGGGGCCTGTTGAATAGCTTGTAGTTTAGCTTCAGCAGGGTGAATGCCTTGGGCATCAATCCTGAAACTAAGAAATCAGTGGAAGTGACTCCTATCTTACATTTATCCTGCTATAGCTTAAGGCCTGATTTTCTAAAACGAAACAAGACAGCCCTTAATCTTTCTGCTAAATTTTGAGATGACTTTCCAGCAATGAGGACATCATCTAAATAGGGACAGAACCCAGGAATACCTCGAAGTGTGCTTTCCATGACACTTTGGAATATGCCAGGAGCTACATTGATCCCAAATTGCAGTCTCTTGACCTTGAAGGCCCCCCTGTGAGTTACAATAGTCTGGGCCTCTGCAGCTGCCTCATCAACAGGTAGCTGTTGATAGGCCTGTGCCAGGTCAAGCTTCGCAAAAATGTGCCCCCCCTTGAGGGAGGCCAGGATGTGGCTTACAACAGGGACTGGATAAGCGGGCTGTTGTAATGCCTTATTCAGTGTACACTTGTAGTCTGTACATATACGTATTTCCCCATTAGCCTTTAGAGGCATTACTATGGGAGTTTCCCATGGACTAGAATCCACAGGTTCTAAAATGCCCTGCTGGAGCAATTTGTCCAGTTCAGCATCTATCTTACCTTTGAGGCAAAAGGTACCCTCTGATGGGCATGATGGTTGGGTCTAACCATAGCAAAATGGGAGGCCCCGTGAAGGATCCTAGCTCTGAACTAAACACATCTGCAAACTCCTTGCAAACCTCTGCAAGGCCCAGTGTTTGCAAACTGTGGAGCCCAGTTACCTGGATTCCCAGGGCCTCGAACCAATCGAGTCCAATAAGACTTGTACGATCACCCCCAACAACCACCACATCTAGGGAACCTTCAAAATCCTTATACTGTACCTTAAGGGTGGCCTCCCCCTTAACACACACCATAGAATTTTGAAAGTCAGTGAGTCTTAGACTCGATGGCCTGAGTTTAACTCAAAGGCCACTACTGCAGCAAATCCTTTTAAAGGTATTAATTGAAATAATGGAAAGAGCAGACCCTGGGTCCAACTCCATTAGTAAGGGAACCCCTTGCAACCTTACGTTAAGGGAAAGTTTCTTCTTAAGGGGCTTGTGTGTTCTTGTTCTTAGAATACTTCTGCGCGATGCACAGAAACCCACCCTATTTTGGCTGGGGACCCTGGTACCTTTCTGAAGCAATTCTTCCCGAGGTTGAACCTTCTGGCGACCCAAACAGATGCATGCAATGTGGCCTTGCCTGCCAAACGCCCTGCAGATGGTGGAGCGAAACCTGCAGTCCGCTCGTTTGTGATGTCCTCCACACCCGAAGCATTGAAGAGATGCTGTGGCTTTTACCGGACATCCCTTCTGCCTCCTTTCAGCTGGCTGGTGAAGCCTGTCAACCTCCTCTTCAGGATCCACTTCTGATCCTTCTCAAGCGTCCTCTTGATGGATGGTAACTGTTTCTGGAGGATTTCTAGCAAGGCACAAGGCCTTCACAGCCCCGCCTGCTGCTTCCTCAGCTGCCACCTCTTGCAACGCATCTTGGAAGGAGACATCTTCCTTTGCAAAAATCTTTTGTTGCAAGTCTCTGCTTCTTAAACTGCAAACAAAGCAATCTCGCAGCCTTTCTTCCAGATCCTTGAACTCACAAGGTCTTGCTGCTTGCATTAAGGCTGCAATAAAATCCGCAGCAGATTCACCCAGCCTCTGGTCTCTCTGCTTGAATGCGTGCCTCCAAGCAATGATGGATAACTTCAGCCGGAAGTGTTCCTTCAACATTTTCTTCACGTCAGCATATGCTACTGACTCCAGAGGTGCAGGGGCCACCAGATATTCTGCGATGTAAAAAGCTTCTTGTCCACAGGCAAACAAAAGAGTTGCTGCCTTCAGGCCATCTTCTCTAATCTGATTTACTCTGAAGTAATTCTCCACTCATGCTACGTAAGAATTCCATCTCTCTGGGTGGGAGACATCGAAATCAGTCAAGCGGCCAATCTTCAACATTGTAAAGTTTACGATCTTCACCACTCGCTTCCTCTACAAGCTGCTGTTTGGGGAAAGGGTCCTTTAGCCGAGCTCACCCTCCAGAGATGCTATACTGGCAGGCTGGGACACTGATTCAGACGCCAACTTCCCCTCTTCAGGACTTCCTGGTAAATCCTTAAATCTTTTTCTTCAGCTTGCAAGGATCCCACCTTCCTCACTAGTGTTATGTTCTCCGTTTGCGGGCGAATGATGAAGACTCATGATGACAAACAACAATGCTTTATTCTCCTACTCCAACTCCAAGCAAAGAAGCAAAAGGCATGCAGGTCTTTCATAGGGCTTGAACCCGGACAGAGTGAACCAATAAGAGTTCTTCTTTCTTCGCGCCTTGCGCATGTGCACAAGGCTGGCACCGCTCTGTTTGGTCCCAGGCAGCTTTTAGAATGCCCGGGCCCATTTGCAACAATTCTGGGCCTGCTGAGTTTCCTCATCAGGCCCAGGACACAACAGGGTATGTCTAGTTTAGTGAAGAGAAGGATGAGAGGGGACATGATAGCAGTGTTCCAATATCTCAGGGGCTGCCACAAAGAAGAGGGTGTCAAGCTATTTTCCAAAGCGCCTGAAGGTAGGACAAGAAGCAATGGATGGAAACTAACCAAAGAGAGAAGCAACCTAGAACTTCCTGACAGTTAGAATAATTAATCAGTGGAACAACCTGCCTCCAGAAGCAGTGAATGCTCCAACACTGGAAGTTTTTAAGAAGAGACTGGACAGCCATTTATTCGAAATGGTATAGGGTTTCCTGCCTGAGCAGGGGGTTGGACTCGATGACCTCCAAGGTCCCTTCCATCTTTATTACTACTACTACTACTACTACTACTACTACTACTACTACTACTACTACCTCAGTTAACAGCAGCAAATGTTTATCATTACATACTGAGAATCTCAGAAATCATTTTACAATCTAAATTTTATATACTAAACTTCGGTCACAATTATCTCCATTTGTGTTGCCAGAGCCATCATGCAAATGGGCATGATATTTTCAGATCTAAGCTAGCTAAAAGAGGAAATTGCTTCCAACAATTGGAATAAATATTGCTTAATATTGATAATCCTATCTAAAGGAGTGACAGCAGTTTGGAGGGAGACCAAATGGCATGTAATGTGACAGTGTAGGAATATAGCACATCAGGGTACATGTCACAAATATAACAGTTCAACCATTTCTAATTCGGTTCATATTTTGTTAATTTTCTAGGATGGCATCACAGAGACCATTCGAATCTCTATTTCCTCATTTGACTTTAGAAACTAGTAGTTCCCTCCCAGCTCTGAGGCTAATGTTTCTGACCACAAAACTAGCTTTTCCAACAGCACAGATCCCAAAATGGGCTTCCAGGAAAGGAAAACATTTGATAAAATGTCCCTCCAACACTGCCACTTAACCTTTTATTAAATCTATCCTATGCTTGAACCAAATGTAGATAAGAGTATTATTCTATGCATATAACAACCAAATGAAGAAAGAGAGATGCAAACATTTTTCCTCTTTTTATTCCCTTATGCTAAAAGCTTAGCAGTGTTCGGGGGTTCTTGGAGATTCCAACTTTACAAGAATTCCATTGTAGAAGAACAAAAGCATTGTCTAGTTTGATTTTGGAAAAGTGCTACATGAATTATTTCATGCTTTCAAGACAGGCTTAGAATCATTACCCCAGGTTCCCATAACATGTTTAAAATGTAATGCCTTCTTCTGAGCTTGATTCTTGCTGATTTCAAGCACATCACCATGTCATTTTCTTGGCAAAAGCACAAGATTCACCATCATTTGTTTCTAGAATGTTTACCATTACTTTAATATAGTCCTTCCAGAAAATATGTCTCCTTATTTCCAAAGACATAGAAAATATTTGTGAATTATATTTCCTAATAGCTAGAGGAAATTGCTTTATTGTTTCTAGAAAACCAATATATTCAATATGATTTAAACATTTAAACATTCTGCAGATGGGAAGAAGGAGTAATTTATCCCTGGTAGAAAACCCTAGCACATACTGTAAATTATGTAACCAAAGCTGTGTGTGTGTGTGTGTGTGTGTGTGTGTGTGAATTGCCATACTGATTACCTTATCTCTTCTTATGCAAGGTGATTTAGACTCAACTTCCTATTCTGCTGATAAAACCCATGTATCCAATCCAACATCTCACTTTAATGCTGTTCCTTGAACTGTAAAGGGTTTCTTGGTAATGGATCAGTAGAAAATCCATTTCCAGGCATAGACAATAAGTGTGTTCTCTACTTTCCCATTCAGTAGTTGCTTGCAGAAGTAGATGATGTAGAAGAACATGCTGGTGACTAATCTTTTCATATATTTATAGCTACGGTTTGTTTATTTATGTGTGTCTTCTTTATTATAGCATTAATTTCCTGCTTTCCACTCAAGGCATCATAAGCAGGGGTGGCTTTATTCATGATAGCAATTCATCATGAATAGTTTGGACTGAGAGAACATGACACAAGAACCTAGTTATGTCTTATGCTAGGACTGAGACGTGAAGCTTAATAGTCCCAATCCCAATGCTTTAACCATTATTGTGTTTAATCAATATAGTATAATTGGACCATGTACATATTGACAATGAAAAATCTGATATCCACTATCTGTTATAACTCTTCCTAAAAGTTTGGAGCAATGACCAACAACATAATACTGCATCCATTAGCTCAAGCCACCAAACACTAGTTGCAACACACAATCTGAACAGTTTTATCCTATCTAGCTCTAATGTATTGGCTTAAATTTCTATGCAACAGAAAACTCAGGAATAATCATTCCTATTGCTTAAGATCTCACAGAGATCTTGTTTCTCTCCTTCTTGCTCTCTTCTTATGCATGTATTTTTCTTCTCCTTTCAGAATGATACTTTTTACATTTGCATTGCTGGCATATAAAGCTTATTCTATTTAGCTTTATTTAGAATTGCATATCATCTTGAAATTCTGGCTTACTTATATGTTATACAGATTAAAGATAACTGTGAGTGATGTATCTGTGCTACATGTAGATGTGAAACATTTAACCTATATGCTTTGTTGTATGTTTTTAAAGCATTAAAAGCATACCTGAATTTTACATTTGGAGATTCCCTTTCCATGGATGTGGAGGAGACATCCAACTTTCTCAGGTCTACATGTCTGCATAGAACCCACACGTGCAGTTTATCTGAGAAAATTTGAGGAATTAGAAAATAATTCAATAATTAATTGGTTGCTTTTTTTCTTTGTGGGTCTTCCTGATATTCCCCTCTCCCTCCCCAATATTGTCATATTCCAGTCCTGGAATTGTCATATTCCAGTGGTTGCATAAGTAGGGTTTCATCACCCTCTCAGCTCAGAATTACTTTTCTCTTAGTAATAGTTGTCATTTGCATCAATTGCACAGACTATCCCATGTTGGCACTCATACCAATCAAGTCTTTCAGAGCAAAACCTAAGATAGCACTGGTCTCTTGAACCAAGTTCAAAAAATCTATTCTGAGTTAGTAATAATAATCATTTGACAATCAGAAAATATTTATGCATCCATTTAATATATAAACAAGTATTTATTTTAAATGCTAAAGAATCCCAGTTACATCCTTATGATTTTACAAAGTCCTTCACCAGTAGTCAAGAGTGTGGAATAACAAGAGGACTAGACAATTTAGTTTAACCAAAGAATTCCTTTTTGCCAAGAAATTAATATGGATGTTGAAGTATGGATGCCTATAAGCATACTTTCCTGGGCAAGACTGGTTTCTAAAATTGATCCTGCTGATCACATCTAATTCTTCAGCACATGTTATCAAGCACTCTGTGAGCAAGCACCTCTGAATGGAAGATATTCCAAGTTTTCTCCAAAGCCTATCCCTACAAATGAGATCAAAATTATTTTAAAAGGCTACAGAGACTCCAGATTGTATTGGTCTATAACTAGTGGGTTGTTTTTCTTCCCTTTATATAAAAGAAAATGACAATTTAAAACTGTCATTCTTTTCAGATACTTGCCTAAAACATAGGTAGATAATATTATAAAGATGATGCTCATAATTCTATGTTAAGTTTTAAGAGTTTGGTAGGGCTGAACATTTCGCCATGGACTTTCACTGTTTTTAATTATATTAATAATATAAAATAATATAAAATAAAATATTAAAAGTTCTAACATGACTCAAGATTATTCACGTAGGGTATTATAGGTAGCATACATTTGGAATCTTTTGTAAACATGGAATGGCAATATTTTTGCTGTATTTTGGTTGAAATTCAACATCAATGCTTGGCTGTTTTTATTGTAAGTGCCACTTAAATGCCAGAAGACTGTATAATTTTTTAGCTGGCAGCTGAAACTAGTCTCCGCCAATCCTTCTTCTGAGCATTCATCTTTTTCTTCCTTTCTTAACAAACACTCTTGAAACATAGTCTGTTCACTGCCAGAATTTGGGATCCAGGCTCCTTTCAACAAAATTGGCTCTTTAGAGTAGACTCCATGGGCTGACTTTATATTTTGTTACAAGAATTGTCAGCTATGCAAATGTCTTTCAATGCTTTAGCAATCCTGTTTTCCCTCTCTGGGTAAAGTTGTAGCCAAGAGATGTCATATCCCAAAGCATTTTGTCTGAACTGTCAACAGCAGCCATACTGAATTCTGTAGAAATGTATTTCTATTCCCAGCGTAAGCTTTGCAAAGAGAATTTTCACCTTGGCTCGTATATTCTCCTTCACCCTTTGGCAGCAATTATTCAGACACACTGAACAATTCTGCCATATATATTAGTAGATCTGCCTATAGAGTGAATGCATAGAACTTGGCACAGTTTTCCAAATATCCAGTAGTAACTTTTAATTCTAGGACTTCTAGTTTACAAAGGAGAAAAGCATGATGACTAATTAAACTTTTACTTAGTTTGCACTTAATTCAATTTCCCCAATGTGGTACCTTCCAGAAATGTGGAGAGCAACTAGCTGAAGAAAACATTTGCTATCTTTGTTTCAGCTAAGAAGAATCCAGTGACATAAACTTTTACTACTGTTTGGAAAAGTACCATTTGAATGACAGGCCCAAAATATAGGTAATTTTCCATTTTATTTCAAAGAGCTTCCAAAATAAGCTTTCAAAGTGCAATATGTTCTCAAGCAGCCTATAAGATGAATGAAATCCAATTAAATAAGTGAGGTATTTTATCACTGCACTTTTATGGAGCAAACCTTATTACCTTAAAATGGTTGCATGGTATTCACCCATCCATATTCAATTAAAGAAAGGAAGAGCCAACCAAGCTGCATAGCTATCATCCCTGTCAATGTCAATCCTTGGAATAGCCCCCAAATGTTACCAAGGGCTATTTACTAAACTGCACATTTTTAAATGACAGGAAAATTACTAGGAAGACTGCTGAAAAAGCTGAAGAACTAAACAATACATCTGAATGTATTATGTATAAGATTTCTTGCAGTCGTGTTCACAGAGGTGTAATTGTTGTATACAGAAGCCAGTTAGATGTCTGCTGGATAGTATGACTGAGATTTTTGAAATTCCCATTCATCCCTAATAGGACTCTGTGCACTGGAGTTTAAACAAGCATTTGGAGAAAGTGGCATAAAACTAAATAAGATAAAAACACATTTAAGAGGGATAGTCTCACTTGTGCACAGCTGGACATCTAAGTTATATCATTCACAGCACAGTGAGCCATAGAGTAGTTCCTGCAGAAATGATATGGTTGGGTCTTCTTGCTAGTCTTTTTTTTTTTTTTTTTTTTTTTTGATAGCGGCAGCAGTAGCAGCTCTGAAGAAAGTTCCAAGGTTAAAGTGTCTTTTTGTCAAACAAGCCAATTTGAAATGGGATACGAGATTAATGGAAGGCAAGCTTAGAGGCACACTTTTCAGGAAGAGATGCACAAATCTGCCTTGTCTTCACAAGCTCTATTGAAATAGTACCTAGCATTGACTTTTAGTATGGTGATACTTTCATGGAGCCACTTTAGGCAAAGGTGTGTGACAAGAGTGAGGTCATAATTATATAGTGGCATGTTAGAAAATTATAAAAGCTTTCTTTTAATTGCAGATAATAAACAGGTGCATGATATTATCTAGTCAGTCATGTCTGACTCTTAGTAGTTCTATGGCCAGGTCTCTCCACATATTCCGATTTTGTACTACTTCATTGAGTTTGTCTGTGCTCTGGCTGGTATCATCAGAACCTAGAATAAAGTCCACTCCTACCTGCTTAAACACAATTTACTCTCAAATATAAATAACTTTATTGCAGTCATTAACTAGCACAAACTGTGAAGGCGATCTGGCTGCAACATCTGTCACTCCATTGATCACTCAGGTTGTTTCAGCAGATCTGGCTGGCTAGGTGGGTATCCCCATCCTCCCTCATTGCTCCATGTGCATCCCTCTGGCAGCTGCAAGTGTTGAGTCCTCGAGTCAACGGCGAAAGAAGAGCACACATTCTGTTGATTCTAACAGCTTTTATTCTCAGCAGCTCTCTCCGACACAACTCAGAGGCTCGCAGGCCTCTCTGCCTCCTTTAATAGAATCCCCAGGCAAAAAGGTAACAAACTGGCACGCTTCCGCACCTTGCGCATGCGTGCAGGCTGGCGCCACTCAGTCTGGTCCCGGGCAGCTTGCAACAGCCCAGGACCATTGCAACGTCCCGAGCCTGCTTTTGCAGGCTCAGGACACAACAGCAAGCTTGATGAAATATTATAGGGCCACCATCCCAAATAGAAAGAGTGAACTGATCTTTGATCAAGGGTATACAAGAGCTGTACTCCTCTGTTAAAACTTCCAAATAAACTCAAGGTCCATTTGTAGGATAACGTAGGATATCATCAAATGTATCTTTTATTTATTTTATTTATCTGTATACTACATTTATTATTTTTACAAATAAAGTGGCAATCATATTTAACACACCTTCCTCTTCTTATTTTCCCCACAACAACAACCCTGTGAGGTGGGTTAGGCTGAGAGAGAGTAAGTGCCCAAAGGTCATCCAGCTGGCTTTCATGGCAAAGGCAGGACCTGAACTTATGGTCTCCTGCTTTCTAGTCTTGAGCCTTAACCATTAGAACCAAACTGGCTCTTGCAATTGTCACAATGGTAGTGGTGTTATTGTCGTAATAGTAGTAGTATGATTAAACATATAATTATGACTGTAATGAATGCCAAAAAACCTAAAAAGTATAGCTTCACAGTTTGCTGGTCCCCAATTTGATTTAAACTGACTTCCTATGTTTAGCAGGAACAATAGTCTTACAAATGTTGTATCTAGCATAAAATAGTTGCATTTGTTAAATGCTGTATAAATGAAAGGTGGAAACATAATTAAATATTGCATCAACATAAGAGGAGGGGCAACCCATCAACACACAGGCGTACACTCAGAATAAACATCCTTGTTTTGTGAATCTGGGGCCATAATTTTTCTAAAAAGTAAATATAGCTTTGAAATCACAAAGACAGATTTAGGTTAAATGTTAACATCAAATTCAGCAGAAAAGTACGCTGCCTGGAGAGCATATATAACTTTCTATAGCTTTGTTGCGTAGCCATCTATCAAAAATATTAGAGAAAAGCACATTCTATAATTAGGTGGGTTGAGCACTGAGGGAGGGAACAGTGACAGATCTAGCTTTCTACCTCTGTTGAAGCTCAGAGAAATATGAACTACGTGGTCTCTTTTGGCACTTCTGAACTAACTTGTTACTTCAAATGTTTCGGCAGATGCTATTATCTTAAAGTATGTAAGGTTTAACTCTTATCCCTGCTGACATTATACAGGGAAGGAAAAGGGGTGCCATCTGGTCAGTCACCAAAACAACAAATACCTTACATTCATGGATTAATGTTGATGTGGAGATCAATCAAAATCCACATACTATGTTCCCACATCCATATTCCAGCAGAGCTATTGCCAGAAGAGTTGTGAATGTGGTTCTTAATTTAGTTCAGTACATAATAATAACAAGAACATATTTGCTCTGTCAGCTAGGTACTTAGAGGACAAACAAGTGAAGAGTGCATAATACATTCTTGGAATAGGACTAATGGAATGGCATAATATCAAGGACATGCTAGTAGTATCTGCCACAAAGAAGAGGGAGTCAATTTATTTTCCAAAGCACCAGAAGGCAAGACAAGAAACAATGGGTGGAAACTAATCATGGAGAAAACCAGGCTGGGATAAGGAAAAACTTCCTAACAGTGAGGACAATTAACCAGTGAAATAGCTTGCCTTCAGAAATCATGGGCACTCCATCACTGGAAGTCTTTAAGAAAAGACTGGACAGCTACCTATCTGAAATGATTTCTCCTGCTTGAGCTGGGGCTTGGACTAGAAGACCTCCAAGGTCCCTTCCAGTTCTATTCTGATTGATGATTGATTGATAGATTGATTGATTGATGCAAATATCAGAGATATGATATGAATTTAGATTAAAATTTGATTTTGATTCTTTCAAACATATAAACCAATCCTGGACATTTTCTGGCCCATGGGCCACATCTGGCTCACAGATGGTTCCAGTTCTTACTGGGGGTGGGGCAGTGTTGGGTGTATGGGTGGGGCAACAGTATTGGGGGCAGCAGCGGCAGCCCTCCCCAACAGTCCCAATTTTTCATGTGGTTCCTTAGGAAAATTAATTGCACACTCTTGCTATAAACATTCTTTCATTGAATTCTCCTCCATTTTCTGAATTTTGTATCAAGATTTCAACATTTACACCTCAACAATATTTCCAGAATTTTATTGTCATATTTTTAATTTAAAGGGTAAAAGGGGAAAGAATATGCAGGGAACATTAATTCTTGCTGAGAGATTTGCTAATAAATATAGAAAGTTGCTTGTTAAATACTTTTTACAATTTTGCATCCAATTCCATAAAGGTAGCAAGGAAACAGAGCAAAGAACAAATATCTCTTACAAATTTGAGTGAATAGATACAACAGAAGGAAACATAATTCAAATGTGTTTATTTTTTTAGCTGAATGTTTATCTGCAAAAGCACTAGATTCCTTTCCAAATTTCTTATCTGTAAATTGAGCATTGTCTTATATTTACTGAGAATATACTAAAGGAAGCAGAAGAGATTTTTTTCAAGTTCATTCAAGTTCATCATTCATTCACACAAATGTTGTATGTGAAATTCTGTAATTTTTCCCCTAAAAATATGTAACTATGAAATAAATTAATTTAAACCAATAAACTTGGGAAAAGAGGAATATTATCCCTTTTTCCATGACATTTGTGTCATCTAAATCAGGGCTTTTCAACCAGTGGTACGGGTACCACCTGTGGTACATTGGCACCTGGCAGGTGGTATGCGACCATCCTAGAAAAGTGGTAGCGGGGGAGAGGAATGAGCTGAACCGGTGGCAGTACCACACAAGCCTGAGCGAGAGATGGCTGGAGCTACAGGGCTGTCAGGGCTCAGCAGAAGTGCCAGGATCAGTGCCGCTTTCCAGCTGATCGGCGCTTCTTCGGGGCTGCCAGGGCTCAGTGGAAGTGCCAGGATCAGCACCAGGCTCCAGCTGGAGTTCGGTGCTGATCCTGGTGCTTCAGCTGAGCCCTGAAGAAGCATCAATCAGCTGGAAAGCACCAATCAGCTGGAACGCTGTAGCATCTCCAAGGTCTTGTGATTTACATTAAGTTGTTTGCAACTGATTCATATTTATGACGGTCACAGTGTCCCAGGGTCATGTGAAATGACCAAAACCTGCTGCAACCACCCAGCAGACGGGGGGAATAAAAACCAAACACCCCACCCCACCCCTGCTGCCAATCCTCAACAGAAATGCTCACAACAATGAAAACCTTGGACAGGAAGAAGAGCTCTGCTGAGTGGGCAGGCAGGCATCTTGCTCGGCTGTGGCATGGGGGCACTTTTTCAGTACCATTGTAACTTCAAACAGTCACTAAGCGAACTGTTGTAAGTCGAGGACTACCTGTACTTTATCACTTTTTTCTTTTCTTTCTTTCTTTTTTTTTTTTTTGGTCATCAAGTTTTTGACACCTTGCTAGGTGACTGGTGGTACTCGGATGTTGCCATATCCTAAAAGTGGTACAATGGGTGAAAAGGTTGAAAAGCCCTGATCTAAATCTTATTTTTCTACACTAGTAGTCAAAGTAGCATCTATATCTTCTTTCAAATGTTGTGAAGGACATAGATTCCTCAACAATATTAGGAAACATAACAATATCAGGAAACATTTTGTATCTGCATTAATTTTTTCATGAGGCACTAAAGGCAAAAGACAGCTCATGGCTGTCTTTCATAAAAAGTTTTGTACCAGAAGAATCCAAATTTTGCATTGACTGTACTAATTGGGTCTCATTTACTCTCATTAGGTCAATCAGGTATTCATGAAACCAACAGATTTAAAATTAATCTCAGAATACTGCTGAATAAAATTCATTTTATTTAATAGCAATTCTATGATCTTTAAAAAATAAGATGATCTCTGTTTAGGTTGAATCATTGTATCCTTCTGAACAAGCTCAAAAAAATAAGATTGAGAGGCATGGGGTTGATTGGTTCTCCTCATTCCTTTAGGAACAGTTCCAGTCAGAACCTTCCTTTGTGTGATACTACAGAGATTCACATTCTTTCTTCTCCTAATTCATATGTACCTGAAGTTGTTAAGGGAGGTCATCCAGTTACAGAGGTTAAATATCATCAGTGTGCTGATGTTATCCACCTGTATGTTTCAGACCCTGACTAATGTCAATGTTCTGCCTCAAGGTCTCAAGGCTAGGGGAGTTTGGATGGGGAGGAACAGACCAAGGTTCAATCATAGCAAAACTAAGAGCTATGGTTTGGGAGCCAACAGATCTTAACTGATGTGTGCATGTAGTGTGTATATTCAGCAGAATGCCCAGTCAAACATTTCTTGGGCTGTAGAATTTCAGGTTGTATTCCAGGTATTTCAATAGTCCTACCCTGATAAGATCCAGGCATTTAGAAAACTGTCCATCAGAAAGAAAGAAAAAAGTATTAACCTTCTTAGTGATGTGTTCATTTCTATATAAATTGAGAGCATGAAATCTCCATTTGCTCTATCATTAGCAGGAACAACAAAAAATATCACTTCTCAACTCAGGCAAACAAGCTAATAGTAAACAACAACCCAATCAAGGAACCACCAAGAAGACTTCCACCGACACTAATGGGGTGAGCCTCTGGTATATAAAATGAGAACAAACCCTACCCCTACTAGCACTGAGGATGTTACCTTTGGTAATGAAACTATCTGTAAGAAAACAATCAAGCTCAGAGAATCCCAAGGACCCCAGAATATATAGTTCCTTTGTGCTATATGCGTATAATATGTCCCTCAATTCTCAAATGTATAGGTTATTTGGACTGCAAGAAAAACCAAGTGTTAGTTATCAGCCATGTCCTTTTCTTTTGCAAAATCTAATATTGTAAGACTCTTCCCCTCATTCTTAACAATTCAACCTGAACATTATTAGAGACTGTATTTAAAATAGTCTTCTTATCATATCTAGGAATCCTTAGTAAAACTGTGCTTTCTTTGTTACTTCTTAAATCAAAGTTCAGGAGGCTATCTGCATAAAAAAATAAATTCTATGTTGTTAATGAATTGTCTTTTGTGTGAGCCCAGCACTTTGCTACTTCTGCTCTTATAAAAACCATTAGTATCCAAGGGTAGCAGCTATAGGAGATCCCACAATACTTTGTTTGAAATAACCAAAGGTCTAGATGATTTTTTACCACTTTACAATTCAAGTCAGCCAAAGATTAGATCTTTACATATTCATAAAGAAACTATTCCCACCCTCCTTTCTATCAGCAAAAAATCAGGATTGCTTACAAGACTTAACTCCCAGAAAATTCCATACCCAGGAAGAGGTAGAATTTCAACAGCTGACATCAAGAAGTAAACTCATTTCTAGGTAGGTGGTCTCTCCAAGCACAACCTTTTGTGGATTCCTAACAATGGACTGTTTTCTTTTTCTAACCCTGTGAAAAGTGGCAAGCTGATAATCTGTCCCTCAATGAAGCCTTTGTAAAATTATGTCATGACTGAGCATAGAAACCAAATGTTGCATCGATATATTTAGGTGATATGAGCATTAGTGCAGTAATACTAATTATAGTAACTGTGTACTAGTTCTGCTTCTGTACAATGACAGATTTGTCACCAGAATTCCAGCAGCTCTTGTTCTATACTGTAAGGTTGTTTATATAATATCTCATACTGCCTTTCACTGCAGCTTTTATGACACAGTACATAGAAAACAAAAATATATGTACAGAGGTTGGTCATTTCTGACCTGAAAAAAATATGTTAATGTGCTCTCCATATTGTTCAATACGGAGAGGGGAGAGGGTATCTATCCCTAGATGCAGGATTTTTTATATATATATTTTAAGTTCATTGTTATCTTAGATTTTAGATCACATCCATGAGTTTTCTCCAGTTTGCCACACAAAGATTAGCAGTATTTAAAACCCCAAACACAATTGCAATGAGCTAATCTCAAGTGAATTTATAAAAAATAATAAAGGCAGAATAAATAAATAAATTGCACATTCACCAGTCTTGCACTAACTGAATTCTGGATCACGTTAAATGCAATGAGGTATCAGTTTACAATTCACAGTATATCAAATATTGCATTATGGGGTTGTTGTGGGGCAGGAGGAGGAAAGTGTGTTGGATATGTTTGCTGCCTTAAGTTATTTGTAAAAATAATAAAATTGGGATAACAAATAAATAAATAAATAAATAAAATTAAGATTGTTCTTGAAGTATGACAGAGATGGAACAAATCAAAAATCATAAGGCAGATACAAAATTTCAAATAAATAATCATAGTACAGAACTGTGGGGAGAAATCAATAAACTTTACTCCAGTATATAATTTAGGATAAATTTGGTATAAAATGTTTTACTGATGGTATATAATTTTGTTAATAATTACCAAGGAAGCCAAATCATATAAATAAATGTTACAAACATCATACAAAGAAGGAAAATGTTATTATACGTGGTGGTTATGTAAAAGAAAACCTCAGAACTACTAAAATAAATATATCAAAAATATTCAAAAAATCCTAAAAATGAATTTAAAACTGAAACTTCAAATATTTTATTGGGTATCCTCCCAGAAAACATAAATGAAAAATATCACAATTTATTAAGACATACTGTATACTTACAGAATAAAGAATAAATTTGACACACTATCGAAAAAAAGGAACTTTGCTGACCTTATGAGATTTGGAGATCAGCATTAGAAAATAGGTATCAATTACAAAATTGACTGTGCGTATCTATTAAACAAATCTAACCAAATTTAAATAAAATGGCCTTCTTATATATTATACATAATACATTTGAAATATGGTTTCTAGAAAATAAATCATCAGACTAATGAAAACTAATAGACAAAGGAGCTTAAATAAATACTAGCAATGATATTCAGGTTCTATGTAAAATATAAATATGTAGGTTATGGCTGGAGGGTGAGGAAACAAACAGAAAAGAGAAGGAAGGAAGGAAGGAAGGAAGGAAGGAAGGAAGGAAGGAAGGAAGGAAGGAAGGAAGGAAGGAAGGAAGGAAGGAAGGTTGGTTCTTGGTTCACATTTTGCAGACTGAATCAAAAGCCTATTATATCTATTTGACTGGAGTAAAACAAAGGATATACATCAGCATGTTATGGATTGCATGACAGTTTGCCTGCCACAAATAAAACAAAACAAAATGTGCAGGTTATCCAAAAACCCATGCTAATAACATAGGATGCTAAATATGTCACAAATCCCTTGGGATCCTGAAGAAGTTTCCACGGGCCTTTGAAAAAGTTTGTGGCAGCAAAGGAAAACATTAGAGAATGATGTTTGTTCTTACTAGATATTTGTAAAAAAATATAAACAGTTTGCACTAAACATGCTATGAATTGATATCATTACACAATTTTCACTGTTTAGAAAAGAGAAGAAAGTAATTATAATGGTGCCAAGATTGTATGTGTTCTCGCATGTAATGAATCAGACTTTAAAAGCTATGTTCACTGTGCACAGGTTAAAGAGATAAGAATTTAATTCATTTTGACACACTGGGAGTTAATAGAATGCAAATGTGTTTAATTCCAATTTAATCAGACTATTTCAGTCATTTATTTATTATGCTTCCAAAGTTTTTTTTATGTGTCCCTAACATTCTTTACTATGTGGCTTTTTTTATGTAGCTTCAAAAAAACTGCCATATGACTGCAGTGCAGACCTTGGCATTTCACAGTTGCCAGGCCACATCTGGCACTTTGGTTATTCCTGTCTGGCATTGTAAGGTCAATCATAGATTAAATAGCGCTTTGCTGCCAGAAGTACCAATAAGAGAGAAGTTAACTGCCTTGGCAAGCCCAGTCAGTAGGTCCCTCTTGCACTTGGAAGGCGGGTGGACCTGCCCTTCCACATGCCACCAGAGGTGCAATACACTAGTCTCTCCGAAGGCCAAGGGAGATCCAGTAGATCGGTCCCTCCTACACCATGCAAGCAATAGAACTACATCACTTTTATTTTGAAGGTGACCACTATTCTTTTTCAATGTATGCATGTGCGTATAAATTCTCTACTCTGATTATTTGGTCCTCCACAACAGTCCCAGTTTCATATGTGGCGCTTTGGAAAAATTAATTGCCCACCCTGTTGCAGTGCACATGTGATTTCTACTATGAAAGGATGAGAGATTTTAGTAGGGGCAGAGAATATAAAATTCTTTAGCTGTTTTATTAACCTGAAATAATGATCACTCTGAATTTAAGACAATAAGGAAGAACAAATAAGGAAAAATATATAAACAATATACAATGTCTAGCTTTCTAATTTTGTCATCCTAAAAATCCTCCCTAGAAATTTGAGCACATGACACATTTTTTTATTTATACATATATGCAACACTCCCAAAAGGCAGGGTCATAAGAGTAAATATTTTTCAAAACATATTTAATTAAATATTTAAAAGTTTTAATTAAAAACTTTTTATTAAATTGATAATGACTGATCAAAATATGGGGAGATTATATATAAAGATACACCATGCTGTGCCCACCATGCTCTGAACACTTTTAAGAAGAGATTGGACAACCATTTGTCTGAAATGGTATAGGACTTCCTGCTTGAGCAGGGAGTTGGACTAGAAGACCTCCAAGGTCCCTTCCAACTCTGTTCTCTTTTTCTATTAAATGCATCTGAAATCAGTTTACAATAAAACATTTAAATACAATAATAAAAATACACAAAATTATTGTGCAAATGTTAGGGGAAGAAAAACAAAAATAAAACAGAATGGTTCATAGGTTTTCAAATAATTCTTAAAAACTATAAGAGTCAACTTCTGGGGGAGAAATGGTGAACTAAAAATGGTTCTGCGAAAGCAAACCAACAACCATGGCAAGGACCAAGAAATTAGTGGGTAGACCAGTTTTTTGAAATGTCTTCTGAGATCATCTGGATATGCTCCAGACAACTACCTCACGTGAGATCACAGGATAATGGTTTTCCATTGGTTTGAGCACCAGGAGACAGATCAGCCATCTTGCTGGCAACCATGCAGAACCTTTTAAAGGACAGCAAGTTCACTAACCTTACTTTCTAAACATTTTTGGAAATTGCTCATTAACTATTTCTAAGCTATTAAAGACTTTCAGAACAAGTTTAACATTCTTCATTGGGTGAGTTTTTCACTCTAAATAAACTGTTCTATGGATAGACTATGTCCAAAAGATGTCATTGGAGAAATGACAGGTGTAGAACAAATATTACAGTATGTGACAAGATAAAGATAGTGTCAAAAGTAGATTTAAACTGATAGGCCAAGATAATGACTTGGAAGAGGATGTTTCACTGGCTCAGCAACAGAAATTAAAATTCTAAAGAGAAATACAAATGATAAACCAAGAGAGCAAACTGGACAATTTTTTCCTATTGGATTTACAACAAGAAGCTTGTCAAAGCCTTGAAAAAAACCTCTGCAGTGGGACAAAGAAGAAATGAAGAGAAATCAGATTCTATAGCAATATTTGAATCTATCTCATTCAATTTCTGTCAGAGTTCGTGAGATATTTCCTATGAATGTTTCTTTAATGGTGTTAATCAAAAGTATTTTGTCTTTAAAACATCTAGTACATCAAATCTAAACATGAAACTGTACAAACCTCTCTTCAGATGTCCCCCTTCAGGCCCCCTAAATCTTCAAATACAATAAAAGGGAACCAGGTTCAGAGAAAAATAAATATCACAGCAGGAAGACAAGTGTAAGAGCTTCAGGACAAATTCTTATGGGAAGACAGCCAATAAGAATGAGATCTTGAAGTCAAGCTCGCCTATGCAGTAAGATTCATCATACATGTTTTAATTAATCATTGAACATTAGGTATTTGCAAAATTTTCAAGCTTAAAATGAGACTTTAGACTCTTTCACTGAGCCTTGAGGTATCCAATTAAAGAACAATCTTATATCTTTAAAGAAACTTTGTTGCATATTACTTGTGTTAGATGTAGACTATTTAAGATAAATAGTTGAATTCATACTTTGTGTAACATCTAAATATGCAATAGTTGTGTAACTTTTTATTTTTTATTTAATTTATTTACATCCCATCATTATTATACTACTTCTTTATCATTTTTATAAATAACTCAAGGGGGTGAAGATATTTAACAATCCTTTGTCTTCCTATTTTCCCCATAACACAATACATCTCTATGTTCAATCAGTATTCAAAATTGCAAACTACCAAGCTACTTGGCTAGGTAATATCAATAGAATAGTTGAATATAGACAAGTGAAAATAAGATTTCACTTTATGTTACAGAAGAAAAGGGTGAAGAAGAGAGTGTCTTAATTCCCATACAACAGTGACTACATCTGTAGAGTCACACCAACTGAATTCATTACATCTGGAAATCATATACTGTATTTCTAACTTGCCTTGTTATCCTTTTCATAAATCTCTTGCTCTCCTCCCTTTGGAGAGAACAAAATAAACTGGGAAAAGTATTCTAAACCCTTCTCATCTCTTATGGCAGGTACACTAATTGTGAACATAGCTAGAGCAGGAGACCTCATGATGATGACTCATATGTTCATGACTGCATACTTGAACTATTGCAATATACTCTACATGAGCTGCCTTTGAAGAGTAGATAGAAACTACAATTGGTACAAAATGTTGGTTGTCATATATTGACCAAAGCATGTTACATAGGATTGAATTGGCTTCCTATCAGCTTTGGCTGCCATTCAGTGCTGATTTTAATCTTTGAAAATCATAACAAGCCTCATTGCCAATTCTTACAAGAAAGAATTCTCATTCTTCTTCTTTTCTGATTAATATCTAAGAGAGCCTTCCCTGACCTAGTTCCTTCAAATCAGTTGGGACTTTGACTCTCATAAATCTTATCCCAAGTGGCATTCTTGGGGAGCTGTTGTTCGTAGTACTTGGGAAAAGATTGATCTAAGCTCTTAAAGATTTGTAACATTAGAATGTCTATTTAGTTTTTTGTTTTATTTGTAGATACGGGTGGAGATCTTGTTTTCTCAAAGAAGGCAGTATGAAACATTAAAAGCATATTTACCCAGACACAAATATATGCATGCACACAAACATAGAGACACTTGGGGGGAGAGAGAGAGGGGGGAGGGAGGGAGGGAGGAAGAGAAAGAGAGAATGAGAATTTCAATGAAAAGAAGAACAGAAGGTCAATGGGCTGTAAGCAGTGTAGATGTAATTTCCCAAAGATGCTTTTTCATGAGGCTGAAGAAGCTTCTTGGATGAGAAGCAAAATATCTTCAAAGAAAAACAAGAAAGTCCAGTTGCCTTGTGAAAAAGCATCTTTGGGACAACTATGACCTGGATGACTGAGAATCTCCATAGACATGTAGATGCAATGATGTCAATTGCCTAGGCTCAACAAATCGCTAAGAGGAAGAGATGTTCAATGTGTGGTTCAGTATTTAAAATTTCCCTAATGATCAATGTTTTCAACCAAGTTGAACTAGTCATAATACAATCCCAAGAGATAATTCATTAATTCATGTTTGCCATCTACATACTTGGCCACTGAATTCAATAAAGAAAAAAATGCATTCAAACTAAATAATATATATAGAGCCCCAGAGCAAAATTTTCTACCATATCCTTGGTAGAATATCCCAATTTAAAACCTACTTGTCTGAGAGCCAAATATTCTCTGAATACACTTCAATTTCATCAACATACTGGCTGGGGAATTATGGGAGTTGAAATCCACACATTTTAAACTTACCAAGATTGAAAAACACTGGTATAAATATTGGGCATAAAGTTTACTAATTATTGACAGCAAGCTAACTGGACAATAGTTAGCTTGGATTTGCCTAACATATTCTTTATATATATTTGGAGAAAGTCAGAATTAAGACACTTTGGGGTCTACAATGAGTTATTAATAGCATTCATGGCTATTAATGGCAGTAAACAGAGAGGCTTACACAGAAGCTCACCAATCAGGATTTACTTTCAGTAACTCTGGCAAAATCATATATTTACTTCAGGAGCTTTGCCACTTTTCAAATCAGAAATTAGTTTTTATATTTAGATCAATTTATTAGAATGATAGACTAATACGATCAGAGTGTTCTGTGAATGAATGAATGAATGAATGAATGAATGAGTATTGTATTTTAATAGTGATAAACAAAATAAAGTTTAAGACAGAGTTAAATATACATATTTATAAAGCAACCTAATGTTTTGGATTTCTGATTGTGAAATGGTGGGCCAACCAGTGTGGATGAGGATCAGAGATAGGGAGGCCAAGATAATCAGCACAGAAAGAAGAACTGAATAAGCTGCTGAAGTATCTGTAAAGAGATGAAATCATTGCCCCTCTATAGGTAGGTTTATCTGAAGATAGAGAAACAGTCATCCTTATTAGTAACTACTTGTTAGAGTTTATATCGTTAATGAATAGTTTTGCTTTTTCTCTGCCAGAAGCTTTTTACACTTCTTTTTTTAGTAAATGAAAAATTTCACAAGAGGGAGAATCACGATGGAACTAAGCTGAAATTACCACAGCCTTGCCTTGAACAGCCCTTATCGAACCAAAGTTTAGAATGCTTATTAGAGTGATAGCAGGAATGGAGTTTGATTAGACTTTAAACAATCCTGAACTAAACCAGTAATTTTTTGAAAAGTGACAAATGTTTCTTGAATCTCACTGGCTGTGGTAATAATCCATTTCAAATAGTTGACCTGCATTTATTCAAGAACTTGCCTGCCGCAGTTAATAGTTACTGAACCATACAGATCAACCATACTTCTCTAACTTTTAAGATATTCACCAAAGGACTATCAACAGACAAAGAAATGATCTGAAAAATTATATTGATGCAAGATACTCTGACAGGAAAGGATGGGTGCTTGAAATGAAATTCTGCCCACTCACCCCAGGCCCTCAGATTCTAAGGAAGTCATCAAAACACACAGAAGTGAGATCAAAGAGAAAGCATCAGGCCAATAAACTTAATGGTTACTTTAGAAATAAAATTGAAACTTTCCCTGGAGCAAATGTAACTATGTAAATTAAATGCAATATTTCATTTCCCATCTGATGAAACTAAAGCCCAAAATAACAAATTCTCAGCAAGGTTGGTGCACAGAAAATTTTGCAGGCTCAGCATCCTTTTGAAATATACAGTTTTAGAAACTCATCTGTGCTGTTGTTCTTGCCACTGCCACTTTTCAGTTTCAAGTCAACTCTGAAATACACATTGAATTTATTTCCATTATCAGACTACAAATAGTAAGGCAAAACTAGGCTTGTGAATTCCAATGATCATTTTTCACACAATGCTGCTAGGTTGGGGCAGCTTAAAAGATTTAAATGGCAGGTTGTATGCTTGAGAGTTTACCAACAGCAACAACAACAACAACAACAAAAGAGATGGCAAGTAACAATTTGTTAAAAGGTTCATTCAAATCAGAATGAATCTTCCTTTGTAGGAAAATTCCCTTTTGTGTTTCAGCTTGGCAATTTTCAATAAAGGCTCTTAGAAAGAAGGTTCCTTCTTCTCCAGCATGATTGGATGGAGAACCCACGGATGGGTTGTCTTAATCTATCTGCTCCAATTAGACTAAGTCTGAAATTTAGTAATGCCCCCTCTGTGCCAAATGCACCCCAGTTTTAGACTTAGTCTCTTTGCTCTAAGACACGTTTTTTTCTTCGCTCCTGGAGCAGAAGACTGCATTTCCATTTATTTCCTTAGCTCAGACTATTTAATTTATTATTAGAATTGACTATATATAAGAAATTTTTTCCAAGGATCATCATCCCCAGTCTGTAGCCTAAGCAGGCTGACAGACTCACAGACCTCTCCCTCTGGGGGGGGGAACTTTCCCCCTTGTTTTTCATTTTTCCTTTTCAGCCTTAAGGAAATCAAGCCCAAAATCAAATTCCCAGGGGACCTTAGATCTCCTACCAGGTGCTGTTCTTCGGCTTCAAGGGCTCCGTTTTTTTGCCAAACGCTGCTCCGACGAACTCCCAGCTGCCAGCTGATCGTCGGAGGTCGCAGATTCCACACGCTGACTGCCGATGCCTCCGGAAGCAGCAGACTGCCCCAAGCAGCAGGTGAGAGTTTGGGCGCCGACCCAATTTTCGGAGCCTGGAAGGCCTATCAGGCCTCGAACTGCCTCAGCGTTTCCCAGCTGGCCTATTTACCTGCCATCCGCTGCATTAGGAGCCCAGGCGATTCATCCGAACGAGGGTTCGTTGCAGCTTAGGCCTCAGGCCTCAAGGCCTTTTTCTAACGGCCGTTTTTTTGGCGCGAATTTGGTGGCCGCCATTTTGAATTGACTCTCAGTGGCCATTTTGTGTGTGGCTGAGGCCCAGAGTTCACTGCCTGGAGTTCACTCCTGAAGGCAGTGTATGATCACCAGTGGCAGAGGCCTCGAATTTACCAGCATCATCTCCAGGGGAGGGCCAGCTCGCTCCCAAGGGACGCAGTGCCCACCAATTCCCTGCCCATCCTCCTCACGGGCCGAATCATCTCTGCAGGCTCCCTTGGTGAGTTACAGCGCCGAGGGGGGGCGTTTCGCCAAGGTTGAGCCCAGAGCAGACTCATCATGGCAGAGAAAACCGGCGAGCCGGCCAAGAGGAAACGTCAAACAGAGGCAAGTGGAAAGAACACCACCAAGCGAGCCCGGCTAAGCAGGGAGCCACAGAGGGAGGAGGAGTCCCAAAGACTGAGAGCAGCCTACCCAGATCTGACAGGCACGATGGGAAGGTCTATTTTTGAACCCCTTTCCTCACATTGTGCCTTAGCCCCAGGGGCCTGGTCTCCCCCCAGGGGAATTCCCCAATTAGATTCAACCTCAAGAGTGGCTCCAGGGAGGCGCATAACCAGCCAGGACACCTCAGAACCCCAGTTCACCCCCACTGCAGCAGGGCTTCGCCCTCCTGAGAACCAGGCCTTGAACCCGGACCTCCTTCAGTCCAGGATAGCCCCGGCTGTGGCTCAATTTATGGCCTCCAACACCCCACAGCCACCCTCCAGGCCATGTATCATCCACAATCTTTTGGAATCTACAGGGGCTGAACAATCTGGCCTGATTTTGTCTGAGGACAAGGGCATCACTCCATCTGACCCCACCCCTCCTGTCGGTCTCTTTGACCATTCATTCTTTAATTCCCTGCTACTCAAGGCCTGCACTACTGCAAACCTCGCCCAAGAACAGGAGACCCCACTTACAACATCCCAGGGTCCCCATGCCATATACACCGAGCCCTCTGTCTCACAGAATCATATTCCCTGCCCTCCCCTTTTTCTAAATATAGTTCAAAAACAATGGGAGAACTTAGGGTCCCTTTTAAGCCCTGGTACGGTAGAGAGAACATTGTTCAATGTTGCTCCTTCTCTGACCTCCCTTTTGGAGATTCCTGAGATTGATGAGCCCTTGAATTCATTGTTTCCCAATGCTAACATCCCTGGGGACACAAATGAGGCATTCAGGGCAGAAGATAAAAAGATTGAGTCTGCCCTACACAGGTCCCACCAGGCATCAGCCTGGGCAACAAAGGCGCTAACATCCATGGCCTTCTTTGCCAGGGCTTCGGTCCTGTGGTTACGGGAGCTCCAAGACATGATCCCTCCAGACCAGCTCAGAGCTCACCAGAATCTGGGTGAGTTGGTGGCCATGTCCCAGTACCTAGCCGACGCCTCCCTGCACATGGCCAGATACACTGCCCGGACCATCGCGGCAGACATCTCAGCACGAAGGCTCCTTTGGCTCAGAAATTGGCGAGCAGACACCAAGGCCAAGTGGCGTCTGGCCTCTAAACCTTACACAGGTGGACATCTCTTTGGTAAGGCATTAGAGCCATACCTAACCGAAGGTAAGGACAAACGTAAGACTTTGGTTAACACATCAAAGAAAGGAGATAGACGCTGGGGGAACTGCATGTCGCAGAGTAATTACAGAAGGCAGCCCTTTCGGCCAACTCCATCCTGGGATTGGGCCCAGGCTTCTCGCCCCTCCTTTCAAAGACAGGAACGTCAGCAAGATCGTTCGACATACAGAGGCAGATCACAGTTCCAGACCAAGCGGTCCTTTCGAGGCGCAGGGAGCCGTTCCTTTAAGTGAGGCAAGTGATCTTGCAGCCTCACCTCCCATAGGAGGCCGGCTGGCCCTCTATTCCAGCATTTGGGCGGCCACTACTACGGATGCATGGGTGTTAAACACCGTCACCCAAGGTCTGAGACTAGAATTTTGTTCCCATCCACCTGACAGATTCCGTTCTTGCCCTATCCCAACGAGCAGGACCAGAGCTGATCTTATGTCAGAAGCAATAGCTCACTTATTGCAAATACAAGCAATTGAACCAGTACCACAAGACCAAGAAGGACGAGGATTTTACTCAAACCTATTCGTCATTTCCAAGACTTCAGGGGGCTGGAGGGCGATCTTAGACTTAAAGGGTCTAAACCTTTACTTGAGGTATAAGAAATTTAGGATGCAATCACTTCAATCAATCCTGGCTAGCGTCAGGCAAGGTGACTTTCTTACCTCGATAGACCTGACTGAGGCATATTTGCACATCCCCATTTTTCCTGGACACCGCAAATTCCTCAGATTCAGTTATGCCCGATGCCACTACCAGTACAGAGCCCTTCCATTTGGCCTCTCATTTGCACCGAGAGTATTTACAAAGGTACTGGCAGTGATCGCAGACCACCTTAGACAAATTCCCATCAGAGTTCAATGCTATTTAGATGACATTCTAATTCAGTCGTCATCATTACAAAGTGCTCAAGCAGACCTCGCCCTAGCCATCAAGGTTTTTCAGGAGCACAGTTTTTCTGTTAATTTCCAGAAAAGTCATACCGTACCAACAACTCGGCTCCTCCATTTGGGCGCAGTTATAGACACAGACAACTGTACGGTCTACCTATCTCAGGACCGACGGAACTGTATTCAGACTCTTGTACGTCGGATCCGAAGGGACAGAGTAGTCACATTGGCCTCCCTATCACAGCTACTAGGGAAGATGGTGTCCTGCGTGCAAATTGTGCCACGGGCACGTCTCCATGCCAGAGAATTACAGTGGCTTCTCCTTCCATTTCAGAGACTTCATACCAGCACATCCCACCAGAAGGTCCGAGTTACACGGTCGGTGTTGAACTCCCTTCGTTGGTGGGACTCTCCGGCACTGTCACGGGGAGCAGAATTCAAAGAACCAGACAGGACCACCATCACCACAGACGCAAGCCTATTTGGGTGGGGGGCACACCTCCACACACACTGGGCCCAGGGTCAGTAGTCCAGGCAGAATCTAAAGAACAATATAAACTGGCTGGAACTAACAGCCATACACATGGCCCTAAAGAGATTCAGCAGCTTAGTACAGGGCCAGCACGTCCTGGTCTTAACCGACAACATCACAGCCAAGGCCCATGTCAACAGACAGGGGGGAACAAGGTCCAAGCCTCTCATGCAGGAGGCCAGATTGCTGGGGTCTTGGGCGGAACTGAATCTTGCCTCCATCAGGGTGGAGCACATATCCGGAGTGGCCAACCAGCAGGCAAACTCACTGAGCAGAGCCACCGTGGACCATTCCGAATGGCAGCTGGATCCGAAGATCTTCAGAGAGATCGTGGACAGGTTTGGTTCCCCAACCTTAGACCTTTTTGCCTCCCCAGCCAACTCACAGCTTCCCAGATTCCTTTCCAGGTTCCCGTCTCCATCAGCAGAAGGAACAGATGCACTCCGCAGTCCCTGGCCCAGGGAACTGCTCTATGCCTTTCCTCCCCTACCCCTTCTACCTGCCACGATCAGGAAGATTCTTCGCGAACAAGCAGAGGTCCTCCTGGTCACCCCGCATTGGCTGAGACGATCTTGGTTCGCCGACCTGAGGGAGCTCTCCGCATCCCCTCCATGGAGGATTCCAGCCAATCGGATCTCCCTCATTCAGGGGGAGCTACATCATCCGGACCCTCAGTGGCTCCAGTTAACCATCTGGCACTTGAGAGGCAGGCCTTAGGCCTAGACTCATATTCATCAAGGGTCATAGCCATAATCCAGCAATCCAGGCGACCCTCAACGAATAGAATTTACGATGCCATGTGGAAAAGCTTTTGTAATTGGTGTTTAGTTCGTAAAATTGACCCCTTGCAGGCTCCAGTGCCAGTCATATTGGAGTTCCTGATGGATGGTCTGGACAAAGGGCTTTCCACAAGCACCATCCGTAGGCAGGTAGCAGCACTCGCCACTGTTATTTCCTGTGGCAATGAATCCTTAACACAGCACCCTATGATACGCTCCTTCCTAAAAGGAGCTAACAATGCCAGACCACCAACTGTACATAGATACCCCTCCTGGGACCTTCATCAGGTTCTACAGGCTCTTGTTTCACCACCCTTTGAGCCTATTGACACTTGTTTGCTCAAACAATTATCAATGAAGGTGGCATTTCTAGTTGCTGTAACTTCAGCCAGAAGGATCTCTGAGCTGGCTGCCCTGTCAGTGAGGAAGGACCTGTGTATTTTCCATAGGGACAGGGTAACCCTCAGGTTAGATCTCTCCTTCGTGCCCAAGGTCAACTCCTTGTATCATAGATCTCAGGACATAGTTTTGCCGGACTTCTGTCCGAACCCATCTAATGACATAGAGGTTCACTGGAACAGATTGGATGTGCGCAGGGCCTTATATTGCTATATACAGAGAACCTCATCCTTCCGCAAGACTGAGGCTCTGTTTGTGTCATTTCACCCTTCGTCATTAGGACAAAAGATTTCCTCACCCACTATAGGCAGGTGGATTAGAGCTTGTATTTCTCTGGCATACCAGATTCAGTCACTACAAGCTCCCAGGCATATCATGGCCCATTCCACCCGGGGCACAGCCACTACAGCAGCCTGGTCTACCCAGGCCTCCATAGAGGAAGTTTGTAGAGCAGCAACATGGGCATCGCCCTCCTCCTTTGTCCGTCACTACAAGATGGATATATATGCATCTTCTATGGCTTCATTTGGCCGCAAGGTTCTAGAACACGCATTAACATTGGATGGGACCCAGGCCCAATCTAATTCCCCACCCTAGGGACACAGGGCTTTGGTATGTCCCATCCGTGGGTTCTCCATCCAATCATACTGGAGAAAGGGGCGTTGTCTTACCTGAACACCTTTTCTCAGCATGATGATGGAGAATCCACTCCCTCCCATTAGGTCAGTTGGCCTGGTTCCCATTTGTTCAGACGCGTCGGACTAAAGTCTGAGTATCGCCTTAGCCTAAAACTGGGGTGCATTTGGCACAGCGGGGGCGTTACTAAATTTCAGACTTAGTCTAATTGGAGCAGATAGATTAAGACAACCCATCCGTGGATTCTCCATCATCATGCTGAGAAAAGGCGTTCAGGTAAGACAACGCCCCTTTCTAGTTATGTGCAGGGATTGTTGACAAGGTCACCTGGTCATCTGTAGTCCTCCCTCTCCAATGGAATTCTTACCAACTTAAAATAAAAAACAAATTCAAATAAATAGTGGAAGATTTTAATGAATTTGATTGGGGAAAATGCCAAAACTTACACAAGCTCAGAAACAAGAGCTGATCTTACAAACTCTTGGATAATTTTGGAAGGGATATGCCTATGCTATCATCCAAGACTGCATAGATGAGAGTTCTGTAAATTGTATTTGCAACACATTGGCAGGGCAGCAGTTCAGGGTAGAACAGTTTAGAGATTACTTACTTAGTGGAGGAAGAGGACTGGCAGACCAAGGTAGGAGAGAGCCAGCCTAATAAGAATGTGTGTCAGCTTGTCGGAGAACTGCGTGAAGCCAGCTGTCCGGGTGAGCAGAAGATCGGAGAGAGGGAGAGAAAGGGGGGAGAGGGAGAAGAAAAGGAGAGAGAGAGAGGGAGAGAGAGAGAAAAAAATAGAGAAAGAGAGAAAGAGAGAGAGGCAGAGGAAAGAGAGAGGGGGAGAGGAAAGAGAGAGAGAGGGAGGGAGAGGAAAGAGAGAGAGGGAGAGGAAAGAGAGAGAGAGAGAGATTGAGAGAGTATGAATAGATGTTGTCCTAAAAGCCTACTGGGCTTTTAGTAAAGAACACTTAATGAAATATTTTGATTTTTTTAATTAAGAGATGAGGTATGGAGATAATTATGCTGTATTTAAAAATGGTAGATGTTAAGTCCTTGCAGTAATGGCGAATGATGAAGACACATTTCTCCAGAACAACTCTTTATTGTGCTTTTAGCCAAAACTCCAACAACGAGCAAAGGCACACGGGCCTCCTTTTATAGGCCCAGATCCCTGGACACAATGGCAACATAGTCAGGCACTTTTCGCGCCTTGCGCATGCACGCAAAGCTGGTGCCACTCAGTCTGCTCCCGGGCAGCTTCTGCAAGGCCCGGGACCATTGCAATGTCCCAAGCCTGCATTTGCAGGCTTAGGACACAACACCCCTCCCCCCTAGCTTGGAACAATCCGGACACCTTCAGTATTCTTCTTTTTTGGAAGAGTGTCAAACTTCCTTACAGTCAAGCATGGAAGGGAGTGCCTGAGGTTGCCTCCACCCACCAGATCTTTCCCTTGTTTTGGCGAATAGCAATACCCGAAATCATAAATAAAACAAAATAAATTATTAATCAATGACCTTAAGGGTAGTACCCCTTGTAACTTGACAGCAACTTCACAAAGTCTGAAAGATATTTGGGAAGGCACTTGGCCCTTTGCAACCTCCTCGGACCGGGAGAATTTGCTTGTTCCCCTTTCTCACCCATCAGGCTGGGTTAGCCAGGACATTGCTGCCCTCTTGCCTCAGGAGACCCTGGTGTTGTTGCCTGACCTACCTGCTCGCCTGCCAGGTTCAGCAGGTCAGGATTTTGCTGCCCCAACTACCTGGTTGACCTGCCCATTTGCTGGCTGGCTGGGCCTTCTGAGCTCAAACCAGCATCCTTTGGAGGGGTGGTAGTCCCCAGATCCACAATGGACCTTTCTTGGGAGCACTGTCCCTCGAACCCAAAGTCAGCTGATGGATAGTCAGGAGTGGCTACAGTATCCAGTGGACCCCACGGTCATGCCTGAGGTGCCAGAATCAGGAGTAGCCTCTCTGTTTTCCCCCCTTACAGAGGACTTCCTTCTGGACCAATTGCGGAATTTGGCCTGCTCCCCTGCGGTGTTGCCAATTCTCTTGCAGGATGTGAATTGTGTGGATACCCCCGGTCAGTCTCCCTGTCTGGATTATTACTAGTTATGGGTGAATAATATGGATACCGCCAGTGTGACTCCCTGGCTGGAGTAAGTATGGGTGTGTGGGATGACCCCTGCCCCATGACTTCCTGTTCGGAGCACTTGCGGAACCTTGAGATGGGGGATCAATGGCCTCCTCAGTGGCCAGTAAAGGCTGCTGACATTGATCCTCAGAATGCACTCTATAGCCTTCCTCCCCCCCCCCCAGAGCAGAGCCAGGAGCGGAAGGGTAAGAATCCAGCCTCGCACGCAGCTGATCTATGTGCTGCCAAAGAACGCGGCCGTCTTCCAAGGACACTTCATAGGACAAAGGTCCAGAGACCTTGCAGACCACAGCTGGTACCCAGAGATGACCAGACCCATAGTTCCGAGTCCAGACCAGATCACCCACTTGCAGGCTTCTCGGTGCCCGTGGATGCGACACCTGAGATGCCGCCAGTCTGGGTGCAGTCTGTCCAGCTTAGTGATAAGCCGGTGACCCCATAGAGGTTCAACAGGGCTCTTCCCGGTGGCTGTGCAAGATGTGGTGCAATGTGCAAGAAGAAAGTCTGCTAACCAGTGATGCCAGTCACCGTAAGTCAGTTTCTTGATGGCATCCTTGGTGGTGCACACCATACACTCAGCCATTCCATTGGTAGATGGGTGGAAGGCAGCTGAAGTTGCATGGCGAATCAGGTTGGCCTGAAGAAAAGCCTGGAACTCAGAAGAGGTAAATTGAGGACCGTTATCGTAAACCAGAACATCTGGAAGGCCATGAGTTGAAAAAATACCTCTCAACACCTGGATAGTCTTAGCAGTAGTAGTGGTGGTCACAGAAACAACATCTAGCCACTTGGAATGGCTATCAACAACAACCAGGAAGAATTGCCCCTGAAAGGGCCTAGCGTAATCTATATGTACCCTAGACCATGGGGTTTGAGTTTCCTCCCACCTATGAACTGGGGCCTGAGGCATTTCAGGCCGGGACTGTTGGCACACATGGCACACATGCACCTGGGCCTCGATGGCTTTATCAAGACCAGGCCACCACAAATAGCTGCGCACAAGCGCTTTCCATCCTGACTATCCCAGGGTTTCCCTCATGTAGAGAGATTAAGCAGGGATTACTACCCTACTTCCCCATAACAGGCAACACTTGAAAGTGGACTACTCATGCCTCTTATGCCAGAAACTTTGGAACTCAGTATCAGGGCACATGTCAGGCCATCCTGACAACACCCATGTCAACACGCGTGTAAGCGTGTGATCAGTGGCAGTTTCTGCAGCCACATCCCTAGCATTGAGGGGAGACTCAGGCAGCTCTTGAATGGATAGAATATTAATGGCTGGAGCAGGATCACGCTCCAATGTTAGCAGGGGTAATCTACTTAGGGCATCAGCATGACCCATTTCCTTTCCAGGTTTGTGAATCAATGAGTAGTCATATGCTGACAGAAAAATGGACCAACGCAGCATACGAGGAGACAGGATATGTGGAGTTTGTTTGGTAGTGGTAAACAACCCCAGCAGGGGCTTATGGTCAGTGTAGACCATGAAGTGGCGGCCGTATATGAAATCATGAAACTTCTTAATGCCAGCCACAATAGCCAGTGCTTCCCTGTCAATCTGAGCGTAATTACGCTCTGCAGAAGACAGGGTTCTGGAATAATAAGCCACAGGGACTTATGTCCCATCAGCCATCAGATGGCTAAGAACTGCTCCCACTCCATATGGAGAAGCATCGCGGGCAATGCAAACAGGTAGTTGCTCATTGAAGTGAGCTAGTACTGCATTAGAAGTAAGCAAGGCTTTAACCTCGTTGAAACTTTTTTCATGGACTTTAGTCCACTGCCAACAGACTTGTTTGTCTAAGACCCTGTGCAAAGGCTCAGAGATTGCAGCTTTATTTGGCAGAAATGCATGGTAAAAGTTTAGTAGCCCCAAAAAGGCTTGTAGTTCACCTTTAGATTTAGGGCTTGGAGCCTGCTGAATGGCTTCCAATTTACCTTCAGAAGGATGAATGCCTTGAGCATCTATCCTGAATCCCAAAAAGTCAGTAGAATTGACTCCTATCTTACACTAGTCCTTCTTTAACTTAAGGCCTGCTCTTCTAAAATGAAGCAAGACAGTCCTTAATCTCTCTGCCAAGTTTTGAGATGATTCCCCAGCAATGAGAACATCATCAAAATATGGGCAGATTCCAGGAATCCTCCGCAGTGTGTTCTCTATGACACTCTGGAAAATGCCAGAGACTACATTCACCCCAAATTGCAATCTCTTTACTTTAAAAGCTCTTCTATGGGTTACAATTGTCTGAGCCTCAGCAGCTGCCTCATCAACAGGCAACTGTTGATAGGCCTGTGCCAGGTCAAGCTTTGCAAAGATGCACACACACCCCTTTAGGGAAGCCAGAATGTGACTTACTACAGGTACTGGGTAGGCGTGTTTCTGCAGTGCCTTGTTTAGTGTGCACTTGTAGTCTGCACATATACGTATGTCCCCATTAGCCTTTAGAGGCATTACTATGGGGATTTCCCAAGGACTAGAATCTACAGGTTCTAAGATGCCCTACTGGAGCAATTTGTCCAGTTCAGCATCAATCTTGTCCTTGAGGGCAAAAGGTATCCTCCTAGGCTTAACCCTAATGGGTGTTATGGAAAGATCTAATCGTAATGAAACTGGAGGCCCCTTATAGGATCCAAGCTCAGAACTAAACACATCTGCAAATTCCTTGCAGACTTTCGCAAGACTTAACGTTTGCAAATGGTGCAGCCCGTGACCTGGATTCCCAGAGCCTCAAACCAATCGAGTCTAATAAGGCTCATATGTTCACCCCCAACAACCAACACATCTAATGGACCCTCAAAATCCTTCTACTGTACCTTAAGGGTGGCCTCCCCCTTAACACACACCTTAGAATTCTGAAAGTCCATGAGTATTACATTGGATGGCCTGAGTTTAGCTCGAAGGCCACTGCTGCTACAAATTTTCCTGAATGTGTTGAGGGAAATTATGGTGAGAGTGGACCCAGTGTCCAATTCCGTGGATAAAGGAACCCCATGCAAATCTTACTTTGAGGGACAGTTTCTTTTTTAGAGGTTTATGTGTGCCTGTCCTTAAAATACTTCTGTGTGTTGCGCAGAAACCACCCTATTTTGGCTAGGGATCCTGGTACCTTTCAGATGCAATTCTTCTCTAGGTTGTACCTTCTGACAACCCAAACAGACGGATGCAATGTGGCCTTGCCTGCCCCATGCTCTGCAAATGGCGGAACGGAACCGGCAGTCAGCTCGTTTGTGGCATCCTCCGCACCCGAAACATTGAAGAGCTGTTGAAGCCTTTTCTGTGTGTTCCTTCTGTTTCCTTCCAGCTGCCTGGTAAAGCTTATCCACCTCTTCTTCAGGAACTTCTTCCGACTCTTCTCGCACATTCTCCTGGTGGATGGCGACGGTCTCTGGAGAGCTTCTGGTGGGCCGCAGATTCTTTACCGCCCTGCCTGCTGCTTCCTCTGCTGTAACCTCTCGCAGAGCATCTTGGAAAGAGACATCTTCTTTAGCGAAGATCTTTTGCTGTAAGTCTCTGTTCCTTAAACCACATACAAAACAATCATGCAGCCTTTCTTCCAAATCTTTAAACTCACACGGTCTGGCTGCTCGTCTCAAGGCCGCAATAAAGTCCTTAGCAGATTCACCTGCCCTCTGATCCCTTTGTTCAAACGTGTGCCTCCAAGCAATGACAGACAACTTGGGTTGGAAATGCTCTTTCAGAAGTTTCTTTAAATCAGTATAAGTTACTGCTTCCAGAGAGGCAGGGGCCACTGGATTTTCTGCAATCTCAAAAGCTTCCTGTCCACAGACACACAACAAGGTGGCAGCCTTCAAGCCATTTTCTCAGATTTGGTTGACCCTGAAATAGTTCTCCACCCTCACAACGTATGATTCCCATCTTTCCAGGTGTGAGACATCGAACTAGAAAAAATGGCTGATCTTCGCCATCCTAGCTTGCACTTCACCACTCGCTTCTCTTAGGGAAAGGGTGTTTCAGCTGAACTCACCCTCCAGTGACACTGTACTGACAGGCTGGAACGCTGACTTTAACACCATTTTCCCTCTTCAGGACTTCTTTGGGTGAGTCTTTACAGCTTCCTCCTGATTATCTTGTGAAGAATCCCACCTTCATTGCCAGTGTTAAGTCCTCACAGTAATGGCGAATGATGAAGACACATTTCTCCAGAACAACTCTTTATTGTGCTTTTAGCCAAAACTCCAACAACGAGCAAAGGCACGGAGGCCTCCTTTTATACTTCCAAATCCCCGGACACAATGGCAACATAGTCAGGCATTTTTCGCGCCTTGCGCATGCGCGCAAAGCCAGCACCACTCAGTCTGGTCCTGGGCAGCTTCTGCAAGGCCGGGACTATTGCAACGTTCCAAGCCTGCATTTGCAGGCTCAGGACACAACAGTAGATAAGCTGTTGGAATGAAGGAGAAAGAGTTTTTTTCCCCTCTTTCTCCGGCATAAAAATTTGTTTTCTTTGTAGCAGTTCATTGATTTCATAAATGCAACACACTATAGTTTTTTTATACATAGCATAAAGGTAAAAAAGGATATATGCAGTGTTGTCTTCAGGCCAACAATATTGTAGCTTATTTTTCTCTGTTTCAGTCCAGTCAAGCATTTCAGTAAAATCAACTAAGATTTTGCATAGCAATAGATTTAGTGAATTATTGTGAACCAGGAGTGGGATAAGACAAGAACTTATTAATGGGGGGGGGAGAAGAAGTCACTAGAAATGGATGTGAGCCAAAATCCTTGCACTGCAGGATTTCAAAACCAAAATGACTAATCTACTGTTAATGATTTGAAAAACCACAGATGTCTATTGTTGCATACCAGCCTGTGGGTACTATTTGCACAACCAAAAGCTTAATCTCAGGAAATAAATACGGGCAAAGGGAACTAGTCCTGCTTACCCATTAAGGGATTATTTGCATAATCACCATCTGGAATTTAAGCATAATATTTTTTCCTGTTTCTGCAATGAATAAGACACACAAAGATCTTTCTTATTTCTGCTTTAGAGATTCCTTGAAATAGGCTTTAAACTGCTTTAATCTATTTAGAAAGTCAAAGACAGCACTGAAGTTGGAAAATATCTCATTTGCTAAACATTTGGATTTGCACCAAGTATCTAAATTTTTCTGCAGTAACAAAGATAAACATATAATACACATAAATGCCTTTTAAGTAATATAACAGAAAAGACTTATGTTTTGTTTAATTTAATATTCACTTTAAAATATTTTCCAGTAAGGTGAAAAATTCTGAAAGTGTTCAAAAATGAATTAGCTTTGTTATACCAGATACTGAAAACTTTCTAATAGCCAACAAACTGTCATCTCTACAGTATAAAAATTGCAATAAAGTATAAATATCTGAACTCTATTATATGAAAATTTCCATTTTCAGAATGCCAAGAGATTTTTCTTTCTTAGAAAAGAAAAAAATCTGATATAGTAATTTTAAAAATTGCACTTCCAATAATGACAGAAAATTGTCCATTGTTTAGATATACTGTATTGCCCTAGAAATTTTGGACCCAGTTACCCTTAGGACTATCTCTTTTAAGTGGATTTGACTAGCCAGTACAGTTCTTGCAGGAAAAGCTATTGACAGTCCTTCATTTTATTAAACTGAGGAGAAAAATGGCCAGAAGCAAGTGATTTTTAGTAATAGGATCTTCCATTGGGAACCAACCCTTTTCCAAGGCAAAGCTAGCACCTTGCTTGATGGCTTTCCAAGCAGCTTTTAAGACTGAATTGTTTTAAAGAGCTTTTGGGGAGTAAAGAAGGTAGGCACTCTTAGCATAAATTATGTTGTTTGTCCAAATAGCTTTTGTTATTTATTATCTTGTTTTATTCTGTTTTTCTATTCACACTGCAAACTGCTGGGAGACCTTGGAGGTTAGAGTGGTGTATGAGTTTGGTAATAAATATGCCACTCCTTTGTCCTCATATACTCAAATATGGCACCATCCATAGCACTAGAAAAAGCTTCAAGCAGTGGAAGACTGTTAAGCTTGTAGCAAAGGTTAGTTTCAGAAATGTGTTTCTTTTTCTAATATTGTACTGCATTATTTTGACTATCTCACAGAGTCTTTGGTTACAGGAATTGGGTATGTCTAATCTTGGTTTGTCTTGGCATTTTGGTTATAGGAATTGGGTATATTTGGTGGAGACAGAAGATGTGTCCATCATTCCAAGCAGCTGATGCTGCTATAGAAAAAGCAGCTGTTCTGAATCTCCCAAACATTTGGAACCAGCAGCTGCTTTTCCCCAAAAGATCAAGTAGGTCATACTGATCCTAGTGGGCAAGTGAAGTCCTTGCACAGTGCTAAGCTTTAAGGGGCTTTATTGATTAACATTTTAAATGGTGCTCAAAGCCAATAAGAAGACAGTCAGGGCACACAGCACAGATTTGTCTGTACACAAATGTAAACACAGATGCAATGTGCTTCCATCTAGGATTATACACAGGCTAGTGCATTTTGGACCAAATAAAGCTTTCCAAAAGAAAACATGGGTATATATAGTAGTCATAATTGCAGCATATTGATTAATTGTGCAATATTTTATGAAAGTACTTGGTGTGAGACAACCTTATACTGTAAACTATAGCCTAGGAAATTTCATTTAACAGCCATTCTGAAATATATAGTGCATTTAATTTACATAGTACATATGGTTTGGATAATGATATGATTTAATTTATGCTGTTTGTACCTGGGGAAAGGCAAGAAAGGAAATAAAATCCAAATAAAATCATCTGTTATATATAAATTTTTTCTTTATTATAAATAACCTTTTTTTCCATTGTGTAATAACATTTTAGTGATGAAAGATTTTAGGACACAAGTATACAAGCATGGGGATTTTACAATGGAAGTTTCGACATACCATTGCAGAGAAACTGCCAACCAACATATTTTTCATCAATAAAATTGATTATTTATCCTAGACTGCTAGGGCTCCAGGGCAGTGTGGCATGGTAAATAATATCTGCCTTTGTTGGTCCAATATTGTTAGCTATAAAGTATCCTTGGAAGATATGAGATCCATCCAGTAGTGTGCTGGAGTTGTTAAACATTTATCTAATCAATATATGTGCTTGAGTCTCCAGAATATTGATAGGCTTAAATGGCATGTTATTTGCAATAAACCACCATCTCTCTATGGAGACAGTTTTTAGGTTATGACTATAACTTCCTAATTAATTGCATAGTAAATGACTTACTATAGTTAATCAAAGGAAGGCAACTCTGATAGACAAAAAAATGCCATAAATTTTGTGAAATACCAACTTATTCCCAGTTTGTAACTCCAGCTGTCTTGCCTTACTCCTACCAAGTGAATATATCTATTTGAGAAACATGCTTGTACCGTGTGTGTGTGTGTGTGTGTGTGTGTGTGTGTGTGTGTGTGTGTACAGTTGCATGCAGAAGTTTGATACCACTGGTCAAATTTAATGTTTCAATTAATCTCCAGTGATTAATAGCTGACACAAGTACAAAATTAAACACAAACTCTTTCTGAATATTTGAATTTGTATGGTCTATTTATGTGCTGTTGTTTACTGATTCCAAATAAGAAAAAATGGTACATATAGAAGTTTGAAAATCTAATTGCTTTGGTCCTTTTTTAAACTGTAGCAGTAAGGCACAGAAAAGCAGCTGATTTGACAGGCCTACATTAAGGCAAAGTGTGCAGCTATCAGATCTGAATCACAGAGAACTTTGGGTTGCAAAAAAGATTATAACCTGTTTAGAGAAATCATTCCTATTAAGAATGTTTTATTGCTAAAGGTAACAGTTGATAGGAATTATATAAATGTATGCTATATTTACTCTGTCTCATTAGAACCTTTGACAAACTTAAAATGAAAATCATAGATTTCCAAGCTGACTAAATCAACTATGATATGTGTGAGAAGAAGGCTTTATGAACAAAAGTCATGTTATTCATGGAAATAAACATCATGTCTAAAGGAGAAAAGCAATTTGTCCAATGCTTTAAATAACTTACATTTTAATTTTTGACAAATAATCTACTGAAATTATTTTGTTCCACATAAAAAACCTGTCAAAACTCATTCCCAAAATGGATGCACTCAGTAAAAATCAAATACATTGTCTAATGTGCTGGTTAAGGGCCCATTAGAATTAATTTCCTTCCTTCCTATTATCATTTTGTATAGTAGTATCTGAGGCAGCTTCTGATGAATCACATTTAAGACTATAATACACAATCAGATCTAAATAATGATTCATGGTTATAAAAGATATCCATTTTTCAATCATCCTGCTACAGCATTAAATCAGGCTGCATACTAAGGCTCCTGGTTAAGCTTGATGAATGACAAGGATAGCAGGGTGGGAGCTATGAAGGCTTTTTGCTAAGGCAGGCAAAAACTCCACTCAGAAATAAATCTTTTCTTATATGCCCAGAAGCAGTATCTGGAACAAATCCGCAAGGACTATTCTTTTAGATGGTATTACTGTATAAAGAGGACATTTGAACTATATGAGATGCACTTAGAACCAGACAATGTTACTAATCCCAGTGATATGTATATCAAAAGATGAACTGCAAACAAGATGTGCACAAATTCTGCCAGTGAAAATGTCCAAAGATGTTGTAAACACTTCCTCATCTTGAATTAAATTGGCTTAAAAGGAATATTGATCACAATGCTTGACTGTAAGCTTTGCACTGCATCCTGTGGCGCTTACATATACATGGAATTAGTATATTAATCTTTGTGATATTTACTTATATTCATTGTATTCTTTTTGGGGAACTACAGTTTTGATAAGATACTAGGACTTATTGGAAGAAAACTAACCCATTTAAAAGCAACATGTAATTGCTTGGTTTCTTTAGTTGGGAACCATTACCTTTCATTGTTCTGTTGTGTGTGTGTGTGTGTGTGTGTGTATTTTAATTATGTATACTTCATATACTTGTAAATATGGAAAGTAATTTAAATGTAAAGTTGCTGCCAATATGGCAGCCAAGCCAACCTACATGAATTCATGGCAAACATGATGGCATCCCAACATACATTATATTATTCTGCAAAATTTTATCCACATGATCAAGAACTTTACTATATGTGTAAGGGCACTAGGCAAGTAGTTAATAAATGCATAAATCAAATTAAGCCTCCCTCCTATATTAATAACACCTGAAAAAGATTCTATTTTCAGTATTAAAAGTTCCTTTTCCTTATTCTTATGTACCCATAAATTTAACTCAACTGAGGTATGCCACTGAATAAATATATAGAATCGTATATGTTACATTTTGTCACTCTCTTCAAAACCAGAAAGTGGTATAGAAAGCCTGAAAAATAATTAAAAACTGAAAAATAATCATTTCCAGACCAACCCCAACAGTTACTGGATTTATTCTGTTGATTTTCTGAATCCTTTTGTGTCACTTGGCTAAATTCATGGTGAAGAAGTAGCTTAAATAAACAAAAGTACCAAAGGGCAACTGAAAGTTCAGGAACAGGAAAATAAATGAAACATATTTTGTAATGTAATTTTTATAATACATTAAATTAAATGGCAAATACAGGTTTTCATACAAAGAAAAATATAAAATCACTGCCAACACTTGATTGTTTCAGCCAAGTATAAAAATGCCTTATAGCTGCTCATAACATTTTGAAGAAGAATCCTTTTATTAAAAAATAATATGAATAGAGCTTCCGGTGGTTAGCGTCGATGATGGCGGCTACTTTGTAGCCGTCCTCCTGTGAGAGCGTGAGAACCGCGGAGAACAGCAGACACCAGCTGTTCCGCGGCTCAAAATCTCTCTCCCGGGCGAAGGGGGGGAGAGGAGTATCACCTGAATAGAGGTAGAGCCTCTTAAACCCCCCAGGAACTTTTCCTTTGGGGTAGAAAAGAGAGCTCCCTCGGAGTTCGGGTTGTCTCCGCCTCCCAGCTGTCTTTGATCCTTTGGGAACAAAGCAAAACGCTGCTATCACCTCCGTGCTTAAAGAAACTTGGTGAGTTATTTTTACAAACGGACAGAGCTGGATAAAGGATTGAATTTATTGGATTTTATTTGAACTTTAGTTCAGGCTGACCTTTTTTCTTTTTTTCTTTGTTTTTTGTCTGTGTGGAGAGTGAAAGTAAAATGGTGATTTGAAAGTTTTTCTTTTTGGAAAAAAGTGAGTGAAACGGAACGTTATGGATTATACAGTTTTCTTTTAATTTTTTTTTTTTTTTTTGAAGGCGGATTTGTGTTTTGGAAAGTTCTTTTAAACTCTCCTTTGTTCTTTTTTTATTTTTTGAGGATTTTCTTACCGTTTTTTTTTAAGAAGGAAGAAAGAAGAAACAAGATCTTTTTCTTTTTAAAATGGCTTCAAAGAGGCAAGCAGCTTCTACAGTTCCTAAGGTGGCTTCTTCTCCTGCGATTCTACCAGTACAACAACCTAAAGCTACACCACCATCTTCTCCTCCTCTGCCAGCAATAACTGTACAAGATATGAAAGATATAATGGGAAATGCTGTATCTCAAATCAGAGGGGAAGTGAAGGAGCTTTTAGAGCAGAATAAAACTCAAATCAGAGGGGAAATGAAGGAGCTTTTAGAGCAGAATAACACTATTCTGAGGCAAGATATAGTTATGGCTTTAACAGGACTTGCTTCTGTGGTTGAGAAGTTAGATTCTAGAGTGGAAGTGGTGGCAGACAAGGTTGACATTCTGGAAGACAAGTTTGAAGGTATGGAAAAAAAGATGGAAATTTCACAAGATGACATTGTTATGTCTCAGTACAGAGAAATGGAACATGCTTTAAGAATCAGGGGCCTGAAAGAGGACATGCAGCAAGATCTGACAGAGATTGTGGTAAATGACTTTGCTGTTATTTTGAATAGAGAGAAAGAGGAGATACTCAGAGAAGTTGAAAAAATTTATAGAGTTAACTCCTGGGTCGCAAAGCAAAAAAATTTACCAAGAGATGTAGTGATTTATTTTGCAAAGAGATCTCTGCGCAATGAAATTATACAAGCTTTCTATAATAAGAGGTTTCAGATTGCTGCTCAAGATGTTATTATTTTAAAGGAGATCCCATCTAAAATTCTAAGAAAGAGAAAAGACTTTGCTTTTTTAGCTAACGAGCTCAAAAAAAGATTGATGCCATTCAGATGGGAGATTCCGATGGGTATTGTTGTGAGCCATGCGGGGATGCATTATAGACTTAATACAGTTACTAAAGCAAAGGAGTTTTACATTTCGGTCCTGGGAGCAGGCTCACCATCATCTATGATGCAGAAAGTTCTGGATGGTAAAGAGGCGGAACAGCAGTCTGAAGGATTAGGTGGAAAGTTACAGGCGGAGTGGTCACAACAAACAGAGATCAAAGAGCAAAGAATGACTCGTGCAGCACACAGACGCAAGGAAAAGGAACAACAGAAGAAAGAAGTTAAAGAATCTCTTCAAGAAATTGTTTCGTTGCCGGTGGGAGGAGCAAGACCCAAGAGCTCTGCAGCACATTCTTCAATGGCAGATCTTCAAGCAGTCTTCTCCAGGCTTCTGGTTAAGGGAGATGGTAAAGCTCCTGACATGGAATGCTAATGGCCTTAATTCCCCCCAAAAGAGAAAGAAAATCTTTCATTATCTAAAGCAACATAATAATGATATTATTTGTTTGCAGGAAACACATATTATATCTAAAGATCAAAAATATTTAGTTAATGCTCGTTTGGGATCTCATTTTGTATCTTCTGCTCTTGGGAAAAAAGGGGGAGTAGTTATCTATGTCAAGCAAAATTTATCAGCCTGTCTGGTAGAATCTGATCTTCAAGGGAGATATGTTATGATTGAAGTTGGCTTGTATGGTAAGAAAGTACTTATAGTGGGACTGTACGCACCAAATCAACAACAGGAACAATTTTATAGATTGTTACACCAGAAATTAACTTTGTTGGATTACAGATCTGTTATATTAATGGGAGACTGGAATGGTGTGTTAGATACACAAAGAGACAAAAAAGGAACTTCTATTTCTTTTAAACAGGCTAAATTACCTAAAGCTTTTTTGATTTGAAAGAGGACTGGGAGCTGCGAGATTACTGGCGTGAACGCAATCAGGAGGAGAGAGATTTCACTTTCTTTTCAGATAGACATCAATCTTTCTCAAGAATTGACTTTTTCTTGATTACAACTGATTTATATTTTAGGGTAAAGAATGTTAAAATTTTTCCTAGGACATTGACGGATCATAGTCCAGTTTGGATGGAGTTGGTTGATGAAAAAGAGGAGAGGAGATCGTGGAGGATGAATGAAAACTTATTTAGACAAGAAAAGAATGTTCAAAAATTAAAGGAGCATTTAAAGGATTATTTTGTACTGATTGTGATACCAAAGAGATTACATTGATGTTAAATTTAATTACAGCCGCAAGGTTGTTAGTAGGGCAATGTTGGAAGAAGGAATCTTTGCCTACTTTGCAAGAGTGGTTTCTTAAAGTTTCTTATTTGGCGGAAATGGCAAAGATTTCGGCTTTCTTGAAGGATCAATCGCAAGAGAAGTATGTTGCGGTATGGAAAAAATGGATAGATTTTATACAACACAAGTTGGATATAAAAAATATTATTTAGCTTTTTAATAACTTATATTTAAAATTTAATATTTTTTATCTTTCTTCTTTTTTCCTTTTCTTTATTCTTTTTTTTCTAAACATTTATTTTTTGTATTTATGTTTTTTATATACACACTATTGTTAATTATTGTTAATTATCTTATAATTTTCTTAAGTAATGTATTTAGATTTATTTATGGTTTATATCTTTTTTAAGATTTTTCGAAGAAACTTTAATTAAGCCTATATTCAGCTCTGGGAAGCTCGGGGGAGGGAATGGGAGGGTTGGGGAGGCTTGGGGGAAAATTGTTTTGTTTTTGTAAAATTTTAAAAAATTTTCAATAAAAAATAATAATAATAATATGAATAAATTTTCAAGTAGTGTCCCTCAAGTTCATATTTTGTTTTAAAAGGCATAATAATGTACTGTAATAATGATTAAATTAGAAATGCAAGAATATTTTGAAATTGATAACAGCTAATTCATATATACCAGTGGTGGCGAACCTATGGCACAGGTGCCAGAGGCAGCACTCGGAGCCCTCTCTGTGGGCACACATACCATTGCCCCAGCCTCACCTCCCCCTGCAACCCCCTGCTCTCCAACAGCCCCCCTGAAGGAGAGTCGCCCCTCAGCGTGGCCCACGCAGAGCAGTGCAGCCAAGAACATGGCAGCCAGGCAGCGTAGAAAAGACTCTGCCCTCACACTCCATCATGCACAGTTGATGCTGCAGGGCGCGGGCAGGGGGCGTGATCACCATAGCGCTGCTGGGCTGCCTGGGTGATCTGCAGTGGGCCCTGGAGGTAGTGAGTGGCCCTGCAGGCAGGCGGGATGGGAGATGGGGACGGAGTGGGGGATGGGGCCAGTTTTTGGGCACTCAGTCTCTAAAAGGTTCGCCATCACTGATATATACGTTCCCCATGCCCCATGCCATACCTTTCCAAACTTTAAAGCTCGTTTAGAATTTTGAGAGCATGTTATTTGTGCTCTCACAGAATGGCAACCAAAGTGATTATTATTATACAGTATAAGTCACAAAATACTTATTTACCTGAAAATAAACTAGCAAAAATGTCATTCAACATCTCCAATAGATAAATATCAACTCTTATAAGGAGCAATACTTCTCTATCTGTTATTGCACTAAGCACTGCTGAAAGAAAAGTGATGAAGATTTTGATACCTCATAAAGGAAAGTGCTTCAGGGAACATTACAAACTGAGGGACTAAATCCACAAGAATTCATTCATGAGATAAATTTCTTATTGGAAGGGCCAGCAGTACCATTGGACTAAGTGTGGCAATTGTTTTGAGGAGCAAATACTTCAGGAGAAAGGTGTAGTTGCTCCTCTAGTTATTCATCCAAAATGTCCTTGACGGTTGCTATATATACAAAAATAAGAGCTGTGTATGCCACATGGCTTCCTCCAGATTTCTAAGGCTAGTTGGCAGCTTCCAAGTGTGGTGGAACTTAAATCCAATGAATATTCAGTTAAAAAATAAGCAACATTCAAGACTGATTGGCTAGTACGGGGAATGTTGGACAAAAATGCTAATTTGTTCTCCAAGTCAGACAACCAAATGTCTTGGTTTGACCTTGGTAAATAGCTTTTCAAACAGCCAAATTTCTTTTTATAATCTTACATCCTAAATAAAACGAAAATGATCTGGCAATTCATAAATAGTATGAAGCTTACAGCTGCCTTTTACACATTTTTAAAGGAAAAGAACAATTAAAAGCAAAATACTGTACAGTATTTTCCGATATGTAATGTAATGTAATACTGGACTGCAGAAAATCAAGAAACTCAAAGCTAGGATATGAATTAATGTTGGTTTGCATTCCAAGGATTTCTATTTGTTGCAAATAGAACTACATTATCATAAACTTTTTTATGATACTTATTTTAGCATAAACTACATTGCAGCAGGTAGTGGTCCCATCGTGTTTTAAGATGGCCATCATCTTGCCAGTGCCAAAAAAGTTCACAATTACAGGCCTCAATGATTACCGTCCAGTTGCACTGACATCCACCATCATGAAATGCTTTGAGAAGCTGATAAAGGATACTATTGTATCTAGCCTCCCGCCAGCATTTGACCCGCTTCAGTTTGCCTACCGACCAAATCGCTCTACGGAGGATACTATTTCTTCCATTCTCCATCTGAGCCTGAAGCACTTAGAGGAAAGAAATATTCATGTGCGTTGGCTGTTTGTTGACTTCAGTTCGGTGTTTAACACAATCATTCCCCAGCATCTAGTAGACAAACTGGGCCTTTTAGGCTTAAACACTCCTTTGTGCAACTGGATTCTTGATTTTCTTACCAACAGGTCCCAATATCTGCGAGTTGGAACAAATATCTATAATACCATTTTCTTGAGCACAGGTTCTCCTCAGGGTTGCATCTTAAGTCCACTGCTGTTCACCCCGTTGACCCATGACTGTTTTGCTAGGTTTGCCACCAACCATATTATGAAGTTTGCAGATGATACAACAGTAGTGGGCCTTATTCAGGATGACAAGGTAGAAGCTTACTGCAAGGAAGTTGAGGGGTTGGTGAACTGGTGTAAGGAAAACAGCCTAGTTTTAAATACCGGAAAAACCAAAGAGATCATTGTTGATTTCAGAAAAGGCAGGCACAGCCACATTTCTCTGTGCATTAATGATGGTTACCAGCATCAAATTCTTGGATGTGCAGCTAACGAGTAGGCTGACTTCGTCGCTCAATAGTGAGAAACTGGTGAAGCGGGCACAGCAGTGCCTGTATTTTCTGAGTTGTATGAGAAAAGCACATCTTCCTTCCCCTGTCCTGACCACTTTCTACAGGGGGACAATCAAGAGCGTCCTGTCATATAGCATCACAGTCTGGTTTAAAGGCATCACTACTTCAGATAGGAAGGCGATGCACAGAGTGATGAGAATGGCCGAAAAGATTATTGGCAGTTCCCTTCCTCCCATCCAGGACATAGCACAGAAGCGTTGTTTGAGCAGGGTCTATAAGATTATTTGGGACACTACACATTGTCTTCACAACCTGTTTTCCTTGTTACCTTCTGAGAGGAGGCTTCATGGTATCCATAGCAAAATATACAGATTCAGCTATAGTTTCATTCCATATAGCATTAACCTTGTGAACTCTCAAGCTTCCTCCTTCCATTATATATTCAAGATGGACAGTATTTAATATTTATTTGCTATGTATATGTAGGGATGTGGGTCTATACATATGTTGTTCATAGTATGTTTAGGTGTGTGTCATGTATGTGTTTCACTTTGAGAGCAGGCAACTAAATTTCATTTTTGATGTGTGCCATTGTGCCCACAGTAAAAAAAATGACAATAAAGGTTATCTTATCTTATATCTCATACTACATCATATGTTTTATCCCACACATTTGGGGGGGGGGTGTCAGATAAATTATTCCTCTGCTATGCAGAGCATTCAACAATAACATAAGTGTCATTGAGTGAGTGAAGATATGCTGATTCAAGAACAACTCAGAATATCTTAAATTAACTTTCCCTATCTGTTTTTTTATTAGATTTTTGTGCTTGAATAGACACCATAAGAAGACCAGGTGTCTTTTAATTAAACATACTTTAATTATGATTATTTATGGATTAAAAACATACTTTAATTATGATTATTTATGGATTAAAAAATCAAAATTCTTTGCATATTTAATATATATTTTTGCATTTCTGTAACTATCATCTGTGATATTTCCACATCCATGGTAATGCAGATAAACCAAACTATCTTATTTGAAATCATCTTATTCCTTATTCCTTCTCACATTTTGCTAGGCATTTTTCAGGCAATATTAACATTAAGGCAGCTTTCCTTAGAGGCAGCTGGACAAGGGTTTTCCTATATAGAAGTTGGTAGAAAAATAGAGAGCACTTTAAACCTCTCTTTATGAATTAAATCATACCAGAATTGGAGGACAATGCTGGAGAAAATGGGGACAATGATATAATTATATCTACAGGTAAAAGAGCTGAGGAAGGTTCAGAAGATTATAACTGTTAAGTCCTTAGTTTAATGGCGAATGAAGATCACACATGGTTGAATCAACAGCTCTTTATTTTTCCTTCTGCTCACTCCAACAACAACTGTGAGACTCGCAGGTCTCTGCTTTAGTGACCGAATCCCCGGGCAAAACAGTTACAGTTAATGGCGCGCTTTCGCACCTCGTGCATGCGTGCAAGGCTGGCGCTGCTCAGTCTGGTCCCGGGCAGCTTGCTGCAACCCCGGGACCATAGCAATGTCCCGAGCCTGCTTTTGCAGGCTCAGGACACAATACCCCTTCCCCCCAGATGAAACTATCCCGTCACACATGTGTGACTTCTCTGAAGGGACATGGTATAAGATTCCATCAAATCAAATGCATGGACTGTGGATATTGATGATACTCATGAATCACACCCTTGTGTGATACTATGCTATTGTTTTGGGAATAATTGTACCTGACATTCCAAAAACAAACCAATAACTCCACCATTCATTTATGGCATTACTGTCTTATTTTCCCCGTGACTTGACAGCCACTTTACAAACTCCCTAAGGTGTTTGGGTGGGTATTTAACCCGTTGCGACCTCCTCGGACCCAGGGAACACCCTTGGCTTCCCTGCTCAATTACCGGGTTTGGGGTGCCCACTCTTTGCTGCCCCAGTTGCCCAGGTGACCTTGGTTCTGTTGCCTGACCTGCTTGCTTGCCCACCAGGCTTGGCAGACCAGGACTTTGCTCCTCTCCATACCTGGTTGACCTGCCCAATTGTAGGCTGGCTGGACCCTCTGAGTTCCACCCAGTATTCCTTGGACTTGTGGTATTCTTCAGGTCCACAATGGACCTTCCTTGGGAACACAGCCCCTCATTGCCCAACCCAGCAGCTGGATTGTCCGGGGTAGTTGCTGTGCCCCCCTGTTCAGTGCCAGAGATGCCAGAATCAGGATTCGCCTCTCTGTCTACCCCCTTTCCCAGTTACTTCCTTCTGGGAGCAGTTGCAGAATTGGGCCAGTTCCCTTGGGTTGATGCCAGTTCTCTTGTATTTTTTGATTTGTTTGGATACCCCTGGTTACTCTCCCTGTCTGGAGTGCTGTATGGTGTGTGTGAGTAGTGTGGGTACCCCCTGTGTGACTCCCTGGCTGGAGTAAGTGACAGTGTGGGGAATGTTCCCCGTCCCAATGAATTCCTATTGGGAACACTTGCGGAAACTTGAGATGGCCCTTCCCCGGCCTCCTCAGCGGCCAGTGCCTGCTGATAGCAATCCCCAACATGCACACTATAACCCTCCTCCCCCCCCCCCACAGAAGAGCCAGGAGCAGAAGAGGAAGAGTCCAGTCTTGTACGCAGCTGATCTATATGCCTCCGGAGAACACGGCCATCGTCCACGGACACCTCGTAGGACAAAGGTCCAGAGACCTTGCAGAGGTCAAAGCCAAAGATGACCGAGCCCATAGTTCTGGGTCCAGACCGGAGCACCCACTTGCAAACACCATGGTGCCCATTGCTGTGAAACCTGAGATGCCACGCGATCAGGGTGCAATCTGTCAAGCTTAGTTATTAGTCTGCAACCCCAGCGGAGTTCAGCTGGGCTCTTTCCAGTGGATGTACAAGGTGTGGTGTGGTGTGCAAGAAGAAAGTTTGCTAACCTGTAATGCCAGTCACTATAAGTCAGTTTCTTGAGGGCATCCTTGGTGATGTGCACCATATGCTCAGCCAGTCCGTTGATGGAGGGGTGGAAAGGAGCTGAAGTCGCATGACAGATCATGTTGGCCTGAAGAAAACCCTGGAACTCAGAAGAAGTGAATTGAGGACCGTTATCTAAAACCAGAACATCTGGATGGCCGTGTGCAGTAAAAATGCCTCTGAACACCTGAATTGTCCTGGCAGTAGTAGTGGAGGAAACAGGAACAACCTCTAGCCACTTGGAATGGCTATCAACCACAACCAAGAAGAATTACCCCTGAAAGGACCCAGCGTAATCTATATGCACTCTGGACCGTGGTGATTGAGTTTCCTCCCACCTATGAACCGGGGCCTGGGGCATTTCTGGCCATGACTGCTGGCACAACTGACATCCGTGCACCTGAGCCTCTATATCCTTATCTAGCCCAGGACACCAGAGATGGCTGCGCGCAAGCGCTTTCATTCTGACAATGCCAGGATGTCCCTCATGCAAAGAGGCCAAGATTCTAGGCCTCAATGAGGCTGGGATAACTACCCTGCTATCCTATAACAGGCAACCCTTAAAAGTGGACAACTCATGCTTCTTGAGCCAGAAATTTTGGAACTCAGTACCTGGACTTCTCTCAGGCCAACCTGACAATACCCATAAAAACACATGTGTAAGAGTATGATCTGTGGCAGTTTCTGCAGCCACATCCCTGGCACTGAGGGGAGATTCTGGCAACTCCTGAATGGAGAGAATATTGATGGCAGGAGCAGGGTCCGCTTCTACCAGCTTCAGAGGTAGTCTGCTTAGGCCATCAGTGTGGCCCATTTCCTTACCTGATTTGTGAATTAAAGTATAATCATATGCTGACAGGAAAATGGACCACCTCAGCATTCTAGGGGAAATAATGTGAGGGATTTGTTTGTTAGTTGTAAACAACCCCAGCAGAGGCTTATGGTCTGTGTAGACCGTGAAATTTATTTATTTATGTATTTATTTATTTATTTATTTATGAGACTTATATACCACTTTAAGTGCAAGCACTCTCTAAGCGGTGTACACCAGTAAGCAATGTATATATATATATTTACATTGCCCCCAATAATCTGGGTCCTCATTTTACCTACCCCAGAAGGATGGAAGGCTGAGTCAACCTTGAGCCGGTGAGATTTGAACCGCTGACAGTCAGCTAAAGTGGCCTGCAGTACTGCACTCTAACTGCTGTGCCACCTGAAATTTCTTAATGCCAGCTACTATTACCAATGCCTCCCTGTCTATTTGAGCGTAATTACGCTCAGCAGAAGACAGAGGCCTAGAGTAATATGCCACAGGAACCTGCTATTATGTCCCGAGCCTGCTATTGTTTTCAACAATAACATTGTTGAAATATTGCACTGCATCAGAGATTAGGCTTCAGAATTATATAACAATCTCCTCAATATCGATAGAGGATATTCAGCAGTCAAATAACGAGCTTGAAAGCTGTACTACATTTAAAAATTATGTGAGCCCGAGAAACCCTGTTTTGAACAGTTCCAGTTTTGGCAACTTCCTTACGACGAGCAGCAGGCATAGGCTTTTTTGTCACAGCACTCAGAAAAAAATCTAGTATTGGGAATTTGGGGCATTCAGATTTAAGGCCTGGAAATAAAATTGTCTTCAGCATTTCAGACAGCAAGTCAGAGAGAAGCCCCTAGGCACCCTAATTTACTCCAGCACGATTTATTTCTACAGAGTAAAGGCACAATCCAAGGGTTATAAAATAGTAATGACTGCACGTATTAAGACTTTGCTGTTAGACTTAAGTTCTTCAAGAAAAAGACCTTCAGATTTCTGCCACAGAGAAGGAAAGCCAAACCTGCAAAAGTACTTGCAAAAAACAATCCCCACAGGATATGTATACATGCTCAGAGACCCTGAAAATGTTTTTATTTAGGTGAAAATTGCAACAAGTATGTAAAGGGAAATCCTATGATTAAAATATGCAGAACATAATTTCAGTCTTACAATTAGAAACCCAAATGCTCTGTTTTTTGAAGCAGTGACTAAAAATCACCAAGCAAAACATATAGGTAATCCAGTGATTTTAACTGGCCTGTTTGCTGTTTTTAAAATAGTCACTAGAGGCAAGGCCAATAGAGTTCCCCATGAATTGCAAACTGCCTGCAAGATAATGTGCACAAAGTAAAAATAAATACAGTGAAGAGTGGAAAAGATTCTTAAGAACCTTTGGCACTATATGATACCTACTCCAATAGAACCCCAAAAATCCTACTTATAAATTGCATTCAGGAACCTTTTGAGGAATAGTACATGGCTGGGCTATAGGTTAAGCTGAATAAGCACCCACTTAGAGTCACTAAATTTGAGGAGGCACTGACACTGAAAAGACTTTCAAAAAGCATAATAAAAAAGTGACAGTGCACTCTGTGAGCCAATGCACCTATTTGAGGGTTAAATATAATGAATAGGATGAATATGTCCTGGAAAGCAAAAACAAAATTATCTGGGACTGAAAATTGTAAATGTAAAGCTCAAAAACTAAAAGAAAAATAGAGACAGCAGGGCATTTTTGAAATTCCTAACAAAATTGGAAGGTAAGTGTTATGTCCTGAGCCTGCTGAGTCACTCAGCAGGTGCAGGAGGCTGCAGAGAGGCCCGGGCAGACCACGTGAATGCCCGGGACCAGACAGGCTGTCTCCCGCCTTGTGCACATGCACAAGGCGGAAGAAATGCCTTGCATTGATTGGCTAATACTGTCCCTGCAAAGGGGTATAAGAGCAATCCATGCCATTCTGGTTTTGGTTCTGTTGTGAATGGAATAAAGACAAGACTATATGTTACTCCTGCTCATCTCAATGCCTTTTACTTGGAAACAGAACATTGGTGACGAGGATGGGATTTGCTGCAAGGGAAACAGTGAAAGAAGATAGGCAGACTCACCAAGAGAGGCCTGAAGCGTTGGGAAGTTCGGCATCCGGAGAGTGCAACTCTGCCTGCCAGTACGAGAACGCTGGAGGAGAGCTCGGCAAAAGGACCCCTTCTCAACCTTTGCAGCATGAGGGCAGTAACGATGTCCAAACTAGGCCATCTCTCTGAATTTGACACAGCTCATCCAGAACACTGGAGTTCTTATGTGGCCCGGGTAGAGAATTACTTTCGGGTAAACCAAATCCAAGAAGATGGTCTTAAAGCTGCTATGCTACTGTGTGTCTGTGGGCAGGATACTTTCAATATTGCAGAGAATCTGGTCGCCCCAGCACCACTTGAATCAATTGCTTATGCTGAGCTGAAAAGAATGCTTAGAGAACATTTTGAACCAAAGCTTTCGGTGATTGCATGGCGACACGCATTCGAGCAGAGGGACCAGAGGCCTGGTGAGTCTGCTGCGGATTTTACTGCTGCATTACGACAAGCAGCTAGGCCATGCGAGTTCAAGGACCTGGAAGAGAGACTTTGGGATCGTTTAGTTTGTGGACTCAGAAGTCTTGAGTTACAGCAGAAGATCTTTGCAAAGAAAGACATCTCATTCCAAGATGCGTTGAGAGAAATTTCAGCCAAAGAAGCGGCGGGCAGAGCTGTGAAGGCCTTGCGGCTCACCAAGAACCCTCCAACTTCGATCTCCGTCCATCAAGAGGTCGCTCAAGAAGAATCCGAACAGGATCCAGAGATGGAGGTAGACAACTACAGCAGCCAGCAGAGAGAAGGCCTCAAGAGCGCAAAGACAAGGCAACCTCATTCCCTCGGTGTTTCAGATGTGAAGGACGCCACATGCACTCCAATTGCCGTTTCCACTCTGCCATTTGCTGGGCATGTGGTAGGCAAGGCCGCATTGCCTCCGTCTGTTTGGGTTGCCAGAAGGACCAGTCTTCAGAAGAATTGCTTCAGAAAGGTACCAGGGTCCCCAACCAGAACAGGGTGGGTTTTTACACGTCCCGTAGAAGCATTTTTAAAACCGGGGCCCATAGGCCGCTGAGGAAGAAGCTTCACATTGAGGTGAAGTTGCAAGGGGTTCCCTTATTGATGGAGTTGGACACAGGGTCCACTTTATCGATCATTTCCCAAGACACTTTCAACAAGATTTGTTGTAGAAGCGGCCTTTGAGTTAAACTCAGGCCTTCAAATTTAATTCTTACTGACTTCCAGAATTCCAGAGTCAGTGTGAAGGGGGAGTCCACACTCAAAGTGCAGCATAGGAAGTTTGAAGGGTTGCTAGATGTGGTGGTAGTTGTGTGTGATCGCACGAGTCTTATTGGACTCGATTGGTTCGAGGCCCTTGGAATCCAAGTGACTGGACTTCACAGTTTGCAAACGACAGGACTTGCAGAAGTTTGCAAGGAGTTTGCTAATGTGTTCAGTTCAGATCTTGGCTCATGCAAGGGGCCTCCCATTGCTTTACGTTTAGACCCAGCCATCACACCCATTAGGATTAAGCCCAGACGGGTGCCCTTCACGTTGAAAAATAAGATTAATGCAGAGCTGGACAAGCTGCTCCAGCAGGGCATTTTAGAGCCTGTGGACAGTAGTCCATGGGAAACCCCCATAGTCATGCCACTGAAGGCCAATGGAGAAGTCTGAATTTGTGCGGACTATAAGCGTACACTTAACAAAGCATTGCAGCAGCATTTGTACCCAATGCCAGTGGTAAGCCACATCCTGACCTCCCTCAAAGGAGGCTGTATTTTTGCCAAACTTGACTTGGCTCAGGCCTATCAACAATTACCAGTTGATGAGGCAATGGCGGAGTCCCAAACAATTGTAACACACCGGGGAGCATTTAAAGTTAAAAGGCTGCAGTTTGGGGTTAATGTAGCTCCTGGCATCTTCCAGAGTGTGATGGAGCGAATGCTCTGCAATATTCCAGGTGTTAGCCCATACTTTGATGATGTCCTCATTGCTAGAAAATCATCTGAAAATCTGGCTGAAAGGCTTAGAGCTGTCTTGCTGCATTTCCGCCAAGCGGGGCTGAAGCTAAAGCAAGACAAATGTAAAATTGGAATCATGTCCACAGAGTTTCTAGGGTTTCGTATTGATGCTGAAGGCATCCATCCTGCTGAATCTAAGCTTAAAGCAATTCAGCAGGCCCCAAGTCCCAAGTACAAAAGCAAACTTCAAGCTTTTCTGGGACTGTTAAACTTTTACCATTCATTCCTCCCTCACAAGGCTGCAGTGGCTGGGCCATTACACCGGCTCTTGGATAAACAGACTCCATGGCTGTGGACAAAAGTCCATGAAAGGAGTTTTGCAGAGGTCAAGGCCTTGCTATCCTCAAATGCAGTTCTAGCGCATTTCAATGAGCATTTGCCTGTATGCATAGCCTGTGATGCATCCCCTTATGGGATTGGGGCTGTGTTGAGTCACTTGAAGGCTGATGGGACACAAGTCCCTGTAGCCTACTATTCTAGGACCCTATCATCTGCTGAACGTAATTACGCACAGATAGATAGGGAAGCCTTGGCCATAGTGGCTGGCATAAAAAAGTTCCATGACTTTTTATATGGCCGCCATTTCACAGTCTTTACAGACCATAAGCCACTGCTGGGGTTGTTTACAACCAACAAGCAAACCCCACACATCATCTCTCCTAGAATGCTGAGATGGTCAATTTTCCTGTCTGCATATGACTACACACTGATTCACAAACCGGGCAAAGAAATGGGTCATGCAGATGGCCTCAGCAGATTACCTCTAGTAGAGTCAGATCCTGCTCCAGTTCACCACATACTTTCCATTCAGGAATTACCTGAGTCTCCCCTCAATGCTAGGGATGTGGCTGCTGAAACAGTCACTGATCACACACTTACATGCGTGCTGACATGGGTGCTGTCAGGATGGCCTGACACGTGTCCTGGCACAGAGTTCCACAGTTTTTGGAAGAGGAAGTCCGAGCTATCCACCTCCAAGGGGTGTGTCCTATGGGGTAGCAGGGTAGTTATCCAGGCCTCATTGAGGACTAGAGTCTTGCTCTGTCTGTATGAGGGACATCCGGGAATAGTCCGGATGAAGGCGCTTGAGCGCAGCCATCTTTGGTGGCCTGGGCTCGATAAAGAGATCGAGGCCCAGGTCCATGGGTGCACTGTTTGCCAACAGTCCAGGTCTGAAATGCCTCAGGCCCCTGTACATAGGTGGGAGGAGACACATGCCCCTTGGTCGAGAGTTCATATCGACTACACTGGGCCCTTTCAAGGGCAATTCTTCCTTCTCCTAGTGGACAGCCATTCCAAGTGGCTAGAGGTTGTTCCAGTCTCTTCCACTACTACTGCTAGGACCATCCAGGTGTTGAGAGGGATCTTCACCTCTCATGGATTGCCAGATGTCCTTGTCTCCGACAACGGACCCCAATTCATTTCTTTTGAGTTTCAGGCTTTTCTACAGGCCAACATGATCCATCATGCCATGTCTGCACCGTTTAATCCAGCTTCCAACAGCCAGGCTGAGTGGATGGTGCGCACAACCAAAGATACTTTAAAGAGAATCACTTATGGAAGCTGGCATCACAGGTTGGCTCCCACCCCACCACACCTTGCACAGCCACTGGGAAGAGCCCAGCTGAACTCCGCTGGGGTCACAGGATCATTACTAAACTGGACAGGATGCACCCAGACCGGGTGGCGTCACAGGTGTCACAGCTGCAGGCACCTAGGAGACTACAGGTGGGCAATCCGGTCTAGGCAAGGAACTATGGACCTGGACATCTCTGGGTGACAGCAGTGGTATGCAAGGTCTCTGGGCCACTCTCATACAAAGGGGCCTTGGATGATGGTTTGGTGATCCGGCAACACATTGATCAACTGCACTGGAGGCTTCCCAGCCACACTTCCACTCCTGGCTCTGCTCTCGAGGGGATCACAATTATGATTGTGGACCACAGTCTCACCGCGAAAGCAGAACTTTCCAGGCATCAGTAGGGGGTCTTGCCATGGAGGCAGCTCCTGACTCTGGCAATCCTGTCCCTGGCACCGGCACCGGGTCCATGGGACATTGCTCACAACCGTTTTTTCAGGTCAATCCATCTGCTGGTCTTGGGCTCACGGGACAGTGCTCCCAAGAGGGGTCCATTGTGGACTTGGGGAATTCCACCCCACCAATGGACTTGGGGAATTCCACCCCACCAAGAAACTCTGGTCTGGGTTTAGAGGATCCAGCCAGTCAGCAGCATGGAGGGTTGCCTGAGTCTAGGGCACATCAAAGTCCTGGTCTGCCTAGCCTGGCAGGCGAGCTGGCAGACCAGGCAATCACAACTGCTCCAAGAAGGTCAGAGCGAGCCAGAGGTCTATCCAAGCACTTACAGGAGTATGTAAGACTCCTGTCAGTAAGTGGGCAGGCGTAGGGGTACTTAGAAATCAGAACATGCTCAAAAGGACAAATGTCTGATTTACAGTAATGCAAAAATAGTAAGTATTACTGTGCTGTGAATAAGGAAGTGACAAGGTATTAGATTGTAGTATTGTAAAATATTAAGTATATGTTTTGATCCAAGAGGGGAGGGGTATTATGTCTGGGGCCTGCTGAGTCACTCAGCAGGTGCAGGAGGCTGCAGAGAGGCCTGGGCAGACCACGTGAATGCCCGGCACCAGACAGGCTGTCTCCCGCCTTGTGCGCATGCACAAGGCAGGAGAAATGCCTTGCATTGATTGGCTGATACTATCCCTGCAAAGGGGTATAAGAGCAATCCGCGCCATTCTGTTTTTGGTTCTGTTGTGAATGGAATAAAGAAAGGCTGTATGTTACTCCTGCTCATCTCAATGCCTTTTACTTGGAAACAGAACAATAAGTCTAACCATAGGGATTCCAGAATATGATTTTGCGTAGGACACCAAAATGTCTTGTTGCTGGCCCTTATGTGACAATGGAGATTTAACATCAGGCAGTTCTGAATGAGTTGAAATATACCATCACAACAATTAGATTTACACTATTTTAGTTCCACAGAACAACTAGAGATCCAGCCTAGTTCCATATAAGGTGATTGTTTATGCATCCCATATCTATAAGACACAGCATAATTATGCACAGGTAGAAAAGAAGTCCTTGATGATAAACTTCATAATGGCAATTTCTATCAGTATGTATTTGGTATTCAAATAATGTGTCAATCTGACTTAAGGGCCACTGGAATAGCAATAAGGCTTATATAGCACTTTAAAGCACTCCTTTACAATATATTTGCATATTGTCCCCCATAGTCTGGATTTTCATTTTACTAACCTCAGAAGGATGGGAAGTTGAGTTAACCTTCGTGAGGAATGAACTCCAGGCTGTGGGCAGAGTTTGCCTGCAGTACTACACTTAAGCACTGCACCACCAGGAAACAATGGTTTCAAGCAAAGAAAGTTTGTTTCTTTACAAAGCCGGTTGAGAAAGCCCTAAGAGTATTGCAAAAAAACCCTATGACATTCAAATTCAATATTTAAAAAGTCAAAGATATGTTTCCAGTTGATATATGGTATCATCACAGATAGAATTCTCTTGGCCATACAGAATTTGAATACAAAGTGCTTTGTGGCTCATCCAGCAAGGTTCACTCAGTGAACATATGCTCAGTTAATTGAAGATATACACACTAGCAGGAATACACATATCTTCGGTGTTTAAAAGCTTAACACATCAATGTCTGTTTGCCTGATGCAAACATATCAAGCCTGAATTCCATTCCTAATACTCTCTGAGGCATAGTATTCAAACTGAGAATGGTCTGATGCTGAAATTCTTACATTCCTACATTTCTAATTAGTTTAACTACTATGTTGTGAGAGCAATAAAGGCTTATCCCAGATTGTAAAATAGTATATAAACCATCTTAGCACATTATGTATTTGTCACATAACTTTTAACATGATCTTTGCCTTCTCCTATGGGAAGCTTACATAAGCTTTTTGAAGAACTCCTGATCTTCTATCTAGATATTCTGGTTGTGACCTTTTTAGTTTCCACAAAGCATTATTATTCTCTAGTTCCTACTTATTTCACTTGTTTCTTATTTCTGCTATTTAGTGACTATTTATTATTTTTTTAGTGATCAAACATTAAACTACAGTTGGTTGCCAGTAAGGTTGAGAAATAATGAGAAACTCCCTTCATATTATTTGTCACTGTCATCATTTTCTTAAGACTCCATTGTAAAATTCATTAAGGTTGTAATTAAAAAAAATAATGTTCAAGTTGAACAGTTTTGCATTTTGCAAATACCTTGAAACTCAGTTTTGTCCACCAGTCCCAGTGCATTCTTATTATGTATAAGCAGATCTCTTTTTGAAGGAAATAGGAAGTGTTAATGAAGCTTGACAACAAACAGAACGAAACATAAAAGTGAATTGGGGGGTCACTATTTTTTATCATTCTTCCATGCTTTTTTAAATTTGTCTTCTGCTCTATGAATCAGGCAGGGTACATTATTCTTACAGATGTTTGAATTGTTATTTTACAAAAGGTTTTTTAAATCAAGCACTATAAGACCACAGGTTAGTACCTTTGAAGTGTGTAGTTGCAAGCACCTTTGAATTTCAACAAATGTCATAGAATATTAGGTACTGGCCATATTAAATTCAGTAATTCACAAATAATTTCCAGATCTGTACTTGAGCTTTGTTGGTTTGTCTACCCACTTCATCTACAGCAGACATGTCAAACACAAGGCCCAGGGGCAGGATGTGGCCCGCAAAGTGGTTTCATGTGGCCCGCGAAGCCATCCTGGAAACAGTGAAGGAATGGCTCCCGCTGCCTTGGCCCTGGCCCAGGCCGGCTGGGAGCCAATGTACAATTTTGTGGTGGCCATCTATGCTGAAATGCATTCAGTCTTAGCTCCACAAGGTCATCTGGAAACAGTGAGGGACCAGCCCCTACTTCGTCGGCCCCTCCCCCTGGGTGCATGCTGGGGAGGTGCCACCTTTGTGAGGAATGAAGAAATGCACCATCGCCTGGAAATAGCCAGCAAATGGCCCTCGCCTACTTCACATATCCGGCTTAATGGGCTCTGGGGGAGGGGTTTCAGCAGGCAGCGGGGCGCTCTCCTCACAGCGCCAAGAGGCCAAGTCGGGCAGCATGAATCCAAAAAGAAGTACGATGCTGCCCAGCCCCCAGCCTGCCCAGTTTCAGCAGACAGCAGTACGGTTTCCTCACAGCGCCAAGATCTGAGCCAGGTGGCACGAAACTGATGAGAAGTGCAATGCTGCCTAGCCCCCAGCCTGCCCAGTTTCAGCAGGCAGCAAGGTGCAAAGCTGGCAAGCTTCGCACCTCCCAGCTCAACCTCTCGGTGGGCAGGCTGGGGGCTGGGCAGCATTGCTCAGGTAACATTGACTCTCACGCTGCTCATGGCATCCCCGTTCCCAGAGTCCACCAAGCCAGATATGTGAAGTAGGTGAGGGCCATGTGCTGGCCACTTCCAGGCGATGGTGCATTTCTTCATTCCTCACGAAGAGTGACAACTCCCCAGCTGTGTTTCTTGCCTGTTTTTCTCCCTCCCTCATCTCAAATATTTTCCCATCACTCTGTACTTAGGAAGGAAGGAAGGAAAGGAGAGAGAGGATCTGAGGGAAATCCTGCATTAGTCCATCATCTCCTTACTCCAGGCCTATCCTGGGGGGTCTCCCATCTTATTGCTAAGGAAGCTTTGGATACAAAGCCGGGTCTCTTCCGTCCTCCTTCTGACTTTGCCCTCGTACCCATCATGAGCAACCTGGCTAAGGAGAGCAAGCACAGCAACAGCAGCCTTGAGGAGGAAGTAAGTGCCGCTGGGCACCCCCTTGGGGAAGTGGGGCTGGGCTTGATGCTGTGGGTGCTCGAGGGCCAGGCTGGGCATTTGACCTCTGCTGCCCAAGGCTCCAGGCAGCCCGCACCACCATCCAGCCCCTCCATGGCCTGAGAGGAATGGTGAGGCTCTTCCAGTGGACCATGCCTTGGCACTTGCCCTGGTCCCACCCACTTCTGCCAGAGACCCTCAGATCTGTCCCACTCCTACCCAGGCCCCCACAGGCACCCTTGACACAAACAATGTAGAGCTGGCCACGCCCACCCAGTAGGCCACATCCACTCCATCCACGCCCACCCAGTAGGCCACACCCACCCTGGCCACACCCAATCTGCCCCCAGAGAGCAACCGTAATGCTGATGCGGCCCTAAAGAAATTGAGTTTGACACCCTGATCTACAGAGAAACATGATTAGTTATAGTTTATTCATCTAGATTCTAGTCTTGTATTCTAAACAGGTTGTGTCATTGTATATAAGCTTCTAGCTAGCTTCTGTAAACATGCAGCTTAATATTTTCTTACTAGACTTTACTATGACATATTGATTCCATCCTGCATGCTCTTCCAGAACAGCAAAGAATTTGGTTTGCAATTCAAATTTTTGCCTCCTGCAATATTTCTAATCTAACTACAAGTGGTCCTCATTTAGGAACTGCAATTGGGACAGGCAACTTGATTGTTAAGCAAAGCAGTCACTAAGTGAAAAATGTACAACTGTGCTTAAGCTTTTACTTCAGCTTTCCTTTGCTTTTACAATATGACCCCAAATAGCTGTTCAGCCAAAACTGTAGAGAAAGTTTCTGGAACTCCACTTGCAAAGAAGCCAAGTAAAAGGACAAATCTTATAGCTCTTTCCCTCCTTCCTTGTCCGTTGGAATGCTCACCCTGATGCTGGGATAATTAGTAAGAATTGATGTTTGTGTTGAGTCCTTGGCAGAAAGCAGACACGAGAAGCAGTTGGAGTTCTCAGTTTTCTTTATTCTGCGTTCAGCTTACAAGTAGATGGCTTCAGCAGCTCCCAAAACCTCCCAGCTTCTTATATAGACATTTCCCGGGTAAATGCGATACTTTTCCCGCGCCAGCACCCGCGCATGCGCACGGCGCTGGCGACAGCCTGTCTGGTCCCGGGCAGCTTTGCACCTGCCCGGGACTGCCTGCAAACGCCCGAGCCGTTTGCAAGGCTCGGGACATAACACCCCTTTCCCCCGGGCTAAAACTACTACCAACATATAATCATTTATTTTATGCAGTGTTCTGCTTCTCAGTGCTCCTATCGTTACCTGGCTTTTGTTTAGCCAGCAATGTTATGTAATCCTCTAAGTATTTAGGAGACTTCCTTGCTCTCTGTGACCTTCTCAGTTCTGGGTTACTAGCAGGAGTTCCCTGACTGGAGGGAGATGTGAGCCTGTTCTCCTTATCATGCCTTGGTGCCTTCCAAGGACTTTGCCCCGATGCCTGGCCTGCTTGCTCGCCCACCGGGCTCGTCAGGCCAGGGCTTCTGTCACTTTGTGACCTGGTTGACCTGCCTAGCTGTAGACCCTCGGGCCCCTTGAAGTGATAGCCACTGCTGGGCGTCTCTGTTGAACCTCCTAGGTCCGTCCAAGACCTGTCAGGAGGCTGTCCATTCCCTGAACCCCGTTCTGTGTCCGGGCTTGTGTGGGTTTCTGTACTTTCCCAAAACTCAGTTACTCCCTGATTTGGGCTAGAGGTGTTGTAGTCGGGACTTGGTTCCTCGACCACCTCCCTGTATGTTTGACCCCCTGTAGGATTTGGGGTAAGGTCAGGCCAACCTTGGGGATTGTGTGCCAGCTCTCTTGCGGGAAATGATTTGTTGGGATGCCCCCAGGTATCCTCCATGACTGGAGTGCTGTGTGATATGTGTGGAAAGTGAGTATGCCCCCGGGGTGACTCCCTGGCTGGAGTAGGCATGGATGCCTGGTAGTTGGGTGAGCTCCATGAATTCCTTTTCGGAGCACTTGCGGAAGCTTGAAATGGGCCGTCAGTGGCTCCATCAGTGGAGATGGGCAGCAGCTCGTGCCCTTCGCTTTGCTCCAAAGGGTCCCCCTCCCCCCTGGAAAAGACCCAGGAGTCTCATCTGAAAGGTCCCGCCTGGGGCGGAGTTGGTCGATGTGCCGACGCAGGACACGACCGTTGTCCAGGGCTACCTCGTAGGAGAGAGGACCTGTGACCCTGGAAATAGAAGCGGGGACCCATGTATGACCAGGCCCGTAATTGCGAGTCCAAACCGGGGCACCCACAAGTAGTTGTCTAGGTGCCCTAGGATGTGAGGTAGATGAAGGCAGTCTGTCTGGATGCAACCGGTCAAGTTTAGTAGTAAGTTGACGCCCCCAACGAAGTTCAGCTGGGCTTCTCCCTGTAGAAGTGGACGGTGTGGTGCGATAAGAAAGGAGAAAGTCAGCCAACCTGTGATGCCAGTCCCCGTAGGTGAGTCTTTTCAATGCGTCCTTCGTGATGCGCACCATACGTTCAGCCATACCGTTGGTGGACGGGTGGAAGGGTGCAGACGTGGCATGACGAATCATGTTTGCCTGTAAGAAAGCTTGGAATTCGGAGGAAGTGACATCTGGCAGCCCGTGTGCAGCAAAAATCCCCCTCAGTACCTGAATAGTCTTTGCAGTGGTGGTGGATGAGACAGGTACAACCTCAAGCCATTTCGAATGGCTGTCAACAAGGACCAAGAAGAACTGGCCCTGAAAGGGTCCAGCGTAGTCAATGTGCACCCTAGACCATGGGGACTGTGTTTCCTCCCATCTATGCACGGGAGCTTGGGGCATCCCTGGGCGAGATCGTTGGCACAGGTGGTATGCATGCACCCTAGCCTCAATATCTTTATCTAAACCAGGCCACCACAAGTGGCTGCGCGCAAGAGCCTTCATACGAACAATGCCAGGATGACCCTCGTGGAGGGATTCTAAGACCCTAGTCCTCATTGAGGTGGGAATGACAACTCTGTTTCCCCAAAGCAGACAACCCTGAGAAAGGGACAGCTCGTTCCTTTTGGACCAGAAACTCTGAAACTCAGGACTAGGGCAGTGCTCAGGCCAACCAGACAAAACCCAGGAACGGACACGTGAAAGTGTGTGATCTGTACCTGTTTCAGCGGCAACATCCCTGGCACTAAGAGGGAGCTCGGGCAAGGCTTGGATTGATAGAATGTTGACAGCTGGCGCAGGGTCAGCTTCTACTACTGGCAGAGGCAATCTACTGAGGCCATCAGCATGGCCCATTTCTTTTCCAGGCTTGTGGAGTAAAGAAAAATCATATGCAGACAAAAAAATAGACCACCTAAGCATTCTAGGGGAAATGATTTGGGGAGTCTGCTTACGTGTGGTAAACAGTCCCAGCAGAGGCTTATGGTCAGTGAAGACCGTGAAGTGCCTGCCATATAGAAAGTCATGGAATTTTTTAATTCCAGCAACAACAGCCAGAGCCTCCCTGTCTATCTGAGCGTAGTTGCGCTCAGCAGAAGACAATGTTCTGGAGTAATATGCAACAGGAACCTGAGTTCCATCAGACCTGAGGTGGCTCAGGACAGCTCCAACCCCGTAAGGGGACGCATCACAAGCGATGCACACAGGAAGGGACTCGTTGAAATGTGCAAGTACACTGTTAGAAGTGAGCAGGGCCTTGACTTCGTTAAAGCAGGCCTCATGCGTCTGTGACCACCGCCACACTGCTTGCTTGTCTAGTAGCCTGTGAAGAGGCTCAGCTACACTAGCTTTATGTGGAAGAAAAGAATTGTAGAAATTCAGGAGGCCCAGGAAGGCCTGAAGTTCGGCCTTGGACTTTGGCCTAGGTGCTTCTAAAATGGCAGTTAGTTTGGATTCAGCAGGGTGAATCCCAGCAGCATCAATTTTGAATCCCAGAAATTCAGTAGAAGGCACCCCAATCTTGCATTTGTCTTTTTTGAGCGTGAGGAGCCCTGATTTCCTGAATCTTAACAGAACAGCCCTTAGCCTTTCAGCTAGAATGTGTGTGGAGTCTCCTGCAATTAAGACATCATCAAAGTAGGGGCAAACCCCCGGTATGCCCCGCAGTGTGTTTTCCATTACGCTTTGGAAAATCCCAGGAGCGACATTCACTCCAAACTGCAGCCTTTTTACCTTAAAGGCTCCCCTGTGGGTCACAATAGTCTGAGCTATAGCAGCATCATCATCAACAGGCAGCTGTTGATACGCTTGAGCTAGGTCAAGCTTTGCAAAAACGCGCCCCCCCTTGAGGGAGGCCAGAATATGACTGACCACAGGAACAGGATAGGCATGTTGCTGCAATGCCTTATTCAGAGTGCATTTGTAGTCAGCACAAATGCGAATGTCCCCATTTGCCTTTAGAGGCGTGACAATGGGGGTCTCCCAAGGACTGGAATCAACAGGTTCTAGGATTCCCTGTTGAATCAGTTTGTCTAACTCAGTGTCAATTTTACTCTTTAAAGCAAAAGGGACCCTTCTTGCTTTAATTCTAATGGGAGTGACAGTGGGGTCTAGCTTTAAGGACACAGGGGTCCTTTGAATGTGCCCAGCTGGGGGCTGAAAACATCTGCAAATTCTTTGCAGACTTCCTGTAGGTCGAGTGTTTGTAAGCTGTTGAGTCCTGTGACGTGTATCCCCAGGGCCTCAAACCAATCGAGTCCTATGAGACTCGTTCGTTCACCCCCTACTACTAATAAGTCTAGTGGACCTTCAAAACTCTTGTATTGCACGTTAAGGGTGGCCTCCCCCTTAACACACACTCTTGAATTTTGAAAATCTGTTAACACAATGTCAGAAGGCCTTAACTTGGCCTGAGTTCCACTACCGGAACAAATCTTCCTAAATGTATGCAAGGAGATAATTGAAAAGGCAGACCCTGTGTCTAGTTCCATAGATAATGGAACCCCTTGTAGCTTCACCTTGAGTGACAGCTTTTTCTTAATGGGCTTGTGTGTGCCTGTCCTAAGGATGCTTCTTCGCGAAGCGCAAAACCCTACCCTATTCTGGCTGGGGAATCTGGTACCTTTCAGGCGCAGTTCTTCCTGAGGTTGTACCTTTCGTCGGCCCAGACACACAGCTGCAATGTGTCCTTGTTTGCCGCATGCCCGGCAGGTAGCGGAGCGGAACTTGCAGTCGGTTCTCCTGTGGCGACCTCCACAGCCGATGCACTTGAGCGGAGCTGAAGAGCTTCCCTTCTGTTTTTCTTCCTTCGTGGGGTGGAGACGGTCGACTTCCTCGTCCGGATCCTCCTCGGAGTTTCTTTGGACGTCTTCCTGGTGCACGGATGCAACCTCTGGACTGTTTCTGATCGGCCGCATGTTCTTGACAGCGCCGCCTGCTGCTTCTTCTGCGGTGACTTCCCTTAAGGCATCTTGGTAGGACAATTCTTCTTTAGCGAAAAGTCTCTGTTGTAGATCTCGATGCCTTAACCCGCACACGAATCGGTCCCTCAGTCGTTCTTCGAGGTCTTTGAACTCGCAGTGCTTGGCGGCCTTCCGTAATGCGGCGATGAATTCTTTGGCCGACTCACCGGGCCGTTGATCCCTCTGCTCGAAGGTGTGGCGCCATGCGATGACGGACATCTTGGGGTGGAAGTGCTCCTTCAGTAGCTTCTTCAGATCTGCGTAGCTGACAGATTCTACTGGAACAGGTGCTGCAAGGTTTTCTGCGATGTCGAAGGCGTCTTGACCGCAAACACAAAGCAGGGTGGCAGCCTTCAAGCTCTCTTCCCTCACTTGGTTTGCCTTGAAGTAGTTCTCCACCCTGGCTACGTATGACTCCCACCGCTCTGGATGTGAGACGTCGAATCCGAAAGCCTTCCGATTTTCGCCATCTTCAGGAGACGGGTCTATCAGCCAGCCTACCCCCGAATGCGCACTGGATTGGCGAGTAGCTGCCGAGTCAACGCTGTTCCGCCGCTCAGGACTCACTTGGGTAAGCTTACACTTCTTCCTTTCCAGGCGGTGTAAGGCAATCCCACCTTCGTCGCCAGTGTTGAGTCCTTGGCGGAAAGCAGACACGAGAAGCAGTTGGAGTTCTCAGTTTTCTTTATTCTGCGTTCAGCTTACAAGTAGATGGCTTCAGCAGCTCCCAAAACCTCCCAGCTTCTTATATAGACATTTCCCGGGTAAATGCGATACTTTTCCCGCGCCAGCACCCGCGCATGCGCATGGCGCTGGCGACAGCCTGTCTGGTCCCGGGCAGCTTTGCACCTGCCCGGGACTGCCTGCAAACGCCCGAGCCGTTTGCAAGGCTCGGGACATAACAGTTTGTATATACATTTTTTGGAGAAGAAGAATTACAGGAGTGTAAACAGGCACATAACAGGCAATATATATCAGGAGGAATGCACTAGCACCAACTGTTTGCCTAATGTCACAGCAGCCATGAACCAAAAGCCACTTAGAAAGCAAAGAAAAGCCTTTAGTGTGAAACTGATTAGGGCCTTACCAGTATTAGGCAGCAGTAGTGAGTAGCTAATTAAGATCACAGAGCTGAGCTTGTTAACGTGGGGTTAGTACTTTTTAGGAACCTGCTGCACTGTAGAGAAAAGCAGCTCAAGAAAAGATAGTTTGCTGATTGAGGTGGGGGGAAAAGAAAAAATGGGTCAGAAACATGACATGTACTAACTGACTGTAATGGCAAATACACAAGAGAGATACTGTGAAGTTTGTAAATGCAGGCATTGGATGCAAAATTACTTTTTCATCACTGTCCTAAGTAAAAACAGTCACTGTTTGAGGCAGTCACTAAACAAGGACTACCTGTTTTGTATCATCCTTGGATAAAAGTGTTGTTAATGAATCACATTTTTAATTAATTAAACATGCTATTATGAGAGAAGTAGTTTTGGCAAGCTATATCATTCTCTCTTGTTCTGCCCTTCAATGCAGTCATGGCTGTTGCTTGTTTCACAGGTGATTTAGAATGAGCCTAATAATTCCAGTAAAGTGGAACAACTATGCCAGACTTTTCCGAGGGCACCCTATTGGGAGACATGTATTGAGATGACAAGTATTTGGAAGATGCTGAACTGGAGAACTCTGCCATTGCCAGTCCCAAGCACAGGCTTGTGGTTACAGGTAGTACTTTTTAGGGACCTGCTCCACTGCAGAGAAGAGCAACTCAGGAAAAGGTAGTCTGTTTAGTAAATCTCTGCTGTGTGGGGGGGGGAGAAAAAGGGGCGTTGTCTTACCTGAACGCCTTTTCTCAGCATGATGATGGAGAATCCATGGATGGGTTGTCTTAATCTATCTGCTCCAATTAGACTAAGTCTGAAATTTAGTACCACCCCCTCTGTGCCAACTGCACCCCAGTTTTAGGCTAAGGCGATACTCAGACTTTAGTCCGACGCGTCTGATCAATATGGGAACCAGGCCAACTGACCTTATGGGAGGGAGTGGATTCTCCATCATCATGCTGAGAAAAGGCGTTCAGGTAAGACAACGCCCCTTTCTCCAGCATGATTGGATGGAGAACCCACGGATGGGACATACCAAAGCCCTGTGTCCCTAGGGTGGGGAATTAGATTGGGCCTGGGTCCCATCCAACGTTAATGTGTGTTCTAGAACCTTGCGGCCAAATGAAGCCGTAGAAGAGGCATATATATCCATCTTGTAGTGAGGGACAAAGGAAGAGGGCGATGTCCATGTTACTGCTCTACAAACTTCCTCTATGGAGGCCTGGATAGACCAGGCAGCTGTAGTAGCTGTGCCCTGGGTGGAATGGGCCGTGATATGTCTAGGAGCTTGCAGTGACTGAGTCTGGTATGCCAGAGAAATACAAGCTCTAATCCACCTGCCTACTGTGGGTGAAGAAATCTTTTGTCCTAGTGACGAAGGGTGAAAGGACACAAACAGAGCCTCTGTTTTGCGGAAGGATGAGGTTCTCTGTATATAACAATATAAAGCCCTACGCACATCCAATTTGTTCCACTGAACCTCTATGTCATTAGATCAGTTAGGACAGAAGTCCAGCAAAATTATTTCCTGAGACCTATGATACAAGGAATTAACCTTGGGCACAAAGGAGGGGTCTAGCCTAAGGGTTACCCTGTCCTTATGGAAAGTACACAGGTCCTTCCTCACTGAAAGAGCAGCCAGTTCAGAGATCCTTCTGGCTGAAGTTACAGCAACAAGAAATGCCACCTTCATCGATAACTGTTTGAACAAACAAGTGTCAATAGGTTCAACGGGTGGCGAAACAAGAGCCTATAAAACCTGATGAAGATCCCACGAGGGGTATCTATGTACAGTTGATGGTCTGGCATTGTTAGCTCCCTTCAGGAAGGAGCGTATCATAGGGTGATGTGTTAAGGATTCATTGCCGCAGGAAATAACTGTGGCAAGTGCTGCTACCTGCCTGTGGATGGTGCTTGTGGAAAGCCCCTTGTCCAGACCATCCATCAGGAACTCCAAGATAACTGGCACTGAAACCGCCAAAAGGTCAATTTTGTGAACTGAACACCAATTACAGAAGCTTTTCCACGTGGCATCGTATATTCTATTCGTCAAGGGTCGCCTGGATTGCTGAATCATAGCTATGACCCTTGACGAATATGAGTCTCGGCCTAAGGCCTGCCTCTCAAGTGCCAGACGGTTAACTGGAGCCATTGAGGGTCCAGATGGTGTATTTCCCCCTGAATGAGGGAGATGCGATTTGCTGGGATCCTCCATGAAAGGGATGCGGAGAGCTCCATCAGGTCGGCGAACCAAGAGCGTCTCGGCCAATGCGGCGCAACCAGGAGGACCTCTGCTCGTTCGCGAAGGATCTTCCTAATCGTGGCAGGAAGAAGCGGCAGGGGAGGGAAGGCATAGAGCAGTTCCCTGGGCCAGGGACTGCGGAGCGCATCTGTTCCCTCCGCTGATGGAGACGGGAACCTGGAAAGGAATCTGGGAAGGTGTGAGTTGGCTGGGGAGGCAAAAAGGTCTAAGGTTGGGGAACCAAACCTGTCCACAATCTCTCTGAACACCTTCGGATCCAGCTGCCATTCGGAATGGTCCACGGTGGCTCTGCTCAGTGAGTTCACCTGCTGGTTGGTCACTCCGGATATGTGCTCCGCCCTGATGGAGGAAAGATTCAGTTCCGCCCAGGACCCCAGCAATTTGGCCTCCTGCATGAGAGGCTTGGACCTTGTCCCCCCTTGTCTGTTGACATGGGCCTTGGCTGTAATGTGGTCGGTTAAAATCAGGACATGTTGGCCCTGTACTATATCGCTGAATCTCTTTAGGGCCATATGTATGGCTTTGAGTTCCAGCCAGTTTATATTTTTCTTTAGATTCTGCTTGGACCACTGACCTTGAGCCCAGTGCATGTGGAGGTGTGCCCCCCACCCAAACAGGCTTGCGTCTGTGATAATGGTAATCCTGTCTGGTTTTTTTGAATTCTGCTCCCCGTGACAGAGTCGGGGAGTCCCACCATCAAAGGGAATTCAACACCGACCGTGGAACTCGGACCTTCTGATGGGATGTGCTGGTGTGAAGTCTCTGAAATGGAAGGAGAAGCCACTGTAATTCTCTGGCATGGAGACGTGCCCATGGCACAATTTGCACGCAGGACACCATCTTCCCTAGTAGCTGTGATAGGGAGGCCAATGTGACTACTCTGTCCTTTCGGATCCGACGTACAAGAGTCTGAATAGAGTTCCGTCGGTCCTGAGATAGGTAGACCGTACAATTGTCTGTGTCTATAACAGCGCCCAAATGGAGGAGCCGGGTTGTTGGTACGGTATGACTTTTCTGGAAGTTAACAGAAAACCCGTGCTCCTGAAAGATCCTGATGGCTAGGGCGAGATCTGACTGAGCGTTTTGGAATGATGATGACTGAATTAGTATGTCATCTAAATAGCATTGAATTCTGATTGGAATTTGTCTAAGGTGGTCTGCGAGCACTGCCAGTACCTTTGTAAATATTCTCGGTGCAGATGAGAGGCCAAAAGGTAGGGCTCTGTACTGGTAGTGGCGTTGGGCATAACTGAATCTGAGAAATTTGCAGTGGTCAGGAAAAATAGGAATGTGCAAATATGCCTCAGTCAGGTCTATTGAGGTAAGAAAGTCACCTTGCCTGATGCTGGCCAGGATTGATTGAAGTGATTGCATCTTAAACTTCTTATACCTCAAGTAAAGGTTTAGACCTTTCAAGTCTAAGATCGCCCTCTAGCCCCCCGAAGTCTTAGGGATGACGAAGAGGTTTGAGTAAAACCCTCGTCCTTCTTGGTCTTGTGGTACTGGTTCAATTGCTTGTATTTGTAATAAATGAGCTATGGCCTCTGACATAAGATCAGCTCTGGACCTACTCGTTGGAATAGGGCAAGAGCGGAATTTGTCAGGTCATTGAGAACAAAATTCTAGTCTCAGACCTTGGGTGACGGTGTCTAACACCCATGCATCTGTAGTGGCGGCTGCCCAAGTGCTGGAATAAAAGGCCAGCTGGCCTCCTATGGGAGGTGAGACTGCAAGATCACTTGCCTCATTTAAAGGAATGCCCCCCCCGCACCTCGAAAGGGCCGCTTGGCCTGGATCTGTGGCCTACTTCTGTATGCTGAACAATCTTGCTGTCGTTCTTGTCTCTGAAAGGAATAGCGAGATGCCTGGGCCCAGTCCCAGGATGGAGCTGGCCGAAAAGGCTGCCTCCTGTAATTGCTCTGTGACATGCTGTTCCCCAAGCGTTTATCTCCTTTCTTTGATGAGTTAACCAGAGTTTTACGTTTGTCCTTACCTTCAGTTAAGTATGGTTCTAGTGCCTTACCAAAGAGATGTCCACCTGTGTAAGGTTTAGAGGCCAGACGCCACTTGGCCTTGGTGTCTGCTCGCCAATTCCTGAGCCAAAGGAGCCTTCGTGCTGAGATGTCTGCAGCGATGGTCCAGGCAGTGTATCTAGCCGTGTGCAGAGAAGTGTCGGCTAGGTACTGGGACGTAGCCACTAACTTACCCAGATTTTGGTGAGCTCTGAGCTGTTCCGGAGGAATCATGTCCTGGAGCTCACGTAACCACAGGACTGACGCCCTGGCGAAGAACGCCATGGATGTTGCCGCCTTTGTTGCCCAGGCTGATGCCAGATGGGACCTACGTAATGCGGACTCAATCTTTTTATCCTCTGCCCTAAGTGCCTCATTTATATCCCCAGGAATGTTAGCATTGGGAAACAATGAGTTCAATGGCTCATCAATCTCAAGAATCTTCAATAGGGAGGTCAGAGAAGGGGCAACATTGAATAATGTCTTCTCTACGGCACCAGGACTTGAGAGGGATCCTAAATTCTCCCATTGTTTTTGAACCATATTGAGAAAAAGGGGAGGGCAGGGGATATGGTTCCGAGAGACTGAGGGCTCGGTATATATGGCGTGGGGACCCTTGGATGTTGTAGGTGGGGTCTCCTGCTCTTGAGGGAGGTTTGCAGTTGTGCAGGCCTTGATTAGCAAGGAATTAAAAAGTGAATGGTCAAAGAGACCAACAGGAGGGGTGGGGTCAGATGGAGTGATACCCTCGTCCTCTGACATAATCAGGCCCGATGGTTGAGCCCCTGTTGATTCTAGATCTGATGAAGGTTCATCCATGATATCTGGAGATTGGGAATGATACATGGATTGTGGGGGTGGCTGTTGGGCGTTGGAAGCCATGAATTGAGCCACAGCCTGGGCTATCATGGACTGAAGGTAGTCCGGATTTATTGTCTGGTTCTCAGGAGGGTGAAGCCCTGCTGCAGTGGGGGTGAATGTGGCCTGAGGGCCCAAATTAAGGGTATCCTGGCTAGTCAAGCCTGTCCCTGGAGCCGCTCTTATGGCTGGTTCTGGTTGGGAAATTCCCCTGGGGGGAGACCAGGCCCCTGGGGCTGAGGCACAATGTGAGGAAAGGGGTTCAAAAATGGAACTTCCCGTTGTGCCTGTCTGACCTGGGGAGGCTGCCCTCTGTGGATTAGTGGTTTCCCTGCTTGACTTGGCTCACTTGGAATTATTCTTTCCACTTGCCTCAGTAGTATGTTTCCTCTTTGCCGGCTCGTTGGTAGACTTTTCTGCCATGATGAATCTGCTTTGGGCTCAACCTCAGCAAAAACGCCCCCCCTCCGCATTGTAACTTACTAAGGGAGCCCAGCAGAGATGATCCGGCCCGGTGAGGGGGGTGGGCAATGGGGGTTTGGTAGGCAGTGTGTCCTTCTGGAACGAGCTTGCCCTCCCCAATCCGATCTGCCTGTGAAAGGTTCATCAATTTTAGAGGCCTCTGCCTCAAATTGTCAAAAACTGCCTTCTGGAATGTTCCTGCAGGCAGTCTGGGCCTCTGTAAGTCTCAAAATGGCCACCGGGAGGTGATTCAAAATGGCGGCTGCAGCTCTGCGCACCAAAAATGGCCGTTGGAAGGAAGGCCTGTGAGGCCTGAGGCCTAAGCTGTGATGAGCCCTCGTTCCAGAGAATCGCCTGGGCTCCTAACGCAGCGGAGGGTGTTTGGATGGTCAGCTGGGAGGCGCTGAGACTGTGAGGCCTGAGGCCTAAGCTGCGATGAGCCCTCGTTCCAGAGAATCGCCTGGGCTCCTAACGCAGCGGAGGATTCAAAATAGCGGCCGCAGCTCTGTGCGCCAAAAACGGCTGTTGGAAGGAAGGCCTGTGAGGCCTGAGGCCTAAGCTGCGATGAGCCCTCATTCCAGAGAATCGCCTGGGCTCCTAACGCAGCGGAGGGTGTTTGGATGGTCAGCTGGGAGACGCTGAGGCTGGCCTTGGCCCGATAAGGCCTTCAGGCCTTGGTGAAGTTTCAGAGCTTCCGGAGCTGCAGTCAGTTGTAAAAGTCAGACTAGAGCTTGGCTCTGTTAGCAGTAATTCAAGGAAGCTCTCAGAAGAGGAGAGGAAAAAAAGGGTTTATGGATGCCCAGCCGGTCAGCCTGGCCGGGCAGTCAGGTGAGGATGATTCCAATCACTGGAAATCTTCTTTATATTATGAAATTAAAGAAATCAATTAAATAATGAAAAATGAGTAGTTAGAGCTAGGCTAACAGAATAAGAAAAAGGGGAAATACACAGTCTTCTGCTCCAGGAGCGAAGAAAAAACGCATCTTAGAGCAAAGAGACTAAGTCTAAAACTGGGGTGCAGTTGGCACAGAGGAGGCGGTACTAAATTTCAGACTTAGTCTAATTGGAGCAGATAGATTAAGACAACCCATCCGTGGGTTCTCCATCCAATCATGCTGGAGAATAATGGGTCACACACATGACAACATGTACTAATTGACTATAATGTCAAATACACAAGAGAGATGCTGTGAAGTTTGTAAATACGGACATTGGGTGCAAAATTACTTTTTTCATCACTGTCTGGTCCCAATGAGAAAGGAGAAGGGTTGGGCGTAGGGCTAACAACTCATCCCTGTAAAAAGCATAACCGCTAGAAAAACAGCAAGAAGAATCTCAAGAACATTAACTGAAAATGCTGGAAATCCCTTGCTACATAGCATGGGAGATCTAATGTGAATGTTAATAATGAACTGAAGAAAGCTAAATTAATGCAGTTTGTGGCTTAGCTGGAAATCCTTTAGGACAGTGTTCCACAACCATGGCAACTTTAACAGGTATAGACTTCAATTTTGAAATTCTGCAGCCAGCAGAATTTGGGAGTTTATGTCCACAGCTCTTAAAACCTGCCAAGGATGAGAAATATTGCTCTAAGATTTCAGTTTGAAAAAAAATGTGATTTCCAAGGTGCTCAAAATTTCATGCAAACGAACTGGATGCTTGAGCTGCAGTACAGAGGGAAATTTAGGACATAAACTGATTACCTATAATTTTATAAATAACAGGAGACATGACTATTTTGTATCATCTGTTGAGGGATGGGGCATAGAAAACTTCCATAATGCTAGGACAAATATTTTAAAAGTAAATTAAAATATAATCTTTAAAAGCTCTCATAAATGAATGTATTCATCCCAAGCATTTTTTTAAAAAAAAAAAACTTCTGAAAAATTGCATTCAAAGTTTAATTCTACGGAAATTCAGAATTTTTAATATTAGATCCAATTAATATAGTTAACACGTAAATGGAGTTTATGAGTTCTTTGCTGCTACATTTGCCAGTCTCCTATATTCTTTTCTGCCTTTTCTTCCAACTTTTTAATTGTGTCTTATTAAGACTGGTTGCTTGCTTTGGCAAATAATTTCCTTACCTGTTTTATTTTTCTTTTTTTTCTTTAACGTATTAAGCTATTGTGAAAAAGAATGGGCTTTGGGGAAAGAGATGCATGAGTTTTATGGACTACCATTTTTTGTTTCTGTCTTTAGAAAAGCAAGTGTAAAACTTAATAATAGAAACAGAAATATTGACGTAATCATGCTAACATTTCAGACTAATCTTTACAAAATGGTCAGTTTTCAAAATCATTATGTACTGTGTTCAAATTTTATACGCTGACTAGAAAACTATGAGTTCTGCAAAATACTATAGATTATAATATTACAATAAAGTAATGAGTTTTTCTTTTTTAATCATGCTTCAAGCCACACAGAATCATTTGATATAAGCTGGGCAGCAAATAAATTTCTAAATAAATAGATCGTCAGCCACTAAGAATCATTTAGGAAGTAATTTTCAGTCTGCTTTCTTCCTATTTGTGAGGATCCTAGCACACTCTTATTACAGTTAGAGATATATTAACATATTACTCCTAATACCTTTCTTTGTACCTTAGTGGGATCTACTTTTGAAAAAAACAAGATAAGATTAAGAAGTACATCTGCAATCCTATGTAGACTTAGATCCTACATTTTCAGCCCTGCTGAGACATTTCTTTTCTACAATCAAATGGAAGCAGATTTGAAATGGTAACTCCACATGACACTGAATGCATCACTATTTTATTAAGCAATTTTTGTTCTCTCAGGCCAGGGTTACTCAGAGGTTCTACTTGATAGTTTTAAATAGAAATGTCCATCCTGAAGTTCCTGTAACTAATAGAAATGAAAATCAGCAAATGCTTCCCCCCCCCCAAGAGAGAAAGGTCTTTAATTATCTGCTGTTATTGTTATCTTTTCCTTCACTGAAAAGTAAACACTAAAAGGAAAACTGGTTACGAAAGCTCCTAATTAGCATACTGTTCCCTTCCCCCCAAAGAAGAACAGAATATTTTTAAGCCATCACATTGAACATCAACATGATGAGACACTGCCCTTCCATAATGCAAGGTCTGTCTTTATCTCAGTCAATGGATGAAAAGAGTGGTTGTCTGCACCTTAATATCTTCTTCAACAGTAGAAGGCACTACCATCGCCACTTATTTGTGTTTTGTCAGCCAATAGTAGCTAATAACCATCCATAGACCGCCACCTCCAACATCTGTGGTCAATATTTCATTCCAAGATTGATATCAAATAATATGGTAAGATAAATGGCCAAACAGTTCTCCAAAGAGATCAATCAGCACCATATCTATGAAGTGCTACAGGGGCTGCTAGCCTCATTCTCAGGTTCATTTCTTAAATTGAACCAACCAATCATGGAGACCACCTATTTTAATCCATAATGTCCCATTGTAAAAGACAGCCCTTCACACCAAAGCAGTAGGAAAATTCAGATTGCTTATGCTGACAGTAGAGAGAGGGAGGAGAGAGGCCATGGTAGAGATATATTACAATATTTATCCTATTAGATTTATATCCCATTCTCCAGCATGCAATATTGATAGCACTCCTTCCTCCAATTTTTTTCCTTTTTATGCAACTCATGGTCCTATAATTATACTTTATATAGGAAAAAGATAGTATAGATTTAATTTTTAAAAGTCAACACAGAAAACTATGGAGTGCAACATATCTGAATTCTCCATAAAATTGTAATAACTAAAAGGAAAAAAAATAACACCTGAAAGTTACCAGAATAAATGTGTTGTTTATTTTTGGGTACATAGAGCTATTTGGAGTAGACTAATTCATCTTGAATTTCTTTTGGTTATGATTGATCTGAAAATCAAATATTTACCTCCTGAATGAATCAGGTCCTTACAAAATAAGGATTCACATTGATTAGCAATGAAAACAATTTTGTAAAATATAATATAAATTGTGAAACATTCAATCATTTTTCCCTAGTGTTTGCAAGAAAGCTATAGTGCTAGATTATTTCTTAGTAAAAGAGTTGTTGAACTACAGTTTCCTAGCAGAACATATAAAATTGCAAGGTTTCTTGCCTTTTCTGCTTATTCAAGTCATCCACCAATATGCTATCTTCTTACAAAATATCTTATCATAATTCATTTAACTCTCCATCTCTTGTTTATCTGTCTTTTTTACTTCAGTGTCACAACAAAAATGAAAACAAATGTTATTATTAACCCTAACAAAATATCACACTCCAAAAATGCACACTCAGAGAATTAGGTCAGATATTTATAAGTTGTTTCACATGGAACAGCCACAACAGCTCAAGAGATTCAGGTGCAGGGATAACAAATTATTTAGCTGCCAGTGACAGATATAGCATAATCAGCTGCTCTAAATCTGATGCTGCTCCCTCCATATCCCTGTGCTTAAAGGCCAAATGTAGTCTCCAAACCCTTTTGTTACAACCCCACAATTTCTAAAAACGAGCAGCATCCTTATCATTTAGAAGTTGGAAACACACAGAAACTATTTTGGATGTCCTGAAATAAGATTAATACAGTTTCAAAAAGGAAACATCCAGAACTTCCACTCCAAAACATGGGGGGAGGGGAATCCAAAGCTTGATTTCTCTCCATGTGCATAAAGTTGCCCCCCCTCCAATGACCAAGAGACCTATTTTATACTAGAATATAATGTACAAATTGACCATCAATACTTGCAGAGTGCTACCAACCTATAATTTCACTCTTCTTTAGGGAAAAGGCTCAGGATATACTGGTGTTGTGCATATTTAAAAAATATTTGGAAGATGTATTTTGGATCTTGTGTACACCCATATCTCTACGCTATTTATTTAAGCAGCATAACTGTTTTTCATTTTTTGTCCAGAGCTTCAAAAAAGAGATGCTATTTAAGGAATACTGTCATGGTTCCAACAGACGAAACTCTTCAAAAGAACTTAGAGGCATTGTTTACCTTAAAGAATCTTTTATTCGAGAAACAAAGTATCGGCATTACATAGTTAAAGCCAAAAACTGAATTCTCCTCCCTTGAGTACAAAGTAACAAAGCACAATTCCCTCCTCCAATTAACAGTCATAAATCACATTCCCCAATTAGCTTGAAGCATGGGTTTTTCTCCCCAGCTCTGCATCCCGCTGGGGAGAAACACTGGGTGCAATAACCTTGGATTCCCACAGCTGAGTTATTATTGTTATGACTAACTGGAGTCTCATCCATATTCCCCCTCCCAGCATCAACTAACTCTAAAAACAAAAGAGTAAAATGGCTGCATTTCCATCTGTTGTCAAAATAAGAACATCTGATGTTAGCAGCGTTGATAAATACATTCATTAATGCAACTTTTCAGCTATAGCAGCTTTTATTCAGGCACACAGGGAAACTAGATTACTTTAATGAGTAGTAGAGAGTTGCTACAATTGTACTTGCATGAAATCCCCTCCCCAAATTCCTTCTGAACCAATTTCAAAGCATGCACACAACCCTTAGACAGGGTGTTTGCCTTTTAAAAACTGCAAGGAGTTCTAATTTTACAGTCAGTTTTACACCTAAAAATATAAGCATGTGACACAGAAATATAGTAATATTCTGGTTATACCTAAATTAGTGCATTTGCTTGCAGATTTAAGCTTAATCATTTGTTGAATGAAAAATCTTCATCAGAATCCAGTCCAAGCCAGGAATAAACAAAATGAAGACTGCTTTAGAAAGAAGGTTGGAGTTTATTGAAAAGCAGAACCACAAGACATGTGGCTCTGGAGCAGCTGACCAACTGGTTTGATGAACACGTGGATTTTTATACAGTTTTACAGCATTTCCTAAATTGGAGGCCTGTATCAACGCTGCTAACATCAGATGTTTTTGCACTGATAACAAAGAGAAATGTAGCCATCTTTTACCTTTTGCTTTTAGAGTTAGATGATCTGGGAGGGGGGATGTGAACAAGAGTCTAACTAGACATAATAACACTAGACCTAGTGTGAGAAACAAAGTTATTGTAACCAGAGCTGATAAGGAATTGGTGGGCCGGAGAATTGGAGAGGAGGCCCACACTTCAAGCTAATTGGGGGATGTGATTTATGATTGTTAATTGAAGGAGGGAATTGTGCTTTGATACTATGTGCTCAGGGGAGTGGAATTCAGTTTTTGGCTTCAATTACGCAGTGCCAAAGTTATGCTACTCAAAATAAAGATTCTTTAAGGTAAACAATGCCTCGAAGTTCTTTTGAAGAGTTTCATCTGTCAGAACTATGACATTAAGCCAAAAACTCCAACATTTTCCTAACTATCTTGGGGTCCCGAGCCCCAGTCACTGTTCCTAGAAAGGAGGGATAAGCTGACAAAGATTCGGGGAAGATCTCAGCATGGAGAAGGAGAGAATGCCTGAAACCAGCACCCCGGCAGCGGCTGCTACCCCAAAAGGAGAAGCGACAGCCAATGTTCCGGTAGAGAAGGAACTTTTTCAGGCCTCCCAGCTGGGGGCAAAGCCCAAGCCACAAGGACAGCTGATCTGGTTATCAGAATGGACCTTACCCAGTAGAGACTCCAATCACCTCGAGACGGCCTTGCCACAATCAAGTGCTTCAAAGGCAGATGGGGCTGAGCTGCTATGAAGGAATTCCCGCAACTCACGTTCCCCAGACCGGTGGAGAACCACAAAACGATCTCTCACTGAGGACTCGGATAAGTGGAAGTACCTGTCCGCAGCATGTAGCCAGTCAGTGGAGAAGTTGGTGGAAAGATTCGAGGAGTTAGAAATAAAGAGTGGAGAACAACCTTCCTGCTCCTAATATGTGAGTGATCGTGATGATTGGAGAGGCAGCCACCAACTCCTATCAAGGGAGACCCTCAGTCTCTCCTGTGCAGTTTGGGCAGCCTCCCAGTCATCGAAGCTACCCAGCCCGGGGCCCGCACAACAATAGGAAATGTCACAATCTCCCCAGCTGGGAAGCCAGCAGTTACTGGTGGTGCAGCAGCTGAATTGGAGATGGCCACAGCCCCCAAAAGTGCAGCAGCAAATGGAGACCTTGCAACAACTGTGGATGATGCAGCTGCCAAGGGTCAGCAACCGCTAGGAGCACTGCAGCAGCAATGGGATTGGCAATCGCCCCCGAACGTGCAACAACTGCTGGGGGGCCCATTACCAATGGAAATGCAGCAACAACCACCTCTGGGGCTGCAGGGTGACCTGCAGTAACTGGGGGTGCCACAAACCCCCACAGGCCAACAACAGTGGGGATGGCAGCAACCCCCACCCATGCAGCAACTGCTGAGAGGCTCGCAGCAGCTGGGGGTGCCATTAAAGCAGCCACTGAGATTGGTGGAGATCGTACAACAATTGGGAGTTTCACAGCCGCTGGTGATGCAACAACAGCAGGGGGGGTGGCAATAGCCCCCGGGCACGCAAAAACCATTGGGAGACATGCAGCAACTGGAAATGTGGCAGCCACCATGGGGGACCCAGCAACAGTTGGGGATGCAACACACGTAGTGGGGAGGCCAGCAACCACTGATGGCACCATCTCTGAGAGCCACCTTCTAAGGGGAACCCGGAGAAGCTGATCTTTTTCCTCAGTCAGGTGCATTCTGACTTGAACCGCTGTACCTATTTCTTCTGAACCCAGCCACTACGGTCGATGTGATTGCATCCAGCTTAGAAGGGAAAGTATCTGAGTGGCTGAACAATTTATATAACGAGCAAGCACCTGAGTTAGAAGACCCCCATCTCTTCCTCCTAGGACTGAGAGCAAGGTTCAAGAACCCATCTATTGCCCTCAAAGCAGAGGAGCAAATCCACAAAATAAAACAAGCCGGCAGGCCGGTACTGGAATATGTACGAGAGTCTCACAAGATAGCCAGCCAAATAGAGAGGTGGCTTGAGCAATCCCTGGTCCATCACTTCAGGGAGGGACTAGATGACCACTTCTCCAAGGATTGTATTTATCGAGCAGTCCCTAATCAGCTGCAAGAATGGTACCAGGCAGCAGTAAGACTAAATGTTCAGCTTGCCCACTATCAGAAGCTACCCCCCCCCCAAGAAGCCAAGGGCAAATCAACCCAAGCGACAGCCACACCTCCAAAAGCCTCCAACCGTTACGGCTGCAGAGAATCCCAGACCATCTGCTGGGCCGTTGATCAAGTGTTTCAGATGCGGACAGCAGGGGCACCGAGCAGTGAATTGCCCAGTCCCTTAGCCCCAGCAGCAGAATAGACCTAGACCACCAGTGAGGAAGAAACCAACCCAGTAGCCAACAAAAGAGAAATCCAACTGGATCGTACAGGAACCTCTTGCTCAAGTCAGGTCCCCCATTCAGGAGAGTGGCAAGACCCAAGCCAGACCTGCCGTCGCTCTACCCTCCTACAACAGTGATGACGGAGAGAACAGCCTGATGGTGAGTCAACGTACCCCACTTTCAAGAGCCTCTAACCCTGATGACCCTGGAACAAAGAAAATAAAACAAGAACTCATCACTGACCAATGGTTCAAGGACAATCAAACCTCCTTAATGTGCAGGGATGTTTTGGCTTACAAGGGGGGAAAGTTATACTTGCCAGAGACCCTCCACCTTAACACTCTCCAACATAGCCATGACGTAAGACAGGCTGGGCATTTTGGATATTTAAAATCACTACACCTCATCCGCCAGCAATTTTTTGTGGCCGGGATTGAAATGGGATGTGCTGAGTTGTACTGTATGTGCCACCATGAAAAGAATTCCATGGAAACCCACTGGGCTGTTGCAACCAGTGGCAGACCCTTCCCAACCATGGGAAGAAATTGCTATGGATTTTATAGTAGATTTACCTGAAAGTAGAGGAAATACAGTCATTTGGACTGTGATAGATTTGTTCTCAATGCAAGTTCACTTCATCGCCTGCAAAGAGCTCCTGTCTGCCCAACGACTGACCAAAATGTTTTTGAAACACATCTACCAGCTGCATGGCGCACCTAAACGAATAATCTCAGACAGAGGGGTGCAATTCACAGCTAAGTTTTGGAGACATTTAAACTAATTGATTCATCTCAAGGTTTATCATCTGCTTTTCATCCATCTACTAATGGAGCGGCTGAATCCATGAACTCAGTGGTGGAACAATATCTCAGATGCTATGTCAGCTACTGACAAACTAACAGGACTGACCTACTCCCCTTCACAGAGGTGGCTTACAATAACTCTGTTCCCAGCAGCACTGGTTTCATGCCTTTTAAAGTAGCCACAGGGAAAGAGTTCAACATGATACCCGAATACTCCCAGGCACCCTCCACTTCCCAAACATTTAATCAATGGGTGAAGGGGTGGGAAGAAGTTTGGAAAACCACAAAAACTGCTTTTAAAAAGGCTTCTGAGACATATAAAAAGCAGGCGGATTAAAAAAAAGGGCTCCTAATTGAACATTCCAAGTTTGGGAAAAGGTTTATCTGTCGACGAAATATTTACAGCTCAAATTACCTAGTAAGAAGTTAGGGCCGAAGTTCTTGGGACCTTTCCCCATTGTAAAGATCATTAACCCAGTCACAGTGGAATTAACTCCCTAAGCTCTTAGGAAAAATTTACCCTGTTTTCCCTTGCAGCCTGTTGAAACCTTATCGGGGTTCCACTTTAAGATCTCCCCCTAAGAAAGCACCTTGGCCCCTCGTGGTAGCAGGACAGACTCACTATGAAGTAAAGCATCAAGTATTCTTGATTCTAGAATTTTTAAAGGGAAATTGCAATACTTAGTACAATGGGAAGGATATTCACTGCCTGAAACCACTTGGGTGAAGTCTAGCGATGTGAAAGCTGATAGACTCATTAACAGGTTTTATAAGAAACACCCTAACAAACCGAGAGACAATCCCTAATCTGTGTTTTTGTTTATAATACAGGATTTATTCTTTTTGTAAGGGGGGCAGATGTCAACGCTGCTAACATCGGATGTTTTGCATTGAAAACAAAGGGAAATGTAGCCATCTTTTACCTTTTGCTTTTAGAATTAGATAATCTGGGAGGGGGGATGTGAACAGAGTCCAGTTAGACATAATAACACTAGACCTAGCGTGAGAAACAAGGTTATTGTAACCAGAGATGATAAGGAATTGGTGGACTGGAAAACTGGAGAGGAGGCCTGCACTTCAAGCTAATTGGGAAATATGATTTATGACTGTTAATTGAAGGAGAGAATTGTGCTTTGATACTATGTGCTCAGGCGAGGGGAATTCAGTTTTTGGCTTCAATTATGCAATGCTGAAGTTATGCTACTCAAAATAAAGATTCTTTAAGGTAAACAATACCTGAAAGTTCTTTTGAAGAGTTTCATCTGTCGGAACCATGACAGCTTGCTTTGTATACTTTTGTACTTTTGTTATTTGAGTTGTTTAGCTTGTGTCAGAGAGAGAGAGAGAGAGAGAGAGAGAGAGAGAGAGAGAGAGAGAGCGGGGGGGAGGCACAAGTGCCTCTCTCTCTCTGCAAATGGCAGAGGAGGCTGGGAGCCTCAGGAGAAGGCTCAAAGAGCCACATGCGGCTCCGGAGCCTCAGGTTGCCAACCTGTGGTATAGGCAGAGCCCAAGAACCAATTTGAACATTTACTCTTAACTCAGCAAGATCAAAAAGTTCCTGTCCTTGGCAGAGTATCTGCATCTGTCTCTTAGAAAAAAATGAATTACAATTTCAGCAGAAGTACCTCACCTTTCTAATTAAAACATTTAGGAGAATGGGACACAGGCTTCAGAAGAAGGCACTTAATGAAATAGCAAATGAAGAGAGGAAAAATAATAATACAGGCAATTCTATGTCTACACATTGACTTTCACAATCCTTACTCCTCAGTAATAGCCATCTTAAGCGTCTAAAAGGTAGCATTCCTTCAAGGATAGAATTAAAATGAACCATAGCACACAGCCCAAGATACTAAGAATACCCTTTAATTCAAATCTAAAATTCTGATGCAGTAACATTTAGTTTTGCTGTTAGGACAATCCAATTAAGATACTTGTTGATAATTAATTCTTGAATCCACTATTAGGCACCCTCAGAGCATTTTCAAAGTTTCCAAGCTTTCTATACATAGAGAGAAAATAAGCACTATTGGCATGTAATCTCACTTAACAACTGCCCATTAGCCAATAATAATGCTCTATTCAATGTTAGGAAAGGAAGATCCTTAAAATATTATTAGGTTCAAAGTATATCTTTTACTTTCCTCACTGAACGATACTGATTAATTTATTGCCAAAACTTAAATATACTGAGTCCAATTACGCTTATCCCTATGTCAACACAGAACTGGAGACTTAAATAGCATTTGCTTCTTAGCAGCAACTACTTTGTTATGAACACATTAGCATTATACTCCAATAACATTGTTTCTTTTGCTTAAGGTTCTAGAACAGGGGTCAGCAACCATAAATACTCAGAGCCTCTTGGACCCATTTTCCACAGAAAACACTGGGAGCTGCAAAACTTGCGCATGCATGCGCACGTGCCAAAGGGAAGGGTTGATTGAAGAGTTTAAAAAGAAATAGAGAATGCTGTGCATGAGTCCCTTTCTCTCTCCCTCTCCCTTTTTCTCTCTCCCTTTCTCTCTCTTTTCTGCCCTCCTTCTCCTTTTCTCCCTTTCTTCCTTTCTTTCCTCTCTCCCTTCTCTCCTTCTCTTTCTCTCCTCTCCTTTTTTCTCTCCCTCTTTTTCTCTTTCTCTCCCTTTCCTCTCTCCCTTCTTTTTCTCCGTCTGTCTGTCCTTCTTTCCCTCTCCCTTTCTCTCTCCGTCTCTTTTCTCTCCCTTTTTCTCCCTCTCCTTTTCTCTCTCCCTCTCCCTCTTTCTCCCTTTCTTTCCCTTTTTCTCTCCCTTTTTCTCTCTCCTCTGTCTCTCTCTTTCTCTCCCCCCCCTCTCTCTCTTCTCTCCTCTCTCTCAATTTTCAGCTCACCTGGCAAGCTGTCTTCACACTGTTCTCCAACAAGCTAACACACATTCTTATTGGGCTGGCTCTCTCTCTTGCTGCTTCCTGCTTCCTGCAAAGACCCAGCCAAGGCAGGAGCCCCACCTAATAAGTTTGTCAGCTTGTCGGAGAATAGCGAGAGGCCACTCTCTTTTTTACATACATACAGAGAGAGAGAAGCAAAGCGCAAGTGCCTCTCTCTCTCCCCCCCCTCTCTCTCTCTATCCCTCTCTCCCTCTCTCTCTCTCTCTCTCCAAATGCAGAGGAGGCTGGGAGCTGCAGGAGAACACTCAAAGAGCCACATGTGGCTCCGGAGCCACGGGTTGCCAACCCGTGTTCTAGAACTATGTTTTCCAAACCTGGCAACTCAAAGATCTGTAGAGTTCAACTCCCAGAATACCTGTTCTAGAATAATGAACATCACAGCATTCAGATACATTGCTCATCATTCCAATGCATTGTTTGTTTTTTTACGTATTTTCTTACAAAATTTGCTGTGTGATTCTAAAGCAGTTTCTATAGGCCACAAGCAATGCCTTTAAAAAAAACTGTTAATTCATTCTCTCCTAGATTTAGAAAGAAAACCAGCAAGATCCATTTAAAGTCCAGAACTGCAGCCAGAACAAATTATTTTGTTTAAAAAGAAATATAGCTTGGGTGAATAGTGACATAGCACCTTAATCTTGGCTTAAACACACACACACACACACACACACACACAGAGAGAGAGAGAGAGAGAGAGAGAGAGTGTTTCCCAAGCCTAGGATTCTACAGTAAACAATAAAACATTAAATAATTTATCAAATATCATGAGAATGCCATATGCTAAAAGTGCAATGATAAAGCATAGTTCTAAAATCTTTCCGAAGACTAAGGTTTTTTTTAATCACAAGGAAGGAAACATTGTTTCATTGCACTGTGTTGGTATTATTATTCTGGCTTAATGCATGACACTGTGCTTCCTTTTTATATTTCTCTAAAAATTCTTTGTCAGAGATAAATGTATCGCTGTTTCCATTTATTTATATTCATAATATATTTTAAATATATATAATTGCATAGTTTGTGCAGTAGCTCTCAAACTTAAAAACAAAATCAGCTGATTAAACCAAAACTGCCTTATGTTATCCTTTTGAGAATGATCACTATTACTTAGGTAAATAGCACTGTTAAGTAACACATACACCATACTATTTCCTCTTGACTTCCCAATTTACAGATGTAAAGTTTTAACAATTCAGTAAAGGTTAACAATTCAGGAATCTGATGAAAAGTTTATGCCACAATAAACTGTTTGTTCTCTAAAGTGCAATTTAATTTACAATCGTTTTTGTTGCAATGTGGCATAAGGACATGTAAAATTGTTTTAAGTAATGTTTTTCAACCTAGACCTTTTTGAATGGGAAACTATTTCTATCGATAGATATTTTGGCATCCTGTTTATCAATTTTTTTATCTTTTTTATACAGACAGTAAAAACAAGAATCCATTTATCTGCTTTTTAAGAAAGTAAAAAACAGGTTTTTTCTGACAATCAGCAAACTCTCTAAAGGACTTTCATCATAAGCATCATCAATATATGCATATATACATATACAATCAAGTCACTGTAAAATGAGCAACTTTTATTGAGTTCTTCATTACATTTAAACATTTATACAAAAAGATCAGTTCTCTGAATCTTGTTTTACTGATTAGTCCCTTACCTCAGATGCCACCCAACACTCACCACAAATGTGCAAAGCTCTCATGATTACTATCACAACAACTATATAAAGATTCTGGTATGTACTGAATCATGTGTTTGAAAGTCTGGAGGGCAAAAATAAAGTCTTACAAATATTATATCAGCACAGCAATGCAAAAATGTGAATATGTGTAATTCTCAGTAGTCTCTGGAGAAGTAAAATGAACAATATATCTTTTAAGACAAAGCTGTATTTTGCATTCTCCCTCTCGTTGTAAGTGAAAGGTTGTAGATGGCTCTCTCTCTATGTCCTTATGTGTCGAAAGGCACACATCCTTTTCACAATCTTGGCTTCCTAAGCAATGTTTTGCTAAGGTCCTTTACTTCTTCTGGGCTACTGGCTTTCTCATAGCCTAGGATAGACATAGGCTGGTGGCAAAACTCTTCCACTTGCTTAATCTGATGAAAGCTCAGTGCGGTCCTCCAGGCATTAACTGCCTGGCTAGCATTCCTGGCAGAGACCACAAAAGGTTTGGAAGAATATCCAGGTCCACTTGTCATATTGAGAGCAAACCTTTCCATCTCTGGGCTCACCACTAAATTGACAAACCCGTAGATCTGTCGCAAAGTCTTGATGGGGTCCACAACCAGGTCCTCATACCGGACAGCCATATAATTCCCCTTCAGCCAATCGGGTGGGTGCAAAGCCATTTGCAAAGTCTTTGTCATGCTGCTGCAGATGACCTCCATAGCTCCTAAGGCATGGTAGTCTGAACCACCTCCCCCTTCCTTCTTGTTCAGCTTGTGGCCTGCTTCCAGGAATGGTATTCGATGGATTCGAGGGTCCCTGCTTCTCACCACCTGTAAGCTCTCGCGGATGAGCCCATGGCGGGATTTGATCCTGGAACTAGCCACAGCCCGAGGGTCCCTGACCAGGTGGATAACTTTGAGACCCAGGAAAGGGTCTTGGATGAGTGGTGCTAAAACTGCAATGTCAAAGATCCGCACGCCTTTGATGACTAAAGTGTGGTACCTGAGGCATTCATCCTGCAAAAGACTGAGCTGTTGCGGTGGGCACTTCTTACACAGCTTGTCATCCACCATGCCCACAGTTTGCTTGTGGTAAGCTGGGCAGAGAGGTGAGGAGCAGATTACCTTGTTGGTGGATGCACCAAAGATGCCCAAGGTGGTGAGATTTTTTCCTGCCCCTGCAGTGCTGTAGAGCTGGAAGACAGAGAGATCACAGCGGTAGAGGGAACTCAACATATCCCGAGCTGCACCTTGAAGGGAAACAGCATCTCCTGGGTACAACTTCTGCCACACGTGCCATACAGGCTCATAAAGGAAGAAGACCTCTGGATTCTGGTTGAAGAGCTCCCCAAAGAAGGAGGAACCTGAACGCCAAGTGGTGAAAACATAGATGAGCTGCCGCTTGCGGGCCATGGGCACAGGAGGCCCATAGAGAGCCCGTGTGTCTGACCTGGACTGAGAGGCATAATAAGGCAGCTGCTGCAGATAGGATACGCGCCGGGGAGGTGAGGGGTCACTACACTGCTGTGGCCCCTTGTGCCACTTGTAGTCCAGCAAGTTGAGCATCGTAAGCAGCAGCAGCAGCACATAGCCCAAGCAGAGCACCAGAGTCTTTCTACGGAACACTTTCATGTTGCTAAGCTGGAGACAGGACTGGAAACCAGTCCTGCCAACTGAGGCATATCACAGGCAAAGGCTTCCAACAGCGAATCGGTAGACATGAGTCCGGATGTCCCAGCACTTCCCACCCAGCAAGGAGGGCATCCCGCCGTCTTCCCTGGAGGCCCGCCTTCCTCTTGCCACTCACTCGCCTACACGTCGCCGCTCAGGAGAACTTCCCGTCCTTCCTACCTCTCGTCGCTTTCCGAGGTTTCCCTAGAAAAGCTTAGATCCAGCGGAAGCCGCCGAAGGGAACTCCCCTGCACCCAGTTAATACATCATCATCATCCCAGGAGACGACTCGGCCGTTCCTTCTCCGTCCTTCCACGAAGCCGGAGAGTTTCCGCTCAGCAGCCAAGCGGCCGGCGAGGTCCTGACGCAGAGTCGAGGGAGGGAGCAAACTTTCAGAGGTCGCGGAGCCCCCGATTCCTGAGTAAGTGCATTGCGGGGAAGTGCGGGACTATCAACTCTTCCACGCAGCGGCCAAGCTCGGCTTCCCTCGCCGCATGGATGAGCGGTCTGGGGATGCTGAGCGAGTTAGTGGCCGAGGTGGCGTGAGAAGCGCCGCCGCTAAGGCGACGCGAAAGAGTCGTTGAATATCCGTCCTCCGAGGTGCCGACTGCCCATCGCGGCTGCTGGCCGACGTCCGCCGAACCCCGGATCCTGCAGGAAGAGAAGAGGAGCAGAAGCCGGCCTCTCTGCACCAGCGGCGGCGGCGGCGGCAGCAGCAGTGGCAGCGCTCAGACGATGACGCTCCATCGCGAGTCCATCGAGACTTTGGAAGAGAGCCACTTCTCGCCCGGCCCCCGAAATCCCAAAGCTGCAGGGAGGTCGACGCGGTCGGAGCCAAAATGCAGCGGCGGCGGCGGCGGCGGTAGTCTTTAAGTAGTAACGGCGGCGGCGTCCTCCCGTCAGGCTCGCGTCCCCCTCTATTGAATGGCTGGGGAGCTGCAGCTTCCACGCCACCGGCCCTCGTTCGGCCCCCGTGGTCGTCCTGATGTCTTCCCATTGGACGCGCCGCCTGCCACTCCGCGACTCTCAGCTCCCTCCACCTCTCCCACCAAAAAAAACCCCCAGCACTGCACTGGTCTTCACGCCGGGCTACTGCGGCGGAAGGCAGCCTGGCTGGTCGGCTGGCTAGTAAGAGCAGCTTGACTCCGCTGGGTGCCCGCCCTGCCCCGCCTCGGGGCCCTCTGCCCCCCCCCATGCATCTTTGGGGCGGCTTCGCTACTCTCCCGGTCGTCCACCGCCCCCACTTCCGTTGAGAGATGCAGAAAGTTTTTCCAGCTGCAGCTGGGCAGCCCATCTTGCCAGCCGAGGTTTAGAGGGAAGCCCTTCGCGGTCGCCAGAAAGAAATCTTGGCTCTTCTGGCCGATGGACGGTTCCCCCACGTTAGATGCTCGATTTTCAGCCGATTCCAATAGAAACTGAGGCCCGAGATCACAGCGCCTTTGAAAGTTCGTTGTTGTCCTTTTAGTGCCGCTGCTGCCGCCCACGCAAAACGTTAACTTCGCCGCACGATAGCGGCGGAATAATCGTGAAAAGAGCAAAAGCTATTGTGCCCTTCACGGAAAGAGAGCCCAAAACATCAAACAGCACTGCTAGGAGCATCCCTGCATGCTTATGACTGCGAATTCTAAAGATATTAGAATTGAAATGAAAGTGTGTGAGAAACACAAAATATTGAACTGCGTTGTCTTATTCTAATGTCTTGAATAAAGCTACTGATCTGGTTCAAATGATGAATCTTTGGCATGTCTGTAGTGGTTCTCAGGGCAATTCTTGCCCTTGTCCTTCCCCCTGCTGTTTATTATGCTCAATTTATGAGGTTTAGGAAACATTTTTCCAACTCAAGTCAGCTTGATGATAATCTCTCATGTTATCACCACAACAACCACACTGCAGTGTGTGTGTGTGTGTGTGCGTGTGTTCCAACATTCTAGTCCTTAATCATTTCATCCTACTTGTTTGGATAGGAGGAGATCACTAGGGATTCCCAGAATTATAGGCTATACTGGGCTTAGAAATGTCAGAGAAGAAAGCAATGGCAAACCAAATTTATATTGTTGCTGAGAAAATTGCATGGCCATGTCTATCAATTCACCAGGACTGAACTTGACAGAGGAGACTTGACTTTTTACAGAATAAAGGGGCCTTTATTCTGACAATCAAGTGCTCTGATTATTCCAAGCACCCCATGGAAACAAACCAGTAAAGGCAAAGATTGCTCTTCCTCGTTCTTTTTGTCTGAAAGAAAATCCTCCCATTGCAAAAGTTAACTAAAAAAGTATTTGTTATATGTAAGATAGGGCAAAAAAAAAGGGGGTGCTGGATGCAACATATTCCCCAGTTCCATCTTTTTTGAGATTCCATGACCACAAAATAGCCAGCCAGAGAGACAGTCCAGTTATGGATTTTATCTCCAGAGGTCAGACATTTCAATCTTTAAAAAGCTCTACTATGTTTATATGCTGCCCAAGGAACAGAATCTTATTCCTTTATTCCAATGTTTGAATGTTTCACTTTTTCTTACATAAGGCTAAGTTCCTGTATGATTCTAAACACTTTTATAAAATCAGGGCCCATGAGTGCCGGGGAAGTTATCCATAGATTGTATGGAATTGTTCCATAGATTGTATGGAATTGTTCTGCAAAACAATATATTTAAGGAAGGAAGGAATATATTTAACCCTTTTCTTCACTCATATCCCTCCCCCCATCTATGATTCTGTGAGCAATAGGAAGCTATCACAACCTTACAGTACTTTGATATAGGCAACTGATAGATGCATAGAAAAAGATAAGGAAAAAAGACCCCTTTTATCAAACAAATTTAGAGCCCCTGTACCGCTGTTAAACATTTTCTTAAATGAGAGTCAAATATGAAGGTCATATTTGGCCCTGATGGTCATGTTAAGAGATGCAGTTTTTTGAGTTGATCAGTTCTAAATAGGGTTAGCTGAATGAAATAACTGACTCTCCACCATCTCTCAGCATTGCTGTTTTTCTGTGTATATTTCTTCCCTTTGATAAAAAAATGAAAATTTTGAGGATTTTTATTTAGAAAACAGTATAGTAAAAAAGGTACGTCCTCCTTTTCAATGGTAATGGTGCCCTTATAAATCAGGAACATTGCAAGAGCTATTCAAATTAGTATTCTATAAATGTTTTCTTTCCCAAGGTATTGGACTTCATCTCTCTTAATGTGGCTAAAAATTATGGGAGTTGAAGTCCATCGCACCTGAAATTTGAGGTTTCTTCCTGAACTTCTTGTCTTCTAGTCCTTGAGCTAGCTCCCATGGCTGAGTCCTATTCTGCTTGAATAATAAGGGCTGTTTGTCCTTACAATTTTACTGCAAAAGTGAAGATGAAAGTATTTTCATTTCTTCTTCTGCCAAGATCACCTGCTGGCAACAAAGAGCACGTTGATCATTCTCCTTAATATGAAGTGAGGTGGGCTGGGCTGAGGTGAGTTAAGCTGGGTGCTTAGAATGGTAGGCTTGTCAAGTTGCCCATCCAACAGGTTGCAGGCAGGAAGGTATTCTGCAAGAGGCCTAGCAACATAACTAGTGGAGCCTAGTTTTTTCCCCATTTAAGTGACCTGCTATGTAGTGTAGAAATGGTGATTGCTCAGGATAACTCTTGTTCTTTTTGCAAAATACAGATCCAATCCTTTTTCGAAAAGAAAAAAGCAGGCAGCTGTCTCACACACACCCAGGAGCTAAGCATATTCAACTTTCAACTCTGCTAATAACCACATCACTGGGAAAGTTCAGATTGAGTGTCTAAGGCCAAAATTGCATTGGGAGAAGAAGGAACACACTACTTTTAAGACTGGAATTTCTAAATAGAAATTTACTGTAGACTTGAGATGAGACAGAGACAATTTCATGAGGTTATATTAAGATATCTGTATGCCATAATTAGAAGGACATGAAGCTGAGCCTTGAGAAAGATGATATACAAATTTCTTTCATATTTTCTTTCATTCATAGTAAAATATGCAAATTTGTATAAATTTGTGTTCTTTATTATACTTGCATATTATTGACACCTTTTACAATTGTAGAATCACTTTGTGAATGAATTGGATAAACAATACTGATTTTTGTAGTATTTTGAAGATTCTTTTGACAAATAGGCCATATTATATATCATTAGATTCTAGCTATAATAGGATCTAAAACCTATTAGGGAATATGCTTCATTGATTTAATAGGATTTACTTCTGAGTATAAAGTGTTTTAGGTTGATTTGCATGTCTGTGGCCACAGGAACATCAGAGTTTTGTAAGAGCTTCAAGACAAGCCAGTTTGTCGTGGCATTTATTTTCATGGACTGAAAACCCTTGGCATCCGAAAACTGTGGGATGAAAGATTCTTGGCTCTGTTGGTATAGGGAAATATTTTTATACAACAATGTTCAAAATTTAACAAGTGCATTTTAAAAAATTCAAAAATATTCTATATCAAGCAATGAAAGTAATAAAAAAGCAAAGAAAATAAAGTTCCATATTGTAATTCAGGTTATTCTTGACTTACAACTATTCATTTAGTGGCCAAAGTTACAGCGGCATTGAAAACCATGACTTATGACTGTTTTTCACACATATGGATGTTGCAGCATCCCCATGATCACATGATCAAAATTTGGCTGCTTGGCAACTGGCTCATATTTATGATGAATACAGTGTCCCATGGTCATGTGATCACCTTTTGCAACCTTCTGACAAGCAAAAACCAGATTCAATTAACAGCCCTGTTACTAACTTAACAATTGCAATGATTCGCTTAAAAACGAGGTAAAATGGGGCAAAATTCACTAAATAACTGTCTTGCTCAGCAACAGAAATTTTGGGGTAAATTGTAGTCATAAATCGAAAACTACCTTTATTGCATTTCTTTGGTTTTGTACAGGCATATCTAAATTTACAGGTTATGTAATCAATGTTATAATTTTATATATGTGATGGGAAGCTGGCATATTTGTTTCGAAATACTTTTTTTTAAAACATTGGTTGAGTTTCTTTATCATGTTAAGCCATGGCTTATAAACTTTAGTAACATACTATTTGTTCTTTGTAGAAACAGTTTTTAAACTCTTCGCTTCTCTTTCTGTGGTGGACTTTCCATTTAATATCTTCTTTAGTTAGTTGACCCACAAGAACCTGAGATCACAGGATCAAAGGTTTCAGTCTCCAGACCCTCTCAAAATATTGATGCTGAGCTGCAATTGGGGGAAAAAAATCACTGAATTAGATTTTAATTGAATTTATATTAAATGTATATTTTTTGTTCTGGTCCCAGAGTTTTTGTTGTTATTTTAACTCTGATTTCTTTTTGGAATACAACATTTAGCATATCACTTAAAGACCAAGAGCAGTCCTTAATATATGATTTTTTGGGTTTTCCTTGTAATATTTCTCGTTTTCCTTTAAAATGAAATTTATTCTTGAAATGTCATAATCAAGTAAGTGGGGGTAAGGCATTAAATGGAAAGAGGAACATTTCTCTAAAGTAACACTGAAGGCAAAGTTCATCTCAGAGGACTAACCTGCCAAAAATACTATACATGTACACTCAGCATTCTATTAGATTCATAAAATTACTCTCAGATATGTATATATTGAAAGGTAAGCTTTTCTCTGAGGTCCTTGCAATATATCTTTACTTTACCTGTCAGAAGAAGAAGAGAAGGACAAAGGAAGACACATGTTTCAAGTTGGTTTTTATCAATAGAAATTTATTATGTGAAAATGCTCAATGAATTTGATCCCAAAGGGCAACGTTTCTCCATAAATCTTATTTCAGTAAAAAGTAAAAATTCCCGATCAAGCTTCACGCAGCTTATTCTTCCTGATCAGCCAGGGTGCCGCCTGTTGTGACTTCATTCAGATTCATCTCTGTAAAGTATAAGAAGCTGCATTTCACAAAATCATACAGTTGGACATTCAGTCCAGTGTATCTGCTGGTGGTAAGCCTCCATAATTTCAATCATGAGACTTTTTCAGTGCTATTTGGTGAACTTAAATGATTGATCCTAAGACCATGAAAGCATGATCTTTTCTGGTTCATACAGAATCAAACTGAAGATTCTTCTAATCTAGCTAATTCTTACATGCTCAAAACTCTCAGAATCATTAAATTCTTTGGATGTGTTGTATTGACCTCTATACTGGAGTACAGAAATAGGGCACTTCTTCACACCTCCATTAATACACTTTCCTTCTGTTCTTGAGATGAGTGAACCAAAGCCCCCATGCCAAATAGCCAAGGTCATTACTTCTGTAGGTCAACTGGAGCCTCGCAGGTTTGCCAATTTCTCTACCTCAAACTCCTCCTTCATATGAATTTGACCATACCCATAAAGGAACTCTGTAGTGCTTTTCACTGAAACACACTATTTTCTTGCTGGCTTACCCTGATCTGGCTTCAGCCTGCCTCAGAGGGAGACTGAATTTGAGACAGGCTCCAGTGTGAAAACCAACCTCAGTAATCAGTAAGCAGACCATATCAGAACTAAGACAAAAAGACTGTGGATGATTCCATTTCTTTCTCTCTTTTTTTGTTGCCAGGATCCCTAGCATGCTTAGGAATGGACCATCAAGTGGACTATTAAGTCCAATCCACACCCATTGTAGCAATCCATATTAAACCACCCCCGATATATTCAGCAAAAGGGATCAACCACCTGTCTTGAAACTGGTCTCAATGTCAAATTGCTCTTACAATTAGAACTTTTTTCTGCCTTTCTGTACCTTGTTTATTATTCAGTGTCCTGCATTCTGGGACAAATAAAATAGGTCTTCATTTTCATTATAGCACATGTCTCCCTCAATCTCCTTTGCTCCAGTACATGACATGCCAGAAATGTCAGTCTCTAGCCATATCTTGCAATAATTTCATTTCATTTCATTCTCACTTTTCCTATTTGTGTTCTGATTTATTTATATTATTACTAAAAGCATGGGATGTGGTACTCAGGGTGGATCTGTCTAGTACAGACAACAATGAACTATTCCTTCCCACAAACTGGAATCAGTACTTTTATTGATGAACCCACAAATTGCCTATGCTTTGTTAAAAGTGTTATCACAAAGCCTAGTAATCCTTCTGTTTATTTACCTCCACTCCTTATTGCTTTATTTGGATTTGTGTTGGGTGCAAGTTAGTATTTTAATTAAAGTTTAATAAATATAAGCAAATAAAGGAAAACAGGCAGCAGGAGTTATTTTTCAATGTAAAAATTATACATTGTTTTTTACTTAACTATTTGTTTATTACATTTATAAATCACCAATGTGTCAAGGCAGCTTACAGAACAGCCTCTTTCACATTTTTCCCACAGCAACAACTCTGAGAGGTTCAGCTGAAAGAGAGTAAGTAACCCAAAGCTATCCATAGCTTCCATTTCAGAGGGTGGATTCGAACCTGAGTCTCTCCAAACCACTACACTTCAGCACCAAATACCTTTATTCCTAAGAACTTTCATAAGAACTTCTGAAGGAAACTTGATTTGATCTAATATAACAAGGATTATTATTATCATGATGATGATGATGATGATGATAATGATGATGATGATGATTTAGGACTCTATATGTTCTTAAATGGAAGAATGTAATCATGTACAAATTTAGTGACGTGTTTTATCAGTGGTGACATATACGGCTCTTGTATGCATTAAAGCCGGGGTCTAAAACAACCAAATTGCCCTCTGGCCAATTTGGTAACTTTAGTAATTTAGTACTTTTAAAATAATTCCTTTAGAGCAACTATATTTATTGATATGTATTTTTTTTGTTTTCTGGGATAGCTTACAAAACCACCACAAAATCACAACAGGCTAAGAATACCCACAATAACAAATAAGCTAAAAATAGCAAGAATGGCTGAAGAATCACAGTGCTAATGACCCATAGAATGAAGCAGATTATTAATTAAAAATTGGGTTATGTAAACTAAATTACAATATCATAATCCTAATCTGTTAATATGCCAGGCTTAAACTATTGCTTTGATAGCATGGTTTTAATTAACAGAGTTCCCATGTCCACCACCCTCCACCCCCACGCTGTTGTTCTTTTGTTTTTGTCAAAGTTCTTGTCTAATCTTTATTCCTTGGCTTTGGTTCCACCTAACTCTGTATGCAAATCTGGCTCAGATTCAGCAAGCTCATTAATGTTCAGAGGTAGGCTTATTTTCCTTGCATAAATGAATTTTGCTCAGCTATAGCATCATTTGAAGGTCAGTTTCATCTGCCTTAAGAATTATCCATAAAATATTATGCTATTGTATTTTGTAGGTTCCCCCTTTAGCTGTTTCCTCGTTGACACAAAAATTTGCTGCCCAGAAATTGCAGTATGCTTTATGTGTCAGATTAGCCCTTCTTCAGGATACTATGTTGTAGAAATAATATAACCCAATACAATTAAAGGAAAAATTTCAGATTTGAAGTCATCTGGATCCTTTAGATATTTTCAGCATCAGTTCTGTATTTGTCTTGTTTTGACCCTTGCCATTTGCTCGGTAATACTATGAGAATTGTGTGTCTTAACCTGGCACTCTAATCAAAAATTGTTTGTGAAATAAATTTAATCCAGTATTAAGCCACTTTCGTGCCTATAATGTTTCCATGGAAGAAGAAATCAATTGTCTGCATGGTACCATCCATATCAACTCAGAAAGAATATCAGTGGATGTTCTGCTTGATTATTTAGGTAACTCAGGATGGGTTTCTCCAGATTACCAGAGAGAAAGCATCACTGAATGCGCACATGACTTAAGTTTCTCTGCTAAAGTGCAAATGTATGCTTATGTGTGTTATGCATGTGTACATTTTTGAGAGCAGGCAACAGAATTTCATTTTAATGTGTGCCAGTGTATCCACAGTAAAAAAATGACAATAAAGACAGGGTAGATAAAGACAATATCTTATCTATCCTGAAGCCTGAAAGAAATTTCTGGGAATTCCATAGAGTTTAGTTTTTTTATTAAGAATTGTAGGACAGCAGACATTAATACTTTGAAGTAGAAATCTTTATATAACACTACAGTGATAACTGGAAAACCTATCCAGTAACAACCTCACTGAGCATTTATATGAACTTTGGCTTACCCAGCTCTTCTTTTGTAGTGGGGGAAATTTAAGGTCCAAAACCTGATAATCAGTGCTGGGGTGTCAGAGAATTGTTTGTATTTATATGCTGCTGTGGTAAGTAGCTTTGCTAATGTTAATTGTGTAGGTTTATTGATGAACAACAGTATCTGGTCTTGATTACTAGATTCTCAATTAGGTGTCTATTTCTTATTTAGTGGACTTTTTAGTCTAACTGAATAAATGTCTGTATTTGGCTTAATTGATTAGCTTAAAGTCTCAACCTCCTTTTGAATGCATTTATACAGTACATCATTTTTTTATTCTTGCCCTTTTTAATGCAAAGTATATTAATATAATTTACCACATTATTCTTTTGTAGTTTGGGGAAAAATATTTTTAAAATGTATTTATTTGAGGGGTCCTTGATGCTCTGTTTTCTTGCAGACATTACATTACCCAAACTAGGTAATATCATCAGTCTAGTAAGGAGTGTGGTTTGCTGTCAGTTTATATTCTAGTGGCTTGCCCTGTCAGTGTTGGTGAGGATGGTCTTAGAGATTCTTTGGTTGGGCTGTTTACTGTTGGCTCTTTGGCAGTTTCTTGATTGGGGTATTGCTTACTTGATTGTTGGTCTGATGTTAACCTTGGAGTATTTATTTGGAATGTATTTATTTTTTCATTGGACATTTTAATTTTCCCTAGTCAAAATACTTCTGAATGGTTTGTTTAAAACATTCACTTTATTTTAAAATCTTTCTTAATTAGTGTTATCTATAGTCAAGATTCTGAAAAAAAGTGGCATTAATTCCTGGATTGCAACACATAATTAATGCAGTCATACTGAAGTTAATATCATAGATAGTACTATATGTGTGAACTTCTTGGAGTTAGATTGAGGCAGTAGATAAATCACATAAATAAAACATAAAAACATATTTGAAATATTTATGCTAGAAATTTTTCGGAATGTTCACATTTTTTCTAGATCACAAGTACTAAGTTGCATAAAATCAAAGAGATGTCATTAGCAAAGATTTTAAATACATGTTAACTCTTAACCGCAAGCATTCAAGCATTAGGGAAAATATTTGAGGAAAAGACAAGTTAGTCCCTGTCCCTTAAATTTAAGTCTGTACTTCAAGAGGGTTCAAACACATCTTTCAAAAATGTACTACTTGCTGAAATCTTGTTCCTACTACTGCAACAGAAAAAGTACATATACAGTATAGAAAAAAGATTTAAGAAAAAGAAACATCCGAAAAGATCTAAAATACAGAATATGCTGGCTGGGGAATTCTGGGAATCAAAGTCCAAACATTTTCAAATGGCCAAGGTTGAAAAACATTTATCTATAGTGTGTACCCTGTCAGGTTATTCATTAGAATTCTAGAATTCTCAGAATAAATGAAGCTAGAAAGAAAACAACATGTCTTTAAACCAGTTCCTTGGCTACAGTTGAATTTGAACCCAGATCCCAAAGGCTTTTGTTCCAATGGTTCAGATGTCTTAAGAGCTGTTTATATATCATTCCATCTGCTCTGGTGGAAAAGTGATTTTCTGTCTACAAACAGATATGTTTTTCTTACAAATTTTCTTTAAAAACAAGCAAACACCCAGATCTAAGCTATTTTACAATAGAATTGAACCGGTCGCTCAATTATGCCAAGAGGCCACCTGCTCTGTAAAATGAGCTAAGTTGTGTTTCTCGCTTAGCTGTCACCATTTCAAGTAGCAACTCCTGGTGGGCTGCACAAGCCAACACCTTGTAGAATATTGCTTTCAATAAGCTATTTTATTTAGCTATAGATACATCCCCACTTGGCTTATGGTAACAGTGTGCCAAATACCTGCCTTTCTTGTTATCATTATAATGGGCAGTGCTTTTTTTGTAAAAAAAAAAAAAAAAAAAAAAGGTGCCAGAACTCACACACAGCTCCAGGTCCAGTCAAAAGCCCTTTACAGAGCTGGGGGGTGGAGAAGAAACCACTTTAGGGAGCTTCTGAGGCGCAGATCACTCACCTAGAAAAGGTCTGTCTCATCTCTGCCACAGTTCCTGCTGCTGCTCCGATCTGAGGCCAGGGGACACATCCACAGCCCCCTGCGTCCCGATCAGATCTCCAGAGGTCTGGAAAAGACCTCCAGAGCCCAGATCCATGGCCGTGGAACAATTTTACAGCCCCCCCCCCAGCTTCCTGATCCCGAGGCTTGGAAAAGGCCTCTGAAGCCTGGATCAGGCCACTGGGGTGCCACAAAATCACTCGGCAGCCATGGATCTGGGATCCAGAGGCTTGGAAAAGCCTATAGAGCCCAGATTGAGCCATAGAGGAGCCGCAAAATCGCTCCGCTGCCATAGATCTGGGCTCTGGAGGCATTGTCCAGGCATCTAGAGCCCGGATCGGGCCATGCAGGGGCTGCAAAATCGCTCCACAGCCATACCTGTACTTGCACTGGCAGTTTAGAAAGAACCAGTTCTTCTGTTCAAAAAAAGGTGCCGGAACGCCATTCTGTGCATTCTATGACAAAAAAAAGCCCTGATAATGGGAAAAAATACAACAATATCATGACTCTCTCTCTCTCTCTCTCTCTCTCTCTCACACACACACACACACACACACACACACACACACACACACACTTTTTCATTTATTTTCAGCCCATTCTCATATTTCAATAATGAACAGGTTATGTGGTTGCAAATTAGAAAATTAACCTACCTAATCTGCTTTCAGGAGTCATTAGTTTCAAATTGCACATTCAAGTTTTTAATCTCCAAAGGAAACTTATATTAATTCAGATAAAACCATTTATGAAATAATAATTAAAACAATAAAACCATACAGTGAAAATCAGACAGTCATGGAGCTTAAAAACAATATAAATATATTAGCAACTGTAACTGTTCAGTGGCTTGGCTGATGAAATTAAATATTTCATCAGTCAGCAAACAAATCAGTAGGAAACTTATTTGGACATTTCTGGCCTGAAATCCCACCAATTGAGAGCCAACAAACTCATCTTTATCCTTTGCAGATATATCCCTGATTGCTATCAGAAATTGTCTTCATAAATATGCAAAACTATCATTTTTAACATTAGTTTTTTTTAATTAAATCATAATTGAATAAATTTGCACAAAGCATAAAGCCAAAAATATGCCAACAACATTCTATTTTAGTTGGCTGTGTAAACCAAGCCGGAATAGAGAGTGGTACATAGGTGTGTGTGTCCGTCGCTGGATAACTTGCTTAGCACTTTGAAATGGTCAGTCTGAAATAAGAAGTTATTAGAATTAAATGTTGCTTGCTTTACTGTATTATCTTTTAAATTGTTCTAAGTCAACAAGTGAGATCTAATCAAGGCCTTTTTTATGAGAACTATAGGTCCCTGGCCCATGTGCAAAATAACTTTTTCAAAGTAGGATTCAGTATCTGAAATGATCAGATAAAACAATAATTTTCATTCAAGGCCTAAAAATGAATAAGTTAAAATAAAACCTCAGTAGTTAATGCAATATATTGGATTACTTCACACTTTCCCACTTAACAGGTGACTGAGTTGGTCAATATAATAAAGACTAGATCAGTGGTTCTCAACCTTTTTAATGCCATGACCCCCAACCGGTCGTACGTCGAGGACTACTCAACTGGTTGTAAGTCGAGGACTACCCAACCGGTCGTAAGTCGATGTCTTTCCCTGCCCGGGAGCGCCGCGCATGCGTTAATAAAAGAGGGTCCCTGGTTTCAGACCTTTGGCTTTTCTCTGGGAAAAGCTCAGAGAAAGAATAAAAGTGGTTCATGAATCACAGCATCTCATATATAAAACTCATGTAAAAACCAACTGCTTGCAAGATCATCATTAATAAATCAATTTTGACTACAACAAGGATAACTATAGCTGGTCACTAAAAATTTGAAGTCTTCCAGGGAACTGATGTGCATTCTGTTGACTTAACAGCCAAAATGTCAGCCCAATGCAAATTAAAATAATTGAGCTGTGAAACTTGGATTAAATGTTTTAAAAGGCGCAAGAGAACTAGCTTCCATTTAGTTTTACTCATAGCTTCTAAAGTTATAGATATAAAAATTTAGACTATATTATTTTTATAGTAATATAAAATGTAATCATCTACATAACAGCTAAACAAGACTAATGGCAAAACTGCATGTATGCACAAGACTAACCCATTCTTCACAGATACATGCACTTAGGGTCACTGCTTTACAATGCGGTGCTATGCATGTTGCTCATAGTAAATTCGTGCTATTATAGCAATAGTTTGTTTGCTGTATATAAGGAGCAAATTTAGGTCAAGCACTAGACTTTTCTGTCTTTCTTTGCTGCCATCTGCTAGTTGATTGGATTTTGCAGTCTAGATGTAGTAGCCATATTTTGTGCAGTGTTTCTTAGTCTAAAAGATGAATCCTCAATATTATGATTTTCATCCATTTTGAAAGTATTTTAAGATTCACCAATCCGTCCCAAAAGATGGAAAGAACTAACTACTCCTACTTTATCTACCGGTATGTATCTTTTTTGCACTGAAGCCCATTGAAAAAGCAATGGTCCCCTTTGTTTTTCAAGCAAATTTTAGAATTAAGTTTTTGTGATATTGTGTTTTGGGTTACTTGATTTTTAACAATGATCAATATTATTGCCTTGGGAGAGGGAGGGAAGGAGGGGGGGGAGAGGGGGGGCATCAGTTATAGATGTCAGCTAGCACCAAGCAATATTGTTCATTTAAGCAATAAACAAGTCATTGTTTCCTCCTCTGAGACATGTCACAGATCTCTCCAGGCAGAAACAAGATGGACATTAATATATTTTGGCAGTCAGAGATATTACCATGTTATCAGTAGCAATCAAGGACATTCTAATCAATACAGGGGGGGAAAGCTAACAGAATTTAGCTGCCAATTTGAGGGAGAGGGAGAGGCAGAGGAAGGAGAGAGAGAGAGAGAGAGAGAGAGAGAGAGAGTGTGTTTATGGTCATGACATAATGTAAATTAAGCCACAATGTCCTATTACCTACAACAGAACATTTTTAAGCTATATGTTTCTTTAACCTACTAAAATCAATGAGAAAAACCCAGAATTTTCCAGGGAAATGAATGTGATTTGAAATGGAAAACACTTGATTGAACTGTGATCCTTGTTCTTTTAGAAGCTACAGCCTTTCACAGCTTTTCATACATGGATGGTTGCTGGACACATTTGGAGAAAGTCACAAATAATTGCCATGGAACATAATAAATCATAAAATATTCAAGATCAAAAATCTCATCCTGACTGATCTTGATTTTTGATGATTTCACGGATATACCCATGTAGTTTTCTTTGCAACAGAAGTATTTTGATGTTCTAGGATCTTTTTCAAGGCAGTAAAGAGCTACTATATTATTTTATTTGTAGTATAATTTGATTGTATTAGTAATAAAGTAACACAATAAAGCAAATTGGCAGCAATTACTTCACAATCAATTCCCCAAGCTCTTCCAGAAAAGCCAATTTTTACCAATTTTTGGAAAGCCATTAGAATGGGGACATACTCACTTCAGGGGCAAGCTGTTCCATAAAGGGGCCACCATTACAAACAATAAATGGTAGCTAGTTGGAAAATGACAACCTTCTAATCTCCTTACTGGCAGAGGGAAGATGGTCCTTCATGGCTGCCAGATGACATTGAGACTGTTACGAGACAATTATGAGACAATTAACTGGGAAAAGAGATGACTGACTTGTTTGTGCTCTCTAAATAGAATATTGATGTTTGATGTTGGTGAATGTTTGTATTCCCAAGTTCCAGTTCTGATAAATCTGCCCATTAATGCTTTCTATTTTGATAGACATCTGAAATGAATCATATTTAAGATGTTACAATGCTGATTACCTAATCTTCATCAATCTAAATGAGCAAGTGCTATGAGTAACGGATGGATAATAATGTAATGTTTCCTTCAATTTTACCACCTTCAAAGGTCTTCTTCAAAACCTATTTTGACATTTTCAATTTGTATTTTGAAGTTGGCCAGGTTGGTGGGAGGATCCTGAGATTTGATACCCTTTTTACAGTAAAATCTCCCCGGGGAAGCTCATGTGACACCAATCTAAGACATATTGTGGAGTTGTGAACAGAATTCTGATGCTTTTCATAACTGATCTTAATCTATTGGGAATATGCTATAAATCAGCACAGCTGCCTACATTTTTTAACTATCTTGATACCACTAATGTTGGTAATGTGAAAAATTATGCCCCAAATCACTTAAGAGCATTTTTTATTCTTTGATATAAATTTGCCATTATGCGTGCAATGACATGACACTATGATGTGACTATGATGACATCTTGAGGCAACTTTAAAAATTAAGTTTATAAGGAATTCAAAAAAGGGCATTGACCAAAATAATCCCATGAAAATAGCAAATAAATTTTAACCTGGTAAAAATCAAATATTTCCAACAAAAGTTTTATTTGATTTGTGTGGTTCTTAGAAATACATTCTAAGAATTGGCTGAACCAGGAATTAATGTTCAAAGATATTTTAAACCAATAATTTAAGGACAAAGATGTGAAGGCTCATTCAGTTGAGTTTGCCTCAGATTCTTAAACATGTAACATAAATCATGTTTCAATAAATTTCAGTCTAGTTCTTTTATTTTTAAAGGCTGGAATAGTGAACTTGTTCGAAGAATGAATCTTAACTGGAATAGCCTTTTCAAAATGTTTTCAAATAACTGAATATTACCATACCAATGTTTCAAAAACAAATTTGTAAGATAAAAACAATGGTTATTAATTTTAAAAGGCAGAATTTGGGACAATATCCGTTTATGGAGGCCTTTTGTTGTTTTAAATTAGATCACCATAAAATAGTCTGAAAGTCAATAAAAACAGTATTATTTTCAATTTAGTGCTAGAAGGGAAAAACTTTCAAAAATGTGTGCATCTTTATGGAAGCTTCTGTAGCCTAGCAAGTATTTTTTTTAATTAGAACAAATAACAAAGCAGAAATTATGTATTTAACTAATTGTAGTGATAGCTGTAATTTATGATATCAGTAATTCACTTGCAGATCCAAAGTGTGTAGCAGGCATGTTCCTTCTATCAATCAAATATCACTGACCTTTACATCTATTCCAGATTTCAAGTTTCTTCATGCCTTGCTTCAAGAAGTAAGTGTCCATCCTCCAACAACCTAGAAGTATGCATAACCAATGTATGGAATTTCCTGAATATTTAAAGACGTACATCCAATCTTCACATTTGATTTATTATATCAAAAAGTGGATTTGCCACTTCCATGGTCCCCCACCTATTCAACAGCCATCAGTTTTTAAGCCTGTTCTTGATCTTTGATGTTTCACTGACATATTGTTTACATTGATAAATGAAGAGAATTTTAAAGTAGCTAAATAAGACATGTTAGCTTTAAAAGGCAGAGCTGCCAGATTGAATGGAAGATCAGGACTCTGATTTAAAAGCACAATATGGTGTGCAGAAATAGATTACAATTAACCCAGTCTCCTACTGCTTGAATGGAAAATTTGTTAAGTACTATTTTAACTTCATGAGGGAAGGCAAGCAAGGTATCAATGAGACAGAAAAAAAATATCATGCAACCATTTGCTACTATTGAAACCTCAGGCACAGTGGTCCCTTCTTCCTGACCTTTTAATTTGTGGCAAGCCATCAACTTGCACTAATTAGGACTTAAACACCAATCACATTTTTAGAAGACAACTCACAGGTCACTGTTTTGGTCACTAAGCCAGGAACAAATTAAGCAAGAAAGGTAATAAGCCTCTGGGGATCTTATGGTTTGCGTGCTTCATGAGAACAAACTCTACAGATATCTTACATGGAACATTTTCCCTACTTTATGTTTCCCTGCTCCAAAGGCTTTCTTTAAACATGTCATTCTTCAGTAGGAATCTTTTCTCTTTGTAACTTTTTCTTTGGTTATCCCCACCACTACCACCCATTGCACTCCAGAAATAATTAACTTTTCTTTGCATATTATAGACTATTTAAAAAAACCTTATTAACTATAAGCTGCCAAGAGCCAGTGTAAAAAAATCAAATTCATTTGCTCTTACAATGTCTTACATTTGTAGCTTGCAATGAGTAATTTTTATTGACCTTTGAAGTTCAGATTATGTATTTTGAGATTTTCCAGCATCCTAAATAACAGGCAGTACAGTACTAAAGCTGTAGAAATTACAGTTAAAGAAAAACAACCATCTTGTCTTCCATTTTTTTAGCCTTGATTAGTGTCTTGAATATTCCCCTAGAAATTCAGCTGAAATATCCCTCCTTCACTTCACAGAGGACATCAATCTAACGTAACATGAGAAAAGGCACAATAAAAGTCCAGGCCAAGCATGACATGTCATTCAACTCCTGAAAAAAGTAATTTCACTATTTCCACACTTTAAAGTTGTATATTATTTTGAATTTCTTGAATAAAGCATTACTGTGTACTGGTATATAATTTTTAATTGATTTGTTGCTTAAATTTGACTAGATTAATTAACTAGTCTGATAGGTACTTTTATATAAATGAATTGATACATTAACATTATAAAATAATGCTTCACTGGACTCCAGTTCCCTTTAAACTCTGCATGTTTATTACAAGTGTCCTTTCCTTTAGTAAATAAACAGTGAACCTTTGTAGTTTTTATTTATGGAAAAAAATTAAGTGACTTAGAGGATATGCTATGCCAAAAATTTAAAACAGATTAAAACAAAAGAACATCCAAAATTAAAGGACCACAATAGGGGAAGTAGTACAATTATATTAGAAAAAGACACAAGTTAAAAAATCTGAATTCTGCTACTCTTTCAACAATCTGCATGGCCAAAGAATGAATTCAGTACAAAAATGCATTTACAAGATCATCCTCCAAAATAAAACTGATTTTATAAAGACAATTCATTATGTGTTTCTCTTATGTTGATTCTGAGATATTGGTTGGGATAGGAAATATATTGTTTTCTTTTCATGAAAAGAAATTCATATACTTAATACTGAGGTCTTAATACTATTTCATCTAGATGTCAACAGAGCTCTTCATGTACTAAGAAGAACAATATATTCAGCAATATTCCTATGAAAAAAGACATAACTGTTCAAATAAGAACTTCTTTACATCTTAGATCCCGGGGAGAAATGCATGCACAAAGAGTTTGTACAACAGAAAAATCAGAAGTGTTTATTAAAATTTTCCCAATTTAAATTTAAAATTTGAGATTTAAAATCTATTATAATCATGGAGATGATGTGATAAATGGCTCAACAATTTAAAGAATCAATGAAACAGAAGAAAGCTTAGAAATAGATCTTCAGAGGCCAAAACCTACTTTCCCTTTTTACTGTGTGTTTCATTGCTAAAACATCTATAGCACCACAGAAATAGGAAGGAGTTGCAACAGTGATAATCCCTCTTCTCCAAACAATCATCATTTGGTTTTGGAAGTATGGATGAAGCAAAAGCCAACCCTCACTGTAGTTACCAAAAATCTAAGTTTAGTGAATAAACTCTGATTTCAAATTCAAGGTACAGCCCAGAATAAGCATTTCATCAGATAATCTGTACTGAAAAGTTATACACTCTTCATCTCTTCAGATTCACTGCTGCGCAACAATGTTTCTATGGCAGATCCCAACATAATTGAAGAGCAATCTAACTTGACGAACAGATGGGAAAAGTCTGTTTTAAGAGGTTTGCATTGGTAGCCCTGTGTGTTAGGAAGTTAAAAGGAAGGGGAATCAATGGAGCGGGACAAGGAAACACATTTTTTTTTACATTTCCTTTTCAGATTTTATTTCAAATCTAATTCAAAATGTCAAAGCTACAAAAAAAAAGGGGGGGACGAGGGAAACAATTATGGGGGTTCCTCCTAACTCACAATATTCTAAAACAAGGTATCACTACTGCCAGCAGATCTGTTACACACATTTTAGATGATGTTTCTAAACACAAAATCTCATTCTGGGAAATAGCTACAATGAAGGTTTTGTACAATATAAAACATTGACAGGTCTACCAATGCAGTTACTCATGAATATACACGTGCATTCACCAAAAAAAAAAAAAAGGAATGCTTTTTTCATTTGTTTAACAGACTGTTCAGGCACAAAAACAAAACCGCATTTCCAGTAAGTGACAACATCATAAAAATTAACAGTTTGTCAGTGTTTACTCTTCTTTGATTTCTTGTGAGATCTGTGTGGAGAACGAGATTGAGATCTGGATTTTTTCCCTGACTTTTTAGGTGATCTGGATCGTGATCTTCTTGATCTTTTTGGCGTCCTTGAACCAGATGGTGACCTAAAAATAAACTGCTGATGTTAGTAGTTTTCTCATTCAATTTCTATATATACTTTTAATGCTTTATAGAAAGAGACAATTGATAATGCTGCAGTAAATTGGGTTTCAAGCTTTGGTCTTCCAAAACTCATAAATAAATAAAACTAGAATTTAAAAATAACATGTGTATATTACATGTATATCTTTATACAATAAAAATTCATTTAGGTTGCAATCCTATCAGAAATATATACTGATAAAAGTTTTATCACTAAACTTAACAGTGGTTAAATAGTTAAGATACACACAATCACACCAGATGGATAAAATTCATCCTTCTGGGATTACAAATCATGTACCAGGAATGCTTTCATCAGTAAATTACTAGCAAGATTTCATGTCATCTCTAGCCCCATCCAAGCAGGAATACTATAAAACAGTTGGGCAGTAAAGGAACCTGAGTTTTTCAAACACTCTTTTTTTCTTGCTACCTTTCCTAGCCCAAAAATATCCAAAATGCATTTCATTATTTCCCAAAAATAGCTACCTTGGATAGACTAAATTTAACCCTGGCAAAATTGGATCATTTTTAAATTAAATTTAACATTCAGATGCTGGTTGTCTGGGTTAATTAACTATTTTAGGATCTCAATAAACAAGCACACACATACAATAGGTTGAAATAAACCTTCCAAGGGGAAGTTAAATTGTGCTGCCTCTATACTTCTGCTATAAATAAAATCAAGACTCAAGCCAGAATAAATTACATATTGTTTAATTGGGCTTTTTTACTTTTTCCAACTTCTAACTTTCCAATTAGTCCCCAGATCTTCATATCTTTAATTCCTTTATAATTTATCCCAACATTTCTTTAAATCTTCTCTCCTGAATCATAATATGCTGGTTCTTCTCCTTCCTCTTATTACATTATATAATCTTACCATTAAATAAAAATTTAAATGATTATAAATGGCACTAAATAACAAAATAAATGACAACATAAACTGTAAAACAAGCTAGGGTTTACCTCTTGGGTTTTTTACTGGCATCTCTGGGAGAATCTTTATGGGAAGATCTAGAACGTGAGCTTTCTTTATGAGATCTTTCAGATCTTTCAGATCGTTCAGATTTTGGCGATGGAGATTTTGCTCGCCTGCTTCCACTGCTGCGTGATGGACTTGGAGATGTGCTATGTCGTCTTTTCCTTTTGAAAAAAACAGTACAAATTATCACATCTGAAGCATGGTCAATGAAAATAATGTATTTTTAAAAGTTTGGGACTTAATTTAGTTGCCAGTTAAAATGTCCAAAAAAGTCTTGTAGGTCTGGAAAAACACTGTAGCATAAAAGATTTTGTGTCACCCAAATAGTTTTTTACCAAGCTGGGATCATCCACATAAACTACAATGTCACTTGGGGTTAACAGGTATATCTGGGCTTTTCTGGCCATGCGACAAAGCAAAGCACAAACAAAAATAATATTTCTGTGTATATTGCAAATAATGAAACTGTGTTATTGGAAATGTCAAACTCTTCTTTGCAAAAAAAAGGTAAAATCTTAATAATATTAAATACTTTCACATCTCTATTTGTAAATATTAATTGTAATGGGCTAAGATTCTGGAACTAAAAAAATCTAAATTAATAGAGTAAGAAAATAACATCTTTCATAATGCACATATTTTTGTAAAACGTAAAAAGAGTTTACTGTCTAAAGTTTGAAACATAGGAACAGAAAAGTAAAAGGAAGAGAGAAATAGGGACAGGAATAAAAAAAAGTGTATATTATGAAATGCTTAGGCCCGGTTCTACATGTAACTGCCAATAAGGCATATTAATTTGTTTAAACATTATACCTTTCTTTCCTTGTTGGTGTACATTCTTCCTTTTCCTTCTTCTCTTTGGATCTTGAATCAGATTTCTCTTTATCTTTCTTATCTCTTTCTCTTTCCCTTTCCAGTTCCTTTTCTTTTTCCTACATATAAAATATAACAAAATCATGGACATAACCTTAGAGATCATTGAGTCCAAGTCCTCCTAAGTACAGAATTTGTTGGAACATCTCTGATGGATTAGTGAGACTTTCTGTTCAAAGACCTCCTCTGAAGAATTCACTGTTTTAATTTTAGCTAACTTAGTTTTCCAAATGAAACTGATGTAAAAAAAACAACAACAATGATACGAAACAGGGACACAGAACCAGGTTACTAATTCTTCTAGTTAGGTTTCAACATTACTGCCTATGATATTCTATCTCCAGTATTTTCAATATTTTTTGCCTGACTGAATAGAGAATTATTGGCCCAACACTAGTTGCTTCCATGCATGATTTATTAGTATAAACGATTTATAAATTATAAACAATTTATTAAAATTAAATAAAACAATGTTTTCAAGTATCTTTAATGCACCGGTATAAAACTGAGGAGAGACTGAGCTAAGTATCTTTACATGAGCCAAATTACATATTAGTAAAGAAATTTAGTAAAAGTATTATGTGGAAATAAATCTTTATCTGAATTCACATTGTTTATTAACTGCAAACACTTAAAGAGTCTTTATGCCATACTCTAAATTAACATAAACATAGCTCAGTACGAAACACAGCTTTAAGTATACATCACAGAATACAGCTCTGCACACAGAAGAGGATATATCGATATACAACTGTTTAAAGGTTCAGTATGTCCTCACAGGAAGATGTAACTTTCTGAAATCCTAAACAGCTATTACAAAATCTGTGTACAACATTTAAGCTGTATTGACCTATGATCTGAGAGGAGTATTACTGAAGTGCATGGACCTACAGACGGTCATTATATGAAACGGTTTCAATGAAAAAAAAGCATAACTATAGATTTTGACTCCTATTCTGGCATGGTTACAAGGAAACCATAAGATACTTCATACTGTTTAGTGGAACGTTTGTTTGTTTGTTTGTTAAATTTGTTTGCCACTCATCTCACTACAAGGTGATTCTTGGGCGGCTTAGAATTTTATTCCATCCCATTTGTTTGAATTATGGCTTCTTAACTAGTAGTAAAAAAAAATGTATGCTATGCCTTTTTTTTTTTTTTTTTAGTATAAGACTACTACACATGCTATATGTCAAGCAAACAAAGTTCCTTACTTTGCATTTTGTGTCCTTTTCTGAAGTCAGAGTGGGGTGTGCAGAAGAAACTATTCACTTGAGTTCATTACTCATACTAGCCACAATATACCATAACTAAAAGGTAGTGGTGGCAGAATTATTATTAAAATACTTCATCCAAGCCACTGAAAACTAATGTAAAATTCTAAATTGTAAACACTACTTACTCTCTGGAGTAATTTGTCCCGGTAGTGTTCAACTTGTTCCTGAAGACTCTGGCCTTGCTTCTTCGGTCTTTTTCCAGATTCCAATTCATCTTGAAACTTCATTACTTTCAACTGAGACAAAAAAAATATATATATTTTTTTAAGAAACCACTTATCTGTAAGTTTGTAAAAGGCAGAAAAGCAAAATACTGTTTTAATTTAGTTTTAATTGTGGCATGTATGGCTGAAACATTCTTCTAAGCAAGTCTGCAATTACAAATACCCATAACAAGATTCAAGTTTTAAACAATTCTGGTAAATCTATGGATTTAACTCTAAAATTATGTAAAATAGTATTACTTTGCTACATTACCAGACTTTATTTCTTTCTTTTTTCCTCTTCCATCATTGTTATGAGATCAGAAGCTCATTTATCTAAACTCAACATAATTTAGAATAACATCTAAATAGAGACAAAAATGAAACAAGCCAACTTCATGTATTCTAAAGTTAGCTTGCTTCAGTAACTGTAGTTTGGAGATCAGGTACAAAGTTGAATTGTATATCAGTGTTCCTCAATGTACTTCTCTTCTCCCCCTGGGTTCATATCAGATAAGGAGAACAATGTACAATACCTAAGACTCATTTATATAAAGTTAGAATTAGAATTATACCTAAATATATCTACAGTGTTTTAAAGAGAAGAAAATAATCATTTATAACTACCCAATTCTCAACTAGTTTTGGATGCACTTTTAAATGTTTGATAAAGACCCATAACAATATACGGGTCAAAATTATATTATAACTACGCAATAGAATTATACTATTCAATGGGCATTTTTACTTCAAAAACTTATTTAAGCATATATTTGAAAGGAATATTAAAAATAATCTGAGAAGGTACTTTAATTAACCTATAATATTTTAATGATTATGATTAAAGCATTTCTTTATTCAATGATTTTCCCTATTTGTTATCAAGTTCCCTTCAGATTTGGGTGGATGCACATGGAGATCAAAACTTTTAAATATTAATTCCATAAAATATATTGAACATATTTTAGCTTTAAGGAGATAATATCCAAATAAGTGAATAGTATCTATTGGGTTTTTTAAAGTTTAATTATAAAAGTTTTCAAATTTTTTAAATGTACATATCTATAAATGAGCTTTCTAGAAATAAAGACTTAAAATTGACTGTTAGAAAGAGAGGAAGCTGGTACTATTTTCATTGTTAAACCATTTTGCTGCTCGCTTGATTTCATTTACCACCGTTTACATAAATTATGTTTGTATCACAAACATACCTCTATCTCTCTGAGTTTGGCACGCTTTTCTTCACTCATTTCTGAGAATTTGCTTGATGACTTTGAATCAGGTATTTCTTCTCTAATAGGATTGGAATAAAGGTGGTGCTCCTCAGATTTAGAACTTTGAGTATCCTCCTCATCTTCACTTTCTTCTTCTTGGCTTAAAATAACAGAAATAACACAATGATTCTCTTAATTTAATCACAACAGAAAGAATTATAACAGGCAGCACTTCCCAAAAAAGTATTTATCATAAAAAAGAGCACACTGATGGGACTCCAAGAATATGTACTTCCTATTACTTTATATTTCAATTATACAATCTATATGCAATTTTAAAAACTAAAAAAAATAGTTAAGGGGAAGGAAAGAGCAAGGAAAACAATGTATTTGTATGTTTTTTCTTCATACCTAAAGATAACATAAGAGGTAAAGCTTATTAGATATAAAATCTGTTAAGATTTTAAGTCCAAATATTTTAAATGCAATACAGTGTAATGGCATAATATCAAAGTTCTGCCCAGGACACCTAGAATAATTCATAGTATTTAAGGAGCAGGAGATAGAATTTAATCAAAACGTATTGATGTCAGCTATATAAAATATAAGAGAAGAACTGAAAATGTTGTACAGTGGCAGAAATCTGGACTAAGATTGGGGAACTAAAGATTGAAATCCCCACTTGAGTATCTCTAATATCTCTTAGCCTAATCTCATTACAGTTATGTGATAGTGGTGGGAATGGACAGAAATACATATACCACATACAGTCACCGGGGTGTGTGTGGAAAATTTGAGAAGCAGAGACTAGAGGCAATGCATCGTGAGAAGCATTTTATACAGCCTAAAATTATTCAGATAATTTTGAGGGGATTCTGGGTTGTAAACTTCAAAATAATTCCATATATATAATTCATGCCATATACAAAAAGAGGGATATTAAAGATAATGAAAAGGATACAGCATGTTTGGATTTGACTTTGTTTCTTAGAAATGGAGTCCCTCTTCTAACAAAGATTTGTATTATTCAACTGTTAATGATAAGCACAATTTAATGAAAAGCATCATATTCTAAAATTACTGTTATACATGTATGACATTTTTAATAATTGAAGGCTCTATTTTAACTTTAACCTGAATGTGTTGTCAATTTAATATTTTTAGGAGCTATCCGTGAACTCTGACATTGTGGACTGTAGTGACATGAAGTCTATATTTCCTAAAATCCAAGAGTATTCACTATACTTCTGATAATGAAAGATGTTAAAATCTTATTCTTATTGATTTTTCATATTCAAGGCCAGCTCAGAGAGGCATGTCATGAGCTTAGTGAACGAAAATACATGCATAATGCCGAAACCTAAGACAACTGGGAATAAGCCAGGCAATGAAATATATCCAGAATGCATACTCTACAGAGCCAATGTTTCTACTTTTTCCAGAGACATTTTACCCAAATGCACAGTGAAAAGATCACTTCATCTTAGAAGATAAAACTTGCTTCAAGGACAATAGGATGCATGCACTAATTATATTCATTAATCTATTATTGTTCTTTCAAAATAGCCATTTTGGCACACAGTTCATTCAAACCTATACTTAGTTAATGCAATCAGAATTTCTTTTGGGGGGAAATGTATTTTTTTACATGAATTCTTGGAAGTGTATCTCAAGTGAAAGTTTTGCTAAATTTGTTAAATTTGGAGATGTGAAAGTTGCAATAGATACTGCATGTTACTCTTTGTTCCCTTCTTCCTCCTGAATATTTTTATATTGAAAGAAATATGTAGGTTCTACTATCCCTTATATAGACTCCAGGTAACCAAGAAACTCTATTGTTTTATGAAAATCACAAAACATTTTTATTCCATTTAGTATGCTTAAGATAGAGTAACTAGGGAAAAAATGGTCTTACTTCTGATTTTCTTCTTCCTCTGATTCCTCATGCTGGTCAAACAGCTCCCATTTAGATGTTGTTACCGCTAGGATGACAATTAATTATTGTATAAAAATGTCAATATATATAAGAGAAATTTGTAGAAATTCTAAATTCTTGTAACTTCCTAAACTATTATTTAATGGCAGAGTATGAGTGGTATCTGTGTACTATTTTATTAATATTAAGCATGAAATGTTGAAAATATTTAATAATACCAGCAAACAAGAGAAACAGCAGGATTTAAAAAGGAACTAACCTTGAGCTTCAAGGGCAGACTCATCAACTGCTTCCCATTTTGAAGGAGCAACTTTAAATATTGGCTCATTCTTCTTAGATTCTTCAGATGCATCCACTATTGAATATAAGCATTATGCAAAACATGATGTAATGCAGTGGTTCTCAACCTTTTTAATGCTGCGACCCCCAACCGGTCATAAGTCGACTACTCAACCGGTCGTAAATCGAGGATTACTCAACTGGGGTGCAGCACCGTTTGCAGAATGGAACTTTTGGCACGCTCAGCAGGACAAAGACAGCCTGGACAATTCCTATTGGCTTTTGAAAGCCAATAGAATTAGACTCTATTCAAGAGAGTCTATTCTATTGGCTTTCAAAAGCCAATAGAATAAAAGAGAGTAGCACAGCTAAGGAAAAGGGGGAAAAAATGGCGGACTGCATTGTTTGGCGACCCCCGTGAAATGGTCGTTCGACCCCAAATGGGGTCCTGACCCACAGGTTGAGAACCACTGATGTAATGCAACCCTAAATATGCCCTATTTTAGAACACTGCAATAAGAAAATTCAACTTTAAAAAGTTTAATATTCCCCAGATTACCCTGAAAGGCAGAAGAAATCTATATGCATATTTAGTGAAAAGTATGCCCCAGTATGTTCAACAGAATTGATCCTCTAATAAGTTGCACTAAATGCTCTACAAGCAGACTTCCACCCCCTCAAAAGAAACTCTCTTAGTTTGCTTCTCCCTGTAATTCAGAACGCTTCCAAAAACAGTTCTAGAGGAACTCTCAATCATCCAGAGAAAAGCTGGGGTCTAAAGGAAGGAATTCAGACAGGTGAAGTAATCTAATACAACGGTCTCAAACCTTTTTGGCTTTATGGACTGCTGGGGGGGGGGGATAAGGGAATGGTTCTGCGCAGAGATGTGCATGTGTATGCATGCAGTTCCATTTGCACAAGCGGCAGGCATATGTGCCACTGCTCGCACAAATGGAGCTTCGCACATGTGCTTGCCCCCCACTTGTATGTGAAGCTGCATGCACGGACTCGCTCACTACTTCTGCAACCCTGTTCTGAACGGGCGGTAGCCTGGAACTGGGCCACAGCCTGGGAGTTGGGAACCCTGATCTAATATACGAATGCTGTTTTCTGCCTGAAAATACATTTTCAAACATTCTGAAAATTCAGGCAGAATTAACAAAAGTATAATAACTTCATGTAAAAATATGTCAGCTAAAAAGTCCATTCGCTCTCTTTGCGCAGATAAATATTATAATACCTAAAAGCCCTGTATGTCCAATTTTAATGTCCAAACCTACCCCGGATTTAAATCCAGGTATTTGCAAGAACTGAAATGTTAATAAATCTAGGCAGATTTTAAAATATATATATTATTTTGCAGTAGATCAATTTTCATATGCTTTCCAATTAATTCCACATGAAAGATCTTTCTCCACAGTAACTACTAGATTATTTACTATATTGTTATTCCTTAAAATATAGCCCAAAATTATCTGCATTAAAATTGAATCAAATAAATATTGTAATTAGAAAATATTCGTTTTCATTTGCATATAACAAAATTTTATAATAAGATGTATGCTTCTAACTACGTGCTAAATTAAAACATTCCTTACAAGGTACTCCATCAAGATCATCATCAATTGATTTAATAGGGATTCCATCAAGATCATCGATTGGAGGGACATCAATAGGAATTCCATCCACATCTTCTAGTGGAGCACCATCAAGTTCTTCTTCAATGGGAGCTCCATCAAGATCATCAGGTACTTCCTGAGAATAAAACAAACACTGAGATAAATATAATACTAGTATTTTCTCAAGTCTTTATTTCTTCATTTCATCACATAGCATTTTTTCAGCTTGTGACTTTAATTCAAAAGCCTTACATAGGTCTATTAATTTGATCCAGTTCGTATGTAAAACAATTTCTCATATACCAAACAGAAGAAAAAACAAATTTCTGTGCCTACCCTTCAAAACGTCTGCTCTATATACCCCCAAATCACATAACCTTTCAAGCTCAAGAAAGAAATGAATGAATCTTAGAAATAGATACACATGAATATATGCATTACAGTGATGGTTTGCGTGCAATGGCAAGTTGAGTACAACCCAATACAGAATAATCTAATCGTCACTGTGCAAAGCTAGTTCATATTCAAGCAGTTTTAAATTCCCAGAAATTATTCTTTGATTACAATTTTCTTAAAGACACACAAGCTTAAATAGCAGATACTTTAAGTATCTATTTACATCAGAAAAACATATTAGATCATCTCCTATATTTCACATTTTACACATGGATTTACAACAATATAAATAGCAACTAATATATTCATAGTAAAAGTAATACAATCGTTTTAAGCATAACACAGTATTTTGTATCTTCCGCTTTAATTACAAAATGAAACAACTTTTAATTCAATCTTCAAACTGTTCCTCTTTGAACCCACAAGAAATTTTACAGCAGGACTAGAAGACAAAAAAAATCTTGGCTATAACAACTCTTGAAGCAAGTTCTATATATTTAGGACAATGCTAACAAATGCCTACATAACACTGTCTCTTAAAGATCCTATTGTTCCAACTGCACCCATAATATGGACGAGGTGAGAGGCTGATTTCAAACATTCAGATATTTTAGAATTCTCTCCCTCTCACATCCAAACACACACCTGAAAACTGATAAAGAGGCAATGCACGTGCTTCAGGTTCCAAGCAATTTCCAATACGTAACAGGTAAATGAGCTAGTTCAAAGGCAAAGGTATGGACAATGTTAACATTCATAAACAGAAAAATATGTGTTTATGCAACCTCAAATCAATGGGGAGTTTCAACTGGGAACCGATAGAAGCCTTCATATTCTAAAGTCCTAGTACAAACCTCTGCCAAAACCTCTTCCTTACCTTTACCTTTAAGGTTCTCGTTTGCTTCCAGATCAATAGTATCAATAAGGATCTTATCTCATACTTACCTCTGTTTCTTTTTCTTCAATAATATTTACAAGCCCCAAGAAAATATTCTGTAGTTTGATCAAAAATGGTTCTGGATAAATCGCCCAGTCTTCCCATGCTCTGAAGCATGTCATTACCCGTTGCTAAAAGTAGTAAACAATGCTAGTCATTTGTATTGAGAAGTACTTTAACAATAAATACAAGGCTATACATCTATTTAGCATGTGCCTTTACAGCATAGTCACTCCTGCTTTGATGGATTTGCTAATTTTGACTGGGAAACAATGATAAACCATGGGATGCTGATTGTACTATTTGTAGTTTTAATGTCTTTTTCAACAGAGAACATTTTTTAAAAAATAAGATGGTTAAATACAGCTTGGTCTAGAGAATACCTGATGAGATATCTTTCCTCTGGCCTAATATGAAAGCATCAATTCAGACCACTGAAGTACTGTAATTTTGTGTTTATAAATTGTTTATTTAATAATCAGTTTGAGGTCAAAGCAAAGCTAATTTAGATTTACATATTGCTTCATAATGTTTTGCTTTGTAGTTTGCTTTGTGGTTTACAAATTCAGCATTTTGCCCCAATCTGGATCCTCATTTTACCGACCTTGTAAGGATGGAAGGCTGAATCAACCTTGAGCCGGTCAGGACCAAACTTCTTCAGTGGGCAGAGTTAGTCTGCAATACTGCATTCTAAGTACGCCATCACAGCTACCAATACTTGGTATAAAATAGATCCTCAGAATTAGAGCTAAATAGAATTCTTGCTGAATAGCCATTTTTCTGCAGAAAGCCACTGCCTTTTGAAACCTATTAAAAATCTGATTCTTTATCCAGCCTTATAATTATTTCTCTAGCAGGTTATAATCTAACTCTCTAATGAGGGAATTTACATTTGTGACAGCTTCCTTACAAATTTCTCTCCCAAGAGAGTTTGCCCTGGCATCTACAATATTGATGGTTCCTGGCGAAGATAATTTTCCCCTAATATTTTAAATGATGATACACAAATGCCTGTTTATTTTGCCGTTTATATTATGTATTTGTTATTTTATTGTATGAGTAGGCCACACTGAATATATTTTATGTCCTCCTTGAAAATTTGTTAACTATGTAAATTCTGAGGCATTCTGCTCATGTCACATCAACAATAACCATGCACATACCTTAAAGTTTTCAGACTGTAAATGGCCTTGTATTGTTCGGTAGGTAGCATTCAGATCAGAAAATATCTGACATAGTTTTGTCTCAAAACTGAAAAGACAGTTTTCATACGTTAGACATATACAGTATAAAGAATTGCAATGTGAAAGTCAGCCAACTTAATGAAGAATTATATAAATATTTCCCCAAGTTTCCACGCAAAGAAACTCTGAACACCTAGTTGGAAAATGGTGTCAAGTTAATTCTAGAATATAGTGGCTTTATAGTTGTATTTCAATCCACCATTAAAAATATATTGTACATGCACATATACATGTAGAAAATGCAATAGTAAAATAATACTCTTTAGCTACCTCTAACTGCAAGTTACAGCAGAAAATTTAAACTGACCAGAAGAGAAAAGTCAACAGACACAAATGCTGCTTTGGTCAAAATGCAATGCACACTTTTTTTGAAAATGTGGTGATTCCTGCAGATTATGTTAAGTGTCAATATAGAGCAACTAGATAGTATATGCAAATTTTATAGCTCACAAGCAGTATATTTGTTTCAAAAGAGTTTAAAACTTTATACTTACAATTTTCTGTAATACGAAGCATTGGCAACTTTTGCAGAAGAGTTGTACAACACATCAGAAACCAAATATAATCTTGCAATCTATAAAAAATACAGAATTAAGTTAACTACTGCTAATTTCATTTGTATTAAAAGAGAAAATATTTTACCCCATTAACAGGAATATAAAACAATACAGTAGATATCTTAGAAAAAATCATTTTCTAAAAAATGTAATACAGTACCAAGTGCTGTTCAAATATACCAAACTATCATAATTTTTTCTACATTGGAAAAATAATGTTAGAACTTTAAAATTAGTGTTTTTTTCTGAAAAGGAAATGGGCTGAAATTTTTATTAGAATAATAAATATTAGAATATTATTAGAATAATATGGTTATGGCCATTAACAGATTTTAACTTTGATCAAGAAAATATTGATTTAGTAAAATATATTAATTGTCCTTTCATGGTTATAAATAACTACCAATTCAATGTAAGTCAGAATCAAAATCACGTAGAGATCAAACATACCTTTTTAGGGAGTGGTGTTTTCAAGATGGACAATGACTCTGCAATACAGTCCACTATTTCTTCAGCAGCCTCAGCATTATTAAGACAGAAAACCATTGCATCTCCAATATCATTCTTACGCGGTGTTAACCCACGCAGGATTTCCTCTAATTTGTCCCTCTGTCTAAAATTTCAGTTTCAAATTTTTAGAACACTTAGCAACATGGTTTTCTTTATATTTATAAATGAGTTGTGTATATTGTTTCAGAATCAAAACAACTAAAAACAATCTGGTATTAGATTAATTTTACTGAAACTAAGAACATATTCTGTCATCTTTAGTCAGCAAGGGATTAAAAAAAAAAGTTAAGGGATTATGAAACATTGCTCCAAAAAGAAAACATAAAATCGGATCTCTTTACAATTGAATTTGAATATTAAGTATTACTAAATATGGGGAATACTGTAGATAGTCTGTTTTAGTCTAGAGAAAAATTGGGTACATTAGACTCTTTGAAGATGCTTACTCTTCCTTAAGTGCACCCTTCTTGCTTGGCTCTTCCACAAATGCTTCAGGTTCCTGTTCTTCAGACATCCCATGGAGATATGGATTTAAAGGGGGGGGCCTCCAAAAGGAACCATTTTTAAACATGCGAAAGTCTTCAGTCCTCCATTTGGTCGGAGCATCACCCTAACAAATAAGAACAAAAATTTAAAATAAGGTAAAACAAGTGCTGGACCTGCAAAAAAGTATTTCCAATTTTCTAGGATCCCTCTCTTCTTTGTAAGCCCCCAGTGGTCCAGTTAGCATAATAATACTAAAATAGTTGTAAAAATATTTCCTACCTGTAGAATTGAATAAAGCTTCCATCTGTAGTACACATGAGCTGGAGTCTGATTCTCAAATAAAAATCTAAACAAACAGCAGAGTAGAATCAAAATAAATAACTACAAAGAAAAATGAGACATCCTAAAAGTAAGGCAAAAAGTATTGTAAAGTTTCAAAATCAAAACAAAAAGTAACTGCTAATAGAATATTTTCTACATAACAAATTCAACAATTACATAATATATAATAACAAACAAAACTAATGAAAACATTAAATACCTGAACATTGGATTATTGATTTCTCTATTCATGATCATGGCTTCAAACATGGGTCCTTCACGTACCACAAATTCTATCATTCGGTGTATTAATGCAAGCAAGTTCCTGCAACAACAACACAGTTAAAGAAAAATTGATTCATACCTAACATTATGCAAGCTATGCACCACCTAAGGCATTTATAAATGAAAAAAGATTATTTTTGCTGTACAGTTAAGAACATTGCTCCAAATTCTTAAATTATACAATTATTCTAACCTTATATAATCAAAAATAAATTTGGACTTTCAATATTAACATGAGTATAAAGAAATCCTACAGCTCCTAGATTATATGTTCAGTACAAGATCTCACTAGTTCATTTTTACCTGAGACTGTATTATTTTGTATGCTACTTAGAGCCTCTGGAGTGAAGTAATTCATAATTCTTACAAATAAATATGAATACAACTAATGGCATGCAATAAAAGATAGCATATTAACGGTTTCTTTATAGAAATCAATATGATCAAAATTGCATTTGTAACATTTGATAAGACTTTGTGTTTGAGTCTAGTAAAAAATTAAAAATGAAAATATTGGTTAAAAATCCTGTTGTTCGATTTTTATGAATGTGAGCAACAAAAATACAGAGTGGGGTAGGCTGCGAATAGCCAAAGAATTCTGGTTCCTGCAATATTTTGACAACTATATTGACAGCTTCTTGAATCGCCTGGAATTCCCTATAAGACTGTGAAATAAATGTATTTTTTAACAAATACAACATTAGGGAGTAAGTTTTCTCCAGAAACATTAAGAACTGATGAAGAGAAAGCTGTCATTAGTGTAAAATTGACTCACAAAACTCCAGACACACTATATACTTATTATTCTTCATTGAGTACAACTTAAGAAATTCAAAGTATTCATTATTGAGCATTTCAAACTGCACTCATATATCTGAAGCTTAGAAAAAATTAAAAACTACAATTTAGAAATTATAATTTGGGGATTTCTCAGATTTTCAGCAAATTGCTTGAATCCGAAGATAAGTTAACATTAAGAAGCTCACAGAAGGAAAAGATTTTCATAGTTACCACACTTCCAAAACTAGCTCTGGAAGTCAAGGAGCTTTCTTCAACCAAAGGTGGTAAGGTGGAAAAAAATTATGTGTAAGTGGAAAATCAGTTAAAATCAGCTTGACCAATTTCTCTTTCCACCAGAAACTCTTTCTCACATACATACATACATACATACATACATACATACATACATACATACATACATACTTCTCCTTTAAGAGAGGCATAAATGAGGAAGGTACTTTTCTTCTGTGAACTTCTTTAAGTTAATTTAGGAACCACTTCCAGTAACCCCAATTTGGAGAACTGCAAGTACGAGATCCATATATAGTTAGCTACTTAGTTTTATTTCGGCAATTTTTCTAAAAAGTAGTATCGTAGGCTACTTAAGCAGACCATAGCTTATGTTTTTCAGAGTTAAAAATAAGTTCCTGATCACATAAAGGAAAGGTGCTAAATAAAAATACTAAAAATCTATGCCACCTATTATGTCCTCTTATGCATATAAAAAAAAGCTCATTTTGTTGGGGTGCTTAATTGCATACAAAGGTAAGTTTCACAGCATATAAGAGGTACCAGAACAATAAAAGCTCCTCATTCCCTTTTCCCCACCCCAATTTCATTCTTGTGTTACATGCACCAAACTGAAAGAATTGATTCTCTGGCACATTCAAAAGTATTTTGTAACTACTAAATGAACTATAAACTATAAACCCAAAATTTATAAGCTTAGGGTTTCAGGAACTTTACGTGTGCATAAAACTTGACATCAAGGACCAGAGAAAATGCATATTTATTTTTAGCATATAATACAAATACTGAATGGAAAAAAATCCTGTTTTAATTGTTACTATGACTAACTTTATACAATTAAAAGCTAACACTAATTACTAAAAGTAGGCTTTAATGTGTTACCTTCTACTTATTTCTTAATTTCCTATCATCATCCTTCAAAGTAATGCTCATAATATCCAAATAATTATCATTTTAGTCACTGCAGAAATCTAAGAGGAATTATGGCAATTGTATTTTAAAATGGTTCTGCAAACTTAATTTCAGGTTCTGATTTAAGATTATAGTTCTTTGTACTTCAAGGACTACTTATCTTATATATGAAATTACCTAAAGCTCTCCCTTCCTGCCAATGAGGCATGAGAGGTAGTATAAGTAAAAAAAATGTTTTAGTGGTAGTATTATTTTTGAAGAATGCCTTCTCCATCAAAAGAAGTGCAGAATTATTTTAGTTTGATCCTAACTTTCAAAATGTGTTGTTTTATTTCTTTTTAAGTCTGATTATCTTAACTAAAGTTGTTTTATTCCTGCATTTTATCTTAATGTATTTTTACTTTTTTTTTCATTTCCTATTTTTACACCAGGACATCTTGACAGAATGCAGCCTATAAATAATGCAAAGAAGCACAATGAAAATAAACAGCATGAACAAATTCATGGATTCCAAAGATAAATTTCCCTCCTCTTCTTTTAAGCCCATTAAATTTACAATCCTAAATAATGACACCAGAGAATTCAGTGGGCTCATCCCCCTTTCTCTTCACTACTTCCAAAACATATTGTCAGTATGTTGGAACATCAAAACCATTTTAATTCAACAATAAAGTGAAACGTTAATTTAACAGACTGAATGGAGGGAATCAGTTGTTATTTACAATTGTCTGTTAATTAGAATGTACATCATTCACATGATGTCATTACTGAAATCATTTTATTTCATTGGTGTAATGAGACTATTACACAAATGACATAAAATGACTTAATACAACGGGAATTCTCATCAACTGCAACAGAGGTTTCTAAATAGGAGTTTCACCAATATATTTATTGATATGCAGAGAAATATTTTCTATCATTGGACTCTTAAAATGCTGCAGTGAGCAAAACTAGAACATTCCTTTTTTTGAAAAAGGTTATGTTTTCAATCCTAAACAACAAGAAAAATAAGGAAACATTTGCAAACACATTCACCTGGCTCTCGTAAGTCATATCACATAACTACTTCAGCACTGAAAATTGTTCTCTTTTAAAAAAGCATCATGTAAAAGATGCTTGCATTTCTGTGTTCAAAATGTATAGCCTGGTTACATTATGAATTTTATGATAAAAAATAACATAAAACAAAGAATAATAGTTTTTAAAACATTAATTTGGCCAACAAAAAGTAGTCTTTCAGTTATAATCAAACCACATTAATTGGAGCTGATCGTACCAATGTCTGGTCAAAAATTGTATACTTTCCCAATCCATCCCATGATGTTTTCCTGGTCCCCCGCTGCCGCAGACAGTTCAGCTGGTGTTGTTCACCAAGGCCAATGTCAAAGAGAATTTGGAAATCTTTGGTGCTCATTTATTTTAAACAAGTGTTTGTGTTGCTATGTTTCAGAAGAGCTTTATGCTTGACTGAGCAAGGATTTGCCTAACATAAGCCACATTCCTTTAGCCCTGAATTACAATAGACCAAATTATATCTTGATTATGAAAATTATACCTGCTATACTTAGATATGCCTAATACTTTCTCCACTTAATTTAGTGAAAGATAAGATAATTATGAATTACTATGCTAAACCTTTCAGAAGATTACAGGAAAGACCTGTCATCCAAACCTCAATTATACAAGTCAACTAATGATCCAATATCAAAATCCTCCATGATAACCCTTTACAAAGATGATATTATTGTAATTCTGGATAAATTAAAATCTACTCAATATCTCCATGCTAATGCAATAAATGTACACTTTTGAACATTAAACTACATATAATAGACATACAATAGTCTACCTTTTCACAACATGATAACTTTAGATCTGCTTTATAGTAACCACCCATAATAATCTGTATGTTATCCAGACACAATGAAAGGTACAATCTAAAGCATTTTTAAGGCATAAAGTTGAGGAAAAACTGGGGTTTCTTTGTAGCCATCTACTAAAATAATTCCAACTTCATTTCATTTAATCCTACAACTGAACTAAAATGCTAGTAAAAGACAGTTTAACATAGACGGTAAGCCTTAACATTCTCACACCTACAAAGCAACCATTGCTCAGTCAAGACTAAACTTTTCCTCAACATCACAATTTATATAAAATCCAAATGGGATAGTCGCTATATTTAGATCAGTAATAATAAAGAAAAACATGTACCTTTCTGTTGGGATAACCACTTTGACTATGGCTTGCGACAGAGTCTGTATATGAAGTCACATCAGATAATAAACATAGAATATGTGAGTATTGTTAACAAGTAACAAGCAAAAAATACATATGCATTGAAAATACTACACATCTATCACATGTTTTGCAGGCAATCACTGCTGCAAAGTTATAGACTATGCAATTACATAGCAAAATTATTGTGTGTAGTGAACAAAAAGTTCACAAATTGCAAAAGACATTCCAAATAGAATGTACATTAATGCACTGAATAGATACTATACTGATAACAGCCCATAGGATTAGGCATAAATGTCCATGTGTAAAGTAGGGCTTTTACTTTTCTCAATAGCAGTTTCCCTTTTACTGCATCAATTGCTATTTTCAACATCTTCAGGTTGCAAAACAAGTTACCCAAGCAGCATAGAAAAGCTATTTAAAAAAAATAAAAGCCTCAATGTACATAGACAAACCCACCACTTGCATATGAAGGGGCTTGCCGGATGAAGGCATATACAGAAAATGGAATCATATTTTCTATTTACTAAATTAGTCCTATGCAAGCTAACATTTTTGGTGTTTCCACCATGTTTATGTGATCAGGGTATGGTATTAAGTACTAACTTTCCATCCCTCCTTTCTGGAGACTGACTTCTCCCAACTTTTATTATTGGTTTTTATGGCTGTTTAAATCTTTTAAAAGCAGTGATTTGGAATATGTGGGAACCCATACAAATCACATTTTTCTGAATCATCAAAGAAGTGCATGCATAGTCAGAAAACAGCTGGGAACTGCTTACAGAACAGTTGCATGAAAAATGGAAAAATGCATGACTCTTTGATGGTTTGGAAAGAGGGCTTCATATAGCTCCCATGTGTTCCAAAGGAGCTTTTTCAGAGTATCTGATAGCCCTACTGTTTTTAATCACAGTTAAGCATCACACTGAGAGTGGCGATAGTTTAAGCTAACCAAGGCTGTGGCTTACCAGATTTCAAATCCTGCTAGGCAGCAAGGGTTTAGAGAATGCGATGGGGAAACAGCCCGAGAGGTTTTATTGACACTGCCCAAGTAACGCTTAACTATGTTAAAGCCAGCATTAAAATTTTGCAGTCCAAAACCAAAAACTTGCCTGAGAAAGGCAACAAGATTTTTAAAAAGTAAGCAATCCTGTAGCTTGTTTGAACCAGGAACTGTTATATTTGTACTGGCCATTAGTTCTCAACTCTTTCAAACCTAAGAAACTTCATAAAAGTATTAAAACAATGTGATATCACTTGTGTTAAAAAGTTACTTACCATTTGTTTTTAAAAAATCCTTTAACTATCCTAAGAGTTATTATTAACTACTGATTTAATTTCTGAAATAGCTTTTTACATAGAAACATGTGAAGTCATCCTAATTAATCAATCTGCCTGAATTTAAATGTAGCCTTTAAAAAAAATAATTTAGAGACTGCAAATCTGGCAGCTAACAAAAGGGGGACAGAGGAGAAAAAAACCAGGGAGCGTGGAAGGGGAAAACACATGGTGGCCAGATTTAAAAGTGCAATTAAAAACAAAGCCCAATTATGTAGCCCAAACATGACAAGGGAATGAGGCTCCTTAAACTAAGGCAGGGAACAATTAAGTAAAACTAAGAATTGAATTGTGCAATTCTATCACAGAGTTTCAAATACTATCATACAGAAGATGTATGGCCCTGAGTAACTTTTTACCTTCTCAAAATCTTCTTTGTTTTTAGGTGGTGGCAACATTGGAGCATTAGGATTCTTCAGTCTCTCTCTGGGCTGAGCATTAAACGGCAGACCCGAAGGTGGTGGTGGAAGGGTATGTTCCATCATTGAAGGAGGAATATATATAGGATGAGGAGGAATAGGAACAGCTTTGCCCCAGCCTAATTTCATTTCAAAAGACATGATCATCTTGCCTGGGGAATGCAAGAATTGTACTGATTTAGAAACTGCATTATCAGTGTTTCAATGAAAACAGGTCCTCATATAGAAGCTCACTGTTGTCTACCATATATATCATGCAACAGAAATGAACTCTGTACTGGAGTTAGTTTTTAAAGATGTCTGACTAGGAATACTGTACAGATAGTTCTCAAGTTACAACCAAAATTGAGCCTAAAATTTATGTTGCTAAGTGAAACATTTGTTAAGTGACGTTGCTCCATTTTACAAATTTTCTTGCCACAGTTATTAAATGAATCATTCCATTTGTTAAGTTAATAACATGGTTAAGTGAATCTGGATTCCCCATTAACTTTGCTTGTCAGAAGTTCGCAAAAGCTGATCACGACCCTAGGATACTGAAACCATCATAAATATGAATCCATTCCCAAGCATCTGAATTTTGATCATGTGACCATGGGGAATGCTGCAATGGTCCTAAGTATGAAAAATGGTTGTAAGTCACTTTTTTCAGTGCCATTGTAACTTTCAACGGTTACTAAATGAACTGTTGTAAGTCAAGGACTATTTGTTGTAATTAAACACTGCAACGTCCAAAGATCAGTTTTCACATCAAGGTATTTCACAGAATGTAAAAAATGGACATAGGACTTTGTCAACATGCAGAGTTACATAACTGCAATAACTGGATTCAAATCATCCAAATGCTATTAGAGCAGTGATTCTCAACCTTTCTAATGCCGTGACCCCATAATACAGTTCCCTATGTTGTGGTGACCCCCAAGTGGGTGTGGCCACCAATAAGAGGGAGTAGGACAGCTAGGGAAAAGGGAAAAAATGGTGGACAGCATGGTTTGGTGACCCCCATGAAATGGTCATTCGACCCCAAATGGGGTCCCGACCCACAGGTTGAGAACCACTGTATTAGAGCTAAATCTGTAGTACACAATTCCTTGTTTTCAAATAAGTAGAAATAAGAATAAGAAAATAAATATAAAATAAATTCCTCTGAGGAGGAAAAAGCCCCGTTATATAAACATAGCAGGCAAACTGATAAATTAATTCATCTGCACCTACTAATTTCTTAACTTCAAAAATCTTAAAAGGAAAATCTTTAGTTAAGATTTTCATAACAAAGCAGAGACAACTAAGTAAACCTTTCCCACGCAATGATTTTCATTGGAACACCTTGCTTGGTTCAATGTTCAATCCCTGATATCTTATATAGGGAAGTTAATTTCAATACTTTAGTACCATTTAAATTTTTTAGGGCACGTTCAGCATCTCTCCTATTCATGAAGGCAACAAATCCACAATTCCTTTCTCTTGCTCTTTCTTCATCAGTCCTTGGCCACATAATTTTCACACTTGCCAAAGGTCCAAAACGTCCAAATTCTTGGCACAACATCTCTTCATTCATCTAGAGACAGAAAAGAGAATGAAGTGTTTCTCAAAGGAAAGAGCATATACTATATTCTGTGGATACAACAAGAAAAAAATTGAAAGATTTTTAATAGAACGGTGTGATAAAAAACATCACAATATCCAGATACTCTAATGATTTGTTCTTACGGCAATAAAACATGGTTCATAATCCAATAATTTAACTCCTGACAATTAGTTGAGAAGATTTTTGGGCATACACTTTTTGCAATAAATCAGTTTATTTGGACCTTCTTGTGTGAGTGAACCTGATCTTTTGTGCCTGACACCCAGACACATTTAAAATTTTGAGGGCATGACTTAATTAAGTACCCTCATAATATTATGAGAAATGAGAAATTCTGGACAAAAATCTTTATTCAACCACTAATTCAAGTGATGATTTTTATATAAATCATTATCAACATTCCCTTCCTCTCTAAAATATTTATATAAAGCATTGTGGGTAAACATGCACAATAATATTTGCATACTTATGTTATGAAAAAGTTACATATGGAGTTCATAGCAATGAATGTTTTTAAGTACTGTAAGTATTACCTGGGGATTAATATTTCCAAGATACAAATTTGTTGTACTTGGATCTCCAACATCATGTGAACCTGGAGCGTAGTCATCCAGTACTAAAACAAAGAAAACAAGATGTAATTCAATGCATCCATTTTAAATTAACTAAACATATAATTAAGTTATAAAACTATATTACCACCTGAAGATCTATTTCTTCTTGAAGGTGCATCCACTAAAAGAAAGATAGGATGTCTATTTAGTTTCAAGTTTTTATAGAATTACAATACTGTAATACAATAATGATTACCTACTGGAACGGCGTTGGCCATCTGAATCGGACTGAGGTGGCTCAAAACGACTTAATCTACCTTTAGTTTTATGTCTTTCATCACGCTCTTCTTGAATTCTGTAAGAGATATTTTATAAAACTATTAAGCAGCTTCAATTCTAATAGTTATCATTATAATTAAAAAAATTAAATCAAATTGTTTTAACTTATTTTACCATTTGAAAACATCTACGTTTTAACGTGAAATATAATGTTTAAAACAGAATTTATTTACATCAGGGTTCTCCAACAATAATCTTCAAAGGTTAATAGGTCTAACCATTATTGTTGTGGTTGTTCTTGTTATTTACTCAAAAATGTGAAATCACAGCTGCCAGCTGGTTTTGGCCTTCATACTTATTGAGTTCCTCCCAAGAACCTAGGACAGTGGTGGCGAACCTATGGCACGCGTGCCAGAGGCAGCACTCGGAGCCCTCTCTGTGGCACGCGCGCCATCGCCCTAGCCCCGCCTCTTCCCATGGCCCCCTCACCAGCAGCCCCCCCGGAGGAGAGTCGTCCCCAGGCGTGGCCCGCACACAGCAGTGCAGCTAAGGACATGGCAGCTGGGCAGCAGGGACAAGACTCCACTTTCATACTCCACTCGCAGCAGATAATGCTGCGGGGCATGGGTGAAGGGCGTGGCCACCATGACACTGCAGGGCCACGTGAGTTATCTGTTGTGGTGGGCCGTGGAGGCAGTGGGTGGCCCTGTGGGCAGGCAGGGATAGGTAAGCGGGGGCAGGCGGAAGGGGCAGTTTTGGGGCACTCGATCTCTAAAAGGTTCGCCATCACTGACCTAGGATGCTGTAATGCATCAATATAGTATATGTGCAGATCCAAGCAGTGTAGCCTTTTGTAATTGACAGACAGAAATTTTGTCCATGCTCAGATTTTCTAAGTGCCACCCAAGATTTTTCTGGTATGGCACCCAGTGTGCCAATAACCACTGCGACCACCATGATCAATTTATCCCAAAATCTTTCAACTTTGATTTCCAGATCTTGATACTTTGTGATCTTCTCCAATTCTTTGTCTTCTATTGTACTATACCCAGGCATTGTCAAACCAATTATGCACACTTTCTTCTTTATTATTACTATTCATGCTACGATTAGTCAAAATAGTATTTATTAAATTATTTTCATGTAATAAATGTTTGGTGACAGATGAACAATCTGAAACTTCATAAAAATGCTGATGACCTGAAGAGTTTGAGTATCCAGGCTTAGGCCATGGGTAAAGATCTTTCAAAGAAGCAAAATATTACTATTCACTATAAAAACTTCCTTCCAATCCAAGATACCTACTATGAATTATATCTCCCTTTACTGCTTGGCAGGCTGAATATATTATAAGTTAGATGAAAGCACTGCTGTCATATCCAATCTGACAGCTCAGCTTAAGGCAGAAAAATAGTTTGCATGGTTAGACAGTTGTAAAAATAGAAATTACAATTTTGAGAGTAACCCTAAGATGGTACAAATTGAAAATGTCACCAAGTACCCACTAAAAATATAGAAAGAACTGTGCCGAGGAAGTAAGACTCATAAATCAAAGTGATACAGACTTCTATCCAGTGGGTACATGTGGAATTACTTGTTCCAAGGAGGTTGGATGAAAACATAATTAAAAAATGGGGTGGGGATTGTGGGCACAGAAAGAAATGATGAGAAGAGATTCCCAAGGTTGGTAAAAACAAATACTATTAAAGTCTAAATGGCACTCTCTCTTGTGGAATACAATGTTTCCTAATTAATAAAACAGTTGTTTATTACCCTTTTCATATATGAGAGATTATTAAAAATGTCATTTTGAGAGCAGGAAGGTATAAGCTGAGAATTTTAAAAGATGGTTTTCTAGAGGATAGAAGAAAGCATCAAAATAGAAAAGCCATACCATGATCAGCCTGATATCAGAGACTAGAAAAAAAAAAATCTAGATGAGTAGTCTGAATAATACAAAACAGCAGACAGAAACCTGATAGTAGACCATATTGATGCATTTAAAAAAAAACCTCCATATAACTGCCTTTGTGCAATCTATTCCTTTTTCCTACTCCAATTAACCTTTCCCAAGAGGTTTTAGAGATCTAGTACACCTTTCTATGCTAGAACTGTTATCAGTGGTTCATTCAGTTCATTACACACTGAATGAAACAGATTAAGCTGAAATCCAGAAACCACATATTACTCATCCCCTTTCTTGGATACCATATTGTTAGCCGTTTAATATTAAGAATATTATCAATTCTGAAATTGATAATATTATCAATTCTGAAAGAACTATAATTCCATGTAAATAAAGGATAACTGGACCAAAAGACAATGACTGGCTGCTACTAGATCATTGTACTTCAGCATAAGGTTTTCAAAAAGGACCTCTAAGTGCAGTCTACTGAACACAGTGCAAAATAATCATCAGTTATTTTAATGAGGAATCCAGGAATTAATAGTGAGATTCCTCCAGGAACCAGTACTGAAAAATTAGAAAGTGCTTAGGCTTGTGTTTGGGGCTTGAAAACTCTGATACCTTATTCCCGTAAGAAGAATTGTATGAATTAGAGGGAGAAGATTGTCAGTCTTCTCTAAATGATTCTTGATTACTTTTCAAGTGATTAAGTTTTCCTGAAATAATGATTATTTATTTTCTGCATAATCAGTGAGAAAAAGTGAAACACATGACGAGGGACTTTCTAAGAAAAATATATTTTGGGAAATTCTTCTTGTATCTGGAGAGATTTGGGGAATTAGTAATATGTGAAAACTTCTTTGGAGATCATAGAAAGTACTATCAGAAGAAGAATGCTTCGGATTTCTTGTAGGACACAGAAGTACTTTCTTAAAATTTAAGAATTTGTATTCTGGAAGTAATAGTCTTTTTAAAGATCTTTGTCTATAAATTTTGAAGGATACGGAACTAAATTTGCAACCCATACTCCAAATGAGTAGAGCTTGCTTCCACTAATTAGAAAGATCGCTACAGCTGTTTTTTGTTAGTACTCACATAGAGATGGTTTGAGCAACCTCTTATATTGCCACCTAATTATTCAATTGTTTTTGGTTTTCATGATAGCTTTGCTATAAGTGCAATTGTCCATTAATGCCATTGCCTACTGCTGAAGCAAAAAGAACTAAAAAAAATGCTTCTTATTTAAGACATGAAAGACAAGGAAACAAAGAGGAAACTAAACTAAACTGTTTTTCACTTCCAAAATGGAGGGACAAATCCTTTACATACACCAAAAATCTACTTTCGCAACTATTTTGATTACCACCATTTATTTTAATCTATAAATAAAATACTTACTGTTTTAGTTCTTCTTTAAAAAGCTCCAAATTGCTCTTTTTCTTTTCTTTTTCCCCCTTCTTCAAAGGCTGAAACAATTTGAAGACTGTTTAATTATGCACACGATTACTACTTTAAAAATTCTATCAATATAAATATTTAAGAGGATACTTTGAAAACCCATTCTGAAAAAAGGAAGGGGTAAGAAAACATACAGGTAAAAGTAATACAGTTAAGATTGTATTATTAAGTTTATAAGTTGCTGCACCTGTTTATTGGTTATTGCAAATATATAATTTTATCAAGGCAATATCAAAAACCAACATTAAATCATCAAAAGTCCTTTCTTTCCACTGCACTATCCATCAATCTACCTATAACTCTGATTTCTATAACCTTTAACTGGACAAAACATACCATACAGCAAAACATTTTGGACCAAAGTACATCAAATGGCCTAATTTACAGAATGCATCCAAAATCCAAGACCCATGATTCCCATGGAATTGAAATTTGGTGAATTTTATAAAACATTATATGGCATAAATGTTATCATAAAAAGAGTTTATGACATAATACAAAATGTCATAAAAGATTTCCTGTGTTGAAGTTTGACTATGCTGTACAGTTCAACATAGACTATTTTCAAGGCAGATACATATCTGAATGTATCCCATCTTTTCCAGTGAAGGCAGTACATTAGAAACTCTGTCACTGTTGAAAACATAGAGGAATCTGGTAAGGAAATATCCTTGAAAGGATGACCCTCTGAAAGGAGGCACAGGTTGTCTAGTATACAACTAAAACTATGATATGTATTGTTAAAGGTCTGTAACCTTTAACAATGCATATCATAGGGCAAAATATTTTTAATTCAGGTTCATCAAATAGAATGATTTTAGAATTCATCCAAAATCTGGAACTTATGACTCCCACAAATTTTATGTGGCAAATTTTATGAAATATTTTATGATAAAAAATTATCATAAGGCACTTTATTACATAATACAAAATGTCATAAAACATTTCCTGATATTTGACTGTGCTATATCAGAGTTCCCCAGTATTTTGGGTTGGCGGTCTGGAGCAGGGAGAGGGAGGAAAGGATGGTTTTATGGGAGGGGTAAACCCATGCACATGTATGCACGCATGCACGAACACCCGTTGCTCATGCAAGTGGGGCCGTGAATACCCATATCGCTCGCATGAGTGGGGCTATGCATGCATACACATACGTGCACACCGGCCAGCCACTCACACAGCCCAGTGTCCAATAGGCCTCAGCCCACAGGTTGGGGACCCCTGTGCTATACAGTTCAGCATGTTACTTTCAAGGCAAACACATCTGTTGAGTACTTCACTGAATTTTAAAAAACTTTTCCAGTACATTAAAAGTTCTGCCACTATTCAAAACTTGCAGGTTTGTAACCTTTAACTGGGTGAAACGATGCAGTATAGGACAACTATTTTTGAACCCAGATATCTCAAGTGGGCTAGCTTATAGAATGCATCCAAAATCTGGAACCCACGACTCCCTTGAAATTAAAATTTATTGTTATTTATTTAAGTAGTAAGACTGAAAGGTAGCTGAATAAAAGGAACGCAGCCCCTAAATTTTGTTTTGGCTTGTAGCCAAATATTTCTGACTAAAGGGGCAAAATCAGCTAACTCCTACAGAAGCCTTTTTTTTTCCGGAAAATATAGTGTATCTTTATAGCATCTGTTCTAGAATGATTGTATCGACTTTCTATATCTTACGAACAATATTTTAAAAATTAAATGCAACAGGTAGATTATGGACCATTTCATAGTTAATGTTAAGTCACTGGTTGACACTGTAAGAATTTTCATATAGAAACCCAGTTCGGTGTGGTGGTTAAAGCAGCAGGCTAGAAACTGGGAGACCATGAATTCTAGTCCCAGCTTAGGCATGAAGTCATTTGGGAGATCTTGGGCCAGTCACTGTCTCAGCCCTAGAAATAATGCAATGGCAAGTCACATTTTGCCAAGAAACCTGCAAGGGGTAATCCAGGCCATTGCCAAGAGCCAAGACAGATTCAAAGGCTCTCTAAGTTTGCTCCGTAAAATTCACCTGAAAAGCACTATATAACTATATAAATAACCAATATACTTGAACATGGAAGTAACAAATATTTCTAAAAATTAGATAAGCTTACTGGTTTTTTGGTTTCTATCACTAGAAGGGATGGAGGTCTCTCATTAGAAGATGACTGATTCTGCTGGGTTTTTTGATCTGCAAATCGTGATGAAGGTTTGTAGATTTTTCCTCGTTTTTCATCTGTGTCATGTTCTGATGAAACAAAGATCATAAAAATAATTAAAAAGTAACGTTTCAAAAGAGCCAGTTTAAGGGTTTCATCACCTCTGCTCATATCTTAGTCAAACTATTTTTGAAATGGGGCGTTGACTTACCTGAACGCCTTTTCTCAGCACGGAGATGGATAATCCACTCAGTGGGGTTGAGACTGTGTTCCTGCCCAATCAGATCAGTCAGCCAAAGTTGCCACGCCTGTCCTGGACCACGACTTCCCAGTCTTGACACGAGCGCAGCCATTGACTGACAGTAAGACGTTTTGGCTCAACTAAATATACCCTATTATCCTAGCCTATAAGGGTGGGTATGGATTATCCATCTCCGTGCTGAGAAAAGGCGTTCAGGTAAGTCAACACCCCTTCTCCTGCACTGGAGATGGATAATCCACTCAGTGGGACATACCAAAGCCTACTGTCCCTTGGGCTGGGGAATAGACTGGTCCCGTGTGTAACTTTGGTCTAGAACCTGCTGGAGAACCCTCCTACCGAAGGAGGCCTCTGCAGAGGAGTACTTGTCGATTTTGTAATGGCGAATGAATGGAGAGGGCGAGGCCCAAGTGGCTGCCCTGCATACCTCTTCAATAGAAGCCTGCATGGCCCATGCTGCTGAGGTGGCAGCGCTCCTTGTGGAGTGGGCCGTGATATGCTTGGGGACTTGCAAGGACTCCGCCTGGTATGCCCCGTGATGCATGCCCTAATCCACCTACCAATGGTAGAGGACGAGACCTTCCGGCCCCTAGTGGCGGGGTGGAAGGATATGAAAAGCGCTTCCGAGCGTCGGAATTCCGCTGTGCGTGAAATGTAATATCTTAGTGCCCTTCGTACGTCCAAGGTGTGCCATTGTTGCTCCAGGGGATGAGCTGCATTTGGACAGAAGTCTGGTAGGACTATTTCCTCTGTTCTGTGAAAAAGGGAGTTGACCTTTGGAATGAAGGAAGGGTCTATTCTTAAGACTACCTTGTCCCTATGAAAGTGACACAGGTCCTTCCTCGTTGAGAAAGAAGCTAACTCGGATATCCGTCGAGCTGACGTGATAGCTACTAAGAATGCTACCTTATGGGTCAGGTAGCGAATGTCACATGTTTTGAGTGGTTCGAAGGGCGCTTTGGTAAGAGCTTGTAGTACTTGTGATAGTTCCCACGATGGATACCTGTGCACGGTTGGCAGTCTGATGTTCGCAGCCCCCTTGAGAAAGGATCGTATTAAGGGATGCTTGCCCAAGGTTTCATCGGGGCTGGCAGAAAGTATAGTTGAGAGGGCGGCGATCTGCCTGCGCAGCGTGTTTGGCGAGAGGTCCATCTAGTAAAAATTCTAGGATCTTGGGGACTGTGATCCCTTCGAGTAACAATTCCTGTTTAGAGCACCATGATTGGAAGCTTCTCCACGTGGCCTCGTAGATACGGTTCATGGAGGGGCGCCTTGATGCCTCTATGACCCTAATTACACCCTGTGAGCAAGCCCCCTTGGCTAAAATTGACTGTTCAAGAGCCAGACTGCTAGTTGTAGCCATTGTGGCTCTGGGAGGGAGATCTCCCCCTGCTTGAGGGAGATCCTCTCCGGAGGAATCCGCCATGGATTTGTGAGGGAGAGACTTCTCAGGTCTGCGAACCAAGGTCTCCTTGGCCAATAAGGGGCCGCAAGGATTACCTCGGCTCTTTCCCGCAGAATCTTGCGTACTACCACTGGAAGGAGAGGTAAGGGTGGGAACGCGTACAGGAGTCCCCTTGGCCATGGGCTCCGTAACGCATCCGTCTGCTCTGCTCCCCTGGATGGGAATCGGGAGAAGAAGCGAGTTAGGTGGGCATTGGAAGGAGAGGCAAATAGGTCCACCTGGGGAAACCCGAAGCGGTGACAGATCTCCCTGAAGATCCTCGGGTGTAGTTGCCACTCCGAGTGATCTATTGTTGATCTGCTCAACAGATCTGCTTGGATGTTTGCCTCCCCCGATATGTGGTTGGCCTTTATGGAGGCCAGATTTTGTTCCGCCCAGGCCCCCAGTAGGAGGGCCTCGGCCGAGAGTGAGCGAGAGTGTGTGCCCCCGACGGTTTATGTGGGCCTTGGCTGTCACGTTGTCCGTACATGCCTGCTTTTTATGCTGCTCCGGAAATGCCTTAACGCTAGGTGAATAGCCCGCAGCTCGAGCCAGTTTATGTTGTGTCGGAGGTCCACTGCTGACCAGCGGACCTGTGTCCACTTGGTCCCCAAGTGGGCTCCCCAGCCGAATAAGCTCGCATCTGTTGTGACTACTACTCTGCCTGGTTTCCTGAAGGGGGACCCTCTGAGGAGGGCTGGAGATAGCCACCACCTGAGGGAGTGTCGTACTCCCAGAGGTATGCCTACCCTTTTCCGGGATGCACTGAGTTGCTGTCTCTGAAACGGGAGCATGAACCACTGCAGTTCTCTTGAGTGCAGCCTTGCCCAAGGAACTATTGCTATGGTCGATATCATCTTCCCTAGCAGCTGGGAGAGGCAGACCAGCGTCACTGACTGACCGCGGCTTACCTGTTTTACGGTTTTCCTTATGCTGCTGAGGCGTTCCTGTGATAGGTACACCTTGCACTCCTTTGTGTCTATGACCGCTCCCAGATGGAGTATTCTCGTAGTTGGGGTTAGGTGGCTCTTTGAAAAGTTCATTGAGAAGCCGTGGTCCTGCAGCAGTTTTATCACTAACTTTAGGTCCGCCTGAGATTGTTGGGAGGACGATGACTGGATTAGAATATCGTCCAGGTAGCACTGGACTCTGACCAGGACGTTTCTTAGGTGTGCTGCCAGAACTGCCAGAATCTTGGTGAACACCCTGGGCGCTGATGACAGGCCGAATGGAAGTGCCCTGTATTGAAAATGGTGCCCCCTGTAGGCGAATCGTAGAAAGCGGCGGTGAGCCAGAGAGATAAGGATGTGCAAGTATGCCTCCGTGAGGTCGATCGATGCCAGAAAATCCCCTTTCCTTACGCTTCCAAGGATGGAGCATAGTGTCTGCATTTTGAATTTGCGGTATTTTATGTAGAAATTTAGCCTTTTTAGATCCAGAATGGCTCTCCAACCCCCCGAGGGTTTTGGGATCACAAAGAGGATAGAATAAAACCCCTGGTCTCTCTGGTTCATAGGCACCGGCTCTACATATGTTTAGGAGGTGCTGAACGGCCTCGTTCATGAGCCTTCTCTTTGTTGGGTTCGTGGGACAGGGGCATGGGCGGAAGCGGTTCGGGGGCTTTGAGAGAAATTCTAGGGATAGACCGTGACGTATGGTGTTCCTGACCCATACGTCCGTGGTGGTCTCTTCCCACTGGGGAGCAAACCCTGCTAGTCTGCCCCCTATGGGAAGGTCTGGGTGGGAGTCATTTGGTACGGCGGAAGGGGCGGTTGTTCCCCCGAAAGGGCCGTCTTCCCTGCGTTTGCCTATGTCTTGTGTTCTGTCTGTCCCCCTGTCTTTCCCTATCCTGTCTAGCTTGGAAGGGTTGGGAATTTTGAAAATAGTTGACCCTGGTTTCCGTACGAAAGGATTGTTTCCTTCCCCAGGAGCCGGGTCTCTTGTCCTGTCTTTTAAGCATGTGTTTAAGGACCTTGCGCTTGTCCTTGTTCTCTGTCAGGTATGGCGTTAGCGCCTCACCAACAGCTTTGCCCCTTGGTACGGAGCCGAAGCCAATTTCCACTTGGATTTGGTATCCGCCTGCCAGTTCTTTAGCCAGAGGAGGCGCCTGCTCGTGTTGTTTGCCGCCATTGCCTTGGCTGAAAACCTGGTCGCTAAAAGTGTCGCGTCCGACGCATATTCCGTGGCCGCTACCATTTTGCTGAGTTCCTGGTGTGTACGTCCTCCATGGGAACCCGGCCCTGTAACTCACGTAGCCAACAGAGTGTGGCTCTGGTGAAAAAGGACGCGGAGGTAGTTGCCCTGGTAACTCAAGCTATTGCCTGGTGCGTTCTCCTGTAGTTGGACTCACTCTTTCGGTCCTCGGCTTTAAGAGCCTCAGCAAAATCTCCTAATATGGCCGTGTCCAATATCAGGGGTCCTATGGGCTCGTCCACCATCGGCACCTCCAATGTTCCCTCTAGCTCCCTTGCTACGTTAAATAGCTTCCTCTCTGCATTGCTAGGAAGCGGTAGGGAGGTTGGCACCGCCCACTGTTTCCTTATTGTGTTTAGGAACATGGTCGGGCATGGTATGCGGTGTTGAGTGGTTACCTTTTCGGCGAACATTGGCTCAGCCTCCGTGTCAACTGTGACAGGTTCCGCTGGTGTCCCATGCCCCAGATGGGCTGTGGCCTCAGCCTTGCGCAGAATGGTAACAAAAAGAGAAGGGTTAAACAGGCCGCTGAAGGACAGCCCTTGAGGTGAGGTGTCCTCCTCTTCCTCAGACATTTGAATCCCTTGTGATGTACCTGGCTGGTCCAGCTAAGCTTCCTCTGAGACCGACGAGTCTGAGAAGGAGGAGAGGTCCTGATGGTCCTCCGTTTCCTCCCGATGCCTCGTTCCAAGTCCTAGAGGCTTGGCTTTGGAAGTTTGAGCCCTGGCCTCAAATGCTCGGTCTACTGCCTGTGCTATTAGGGTAGCTAGCAGATCCCCCGTCAGTGCAGGAGGGGTAACCATTGCCTGCGACCCTGCAGGTGCTGTGGTTAGTGTGGTCCTTGGGGTTTCCTGTAACCTCCGTGGGGAGGGGGATCGGGAGAGCGATGAGAATTCGCCTATCCCGCCCTCTGTTTGGGACTGTGATGAGTTCCCTATTGACCAAACGCCCCGTGGAGATGAAGGGAGACCCAGCGGTAGCTCGGGGCCTATCTCCCCATTCTGCCTATTTTCAATTCTGGCCCTTTTCTGGGCTCTGTTGATCTCTTTTTCTAGGGCTTGGTGTCTTCTGATTGCCTGCTTGTCAGCCTTCTTTGATGACTTCCTTGCAGCCTTTCTAGGGGCTGCAGAGGATTCCGAATCCTCTGAAGCAGGTGCTCCAGAGGATGAAGGCAGGGCTCCAGTGGAGGGAATGATTGCTTCCTCCATTCTCCACTAACGCCGGGCCGCGATAGGGGGGACCCAGGTAGTAGGAGAGCTCCAACTTTGAGTAAGGACAGGCGCACTACAGGGGGCGTCTGGAACTCAGGAGCAGACTCTGCAAAATTGTCAGAGTTAGTCACTGTGCACGGATAAGAACAGGCACGCTAATAGGAATGCCTGGAATCCGGCTTGACTATGGTGGGTAAGGACAGGCACGCGACTGGGGATACCTGAAACCCACCACTAAATCCAGAAGCGTACGGGCCATTAATGGGGGACCCGAAGTCCGGAAGGAGCCAAAGGCAACTGAATTCAGTTAGTTATGAAAGGTTCTTATTTACTTTTGGATTGAAGGCACCAAGTCCTGGAACAAGCATCTGATTTGAATGTCTCTAAATGAATAATAGGTGCTCTAGTACCTTAGTACTGTTTGCCTGTTAATTTACTCCAGCAGCTGGACCTAGGCTTCTCAGGGAGCATTGGATCCCCTGTTTGCACAAAAATATGGCCGCCGCTGCGCATGTGTTAAAAAGGCCAAGAGGCTACTGCGCATGTGCTAAAGAGGCAGGAGACTACTGCGCCTGTGCTAAAAGGCTGCCGGGCATGCGCAGAAAGTCTCCCCTCTTGCCTGTGCCACGTGCGGTTGTAACAAAGAGCCGCGTGTGCTCCCAGCTGCCCAGGTAATGGCGCCTCGTTTAAATGACCCTGAGCAGCCTGGGGAGTGAAAGAAGCTGCTCCTTCGCTTGCCAGCTGTTTCCCTTAATCAATCTCCCTCCCGGCATGCGTCCTCTTTGTCCTCCGCTCCCCTCGCTAATTGCTTGCCTTTCTGTCTTTCTTTTTTTTTTTTATAACGCGCGGGGTTGCACGAGCTTCCCCGTTTGTTTAAGGCGGCTGCCGGCTGCTCCGGCTGTGGGAGGGTGGGGGGGAGGGAGGGGAGTTAGGGAATTCCCCCTTTCAAGTGAGGGTGGTTTCCCCTCTAGGGAATCTGACTTCCTGAGTCTTACAATTTAGTAAGGGAATTTTAGAGTAATCAATTAAATTGAATTAAATTATCTCCAATTAATTTTTAAAACTAAGCAATTTCAGCTACTAGAAGATAATCCCCCAATGGAAAGGAACTATACCTGCCTAGGAGCCAAAGTTGTGCGTCTGTTCTCTGGGCCAGATCAGTCAAGACTGGGAAATCGTGGTCCAGGACAGACGTGGCAACTTTGGCTGACTGATCTGATTGGGCAGGAACACAGTCTCAACCCCACTGAGTGGATTATCCATCTCCAGTGCTGGAGAATAATCTGTTTCATAGAAAGACCATTGCCAGGAAAAATAGAGAAGGGTTCAGCTATTTAAAAATTATAAGGATGCATATAATGAAATATACCATTATGATCATCTAGTTACTCATATAAAACCATTAACAGTATAACAGCATTTTAATAAATGCCCATTATTGTAATCTATCTGAAATGCAAATCTGAAGGCAGCACAAATTATGTAAAATTTAATATTTTATTTAAAATAACTCTTGGAACCTTATCTCTTTTCTGGATAATATTGTAATAAGCCTTACCTTTAGAGGCATTAACAATACCTCCTCTGACAAATGTTTTCACTTTATTGCCATCACTTCCTTCAAATGCAGCAAGGAATTCTTCATATATTTCTGCAGCTGCCTTTTCATCCTCCTATAGCCCCCAAAATGTTACACAAATTATCGTTAATGAAACCATCAACTACATCCAACTTACTACCTATAACTTATTCCAGACATCTGCAGGAATCTATTAGCAACAGCAAGTTTTCAAATAATAGAAGAAACTGCATGGAAAAGAGTACTCTCATCAAATACGATATTTCTAAGACTTCATTTAATTTTCAAAAGATGCCCCTATGGAGGGTGTTTGCCTTGAACATTTTTCCTTTGAATTTAAATTAAAGAGGCCCTTGTGATTTGTAAAAGAGTCCAATGAAAATAATGTGCCACTATGGTTTGAATTTGAGTTTAACATTTAAAAAATATTCAATGTGCTTATTTCTCCTAATCAAATACTTTATTTCAACTACCTTGAAATTTTAACATGGCACGTATCATTTGCTAAATTTAAATCAGAACAAACTTGGTTGCCAGGAAATTTGTTCCAATTCTAGATTTTTCATAACAACTACACCCGAGAACAAATAATATGATGATAAATTAGAACATGTAATCTTCCCTTTTAAGCATATTGCAATCTGAAGATAAAACTTGAATTGGTCCAGTAAGATATACTCCAATAAGTATATCACAAACCATTAAATTAACTAATAATAAATATACTGTTTTAGTATATATTTTATCTCCAAGCAGTCAGATTCAATAATTTTGACAATCTTAACAAACTCAGTTTTTTTTAAAAAAAATACACCTTTAGATTCATTAACCAAAATCAGAAAAAAGCATAAGAAATTTTTCCTCTCAACTCTCCCTTTTAAAGCAAGCAAGATACTTATATTGTATAACTGTCTCAAAAATCCAAAGAACATTAACTTTAGCCTGCTGCAATGCACTTCCCATAGAAATTTTGGAGAGCCGATACAAAAATACCATATGAGCCACCGTCTCACTCCCCTGGGATTGGGCTGTCCCACTTGTGCTGGCAGAGGAGGCATGCTGCGGGTCCTGTTGGCCTGATTATTCTGGCTGGTGAGGTCCAAGAGGAAGTTGCTCCTGCCCTCTGGAACATCTTGCCCCCTGATGTGAGGTTGGCCTCAACCCTCCTATCCTTTCCTAGGGGCCTAATGATATGGCTCTGCCCATTAGCTTGGGACCCCAATGGAGGAACCAGCACAGTGGAGGTGGTTGATCAAATAATAAGAGATTCCAGCTCCTCCAACTTCGTCCCCGCTCTCCCCATGTGTCATTACGTTTTTGATGTCTGATTTAAATTATTTATGTTTTAATTGTTCACATACAGACATATTTTTATGACTATAAGCCACCCAGAGTTATCTTATGGTAAGATGGGCAGCCAATAAACTGTATAAATAAATAACTAAAATAAATTGTGCCCTTGTGGACAAGGTCCATTGATACTGCAGCTCATCTCCTGCTATATTGTATCTTCTATAAGGACTCATGGACTTGCTTTATACCGCCTCAACTAATAAAATACCCAGGAAATACTGATCTCTTTTTATGTACAACTGCTGTTATCGTATTAGTACAAAGTACTTTCTTTAATGTGGCCAAATTTTGTTATACTGTATGCAAAATTAGGCAGATTCTAACTGCCCACTGATAATCCACCACTAATCATAATATATTGTCTGTTGTTAAATTTTATTTTATTATTCTTTTTAATGCTTTTATTTGTAATGCTGGTCTGTGACCATAATATAAATTAACTTTCCTCTCAACAAAAAAGAGAAACTTTGAAAGTAAAGAACAGAACATATTCCCAAAGTCAATCTATGCTCTCACCATGTTTCCCTGAAAATAAGACCCACCCAGAAAATAAACCCTCGCTTGATTATTACACATGCACCTAATATAAGCCCTACCCCCCAAAATAAGTCCTAGTTAAGACTCCGCCCAACCCGTCCCACTGTCTGGTTGCTCGTGGCCACAACGGTGTTTCTCTGCTGCCATGAGCTGGAGAGCTTGGTGCACCACCCTCTCTTCCCCAAAGCATTTATTCGCTAGCCTGACTTCCAGCTCTGTTGCGTTTCTCTGCCACCGCGTGCAGGGAAACAAACAAAGTTTGTAGAACTAAAGAAAAAGTTCAATCAGATCTTCCAACTTCTCACACACACAAAAAAAAAGATTTCGTGAAGTTGGAAGGTCTGATTGCACTTTTTATTTTTTTTATTCCCACAAACTCTCAAGCTCTCCAGCTCCGTGGTGGCAGAGAAACACAACGGAGCTGGAAAGTAGGCTAGCAAAGGAATGCTTTAGGGAAGAAAGAGTGGTGCGCCAAGCTCTCCAGTTCCGTGGCGGCGAAGAAATGTGACAGAGCTAGAAAGCAGGTGGCAAGGCAACCCCCCCCTCCAGGGCTCCAGGCACTGAAATGGCCCGTGTCTCTCCAGCAGTTGCCAAGGCCGGCATCTACTGAAACATGGCAGCATTCTGGCTCTGGCAGGGAAGGGGGAGCCGGCACAGGCACTTGCAGGCAGGACACCCACTCACTTCAGCACCCTCCCTGGCCCTCCGGGATTCCACCAACATTTTGACCCTGGGCTGCCGCCTCCCTGCTCACCTCTCGGGCGGACCAGGCCAGGAAGGCGGCCCCTTGGCATCCCCGGGGTAAAGGCCCCCCACTCTGCCCAGAGGAATGTCAGCCTGGCTGCCCCCACCTCAGCGTCCTTCCCGCCATCCAGTACAGCCGCTCCAGGGCTGCAGGGACCGGCCTGGCACGGGAAGGGCATGCGCACCCCCCCAGCCCGAACTCTCTCATACCAGTAGTTGGTCCGCCCCCACGCTCCGAGGTTGGCCCAATCGCCGCCGTGCTTCGAAGCTCTGCGTCTCCACCCCATGCACAGGCCGTGCCCTGCTGTTTGTACCGAGCGTCGTCCCGCCCCGCCCCCGCGCACTCGCCACCTGCTGTACATGGGAAAAATAAGACATCCCCCGAAAATAAGACCTAATGGGTCTTTTGGTCAAAATAAACAAACAAATAAACAAACAAATAAATAAATAAATGAAAGACCCGGTGTTATTTTCGGGGAAACCCGGTATTAAATCTTCCTTTTCTTTTTTTTTGGGGGGGGCCCTACATAATAAAGTGCTTTTATTAATAATAGTCTAGGAAGAAAAACAATAAGTAAATTTTTCTATTGCTCTCTGCTATCCTGCCACACATATACTCAGCCAGATAAGATGTTCTTTCTGACAACAAAGTCTGATTACAAACACACTGTTGTTTTTCATAACTTTCTTATAGGAAAATGAGGCTGTGGCTAAGCTGGCAAAAGGAGAAGACAGCTGAAAATTTAAAGAAAGTATTCTGAGAAGAAGGGGAAAGAAAGTTGGAAGTGTTACAACTAGCACACCATCAATATAGTCTCTAGACTTTTGAGGACACTGTTTCAGGATACAAGTAGTTTAGTCTAGGAATGCTTGGCAATGATATACCAATGACATCTCCACTGATTTAACTATGCTTCATAGATTTATTGTTTCTTAGCTGTTGAGCAGTAAAAAAGGTGAGAGGGCTAAAGTGCTGTAATTGAACATTACTTAAAACCCAATCTGTACATTGCTATATTGATAAAAAAAAATCTCAAGAGATGATCTGTCAAATCCCTTGTGATAATTACCTTCTTTTTCAATTCTTCCTGTTCCTTTTTGCTTAACGTTCTCTTGGTACTACTCATCTTGCCAATACTGAATGCCTTAAGTTTGCTTTCTAAGAGTGGCTGAAAGAGAAAAATATTAACAAGTTCATAACAATACAATTTTACTACCTGAAGCAAAATTCTTCTGTTATTCATACAGAACACACATTGTCAATGTTATTACAAACATGAAAATGAGCTCTTTTGAAGTCTAGTATGAAAGCAAAGATACTTTTTTATCACCACTATAAGTGCAAGTGGTGGCTGTCTGAGGCAGTTGCTACATGTCCTTCCACAGAATGTCTTTGCATGCCACTAAGTAAACCTGCCTTGCTTCGAAGATAAATGGAAATTCAAATTATTTTGCTTCTATCCTAATAATGTCTCAACATTTCTTCAAAACATCTTAAATTCAGAATCTATCTCATGCACATTCTCACAATAACCCTGCGTGGTAGATTGGGCAAACAGAAAGTAAGTGACCCATGTCAACCAATGAGCTTCTATGGCTGAAGATGGACTAAAACCTGGCACTTCCTGTCACAGATTAATACCTTACCCACTTCATCTCATGTGATCAAATATGAGAACTACAGTTAGTGGTAGTGTTCACATAATTAGCTAAGTGCTCTCTGACCATGTCTGACTGTATAATTTGGAAGTAGTTTTGAATTCAACATTGATATGAGTGCATAAAAGGCCTACATATACCTTTTTTGACTAGAGGTGGCTATAACAATACCAAATTATTATTATACGACAGCTCCCTTATCATCATGCACAGTCTAATAGTCCTTCATTTGGACTATACTATGTTCCATACAAAGCTGTCTGTGAAAATAGTATGCAAAACTAATTTACTGCAAATCAGGAAAAAGTACTCCTTCAGGTAACCTGACCCAAACTATCTTGGGTTTTAAAAGTAAATCTCATCTTTAGGATAAGCTAGAGTTCTTCACCAAACGTGAAGTAACACACTTTTCTTTAAAATTAATTATCTTGTCTATCTTGGAAGTGAATGAGATTGAAAATGTCTAGTTTGTTATGTCTAGGCCAGGGGTAGGCAACCCAAAACACTTAAAGAGCCACTTGGACCCGTTTCCCACCAAAAACAAAACACTGGGAGCCGCAAAACCATTTTGATATCTAAAATGAAGATAACATTGCATATATCCTTTTTTACCTTTATTATAGGTGTGTGTGTGTTTGTGTGTGTGTATGTATGTGTGTGTGTGTATATGTATGTGTATGTATGTATATATATATATATATATATATATATATATATATATATATATATATATATACATACACACACACACACACACAGGTAAAAAAAGGATATATGCAGTGTTATCTTCATTTTAGATGTCAAAAGGGTCTCTCTCTCTCCCTCTCTATCTGCCCTTGGTCTGCCACTCCTCTTCCCCCGCTCTCTTTCTTTCTCTCTCTCTCTTTCCTCTCTCTCTCTCTTTCTCCCCCCCCCCTCTCCTATCTGCTGCTCACCTGACAAGCTTCAGGCTGTGTCCAACAAGATCAGGGGTAGGCAACCTCGTCTCTTTTATGACTCATGAACTTCAACTCCCAGAATTCCTGAGTCAGCCTAGCTGGGCTAGCTAGCTCTCTCCTGCCCTTCCTGCTTCCATCTTTTTTACACACACACACACACACACAGAGAGAGAGAGAGAGAGAGAGAGAGAGAGAGAGAGAGAGAGAGAAGCAGGGAAGCGCAATTCCTCTCTCTGTCTCTGTCTCTCTCTGCAAAGGCAGAGGAGACTGGGAGCCGCAGGGGAAGGCTCAAAGAGCCGCATGCGGCTCCGGAGCCGCAGGTTGCCGACCTGTGGTCTAGGCACATTATGTGGGTGTTTTCTTTAACAATGAAACCACTCTTTTCACACTATTGTTTAGTATATTTGAGTATTTTACTTAGTTGACCATTGGTTGTAATAAAATTTCTTCTTTACATTACATTTAGATATATAATCACTTTTATTTTATTGGTTGATTTATATTATATTTTATGAACTAATCTTAACAATTTTACTTGAACCTCTATAGTTTTTAATAATTTTATTAACTTTTTATGCAATTATGATTGAAATAATTAAATGTATAGGTTTTAATTTTAAAAAGCAACTATTGTAATCAAAGTTCCACTATTATTAAACAGAAGTGGTGTAGAACTATCTTTCTGCATAAACTGATTAGTGTAACTGCTTTTAAAATAAATCCACACAAAAAAAGTTAATAGCTTATATGTCAATGTAAATCCACCGCAGAAGCAGAATTTCCATTTAGATTATAAACTTACCTGAGACTCTGGAGATCCAGGGGCCCGTGTTGTATCTGTAACTCTGGCCTAAAAAATGGCAGAAATACGACAATCAACATCAGGAAGCATTTATTATTGCCATATAGGCATAAAGTCTTCATTTTAACTGACCTCCAATATTAATCAAAACTTATAAGACTTTACAATTTTCCAATTATCACTATAATTATTTATTATATAAGATTATATATTTATTATCTTATAATTATTATCCAATTATAATTATTTTTGAAATTTCAACTCACATTTCTTCAATTCTCCAACTAATATAAAAAGTGTACTGTAATTCTCCAACTGATATAAAACTTGAACTGTACCATTAATTAAATAAAGATTTTATTCTTCTACCAATATGAAGCAGCAGCTCAAGGATCATTAATTTGTTATCAGCATGTGGAATTATGAACTGTTTAAGTACTGGGTTTTTACCAAAAAAGGAAGATGATCCTAATAACTGTCCTATGAACTGAAAGTCTTACATTTGCTCAGAATATAATAGAAATCACTTTTGAAGTAAGTATGAATGGGCAAGTTGTAAAGAAAAAAAATCTGAAATGTTTCTGTATATAATACTCTTGCTGCAGTTACTATAAACCTATCTGGACAGAATATATTAGATTGCATTACAGTTTGTCTTAATTTGTAAGCCAAATGCAGATGATAGTTCAGACAATAGTTATAGAACAGTGGTGGTGAGCCTTTGGCACGCGTGCCAGAGGCGGCACTCAGAGCACTCTCTGTGGGCACGTATGTTGTCGTCCCAGCCCTGCCTCCCCCCACAGCCCCCTCACCAGCAGCCCCCCTGGAGGAGAGTCGCACCCAGGCATGGCCCGCACGAAGCAGCACAGCCAAGGACATAGTCGGGCAACAGGGACTTCGTGCAGATGATGCTGTGGGGTGTGGGTGGAGGGCATGGCTGCCATGGTGCTGCAGGGTTGCCTGGGTGATCTGCGGTGGGCCATGGAGGTGGTGCGTGACCCTGCGGGTGGGTGGAGCAGGGGTGGGCAGGGGCGGAGCAGGCAGGGCGGGAGGCGGAGCGGGGGCGATCTTTGGGCACTCAGTCTCTAAAAGGCTCACCATCACTGTTATAGAACCTCAGAGTTGAAAGGGTTCACAGAAGCCACTGAGTTCAACTTCCTGTTATTGCAGGAATGCAAATTTAAGTATCCTGATAGGTGGCTGGCTAGTCTCAATTAAGGAAGCCAAATATCACTAATTACTTTTACCATCAAAGTATTCCTAGGAATGGTTTTCTAACATCCAACTGGAATCTGCTTTCCTATAATTTAAATCTTTTTTTTTTTGTTCTACACTCTGAGCAAAAGAGAGTTCTTTCTCATTTATTCATTTACATAAAGAATGGCCATTCCAATGACTCTGGGTGTTTTATATCATAAAAACTGAAACAATGCATTAAAAGAACAAATAAACAGAAGAGAGAGAAAATGTTCTAAATAAATATCTTACTTTTTAAAATTCTGCTACTTCTTTAATCTGATAGCCAACATCCAAAATTTGGCAGTTATCTTGACATCTTCATTAGTCACAAGGAGTTAATATTTAAAATAAAATCTTCTTGATATAGGCCAAGCATGTAAAACTCATGGCATCATGTGACATCGCACAACGTATCACGACTTTTTCCCCATTGCCGGCAATGGGGTGGGTGCGGTTTCAGTATGATGCATCCGGCCCATGGGCCGGCAGTTTGACATGCCTGATAAAGGTAGTCTTTCAAGTTTGACGAAGACATCCTATTGTGCAGTTCATCTATGAACACATAGATGGCTCTGCAGTCCCAGACTAGAAGCACAGAATCTCTAGTACAATGGGGGCACTGGAAGTCCATTGTTATGATAACATATATATAACATAATAACTAGTCTGTGATGCCACTCAAGGTTTTCTACTAGTTTTGGTAGTGTCTGTCTTCAAAACCAGTGGAGAGTTCATAGCACAAGGCTTGCCAGTGGATTCTGCCAGTATTTGCAGCGTCTCGTTCCTTTGGCTGGATGTCATAGTGTCATTCACAGCATCTGTGTAGCACTTGCATGGACCATCTCAAGGCCTCTTTCCATTTCCAGTACTTTACAGAACAACCGGCGACACACATTGTGGTTGTCCATTCTGATCATATGTCCCAGCTATTTAATCTGGGCTCTGATAATCAGGGATTCAAAAGCTATTGAGTTTTTCATGCAATCCAAGACATTTAGGTTGGAGTGACAACTTTGCAAAGAATGCCAAGGATGGAGCAGAGAGCACAGATGAGAAATTTCTCCAGTTCTTTAATATATCTTCAGTTTAGAGTCTAGAACTCATATTCAGGTAAGTAGAAAGGGATAACCACAGCTCTGTAAATGATCAGCTTTGTGGAGATGTGCACTTTGTATTGATTGAGCACTCCAGTCTGCAGCCACCCAGATCAACAGAGCCTCAATGATCCTGGAATCAATTTCTTTGTCTAAAGATCATTCAGGATGATGCTTCCCAAATATTTGAAGCTTTTTACATTTGTCAACAATGATTTTTGGTTTTCCAGGTTTGATATTTGGCATGGGCTGGTAAAGTACTTTAGTCCAGAGGTCCCCAACCTTGGCTGCACAAATGGCAGGTGATTACGCTTGCATGCGCTTTTTCACTTACGCAAGCAGTGCAAATGGAGTTGTGCCCGCCATTCATGCAAGTGCAACTGCGGGCACACCCACTGCTTGCATGGCCCAGAACCATGGCCCAGAAAAGATTTCTTGGAAGTATTTAAGAGCAAAAATCAAATAGAAAGCCATCCAATTGACACCTGATGTACACTGGATGAAAGCTTCAGACCTTAGGTAGCATGTGACAAATGCAAGCAAATAACAGATTGAACAGGACTGGAGTTAGCATACTGCCTTGCTTCATCCATTGCAAATAACAAATGCACTTGATGTATCACCATTGTCCTGTATTTCCTTGGTAGAGGAGTGAATCAACTTCACAAATTTCCTCAGAAACTTTACATAAAAAACCAGCTTTGAGCCAAATTTGGGGTTTGTACAAAAGTTGCAATTAAATAGTTCTCATGTGCAAAGTAAAAAACAAAAAGCAATGGAGGTAGAGTGGCTTCAGCTTTCTGGAGTGTGCAACAATAGGGAGAAAATCATAATGAATGTCAGAACAGTGCTCCCAAACAGAGAAAGCTTTTAATCTACTGCACTGGATGGTTATGGACAGTCCATCTAACTCCTTTTTTCCCTCAAAAAGTCAAATCCTATTCTGCTTAGTAAATTATCACTAATAATCATGTTATATTGCAATCTCTTAGTACCTATGCTATGCTCTATAGCAGCTTTCCCCCAAATGATGTTGTCTAGTATTGGATTCCAAAATTTAAGTCAACATGGCCACTGGAATAAAAGATGAAGAAGGATGGTACATTGCTGTGCAAATACATTATTCGATACAATAGTAGGGAAAGCTGCTACAGTTTATGTTGTTCTCTCAAATTATTAGATAAGCAGAAAAAACTTAACGTACACAGCCAAGAGCAAATAAAAAATTAAAGCAAAGCAATATTGTTTTATTAATTCATGCTTCAAAAGGTTGTAACATGTGTATTATATTACCTATGCAAAGGAGAAATTTTCTTAGTTTACTAAAAAATTTTGATACATTTCCATGAAATTCAAAGTTACTGATACTTAATTTGGGAGGGTTTTTTTCTTAAAAGAGTTGAATTCAGACTCAGTTACATATGGCAAATGAATACAATATTTTATGTCTTCATCAGTATTAGTGATACAACATGTTGCTTTGTTTCCCTGATCTTGCAGGAAAAATATTTATTAAAAAATTGAATATACATCAGCCCAATCAAACGGATGCCACATATGAAACAAATATCAGAATCATGAGATAACTACACTAGTGAATTGCAATGTACAGTACCATACATTTCTAAGTGTGCTATTAGTAAGTAAGTAGTAAATGTTTCTGTGAATACCCTTTCTTTGGCTATTCCTATAGTCATTAGTTTTTAAGAATTAAAGTCAGAATCCTTTTTTCCCTCAGGTCATCTTATTTTTCTAAATCTATCTAATAAAGAAACAGTAAGCAAAAACCTTTTTTAAAAAGCTTTAGATTAAAAAAAGATTAATATCAAAGTCATGCCCTGGTTTTTTCTAATGTTCCAATTATTTATCAATCAACTTTATATAATCACTTCTCATTTAGATTCTATATTTTAGAGAGCCCAAAAATTCAAATTCTGAATGATACTTAGCTGCTTGCCCAAATCATAAATAAAACAGTTATCTTAGCTGAACGCTTTTTAACCTGCAAATGAGATCACGTATAACTCCATGACAAAAAATTACAGATAGTTCTAAATATAAAAATAAAGGAAATAGATATTATAGCAATTACCTTCTGTAAGTATCTCTCCCACACCCACAATACATGTATACATCACAATCACACTTTCTTCCTGCACGGATAGCAAATATACAATATTTTTGTTCTACATGAAGCCTTATAGTGACAAACTATCTTCCATAAACAGGCTAAATATTATTAGCGCAGCTTTGTTGTTTCATTTAATATATTTATTTCAGTTAGTAATTACAATCAAAGACCATTAGCACAGATACTTTTTAATAAAAACAATACTGGGGAGTACTATTTGGACTAAATATCCTATGACAGGTTGGATGCTATAAAGAATGAGTCAACAAACTAAGCTTCCCAGGCTGAAGGGGGCAACAAGACGGTAACTCTGAAAAAGAAATTCTATTTAAAAGTTTGCTTCTCTCAAAGAATAGAGCTGGAAGGTCTAGCCTGCTCAAGCAGGAGACCCTATACCAGGGGTGTCAAACTCAATTTCATTGAGGGCAGCATCAGCATTGCAGTTGCTGTCAGGGGGTCAGGTGGGTGTGACCAGGGTGGGTATGGCCTACTGGGTGGGTGTGGCTAGTTCTACATCGTTCGCGTCAAGAGTGCCTGTGAGGGCCTGGGCAGGAGTGGGACAGATCTGAGGGTCTCTGGCAGAAGGGGATGGGACCAGGGCAAGTGTCAAGGCATGGGCCACTAGAGGAGCCTCACTGTTCCTCTCAGGCCATGCGGGGTGGGGGGGGCTTATGGAGTTAAGACTGAATGCGTTTCAGCATAGATGGCCACCACAAAATTGTACATTGGCTCCCGGCTGGCCAGGGCCAAGGCAGAGGGGGCCGTTCCCTCACTGTTTCCAGGATGCCTTCGCGGGCCACATGATACCACTTCGTGGGCCACATCTGGCCCCCAGGCCTTGTGTTTGACATGTCTGCCCTATACCATTCTAGATAACTGACTGTCCAATCTCTTCTTAAAAGCCTCCAGTGATGGAGCACCCAGAACTTCTGAAGGCAAGCCTTTCCACTGCTTAGTTGTTTTCACTGTTAATAAAATTCCTCCTTAGTTCTAGATTGGTTTTCTTCTTGATTAGTTTATATTGTTTCTTGTCTTCCCTTCTCATGCTTTGGAAAAATAAGTTGATCCCCTCTTCTTTGTGGCAGCCCCTCACATATTGGAATACTGCTAACATGTCACCCTTAGGCCTTCTTTTCTCTAGACTGGCCATACCCAATTCCTGCAAATGTCCGTCATATGTTTTAGCCTCCAGCCCCCTAATCATCTTTGTTTACCATCTATTAAGATCAGATGGCCCCATTAGCTGGTTTGGTTTATAGAGCAGTGGCCAAGAGCAGAGCCTTCTCAGAGGCAGCACCCCAATTATAGAATTTTCTCCAAAGGAAAATATGGACAGTGCATCCCTTGCCACTTTAGAGGCAACTCCAAACACACTGTTCAGCCAGGCATATGTAAAATAACAACACATTATTTCATGTTCAAACAGCACTAATTAAATTATTACTATTTTTCTTTCTTAAAATACATTTTTAATATTGTTTTAAGCAGTGCTGGCAATGCTTTATGATAGCTGTATTTGACAGTTTTCTTGTAAACCACCCTGGATTTCTCCAAAACATTTAATTTCGAATCAGACGTTGATTTAATAAATTGGGCTGAGGAAACAAATGTTTAAACACATCTAAATCCCACAGACCTACTGCCTCCTAGGCGCATAGTGCAGAGAAAACAAGACATTCCGTTTCTAGCCAGCATAGCCACAGAATGATGGGAATTGTGATCTATGAAACCCAGAGGACATTAGTTTGGGTAAGGCTGGATTAAATTATAAAAGAGCAGATGAAAGGAAATAGAAGCGAGAAACACTTTCGTTTCCGACAAAATAATTAAGAAGAGGGGGGGTTGATTCGGCGTTCTAATTTCAACTCACGCCAATTCCTCTTCTCATTCAATCCAATAATTTCTATTATCGGCTGGATTTTAGGGAGAGGAGGCAAGAATAGGCCACGAAGCCAATCTGCGAATTTGCTCTCTCGCCTGCCTGCGCACCACCTCCCCGACGCGGCACGCGGCTCCAAGCCATCTCCCCCAAAGTCCTTTGCAGATGATTACATATATTTCTTTCGGGCCTCCCACTTTTCTGGGAACCGCAACGCGACTAACTCGACCCCGCAAACGGCCTCACCTTTCCACTGGCCTTCTGCGAACCGCCTGGCGTCTTATCCGCCATCTTGCTTCTCTCCCCCGCTCAAAGCCTTAGCGGCGGAGAGTCGAGCACCGATACCACTGATTGAATAGAGGACTCCAATGGGGAAGAGGGGAGGGAGGCATGATGAATCGATAGCCTGGCGGGAGATATGGCAGATTGGAAACCCTGTGCGACAAACTGAACTCCTCCTCTCGCCTCTTCCTGCGGGGCGGAAAGCGGCGAGTGCGTCAGAGCGCCCTTCCTGCGCCGAAGCGCTGGCTTCATCTGGTGCGACGCAGCCGCGTTGTTGCTTTCTGCGAATGTGGATTTTCACTAAGTTTTGATTCAGTGATTAACTCTAGAAAAGGAAGAGAAACGCAAAAAAACTTGTTTTTCACAGAAACGGAAAAATTATGCACGATAATTTCCTTTGTTTCTTATAATCCTCTCTCTAAACTTCTTTATCCTTTCAATATCTTATGCATCCCAACTCTAATCTTGTGTGTTATTAGATTTTAGGTTCCATAATCCCCAGCCATCTGGACGGCTCAGTATTGGAAAAGGGTATTGCACATCACTGAATAGTATCAACTGTCAAACGACTGCGTGTATAATTTTCACAGAGCAATCTTTCTCTGCTGGTAAATGTAAGGGAATATATTTTCACTCATTAGTACTGCAGCTTGGAAGAAAGCAGCATTATAGAAGATACATTTCAAGAAATACTAAAAATTGCAATCCTGGCTACTGTTGCCAATTAATCCCATCAAGGTTTCAGTTTGAAATCTGCAAAAATCTGCTGCAGAAGTGAGATACTGACATTCATCTTTTCCTGTTCTTTATTAAAAGAAAAAATGGTCTGATTAAACAGATATCCAGTTCATCTTGATTTTCACAGGGAGCAGCCAGGAAATCCACAAAAATTCTTAGTCAAATCACACAATACCCTTCTTTTTCATATATAGTTTAGGGACCACCGCAAGAGGAAATCCGACTCCTCCCTTATAGGTAGTGTCCTAAGAGGCTCTTTGCCACTAGAGGGTGCAAAAACATGGATTTTCAGAAGGAAAGTGGTAAACATGTATGTTCATCTTTGGAAAAGTGTAACTTCCTACATGACAAAGCCTATTAAATTTCTTTAAGGCATCATTATAATACTGCAGTTGTTTAATATTGTATGTATGAACACATTATTATAGTTTGTAAGTCATAAAGCTACCAATTGTGGTTTAATCAAACCATGAATAAGCAAACCATAGGTTAGCTTGGATTATAGTCTGCAACATGGGTTTATTCCAAAATTTAAAAATGTATATTACCAAGCCATTTTAATTCATACATATGTTTGATCTTTCTTAGCAGGCAAGGAAATGAAGAGGCCATATCCTCACTGACAGACAATATTCTGTCCAGAAAGTAGTATGATAAATAGTGCTGTATGCAGATTTAAGCACTTGAGGGAATATCTAATCATGCTCACTTGCACATGTGTTCAACCATTAATTTTATTTATTAATTTAATTTATATCACATCTTTATTATTTTTTATAAACAACTCAAGGTAGTGAACATATATTACTACCTCCTATTTTTCCCAAAACAACAACCTTGTGAGGTGAGTTGGGCTGAGAGAGAGTGACTGGTCCAAGATCACCCAACTGGCTTTCATGGCTAAGGTGGGACTAAAACCCATAGCCTTCCAGTTTCTATCCTGGTTCCTTAAGTACTTAGACCAGGGGCATCAAACTCACAACGTCATGTGACGTGTTGTGACATATCGCGACTTTTTTTCCATTGCCAGCAATGGGGTGGGGCACAGTTTTCGGCATGATGCACCAGCCTGGAGGCCGGCAGTTTGACACCCTTGACTTAGACCAAACTGGCTCATTTTATCATATGTGGTGGTCTTCCAAGTAAGTAAAAACATATTGGATAAACATAATGATAGTGAAAAAAATATTTAAGATATAAATATTAATGAAACCTGAAGCTTTTCTTTTAGGTATTATGGACAAACTAATAAAAAAAAACAATTTTGGGTGCTATTCCTCTACATGGTGACCACTGTGAGTATTGTATTTGCCAAGCGCTGGAAAGGAAAAAAGATAGGTATAGTTGAAGAATGGATTTTAAAACTGACTAAATTAGAAGAGATGGCAAAACTCTTGAGTAGATATAATGGAGTAGACAGCTTTATAAGAGACTGGAAGCTGTTTGTAGAATTTCTACATGTTAAATACAATAACAAATGGTTAACATAGAGATTTGAAGATTAGTGTAATATTTGACTGTTGTCGATCAGATGATCAGATGTTTGATCAATTCGATTATCAGATAGAGATCCCCTCACTTATAACATTTGTTTATTTAATATAGTATTTTTGTTAAATTGGGGAAAAGATTATTATTATTTGTAGACTCATTATGTAAAGAGGAGCATAGTTTTTCTTGGGTTTTTTTCTCAGTATCCAGCCAGGATGGAGTCTATATGTTTAATCTTAAATTTATTTGATATTTAGGACATTTTCTCTCCTTTTCTGTACATAATTTTTTCGTTTTTTGTTGTTAGTGTTTGATGTATGTTTTTCTGCTTCACATGTTATTCTTGTTGATAAAAAATATAGATATATACAGATATGGATATATAGATTTGCTGTGCATTAAAGTTCACCATCAGTGGGATTATTGTATCTTCTGAACTTTTTGTTCAAAACAAAAGGCACAGAGAAACAGGAAGTCACTGTAGTTTCAAACTAGGAGGGATCTAGACAAAGTATCTAGTCTGCTCCAATCTTTTATTTTTCATATTCTCATGAGGACACAAAGAGCACAAAAAGATTCCTTATAATATCCCATCTGCAAACATTTCACTACAATTTGGGCCAATGCAATTTTAATGTTTAATGATGTTAAAATATTGATCTGCCAATCATCACAAAATTGATTGGTAAGCTAGTCAGACTGGCTGTTAATTAAAAATTAGAGCTGGCCCTGCTTGCTATGTTAACTTGCTATTGAACAAAGAGCAAATGTAATGTTTAATTTAGTGTATGATATATAGGTTATCTGATACTCTCCAGAGATTTGGCATTGCAATTTTTATAAACTTTTATAAATTTTTCTTTTTTTTTTATCTTTTGGACTCTTTTTAAGAAGGAGGAAAACTTTTTAAAAATGGCTTCTAAGCGTCAAGCGACCTCTGCTGTGCCTAAGGTGGCTTCTTCTCCAACAATATTACCAGTGCAACAATCCAAATCTAGATCACCACCACCCTCTCCGCCTGCACCACTTACGGTAAAAGACCTTCAAGAAGTTATGGGAAGCATTGTATGCCAAATTAGAGGAGAAATGAAGGAGCTTTTAATAGAGACAAATAACATCTTGAGGGAGGATATAGTTTTGGCTTTAAAAGGACTTGCTTCTGTTGTTGAAAAGCTGGACTCTCGTATTGAGGATGTTGTAGACAAAGTGGATTTATTGGAGGATAGGGTTGAAAGTGTGGAGAAAACGGTGGAAATTTCACAGGATGAAATTGTAATGTCTCAGTACAGAGAGATGGAGTTCGCTTTGAGAATCAGGGGTCTGCGGGAAAATATGCAAGAAAATCTGAGAGAGGTGGTGGCAAATGACATCGCTGTGATTTTGGAGAGGGATCCAGAGGAGATACTTAGAGAAATTGAAAAAATATTTAGAGTCAATTCTTGGATTGCAAAGCAGAGAAACTTGCCAAGAGATGTGGTGATTTATTTTGAGAAAAGATCTTTACGCAATGAAATTATACAAGCATTTTACAACAAGAGATTCCAGATTGCTGCTCAGGATGTTATAATTTTAAAGGAGATTCCATCAAAAATTTTAAGAAGGAGAAAGGATTTTGCTTTTTTATCAGATGAACTTAAAAAGCGACAGATGCCATTCAGATGGGATATTCCATTTGGAATTGTGGTGAGTTACGCGGGGACACGTTATAGACTTAATACTGTTTCTAAGGCAAGAGAGTTTTATATTTCGGTCCTGGGAGCGCGCTCATCACCACCTATAATGTTCAAAGCTTTGGAAGTGAAGGAGGGAGAGCAGTTGGCTGAAGATGCTGTATCAATGAAAGTTGGATTACAGGCTGAGTTGTTACAGCAGTCTGAGATGAAAGAACAGAGAATGACTCGAGCAGCGCATATACGAAAAGAAAAGGAACAACAGAAGAAGGAAATTAAAGAAGTTATACAAGAATCTGCTTCTGAGCCTGTGGGAGGAGCAAGACCTAAGAGATCTTCATTGGTTCAATCTTCAATGGTAGATCTTCAAGCAGTCTTCTCCAGGCTAAAGGATGGAGGAGATGGCAAAGCTCCTGACCTGGAATGTTAATGGCCTTAATTCTCCACAGAAAAGGAAGAAAATATTTCATTATTTGAAGCAACATAATAATGACATCGTTTGTTTGCAGGAAACCCATATTATTTCAAAGGATCAAAAATATTTGGTTAATGCTCGATTGGGTTCTCATTTTGTATCATCTGCTCTTGGGAAAAAGGGGGGTATTGTTATTTATGTTAAGAAAAATATACCAGCTGTATTAATAGATTCTGATCCTCAAGGGAGATATGTTATGATTGAAGTAGGAATGAATGGTAAGAAATTGCTTATAGTGGGTTTGTATGCTCCTAATCAACAACAAGAACAGTTTTATAGGTTTCTTCATCAAAAATTGATTTCATTGGATTACAGATCTGTTATTCTGATGGGGGATAAAATAAATTACAATGGAAAAGTGTTTTTTCAGAAAGAATTGATTAAAAAATCCTTTTTAGATTTTTATACAAAATTATATATGGGTAAGAAGGTACAGAGTTTAGATATAGATAAATATTTACAAGATGCTCATTTTCCTAAGTTATCAGATGATCAAAGAGATGAGATTAATGGATTTATTACTTCACAGGAAATTATCATGGCAATTAAACAATTAAAAGCTGGTAAAGCACCTGGTACTGATGGATTGACATCAATCTATTATAAGACTTTAAGTGATGAGATGATAGAGCTCTTAAAGGAACTTTTTAATAATATATTATTGGGTTTAGAGACTCCCCCGTCTTGGGGAAGGGCTTTTATATCTTTGATTCCAAAAGAGGATCAAGATCCTACTTTACCAAAAAATTATAGACCTATATCTCTTTTGAATGTAGATTACAAAATTTTTTCAAAAATTTTAGCCAATAGACTTATGATTGTATTGAACCAAGTGATACATACTGATCAAACAGGTTTTATAACCAGGAGATATATGAAGAATAATGTTAGACAAATTATTAATTTAATAGAATATTTGGATAAAAATAATCAGATTCCTGCAGGATTGATTTTCTTAGAAGCTGAGAAAGCCTTTGATCAGGTAAATTGGCAATTTATGATAAGGTTGGTTGAAGAGATGAATTTTGGAGATAAAATTTTGCAAGCTGTTCGAGGTATTTACCAAAGACAATCGGCACAACTTATAATTAACGGAGGTTTATCTGAGGTTTTTCAAATTGAAAAGGGCACAAGACAGGGTTGTCCACTGTCTCCTTTGTTGTTTGTTTTAACATTGGAAATTTTGTTGATTAAAATTCGTGAATCATCTAAAATAAAGGGAATAATGATTGATAAGAATGATTATAAATTAAGAGCTTTTGCAGATGATTTGGTTGTTACTTTGTCTCAACCAACTTATTCTGTATTGGAGTTGTTACAGTTGATAAATCAATTTGGACATGTTTCTGGTTTTAAAGTCAATAATAATAAAACTAAAATATTACTTAAAAATATGACTAATTTGGATAAGGAGACGTTGGTTAAATTGACAGGCTTCGAAGTTTTAAAAAATGTCAAATATCTGGGGGTTTATATAACTGCTTCTAATGTAAAATTGTATAAAAATAATTATGAAATGTTATGGTCTAAAATCCAGAAGGATTTGAATGATTGGAAAAAATTGCAACTATCTTTGTTAGGGAGAATTGCTGCAGTCAAAATGGATGTTTTGCCAAAGTTTCTTTTTTTGTTTCAAATGATACCTATTCTAAAGAAAGAGGCAAATTTAGAAGAATGGCAGAAGGGTATCAATAAATTCATTTGGGCGGGGAAAAAACCAAGAGTAAAGCTTAAAATTATACAAGATGTTCGAGAGAGAGGTGGACTCAAGGTGCCAAATTTGAAATTGTATTATGATGCAGTGGTTTTAACATTGATTAGTGATTGGATTAATTTAACAAATTTAAATATACTTTTTTTGGAGGGATGGGATTTATTATATGGATGGCATGCCTATTTAATTTATAATAAAAAGGTGGATAGGGTTTTTAAGTCCCATATCCTGAGAATTTCTTTACTGCGAGTTTGGAAGAAATATTATAGATCAGATTCTAGAATACCGTTGTGGGGAATTCCAGGGCATGCAATAGAAGGGATAAGGAAAGGAGTGAAAATGGAGAGCATTTCTTATAAACAATTGCTTAATTGGGATGGGAATAATTGGCAATTAAAATCTATGGATGAATTAGAGGAAAATATTCATTATTCTTGGTTTCAGTATAGGCAATTATTAGAAAGGTGGATAATAGATCAAAAAGTGGGTTTTATTAGGGAGGATGTGAATTTGATGAAATAAATTAAAGATCAAAGTCAAACTCATATAAAAAGAGTTTATAGTGTTTTAGTGGAATTGGATTCAGAAACAGAATTAGTTAAAGATTGTATGGTAAAATGGGCTCAAAATTTTGATGAGCCGATTTTATTAGACACATGGGAGATGATTTGGGTGAGGAATGTTAAATTTACTCAAGCTCAAAATTTACGAGAAAATTTTTACAAAATGTTTTATAGATGGCACCTTGATCCACAAAAGATGTCTCGTATGTATCCAAATGTGCAGCCCAAATGTTGGAGATGTGGTTGTTTGGATGCAACGTATTATCATATTTGGTGGTCATGTAGAAATATAAAGGCTTTTTGGATCAAGATTTCGTGGAATATTCAGAAGATTTTTAATAGAAGGATAAAATTTACACCACAATTTTTTCTTTTAGGTATTATTGATGATTGTGATGGTAAAGAGATTATTTTAATGTTGAATTTAATTACAGCAGCAAGGTTGCTGATTGGGCAATACTGGAAGAAGGATCTCTTGCCTACTTTAGAAGAATGGTTTCTTAAAGTTTCTTATTTATCCGAAATGGCAAAAATTTCGGCATATCTGAAAGACCAATCGCAAGAGAGATATATTTTGGTGTGGAAAAGATGGGTGAATTTTATACAGAATAAATATGATATTAGAAAGTATTATTTAGCTTTTGAATAATATATATCTAAGGGTAAGCTTTTGAATAACTTATGTTTAAGGATGGTAATTTTTGTTTTTATGTATTGGAGTTAAAGTGTTTAAAAATTTGCTTTTTGGATGTATGTATAATTGTTTGATGTTCATTTAAGTTGTATGTTTTTTGTTGTTTTTAACCCTGTATTCAGTTCTGGGAAGTAGGGGGGAGGGGGTTGGGGGGTTGGGAGGGGGGAGTATTTTATTGTAAAATTTTATAAACTTTCAATAAAATAAAAAAAATTGATTGGTAAACTAGTCAAACTGGCTGTTAATTAAAAATTAGAGCTAGCCCTGCTTGCTATGTTAACTTGCTATTGAACAAAGAGCAAATGTAATGTTTAATTTAGTGTATGATATCAATGTGATCCATTGTTCACTCTTTCATAACCTGATAACCTACAATTATAAATCCCAGAATTTCTAGGACTTAGGAAAGGCTGCTTTGACTGTCATAAAGAGCAATAAGTATTTATTCAATGAATTTATATTCTGTCAAATTTGTATGCCACTCATCACAATGCAAGGCAACACTGACAGGCTTGCATCTGCAGAGACTCCTATATTCATTACTCATATTATTTTACTCCATTGTTAAATATAGTTACTCTGGAATCATTGGTTCCTTTGGACCTGTATCTACTTCTCCTGTGGCTAACATTTATCACTGAACAATAAAACAGAATTACATAAAGGAATTAGGACTACAGTACCTATTCTATAACCACAAACAGCCTGGAATTTACTATTTGTCAAGTTTAAAACCCACATGGGCAGCACAGCAGCACCATGGATAGCTCTAAGCAGGCAATTTGCTGCAGGAGCAGAAACTTCCATAAGCAGACCTCCATCCTTTCACTTTTCTCCGGATGAAAATCTCAAAAGATTTTCAAAAGATAAGCCTCTAAACTAAAGTCTAAAGAAATCAGAGGATGTGGGGAATGGATCTTCAGTCCATACTCAAATACAATCTCTTCTGCAAAAGAATAGTAATTTCCTAAAAGGCTTAAAATAGGTCAGTATGCAATACATTCTTATTGATGTGACTTATTAAAATACACAGTTAAAAGCAACTTAAGGAAGAAACCTTTAATTAAACTGTTTAACCATTTTCACGTTGTCTTTATTGTGCTTGCTGTTCCTACCAATTAGTAATCAGAGAAGATAAAGAAGTGACAGCTTTGCCTTCTACTCAACACTCCTGAGAATTGCAGCTGTGATCAAAATTAGCCTATTATATCATATTATAAGCCTTTGATAGTTGCTCCCTATTCCAATCACAAACTTATATCCCTTGAGTTCAATTGAAATCTTGCATGTAATTATCCCATTTAAACACATCAACTTAATGAATGTTTTATTCATTCATTCATTAGGAAAAGGACAAGGAAAGGACAGTGTATGTTGATCTTTTAAGAAAGGTCCTGTTCTCGTTTGTATGCTCTGACAACACTAACAGCCAGTGAGGAGACAGCCTTAAGTTGTCATCATCTGTACTGGTATAGAATATGATACTCCCTGGATTATGTGAGACTTGACTTAGATAAATATAACTATGCAAATGTTTCCATAACTCACATCTAATGTTTCCTTCCTGCTTTCTCCTGGTTTGAGCCCTTTGCATCAACTAATTTTTATGACCAGATCTTGGCTCCTCAATAGTTTCCTTCATCTTGGAGGAATCTATCACTAGACCACCGGCGAACTGAGGTTTCCTTACAACCTTCTTGCTGGTTTGTTGCAAAGAAAATGGTAAATACATCTATGAATATTCTCACAAGAGAGCACATGGCTCTCTCCAGCTTCTTTTTCAGGGATTTATTCTAGTTCTTCATATGCAATAGCATAAGATATAGTATGAGCACTGATAAAATATCTGTTGTAAACAATAGCTGAATTATACAATTGAGCAATAAGCTTTAACAGAGATTGAATTCATTTTTTGTGAATTTGTTCTCCTCTGCAGTTAATGGCCTTTCTAATAGAATGAGCTTTCTCTGAGAAACCTTGAAATTTTGCATCACATTTTAGGATTGTTCATTTCTCTACTTTACAAATTGAATCTCTATGTCATAAAATGCACTTTTTGTCACATTAAGCTCAACTTGTGGTAACTCTAAAATCTCCAGAAACTAAGGGAAAAAGTACCTCACACACAAAAAAAATCATCTGCTATATTATTTCATTCCTGGTAAGTGAATAAAATAAGGCCACTCTCCCATATTTTAATATGTTCCTTGGTAAAGGAATACTATTTAAAACATGTTGGCATGTATTTTGGAGATAAACCTGCAACTTCCCTGTATACTCTTAATCAATTTTCACTTTATACAATTATCACAAGGCTTGTAGGATTTTTCCCTTTAAAATTATATATTCCAAGAACTTTAGCAATAGTGAATTACATTATTATAGTTGTGTTAATGAAGGCATAGGTTATCTGATACTCTCCAGAGATTTGGCATTGCAATTTTTATAAATAAAGCACAGCATGCTCAGAGACCATTGGAACTATAATCCTAAACAACCAGAGCATACAATGCTGTCTATCTTTTTGTTAGAGAATATGTTCCTAGGAATATAACCAAAATTTTCCTTCAATTTAAATGAAGCACTTTCCTGTTAATCAAATTGACTTCTTGTGGTTTTTAGATACAAGTCAGGTAGCTCTGACACAATTTTAGCAAACACCAGTGTTTCCACGTGAGTGTTAACAATTCCAGGAAGTGAGGTTTACAAAAGGAGTGATGGTGCTATGTGTATCCACATAGCTGGACCAATTCACATGATGTGTAAGTTGAAGTACTTGAATTGAATTTTATCTTGCAAAACTTCCTATGATTCACTGAAGCTACAGGTTTTTACTTGTTCTACAAAGGGATCTTCCCTTGTAAACACATTTCTACTCTGGTCAAGCTGATTAAGGGCAGTCATTATGCAATGCTTAAGTGGGATTTTTGATATTTTATATGTGTAATCATCATTATGATTGCCTAGCAGATTGTTTTTAATAACCACAGCTAGGAAATATGCTTGAGCAATCTCAGAAATTGTAAACAGTCAGTAGTCGTGGTTATCTGATCCATGCATTATATTTGTTTAGGCAAACTTCTACCCATGATGATTAGTTTGCATAAACAAAGAAAATTTTGAGGTTGGGTCTAAAGAAGCATGTTGCCTTACAATGCCAAATTAACTTTTCTTTAAACTGGTAATAAATGTGCAATGAATCAATATATAGTATATGGAAGTATAAAAGAAATTACTCTTAGAAATGACACAAGGAAATTTTCATGGACAATAGGTTATATTAGTAATTTTAATGCATTATGATAAGAATCAAGTTTAAACAGTCCACAGAACCATAATTAATTGAATATATTGGGTGATTAGATAATAACCTAAGTCATAAACTATGGTTTAGAAACATAATAGCTCACTTCACAGAATAAACTAAAGAATAATGTGGTTTGTTTGGTTTTGTCTTAGGTAGTTCTGTATCTTCTTCAATTGGGCTTGAATCTAGTTTGTATAATAGGAAATTAACTACCTTACATTGGTTCTGAATTGTGAATTGTGTAGTCTACAATATAAGTATTGACACAACCTTGAATTCTCTAACCTCAATCCTCCCACCTGCCCTATGATAAAGTAATGCTAATTTACTTTAGATAGAGCTGATTTAGGATCAAATTTGAATTTACAATTTCGAAGTACCCTAAGTGCCATATTATATTTGTCAAAGTATTCTTTAATTATACATCTTTAGTGGACATATTATCGAACATTAATTGCACCCAGTAATAGCTTTCTTTCTTTCAAAATAAATCCAGTAGCAATAATCTATTTATATATTGATATTAGTGCTACATCAATTTTAGAAAAGAGAAACCATGCTTTATCTTTAGGTATCTTTTATCTATGGTGCAGTTGAGCACAAAAAAGAAATATAGCTGAGCACAAAAAAGGAATATAGCTTCCTTCTATGAGACCAAACTAGACTACTGTAACGCAGCTGTACTTAATGACATGCAGTTACTGAACCACCTTCACGTCAACTGAAACATTTCAAAATACATGGACAATTTTTATTCAGTTGGCTTTTGAACTACATAGGCAGTGGTGGCAAACCTATGGTATGGGTGCCAGAGGCGGCACTCAGAGCCCTCTCTGTGGGCATGTGCACCGTCGCCCCAGTCCTAGGCCTTCAGCTGGGTTTTATAAAACCTTTTCACTTTAGGCTCCGCTGCCATGTGCAAAAAAAAAGGTTCAATCAGTCAATTTCAACTTCTCACAGGAAAAAAAAGATCTTGCAAAGTTGGAATTGATTGAACTTTTTAGTCCCACCCAGTCTGCCATTACCACAACAGCCATGCCCACACAATTGGCCACACCCAGCCAATGGGCCACACCCACCCAGCACTCGATGATGCATAAGTGGGTTTTGGGTTGCAGTTTGGGCACTCAGTCTCTTAAAGGTTCACCATCACTGACATAGGAGATAGTGATTAAGTATAAATATTATTAAATATACTGGTCTAGTGGTTAAGGCACCAGGCTAGAAAGCAGGAGTGTGTAAGTTCAAGGCCCACCTTAGCCATGAAAGCCAGCTGGATGACTTTGGGTCAGTCACTCGCTCAGTCCAACTTACCTCACACAATTGTTCTGGGGAAGAGGAAGAAGGTACCAGTCCATGACCTGTTAGCAACCGGGAACACAGCTGGAGGTGAACCACAGGCAAGTAAGCTTTATCTGCATTTGCAGCTGTTCCCAGTAGGACCTGATCAGGCTAAGCCCAAGGAAGGGGTCAAACAAGTTATAAGTCACAAATCATTACGCGTCCAGCCCACCTTGAATGCCTCTCTTATCTCCCGCTCATTTCCCTTCACTGTTAGTGGATCAGGTTCTTATAGAGAGCTTAAACTTGCAATAAATATTTATACTCATTTGAACTGCCTGAATTTCCCTGGCACTTGATATTTCCCAGCGCTAGTATTACTGCCTCAGCTCCACCTCAGATCAGGCACTAGGTTTTCATATGAGCTTGAAACCTACTGTAAATTGTGCATGCAAGGGAACTAGATTTTGCGTGCTCCTCCTCCCATCTCGCCAGTCCATGAAAAAATTATGATGCCAAAAAGGTTGGAGACCGCTGCTCTTCAACAGAACTCATGCATTATATACTGTAGCCCAAAAGTAAGCAATTTTGAACCACACTTCCATAATTTCTGATCATTTGTTGTGATAAGATTTAAGGAAATTGTACCCAAACATCTGGAGGACACATGTTTTATAACCCTAAAAGAGCCCTAAATATTTTAAGATTTAAAAATAGCAACCACAGAGTTAATTATATGATTAATTATAAGAGTTAATTATAAGATTATATGAATCTTCATATTTGGAGAGCATCAGTCAGGGGAAGCTGAGGTAAAAATCTAAACTGGGAACAGAGAACCTAGGACCCTCCAGAAACTGGAACTGCCTTTCAAGTTTTTATGAGGCATCAGTGGCCTTGTGTGATCTACAGATGAAGATTAGCTTTATAACAGAACATGATGCTTAATCTGAGCTCTCCCGTTTCCTATTTAATATTACTCTAACCCCTAGTGCATTGATCCTTTGACTGAATGTCAAATCTTTGATATAATGGAATAAAATGTTATTAGTAATAGTACATGTCGAGCCTGTTACAAATAATCCTTAGAATTGCTCAAACTTAAGATTTACTATACTATCATGTAGGTTATCTTTTATTTAATGACTTTTGCCACAAAAATTACCAGAAATACCTTAAGACCTATAAGATGTTTTTTTAAGGAAAGACACCCATTCCTATAGAAGATTCCTAACAATCTATTGGGCTGGCCCAATAATTAAAAAGGTCTCAAATTATTGATTTGGATTTTAATAAAAACGGAGAAAAGAAAACTGATATTTAATGTTTAATTGCATTTTTACTGCTAGGATAAAATGGAAAGAGAACTTCGTGAGATTTTCTGCCTCAGATTTCAAAATAGTTCACCTTGGATTGTATAAAACTTGTATGATTCAGGAAGTGTCATTTCCTTTCAGGTAACAAAATGTTTTAGGCCAGCCTAGTGACAGAATATCCTGTTGTTTTTCTCCATGTCATAAAGGGTTAGAAGAGAGGTGTGAAGGGTGGTTAAAAGAGAGGTAAAGCACACATTTGCAGAACTGTGTTTTAAAACTTGGGTCAGAATAAACATAGCTGTCATGGGACCACAAAACTATAGAGCTTGATTTAGTCAGATTATTTCTGATGAATTTCTTTAGGATTAAGGAAAATGAGACACAATAAGCACAGCAACAATCAGGCATATAGAGAACTATAATCAGTGTAGGATGGCATGGAGGAGGAAACAGAGACTGCCAATAGGTGTGAAACTGTCGCTAAATCACTGGGCCTTCAGAAATGGTGTAATTTAGATCGGGGTCCCCCCTTGGTCCATGATCGGTACTGGGCCGCGGCATGCCAGCAACTAGGCCACACAAACAAGTAAAGCCCATTCATGGGATGCACGCAGCATGCAAAACCACACATTCTCCAGTCTGCGGAAAAACCTCTCTCCACAGAACCAGTCTCTGGTGCCCAAAAGGTTGGGGTCCTCTGGTTTAGATATTACATTGAACCAATGTTTCCTAACCTTATAACTTTAAGATATGTGGATGTCAACCTCTAGAATTCCCAAGCCAGTCTGCTGAAATTCATGCAATTTAAAGTTGTCAAGTTTAGGAAACATCACACTAAACAAAAATGGTTTAGGCTTATAGCTTAATCATAGTGGTGTATAAAATGAAAATTATGCCTCAACAGTGCTTGAATCCAACTATGTTTATTTAAACAAATCACAATTAAAATTAACAACTGCTTGGTGCAATGTACAATTCTTTCCAATGAATCATTGTAAAACAGCTCAACACTTCTTTCCATTAAGATTTCTGACTCTTCTAGGGATGTGTTTAGTCAACAGTTTGTGTCTCCTTGTTCAGTAATCTAAAACACTTTGTCTTTACATGATATGGAGACAAAAATTCCAAATCCAAGGAATTGGCCTGTATGGTATCCAGGTAATATATCTTATTAGTTCAATGTTTTTAAAATGTTCTCAATAGCAAGAGAACTTTATTTTATCTCTTCTGCTAATTGCATCTCTGCACAGCTGATAAATGTATTATCTGCCTAAGAGTTATCAATATGATATGCACTACTTTTGATATTCAAATGTATCCCATATGGCATTTTTTATCCCATGGGACCCTACTTACAAAAGTAGGTTTACACACATTTCTATGACAATCTTTCCCATAATTTAAAATAGTATTGGACAGTGCATTGCCAGCCCACAAGTTAATTAGAATATAAGAATGATTTTGGTCCAGCATCCTGGGATGTGTTTTAATTGCAATTAAATTTGTAACGGTTGTCTAAGGATTTGCTGTGCCATTGTGTTATTTGTTAAAACTGTTTCTGTGCTCCAATATTGAAACTTACCCCTTGGGTTTTTGGGTTTTTTTGCTTGATGTCACAGGAATAGGCCACTACAAAGCAGAAGTTTTACTATATGGTGCCCCTTATACCCAAATGAATTATCTAAGAATAGTGCCACACAAATTTAATTTGATGTACTTGGTTTTCCTTAGATATATTTCTTAATAAATAAATTATTATTTATTTAAAAATGTTTGTCTTGTATTTTAAATTCAGGGTTGCCTTTTGTTAAATCCTAAAATGCCAGTATGGGATTCTCCTTTCCTCTTGCCAAAAAAAATACCACTGCTGAAATAGGAGAGATCACCATGTGAAAAGTTAAGAAAAATACGATAGGAATTCTTTGACTGTAATTCTATCACGTGTATTTCGAAAAAGGCACCGATAGGGCGGGGGCGAGGAGAGAGAAAGGCGGAACGTCTTTGCCTTTCAAAAGAGTGGAGCGGCACTGCAGTACCGATCGTTAAATGTGGCTCGGGTGTCTTGAGGAAGACGGAGGTGGGAAAAGGGGCCTTCCCCGAATCTGAATTGAAGACCAGAAGCCGAGAGGGGCATCTAATTGGCCACAGCAAGCCATGACCCCACCGCTCCAGGCAAGGCTTGAATGACTGCAGTGCTCCCCGTCGCTTCTCTCTGCAGGAGCTACCGATCGCTGGCTGGGGTGAGCAAGCTTGCTTTTCCTCGCCTCCTGTCCTTCCTGCAATGAATGATGCAGGAGAAAAAAGAGGCGGCGGTGGAAGAAGAGGAAGAGGAGGAGGAAGGAGAGGAGGAGGCGGCGGCTGCCATCGCCGCGGCTGTTCCTCTGAAGCACAAATCCTCTGCAACTCTTCCAGTAGGAGGAAAAGCAGCTTTGCCGCTGTGAGCTTACATCACAATCCCAGCTCTGTCTGCTGCCGCTTTTCTGAGCAGCAAGCAGACGAGGAGCATCTCAGCGAGCCCGGCCAGCGGCGACATCATCAGCGGCAGCAGCCGGAGGCGAAGCGGAGGAAGATGCGGGCGGGCGGAGCCGGCGAGGGCCAGGCGCCCCCTAGGATTGCCCCGCCGCAGCCGTCCCCTCACCCCGGCCGGTCTCCGCTCTCCACCTTCCTGCCTTCGCCCCAGCGCTCCGCTGAGACGCTACGTTGGGACGAGGTGCCCGACGACTTCGTGGAATGTTTCATCCTCTCGGGCTACCGGCGGCTGCACTGCTCGGCGCAGGAATGCCTGGCCTCGGTGCTGCAGCCCACCAACGAGACGCTCAACTTCTGGACTCATTTCATCCCTTTGCTGCTTTTCGTCGGTAAATTCTGCCGTCTGCTGGTGTTGCGCGAGGCCGGCGACCTGCCTTTCCATCACCCGGCGCTGCTGCCGCTGTGGTGCTACGCCTCGGGCGTGCTGCTCACCTTTGCCATGAGCTGCACGGCCCATGTGTTTAGCTGCCTCTCGCTACGCCTGCGTGCCGCCTTCTTCTACCTGGACTACGCTTCCATCAGCTACTACGGCTTCGCCAGCACGGTGGCCTATTACTACTACCTGCTGCCCAAGCTGAGCTTGCTGGAGCCGCGCATGCTCAGTCGCTACCTGCAGCAGCGCCTCGGCTGGCACGTGGACTGCAGCGCGCCCATCGCTGCCTACAGCGCGCTGGTGCTCCCGGTCGCCTTCGCTCTGGCCGTGGCCTGTACCGTGGCCTGCTGCAAGAGCCGTTCCGAGTGGTGCGCCTACCCCTTCGTCATCCGCACCTTCGTCTTCGTCATGCCGCTCAGCATGGCCTGCCCCATCATGCTGGAGAGCCTCTTCTTCGACCTGCAGGACCACAACCCCACCCTCTTCCTGTACTTCTACCGCCGTTACTTCTGGCTGCTGGTGGCTGCTTTCTTCAACGTCAGTAAGATCCCCGAGCGGATCCACCCGGGCCTCTTCGACATCATCGGCCACAGCCACCAGCTTTTCCACATTTTCACCTTCCTTAGCATCTACGACCAGATGTTTTACGTAGAGGAAGGCTTGCGGCACTTTCTTCAAAACCCTCCGGCCTCCTCGCCTACGTTTGCGGGCACCATCGGCTACATGTTGGGCTTGATACTGTGCCTTGCTCTGGTCATCCGGAGATTTTTAAATGGCCAGGAGGTTTGCAAACAGGAATGAGGTAACTGCCCTTCAGGGTTTTGTTGTTTTTTTGTTGTTACTTAAATTATCTGTGGCTGCTGCATTTGCTACAAGAATCCGCGAGGTCGGCTCTTCCTAGGGAAAGAAAGGCCAAGCGCTACGGGCGTGCCTGATCGAACTCCTTTGAAAAACGGCTGTTTCTCTTGAAACAAAACAGGTTTTAAAAAAGAACACTTAGGCCACCGTTCTATAGGCAACCTTCTATTTATTGCTGCTTAATATACAAAGAAAAGCCATTCTAGAATTATTGCTTGAAATGTACAATTTGATCCTTATTACATTATTTGTAAGTAATCCTCCTTCTCTGAATTCCTTTTAATGGACTCAAGATCATGTTTTTCCAGGGGAAATAATATGCATAGACAATGAATACGAGCTGCTGGTTTCAGTCTGACTATTTCATGGTATTGTTAGTTAGCAATATACAACAGATCTGCACTGATAAACAGCTGATATTTAAGATCTGATTTGCATGCCAATCTTGGAACTTTATGCACTCAGTAAAGTGGGTATGTGTGTTTTTCGAAGTCATGTACACTGGAATTGTGTTTTTAACAAATTGAGATCTTTTTGCATTAACAATCTTGTCTCAAAGACAAACATTGGGCATACACATTTCTTGTAGAGATTTATTTAAGTGGGTGTGAATTAATATAAAGACAGGTTTAATCACAAGTTTCTATACATACAATGAGAAGAAAGTTTACTTGTGATACATCTTCTCAGATTCTTGCATAAGGCTGCTTTTGTAAGATGCTTTGATTCTGATTCTAACATCTTTTTGCACACTATATATCCTGCTGGTTTGTTGCTGACTATTTAAACAGAACAAAAAATTACAATGTCATCTTTAGAATAAATATAGTGACAGGATTTAGCCATAATCCGGTTGCTTGGTTTTGGCCTAGGTGACCATAATCTGTGACTCCGGTCAACAAACTATGGTTAAGCAGCCCTACTTTGATGTATAAATCTAATAATTAGTTTGTACATTAGAACCAGGTAGGAATATTCTGTTATCTTAAATATAGGCCCATGCACCAGCAAGTTTAAGAAGTTTTTATAATTTGTTTACATGGTCAATTGTATTGGAATTGTTTCCTCTTTCATTCCCCCCTGAATTAAAAATGAGCTGAAAGACTATTTACAATATCAATAGTGACAATTGGCCTCATCTCTGTTTTGCTGGGATTTATGACAGCAGCAAGTTTGATGCAAACTGTAGACAAAATTTGAGGTTTCCAGAGAATATTATAACTGATAGATATACCCAAGGTAGCTGACATGTCCTTTAAGAAATGGAATGTATTATTGGTGTCAATTGTTATCTCAGGATTACATCTAAAGTATAACAATTTCTAGATTTTAATATGTAATTCATTAGTAAAAGTTATGATAACAAAATTTGGTTGCATACAGAAAAAAATCAAAATGGTACTATTTGAAGAACAGCCATTTAAAAAAGATTATTAGATTTATTATTGCTTGTGTTTTTAAGTTCTAAAGCATTTTTTTCATTATATGTGCAAAATCCTGATTTTATTGATTGTGATATATACAATAGGCATAAAACAGGTCACTAATCTGCAGTTTCTACTTTGTATATGGTCCTCCAAAGTTGAAAATAGGAAATACACCATTCTCCCTGTAAATTAATGCCAGTAATTTGTTTAGATTTTTATCTTGCCTTTATTATTTTTATAAATAACTCAAAGCAGCAAATGTATCTAGTACTCCTCCTTCCACTATTTTCCCCCACAACAACAACTCTTTGATATGGGTTGGGTTGAGAGAGTGTGGCTGGCCTAAAGTCACCCCGTCAATTTTTCATGCCTATGGTAGGCATGATACTCTTGATTTCTAACCACTATACCAACCTTACCTTTTAATCTTTAATCGGTTATTTTTGGGGTTGGTCCGGTTTACTTTTGGACTATACATTCTCCATAATACTCAGAAAATTCCTCAGCACCAATAACCATTGTGAAAATACAACGATAATACTGAATAATTAATCACTTGCCACTCACCAAGTATCTGCTTTTTGAGGCAGCTACTTCACTGCCTACTGGCCCTGTTTGTAATGTCATGATACATTGCTCCTTTCGGTTTGGATATATAGTAACTGAGATTGTATTTAAATTTGTGTAAAGGTGACTGTTTTTTGTTGCTGACCTTTTTGTTTTCAAGATTTTAGGTATCAACATTCCTCCGTTATCCAGTAAAGGTTGGTGTAATCTAATAATTGCAACATTTCATTCATTATGTAATGACCAGCCTTCAAAGTTTAAATTACAGAATTTATTGCTATAGTAATCTGGCCTAATTTTTGAACTTTGTATTCTTCCCCCATCCTCTGTGTGTTGTCTGATCAGATGAGATTATCTGGGGAATATGCAGACTGCCCGCTGTTCTTAATACTGTGGATATGTGTTATTTATTGTCCAGTTTATTAATTACTTGATATTGGGGCATTGTCTACAATACCCCCTCCTCCTTACAAACAGGAACTTTTTGCCATATACAGGTAGTCCTCAACTTAACTACCATAATTGAGCTCCAAATTTCTAATAAATGAATTCTGCCCCATTTTACAACCTTTCTTGCCACAGTTGTTAAGTGAATCACTGCAGTTGATAAGTTTAGTAATCCAGTTGTTAAATGAATCTGGTTTCCCCATTGACTTTGCTTGTCAAAAGGTTACCTTGGGGCACAGCAGTGGTCATACGTACGAATTAGTTGCCAAGTATCTGGATTTTGATCACATGATCATGGGGATGCTACAAAGTTTGTAACTAAAAAATGGTCATAAGTCAGTGTTTTCAGTGCCGTTGTAACTTTGAATGGTCACTAAATAAACTGTTATAAATCGAAGATTACCTGTATCTAAAACAACTCAATGTTTTCCCACACAATTTTTGTACAGCTGATATTTTAAAGATTGCAGCATTAAAACCTGAAAACTATTTATTCCCCAACAAAAGTCCAAAGAATCTTTAGTGTGGGTTGCAAATTAGTATTTTTTTTTCATTTTTAAGAAACTAGAACCAAAATCTCTTCTAATAATTGATTGCAAAACCTGGAAAATTATGAATGGTGACTATTTTTTGTCTTTCAAATGCATAACTTTTTTTTCAAAATATTACAAGCCATTTGGTTTACCATTCAGTCCTTTGGACCCCAACAATTATTTCTGTTTTGCAGTTATGCATACAGTTGTGTTAAAATCTATTGACTGAGAGCATCATTCATACCTCTGATGCAATGATGCCTAATTAGTTATACTATAATAGAATTGTCATGTTTTATGACTTAAGTTTTGTTTTATTTTACCTTTTGGTTTATTTTAACATATGAATACAGCTGTTCCTCAGAATTTCATGTCATGTTTGTAGTTCCTTAATCTTGTATCCTTGGGCTTGAATTCTATTTCTCTAGTAGCAAAAGTAACATTCATTTTAGTTGACCTGAATAAAATACTCCTCAAGTAAATGCAAGTATAGCAACAGTTTTCAAAGTAGATATTTTAGCATTAATGCAGTTGAAGAAAAAGTATACTTTATTTATTTATTTATTTATTTATTTATTTATTTATTTTATTTTATTTTATTTTATTTCTCAGTTTATCTGTTGTTTCCTAATTCTTTGTATGCCAGTTCATGATCCTCAAGAGTCTTGATGTTAGTCTCTGTGTGTGCTTTTTAAGATTCTGGTTTACAATTTCATATTGGTTTTATGGATAAAGAAGATTGCCAGTCTTCAAATGAAGAAGGCTAGAGTAGTATTGTCTATTGTATTTTGAAATTACAGCAATTTGTAATAAAAAGCTGATTTTATTTTTGATCAGATATTATGTCAGTATTCAAACCAGATTTTAAGACTCTAAAATCATTCCTTTTTTATAGAGGATCTATAATCTAATTCTAATACTGCATTAGAACAATGCATTTCACTATAAAAGCATAATAAATGTGAGTTTTGGTATTCTAGTGGAAAAATACTGATTATTCTTCAGTAGCAAATTCTCATCCATTGAATTGAGAAAGTATATCTTCACAGACCAATTGTACACAGAGATATACCAGCCTAGAGAGATTTTTCTATATACAAATATATTTTGCAGATCTATTTTATCCACATTTTATCCATAAGTGTTTTATATCAATCAAACCAACAACTGTAAATAATCACAGTAAAAATAATAGATAGAATATAAACTAGGTGGCAAATATTAAATCCCCTTAAGACCGAAAAATGGCAAGATAAGGCAAATATAGCTAACTCCAAATAAAAATGCAAAGTTATGGTTTAAGTTAATATTCAAACTATGATTTATACTGACCATGATTAAATATTACACTTACATCAAACAACTTTATGACCTGGATTTTTGCAGTGGTAAAGCTGCTGAACATGCAGAGAAGTTAGCAGTTAGCACTTATTTGAGCAATTCATACTGTGTCTGAGTTATAACTATGTTTAGTTTCTCTTGAGACTAATTTTGTCCAAATTACAAAGTGTGCCTGTAAGTTTTTCCAATTTTTTTTCTTGATTTCTAAGAGTTTTAAATATGGTGATCTGTATGACCTCAGGCATACTTCATCTAAATATTATTTGGGATATAATACATCCCAAATAATAATAATTGTAATGATATGCCAGAATTAATTGAGTTGGTCTTGAAATTATTTGAATTATTTTATTTGAAATATTTATTTGGAAGATACAATTTCAAGCATCCATTTGACAATTTAAAAAGGCAGGATAAAATGGAAAAGGCCCAGAATTAGTGGGCTTTGTTTTTTTGGGATGACTGAGTTCTGTGTACTGTACAATCTAAATTTAAAGAAAGCTTTTAAGTTTTTCATGTTTATCAGTTGTACTGTAAGGGACATACTAGAAAGCAGAGTGAGATTGTAGTGAGCAGTAAAAATACATTTGATCTTTGGACCATGTGATCTCTATTTATAGTTCAATTACAGATAAAAGTTTATGGTAGTGAGTTGATGCTAGTTATCATTAGAGCTGTTGATTTTATTCTTGCCACTTTTACACTTACAGATTTTGCTCAGAAATTTAATTTACATACAGCATATTATTGCTTCTTGCTGAAGCATGCTAATAATCCCATACCTAGTTGTGACTTTCACTTAAAGTTTTATGATTTACTGGATTGATCAGAGACTAATACTTCCATTTAGGTTTATAATCTTTTTTAAAAAAAAATAAATTACTACTTATTACTACTTAAAGTCCTGTTATCTAATGATAACTCCTTTGCAGGATTTCTCTGTTGAGGTAAATGCTTCTTTTTAGTCTACTGAAAGACATGCAAAGAGCAAAAACAGACAAATTTGCTACTTAATGATAATTATTCAACAGCATGGACAAAAAATAAAGACAAATTAGCTATAAAGTGGAAACCAAAATTCTTGCTTTGTTTCTATTTGTTCTAGTCAGTATTTCTTAACATTTCTGAGAAATTCTGGGAGTTGAAGTCACAAATCTTAAGGTGCCAGGGTTGAGAAATGCTGGTTTAAGTCCATGGCAGAAACCCTGCAAATTATTTATGAGCAACAGCCATTTTCCAAAATACAAGCAGACAGAAGAGTTTTCCAGTTATGCATTGATATGTGCAAATTCCAACATCTACTTTGCTCTTGAAGAATACTATAGGCAACAGTTTCACATTGCTTGACTAATATGTATTTTAGATTGTTTCTAAGACTTTCTGTAATATGTCCAAATTGTCCACTTTGCTCAAGAAAGTTTCAGAAAGAAAACTTGTTAAGTGGCATAGGAAAAAGAAGTGTTCATATTAAAAATTATCTGTAATAGCAGGTAGAACAAGTTTTCCAATGCAGTGTTTTTCAAATGTCTTGAATGATATCTCTTTTACCACTAATCACTATAGCCAATGACCTTGCGTTAGAAATTAGGTTATTAATACAGCAGGATAACACATTCAAGATGGCTGCTTGAGAGGTTTAGCAACATTTTTTGCAGCTATGTTTAATGATACCTTTTTGTATCATTACTCTCTTTATTGTTGTCCTGGAGTTTCCCCCAAATTTTAAGTGCAGCCTACAGCCCTAGAGAGGTCACTAACCAGGGGCCTTTTGCAGAAATGGCAGGGTAGTTTGGATACAGTTCATCCCAGGCTGTTGCTGGAACTTCATGGAATTTTTGGGTTATAGAGACCATCCCATTATGCACAATTGTATGTTTAGAGAGGCATATTCATCTCATCCTTCTTTGTTCAGTAGCCACCATCTAAAGATTAACTGGAATCATTCAGATTTATTTGAAAGAAAATGGGTAACTTATGCATTGCTTTACAGTAAGGTTAACTGAAAAAAAAGTTAAAAAAAAATGGAAGTGGAATAGCAGATATGCTGTTGCAGGAGTACAGTACCTTCAATTTATGGGACTGCCTGCACCTCACAACCTTTTCCTGAAGGACTAGTGTCTATTTGGCTCTCAATTGTCCAGGGTTTGGACAACATGTTTAAATGTTAGCAGAATGAGGTATAAAATAAATAATAGAAAGTTTGATCTGTTGATGTTATTTATTTCTAATATTATAATGTCTCTTTACAACAATGTGGCATATATATCTAAATACTCAAATCAAATATTTATTTGAGTCATACACAACAGAAAGGATCACACATTTGAGGATCTATAGCCCTCTGATAATAAACTTTTTAAAAAAATCTTCTGAAATGTATATTTACATTGAAGGTAGGTCTTATCAAGTGTAATGTGAAGAGTGGGCATTTTAAATAACATGTCTTAAGAGGACATAGAAAAATCCTCAGAAGATAACTAGATTTTCTTTTTCTTTTCAAACATTAACACTTCCATTTGCAATATGAATAAGGTATAGCTTTTTTACTTGTAATATTTTAGAATAGAATAGAGCTGGAAGGGACCTTGGAGGTCTTTTAGTCTAGCCCCATGCTCAAGCAGGAGAACCTATAACATTTCAGACAGGTGATTGTCTAGTCTCTTAAAAATCTCCAGTGATGGAGCACCCACAATTTCTGGAGGCAAGCTGTTCAATTGGTTGATTGTCCTGACAGCATCACTGTCAGGAAGTTTTTTCCTTAATTCCAGGTTACTTCTCTCTTTGATCAGTTTCCAACCATTGTTTCTCGTCCTTCCCTCTAGTGCTCTGGTGAACAAAGTGACCCTCTCTTTCTTGTGGCAGCCCCTCAGATACTGGAATGCTGCTATTAAGTCTCCCCTATTTCTTCTTTTCTTTAGACTAGCCAAACCTAAGTCCCGCAGTTCTTTGTTTGTTTTAATCTCCAGACCTTTTAGTTGCTGTTCTCTGAATTTTTTCCAAACTCTCAACATCTTTTTTGTGATATGGTGACCAAAATTGGCTGCAGTATTCCAGGTGTGGTCTTACTAGGGTTTTATAAAGCAGTACTAATACTTCATGTGATCTTGATTCTATGCCTCTGTTTATACAACCCAGGATTGTATTTTTTGGTTGTTGCTGCACACTGCTGGCTCATAGTCAAGTAATCATCCACTAAGACTCCAAGGTCCCTTTCACAGTTACTGTTTTTAAGCCAGGTCTCATCCAGTCTGTACTTGTATCTTTAATTTTTCCTGCCTAAATGTAAAACTTTGCTTTTCTCCATATTGAAACTCATTTTGTTGGATACGGCCCATTGTTCAAGTTTGTCTAGATCTTTTTAGATCCTAAGTTTGTCTTCTGGGGTGTTGGCTACTCCTGTCAGTTTGGTGTAATCTGCAAATTTGATGAGTTCCCCTTCAATTCCCTCATCTAGTTATGAAGATATTGAAAAGTACTGGGCCTAATATGGAACCTTGTGGTACCCCACTGCTTACGTCTCTCCATGTGGATGTAGTGCCAATTGAGGACTATTCGTTGAGTACAGTTTATCAGCCACCTAGAGATCCATCTGGTGGTGATGTTGTCTATTCCACCTTTTTCTGGTTTACCAAGGAGTAGATTGTTGTCTACTTTATCAAATGCCTTACTGAAATCTAAGTATACTACGTCCACATCATTTTGCTGGCCTACTAGTTTAGTCACTTTATCAAAGAATGAAATAAGATTGGTTTGGCATGATCTGTTTTTAACAAACCCGTGCTGGCTCCTGGTTATGACTTCGTTTGCTCTAGTTATTTGCAGATCTGTTTTTTTGATTATCTTTTCTAGGATCTTCCCAGATATTGATGTAAAACTGATTGGTCTGTTCTTTCTTGAAGATGGGAACCATATCAGCCCTTTTTCAATCCTCAGGTACTTCCCCGATGCTCCAGGATTTATGAAAGATGTGGTGCAATGGTTCTGAGATAACATCTGCCAGCACTTTCAGAACTCTGGAATGTAATCTGTTGGGTTGCAGTGATTTATATTCATCAAGGCCGGATAGGTGTTCTCTTACCATTTTCTTGCTTCTTTTAATTTTTGTTTCTAGTATGTCTTTTGCAGTGTTTTTTTTTTTTTGTATGTTGGGCTATAGTTTCTTTTCATGTGAAGACTGACGCTAAGTATGAGTTAAACAGCTCTGCTTTCTCCTTGTTGCCTGTTATTTCCTTGCCATTTTCTCTCTTTAGTGGGCCTATAGTTTCCTTGACTTTTTTCTTGTTAATGTGTTGGAAAAAACTTTTTTTATTATCCTTGATTTCTGTTGCAAGTCTTTGTTCGTTCTGAGCCTTTGCTTTCCTGACTTCATCTTTGTATGTTCTGGCTGTCTGCCCCTCTTTCCATTTTTTCTACTTGTCCTTTTTGTCTTTCAGTTTGTCAGAGAGATCTTTGTGCAGCCATTTCTTCTTGAATTTCTTGTTTTTCTTTCTCAATGGTATTGTGCTGGTCTGGACTTTTATGATCGCATTTAAATAATATCTTTGTGCAAGTTTGTTGCTTTTGGTTTCTGTCAAGAGAGAAAGTGGTATACTGAATTCAGAGGCAATGAGGGAGAAGAACACCCCAAAGTGACATTCTTGCAGTATTTAGAACATTCTTACAGTATTTAGAAAATGGCTACCAGTTAGCATTTATTTAAAATATTAAAAGAAGTCACTTTAAATACAATTGCATAGTGACTGAGCGTCAAATCATTCATTCTAGTCAAAGAAAGTAATTCAAATACCACCGATCACACAAGCTATTTTTTTAGCAACAGCTTTTCTGAATGGTAGAAACATAGTGCGGTTGAGGTCAGAAGGACAAAATACTATGGGGAAACTTTTCAGTATTCTGAAGTATTGAAAGCTGATATTAAAAATGATCTGGGGAGATTTGAAGGACAAGTGTGCTGCAGCCAATTTCCATAGAAGAATTTGAATTTCTGCCAGGTTAATAATCTGGATTTCAGCCAGTGATTTCCATTGGGCGCTGTAAGAGGAAATCCAGAGTATTCAGGACTTCATCACAAGATGTTATGCCAAGCTTGCATTTTAAGAGTATTTTAAGTGTTATTCTTTTATACATGGCTATTATGTACATTATTCTTACTAATTGTATTGTTTAAAGAAGAACCAGCATGCCTGTAAGTGCAGTCTCTTCTGAAGAAGAAAATATGTGGATCTTTTTTGCTTCAGTTCATAAGAGTCCAAGGGGAATTTCTTCTCTTTCTCCACTGAAATTAGTGGGGATTTCCTCTCTTGTGTAAAATTAAAAAATTATGCATGTGCAAATGTAATCATTCCTTATTTTCAGAATTTATAAAAATCCATCCATGTTTGTATAAACAGTTAACTCCTCTGGCAGGAAGATTTTTAAATTTTGATATTTGTTTCTTCCCCTAAATCTATCTTCCTGTAGACCAGTGGTTCTCAACCTTTCTAATGCCACGACCCCATAATACAGTTCCCCATGTTGTGGTGACCCCCAACCACTTATACATCACCGGTTGCCAGGGCCGTGTCCAAAGAAAAGGGGGAAAAATGGCGGACAGCCTTGTTTAGTGACCCCCGTGAAATGGTCGTTCGACCCCAAATGGGGTCCCGACCCACAGGTTGAGAACCACTGCTGTAGACAGTGTGAAAACTGTAAATGCAGGTGATGTAGCCCTCTCATGGACCTGTATCATTTCAAGCATTAGATTTACCCTGCCCAAGGGACGGAGGATGGATGGATGGATGATGTGCCATCAGGCAGTTTTTTATTCGTAGTGACCATGTAGATTTTCTTCTTGAAGGTCTGTCCTTAACTTGGTCTTCCATGGTCCACTCATTGCCACTGTAACTGAGTTTATCCACATTGCTGCTGGTCATCCTTTTCTCTTTCGCTCCACTTTTTCCAGTATTACAGCCTTTTCCATAAACTGAGTCTTAATGTAATATGTCCAAAGTAGGATCATTTCAATTTAGTAATTTGGAGAATAGTAGTGGGCAAGAAAACTGCAGATTATAATTGACTGCCTATTTCTCTAGAGTGGGAAAATATGAATGTTCTATCTCTCCCAGTTAAAAATATAGAATCCCTACAGTAGGTGCCATTGATTTGCATTTCTTACTATCTCTTGGGAGTAATGTATCACATACGTCTGTGAACAACCACAGAAATGGTCTGCTTGGATCTGAGACCTCTTTGAACATATTATTTCCTTGCTTACATTATTTTAATTCATTTTCTGAATGCATAAAATGGAAACTTTCCTAGAAGCTAAGTTTCACTATGTTACTGAGATTGGAAAATTGAAATGAAGACTTTTTACTCATTAACTACAACAACATACATTATTGTTTATTATTACCGTAGTCTTTGATATCTTTTTTCCTAAAGAGCCACCTGAATGATATCTAGCAAAACAAGAAAAAAAGGCAAAATAATTTTAAAATGCATCTTAGAAACTTTTCAGTAAAAATCAAGAGGTAAGAATCAGAATTAAGTGCATTTCATTATTTTAGTATAATGAAAAATAATTTTTAAAGAAAGGGTTGTATTGCAGTGGAAAAGAAGTAATCTGTTGAAATTTAGTAATTCCTTAAAACTTCAATTAATGTACTGTAAACAATAAACTTAATAGAATGTCTTTCTAGAGGAAAGTGTTTCTGTTGTAATGGGATCAAATCTTTTTTGATTTTGAGCAAAATTCTTTGATACAGTGGTTCTGTGAAAGTGGTAACCCACTAATGTAAGGTATTTCTGTGGGCTATTTCAGTGTGCCTTTCCTGTCTGCTGCCAAGCCTGCCTCTGAGTGGGGGCATCCTCAAGGACACTCTCTTTCAATTCTTAGCAATTATAGGTTGATTCATAATGAGACAAGTGATCTCTTAGATAGCAAGTCCTAAGCCTGGAAAACAATTAGCAAAACCTGAACACTTTCAATATTCATGTGATATGAGTTTGATAACCTGCAGCTGTTAACAGACTGGATGCCAGATTTTGTACCAGTGCAAGTTTTGGGGTTTTCTTCAAGGGTAACCTTATATAAACCACACGTCAAATAGCCAGAGCATGGCTAATTTCTATCAAATCACATCCTGCTCAGGAATAGTTGCTGCTTATGCACTAAATATAGATGTGCAAATGTTTTCCTTGGTGCCAGTACTTTCTGAAATGCAGAACAGTGTAGGATCAAGAGCACTTTTCAAGCTGTGAATTGATTTTTTTTTCTGGTGGGAAGTACAACTTTTTCCAGAATAGGCTGAATACAAAGTTTGGTGCCAGGGAATGTGTTACTAATACTTGTATGTTGATTAGAGTAATGAAATTTTTTTCTTTAATCAATTTGAAATCTTGATGTTGGAGTTGCAGTTCTCTGCTCTGTTTCTGTCCCGCCTCTTGTCATAGTGAGGAACATATTATAGGTACCATGTCAGTTTTTTCTCATTTCAGTGGGAGTTCTTGATAGTCAGCAATATAGTATCTGAACAGAACTTTAGAGAGGGTCTGTGTTGCATTGAGTAAATACCATACAGGTTTCTGCTGCTGAAAGTACTCAAAAGAACTGTGGAGATTCTCAAGTTTATCTTTTATCTGCTATTATGTTAAGTTTATATTTATATATCACTGTTATTTTTAAGTTTCTGTGTGTAAATCTGAATAAAAAGCATGCAAATACTCCTTTTTGTTTTTGAAAAGTTTTCTCTGTAAAGTTTTGGTTGCTAATAATACTGTACTGTAAAAAAAATAATGCTGTGCAATTTTTCACAAAAGAAAAAAATTCTAAATAAAACTGCTTCTGAAAAGAGTTTTTAAGTGATGTGTGTACATGTGATCTTTATATATGAGTATTGGAACTACTAAAATTTATTCCATAACTGTTATGTGTAACTTATGGATAGAGAAATAGTTAATAAGAAAAAAAATAAGTATATCTTAATATCTTAAATTATTCATAATGGCTAATTTATGGATTTTCAAAGGCTCTGTTTTGAGTATAACTTATCTGAATCATTTGCTTTGCAGAATATACAATTAAAACATAAAACAATATGACCCAAAGGTTTTAATGACTTCAGAGGTACCTGGAATATTATGATATTTAATAGTTTCATATTTAAAACAAAATAAAAAATCCAATTTACCATGCCTAAAGAATAGGCTAAGAGTTAATATTGTATATGTATGTAGATGTGTAGAATATATGTGTATATATATGTTGTGCCTAGAATGGGAAATTGAAATACCCAGTTTTAGAAAATCAATGGGTCCAAGTTTTAAGAAGCATAAAATCGGATTGAATGAGGAAGATAATCCGTTTAAAAATATGTCGTGTTTATTGACCTCTTCAAAGAATGCTTTTAAAAAGTTGTATATCAGATTTCATGTGTTGATCTTGTAAGAAATTATAGATTTGTGTGAGCCAATGATTTGATTATGTACAGCTATAGCTAGCTTCTTTCTGGTTTCAAGTCACTACATATGTTAACATAACTTTGGGGAAAATGAAGCTGTTGAAATTGTAAATAAATTGCTGAATTACAAGTCCATAATATAAAATTTGATATTTTAGGAAGCTCTATCCAACTTAATGCTTTTCAAAGAGAAATATTCTGCATAAAGAATATTGTACTTAGGAAGTTGAAGACTGAATTCAGAAGATGTATTCTTTATCCATTTTTTAAATGTTTATTTCAAAAAAATTAAAAGATGAAGCAATTTACTTCTATGTTATTATATTTATTAGTATGTAAACTAGATAAGTGCACTATTTTTATATTAGTATTATGTAGATTTTTTCTTTCTTAAGTTTTAGTTTATTTTAATCATCTTTGTGTCTACTTTTTATTGTATTATTGCTGTTCTCTTACGTTTGTCATATTTCATCAATAAAACAATTTAAACATTGTTTGGAACTAGGTAACATCTTCAGTGCAGTTTATTGGAGGTTTGTATCTGACACTGGTAGGCAGGACATGCTATTGTAGGCATTCATGCAGAAAAAATAGTTGTTTTTTGTTGGAGGTTTGCATATTTGCACATTTCTCCCATTTGTGTACATTCTGAAGTATTTGACTCCCATGCATATTCCATATGCCCTTATTTAGTTGGGTAATAAACATTTGGAAGAAAACAACCAAACTCAGAGAGCACCAAGGACTCACTCCACAGTTCAACACATACTATACATACTCTTTTTATGGTTTGGGAAACAAAGCCTCATCTATTTTTAGGTTGCTTCATTGGTTACCAATAGGTTTCAGGACCCAACTGAATGTGCTCATAATTAATTCAAAATTCTGGTTATTATTTTTATGGCATGGAAATAGAATATACTGGAGACTATCTTGCCAAGTAAGATTCTACCAGTCAAGTCTGCATATCAAGAGAGGGCTTGTTAAAGATCCTGCTCCCATGGGAAGTGAAGAACCTTAGACTAGGAACCTGGTCTTTTCAATGATAATCTCCACAATGGGTATCTAGACTGTAGAATAATTAAGAGTTTTGTTATGATTATATAAGGATTTTTTGTATTGTCTGATATTCTAACATTTATTTGCATAGAAAATACATTTTTACAGAGAGTAAAATAAGTTTTCTGCCATCTCACAGTAGCTCGTCATGAAGAGTTTTATAGATGACGACTGGAATTTCAATTGAAAGCTACCTGGCAAGCAGAGCAGCTCCCATACCAGTGGTGATATATGGGCATAAGAAAAAGCAAACCTTACTGTTTGCACTGCTGTATTTTGAATCAGCTATAGCTATAGCTTTCAAATGGCTTTCAAGGGCAGCCCCATGTAGAAAATTTTTATTTACTGTGAAATTTGACGCCCATCTCATATTCAATGACTCCGCAAAGGTCTAATTGTGAGATGACTAGGATGAGACTGATCATCTGAAGGACTTCTCAGTCGAGAAAAGGGTGCAGCTTTCACACAAAATGAACTTGTGCAAAGACCTTGGCCAGAGCTGCCATCCAGGAGGAGCGCCAAGTTGCATACCAACGTCAAATGGAGGAATGCTAACCATTTAAGATCAATAATTTAATTTTGATTTCTATGATTACTCTTCAGTTTCATTAAAAACTACAATTTGGAATTTTTCAGAAGTCTCTAATGGCAGCATCTATACTTTTTATGGGTACATGCATCTTTGTGAGCCTATATGCTGCATTTCTGACTGTCTCTGTCTTGGGTTTTGTAATCCCTGTTGGACACTTTGCTAGAATATCATTGACTGTCAGTTGTTGTTTGTCCAACTTTAGAGTGAAGAATTGCAGACTACTGGCATGCCATTTGTTTGTGCTGGCTGGGAATTTCAAGAGTTGTAGTCTGAAAACATCTGTAGGATGCTTGCTTAAGGAAGGGGGAGGGGTGGAAAATGGTAAAGTTCATTATGCTCACAGAAGACAATATAGTTTTCCATTTTATTTGATATGACCTAATGTGCACATTGTCTTGGAGACAATTTGACTGAAAGTCTACAATGTCACACACTAATGTGGATCTGATATAGTTTCCAGTCAATCTAATCTAGTTAAATGAAACTTTAATGCTTTTACCGGGTTTCATGTAGACTCAATTTAAAATTTAATGAGTTCTCCAAGCAGTATGGTTTGCATTAAAAGAACGATAAATTGTTTAGTGCTAATCAATAAAGTACATTTAGTATATGGTACGGTATCAATTGTATTTTCTAATATATACTAATAAACCAACCATGTATTGCTTGTTCTCTCCCAGTATTGCTTGGAAAGAAATAGACGTGGATCTTGATGTAAGTATAGTATTTATGAAGGAAGGATAACTTCTCTGCAGCTTCCCCTCCCCCAAAGCTTTCTTAAATTAACACAGGGGGATTAAACTGCCGGCCCGCGGGCAGACGCATCACATGGAAGCTGCGCCCACCCCATTGCCGGCGATGGCAAAACCGGTTCCATATATTGTGCGACATCACGTGACGTCGCAAGTTTGACATGCCTGAATTAATATCTTCATATCAAATTCATAGATGTGCTAGTTATGTCAGAATTGTGATCAAGTCTTCATTATTCATACAGCTTAATTTGCACTTTTTTGTGAGAAAGCTACTTGGGCCAAGGAGACTGGGACCAGAGAACAGACCTCTTCAGTTGCAGTCTTCCCCTCCCTCCCTCCCTCCCTCCCTCCCTTCTCAGTCTTTCATAAAGCTTTGAAAACAATACTTTCCACATGTATTTTATGTATTTATATATTCTATATTTTGAAGTACACATATTTGTTCTGTATTCTTACTCTTTTATATGCTGCATAGAATCATAGAATGGGGTATTTTGCACAGTGAAATAAATAACTTTGTTTTGGAATCATTAGTAAGAATTATCATGACTTATTAATTAAAATTATTAATATGTATTGATCTCTCACTTTCAAAATTAAACTGGGATTCAAACAATTTTTACACCTGGCTGAACCATGTGAAATGCAATATTATAGGTGTTTTATTCAAACAATACACATTTAGATTTTCCCATCAAAGTATTAGTTGCCTATTTAATTTGATTGGCATACTTATTATATTGTTCAATTTCCATTTGTTTTTGCTTCTATACTTCTATTATATTAGTCTGCCAAAGACTTTTGTAGTGAAACTTTCCATCTTCTAAATAGAAGGGCCAGGACTATGACTGAATTCAAAGAAAGGACTGGATAGATTCCAGAAAGATATAAGCATTAACTGTTAACAGGTAAGATATGTAAAGCACTATTTTGTTTTCTTCCAAGTAAAAAATGAAGTGTATAAAAATTACATAAAATATATAATGGAATCTGTAATATGCATTTCTCATTATAGAAACTTGGAAAGAATATAAATAACAGCAGGGTAACAAGGCAGTGGAGACTATGAAATATCCCTAGGAAGGAAATATAAATATATCTGAAACCATGTTCTGAGAGTTTCAATCAGAAATACATTCCAAAAGCAATGATGAACATGGTCTGGGGCAACCAGAAAAACCACAGCAAAACACAACAGACATAAAATGATGGCTGCTCTTCAGTTAAGAGAACTTAGAAATATTAACAGTACGTAAAGATATTAAGACATTTAAAACAAGATGAGCATTGGAGCTTTATAGGACCTTAATTTTCTAAATGGAACGTCGTAGTTTTAATCCCTACAACTATTGGTTAAAACAGAAATAGGTAAATAGCAGGTTTATGGCTACATATATTATTCAACGTTAGATTAGAAAATCTGGAGAATTCAGTCAGGAAACAGAAACTCTTCATGCAGAATTGCAGAAAATGCTTCACTTAGATTCAAAAAGCAGGACTATCGGCAGGTAAATAAGACATACATAATAATATAAACCAGGGATATTCTATTGCATAGAGATAAGTTAGAAGAAGCAAATGCCAATTAAGATTTGCTGTCTAGGGGCCCCGGGCCACGGAAGTGGAGCATTTGTGGTCAGTTCCATTTGGCGCGGGCAGCAGGTGGGTGAATGTGTATGTGAAGCTCTATTTGTGCGAGCAGTGGGCTCACGTGCCCGCTGCTTGCATAAATGCAGCTGTGCAAGTGCACTCGCCTATCGCTCATGCAGAACCATCCCCTCTTTCCCCCCCCCAAGGTGGTCATCAAAGCCGGAAAGGTTGGAGACTGTTGGTCTAGAACAGTGGTTCTCAACTTTTTTAATGCCGTGACCCCCCAACCGGTCATAAGTCGAGGACTACTCAGCCGGTCGTAAGTCGAGGACTACTCAACTGGTGCAGCACCGTTTGCAGAATGGGACTTTTGGTGGGCTCAGCAGGGCAGAGACAGCCTGGACAATTCCTATTGGCTTTTGAAAGCCAATAGAATTAGGCTCTATTCAAGAGAGTCTCTTCTGTTGGCTTTCAAAAGCCAATAGAATAAAAGGGAGTAGCACAGCTAAGGAAAAGGGGGGGAAAATGGCAGACTGCGTTGTTTGGCGACCCCCGTGAAATGGTCGTTCGACCCCAAATGGGGTCCCAACCCACAGGTTGAGAACCACTGGTCTAGAAGGAAAAGTCACTAAATAACAGGAGGAACAGCAAAGGATGCTTAGGATTACAACCATTTAGATATATTTGCTATAACTTGTTCGCATTTTCCTGTTTGGGTAATTTTTTAGTCAAATATTTATAGAAAGTGCTTTCAATTCTTTCTGTTATGCTTTAGAATAATTTTCATAGTTAAAATATACCAATAATTTGTAGTCACCACTGAACTGCACCTTTAAATCTAAAATATGAATCATGACCATTTTACTAGCAGATCAAGTTACTCATGATACAGTTTGTAAAAAGTAGCTTAACGTTTTGATTTCTGAGCTCAGTCATGAAACCAGAATGCAAATAATGCTGTAAATGGGCAAACAGAGCTGTTCTAATACTTAGTCAAGAGCAAAGGCCAAGCTTTTGTATCTGCTGCTGCCAGTTCAGAAGCAAGAAGAAACAGCATGCTGTCCATCATCTGCAGTCTTGGTCACTCAGTTGAGCATTCTTTGTGCTGATTGGGGAAATAAACATGATTACATTTCTCTGCTATATCTCTGCTTATAATAGTCACCCACAAGAGTCAGCAGCTAACTTTGAAAAAAATCACATATGTAACAGCTGTACAGAAATTTCCCCATGAAAAAGATTCAACCAAAATCTCTTACCTGTCAGAGCAGACCTGTCAACTCTTGTCTCTGTTTGACAGTCTTCCCCATTTGTTGTCCTTGACATATTGGGAAAGCAACTTCCAATATATTAAAAGCTTTCCTGGCTGGGAGCAACATGTCTAGAGGAACCAAGCTGGGGGAAGGTTGCTACTTGCTATTATTATCTATTATTTTTGCTCAAAATGGAAATAAACAGATATTTTAAATGTGAAATATGTACATATACACAGAGCTTTTTCTGAAGGAGTAAAATCTTAAGTACAATAAACAGTTTAAAACAATAACTGAAAAAAGAAGGCTTATAAGAGCAAAAGCATGATTAAGATTCTTTTAAAAAAAGGCCTTCATCAACATTGGAAGGAGGACTAGATCCCTGATGGTAGGAATGGGAAATCTTTGAAATAGACCACCAGGAGGCATACAAAAGCTTTTTGGTGGCACATGATCACTGCAATGCTCTCCAGTGTGGTCAAGCCATTCAGGTGTGGGCAGATTTCTCAAGGTCATTGATTGCTTAGCACATGGTCAGAAGATGGAACTACTAAAGCAAATACATCAGAGCCTCTGTTTTCTGAAGAGCTACAATGCGCAAACCTAAGTGAGTGGAACTGATCCTTTTGTTGCTGTTGCTGTTTTGGAATCCAGTAGATCAAAATCAAGAAGTGCAGTCCTAGCCGCTTGCTTCAAGGATAACATTGGATTTTCCCATTGAGCCTAAGGGAGTAACATTACAGGCAGCTGGGAGACCCATTAATACCAGCCATCATATTAGAATAATGTTTTGATTTCATCATCACCAATCATATATTAAAAGCATTTGAGAAAGATAGGAACGTTGGCTAATTTGGTTGAAAAAAGGGGAGTAAACCAGCAGCATACAATCAGCCACAGCAACCCTAGAAAAAGTGCAACTCACAGCAACCGTTAGAACTAATTGTTCTGATTGTTTTTTCTATATAAATGCAATTCTCAGTCACAACAGGAGTGTTTTAATACCCAGTAGGATTGTGCATACTTTGAAATAGATTCAGAAGTGCTTCAGCCTTATGAGGGCACAGAATGCCTCTTATTTTTCATTAAGGCATGTGCATCTTTTTATTTAATTACTTTTTAGAAATGTATATGGCTGCCTACCAAAATAAGGTAATATTGGGTAATTCACAATAATAATAAAAACAATAAGTAAAAAAAAACCCATGAAAACACCACATATCTCAACATTGCAGAAACTGCCCACGTTCTTAGATTTGCTGAGCTCACTCCTATCTAGCCCAAAGTCTGAATGAAGATCCCAGTCTTCACAGCCCCCCAAAGGCTAATAGGTCAGGGATCCTCTGACTTGCAGCTACAGTATTCCAAAGAGTCAGGGTAGCCACAGAATAGTAATTTCCAATGTCCCACTGGATGACTACATTTAAGGGACTGAACCTGGAATGTGGCCACTCTATCTGACTGGTAGAATGGGCAGATATCATTAGGGAGAGGCAGTCCCACAAAAAACCTGGCCCTATGCCAGGGGTGTCAACTGCCAGCCCGTGGGCCGGATGCGTCATGGCGAAACCACGCCTACCCATTGCCAGCAATGGAAAAAAAAGTGATATGTCGCCCTATGCCATTTAGGATTTTAAATCTAAATAACCAGCATTTTGAATTGCACTCAGAAAGTAAATAGAAACCATGGCATCTCATGGAGCAGCATTTGAACATGTGCAAAACGTGAAGCACCCAGAACTGTGTATGCTACGTACTGCATGCCAGAGCAGTTGTAATTTCTGGAGGACATTCAAGGGCAGCCGCAGGTAGAGAGCATTGCAGTAATCCAACTGAGAGGTAACCAAGGCATGAGTGAGAGTGAACAACACTCCCAGTCCATGAAAGGGTATATTTGATGCACAGGCCAACCCTGTGCAAAAGTCCCCCCTAGCCATGGCTGCTATCTGCTCCTTAAGCAGAAGCTGCAAGTCCAAGTGATCCCTTAAATTGCACACCATCTTTTTCTGGGGGAGTGTGTTCCTGCTGAGAGCCAAGGATAACAACTCATGGATTCTGGGAGACCAAAACCACAAATCCAATCCTTTCCCAGGTTGAGTCTAAGCCAGTACCTCTCCATCTAGACCACACTCCATCTAGACCTTACACTGACCTTACAGTCAGTGTTGGTAGTGGAGGAAGAGGCCCACCTATTAGGCACTGGAGAGAGAGGCCTAATAGGTGGGCCTCTTCCTCCAGTACCAACACTGACTGGAATCAGACCTGGAGGAAGAACAAAACAGTCTCATAGTCTTAACCCCAAAGTTGGTTCAGAATGATACCATGGTTGATTGTATCAAAAGATAGATCAAGGAGGACACATCACTCCAAACTCCAGCCCTCTAAAGGTTATCCACAAGTGCAACCAATGCCATTCCTAGTCCAATGCTTTTGGGCTTGTACTTGAATGATTCTGTTAATTCAAGTAGCATTTTATTTCAGCCTAAAAAAAGACACATGTGCTGTCCTATAAGGTCCAAAGCATTCCTTCCAAATCATGTTGGAAGCATGCCCAGGCCTAATTGTAGGAATTAAATTGAAGCCAAAATCTCTTGAGTTAGAAGTGTCAGTTATGAAAAACCTCACTATGTTAAGAGCAAAAGCACAGGGAACATTGTCAATTAATTGATAGAGTAGATTTAGATTTAACATTAAGCTAAATCTAATACAAAAGCAGAACTATGTTCACAAAGATCAATTAGTTGTGTCAGAACCTTAAACATAAGTGTAAAGCTTAGTCATATTGCTCAGGTTTTTGGGAAAGTGTGTTGAGGTCATGGTGGAGAGTCTAACATTAATAGTTTATTCCCAAAGGCCTTGTTTTCTTCATCCAGGCAGTGGAAGATCTGGTGTTTTTTCTTTTGCTAATCTAGTCTGTATATTTATGTATATTTATCATGACACGGAGAACTCCAAAGTAATGCATCACATTTTAGACTGAGCATCTTTTATGAACTGAGCCCATATGGCTAATTTATCGTGCATTCTTGTGAATTCAGAAATGAGCAAATTCCATAAATTACAATTCAGTTAACTCTGGGTAACAGTGTCATGCAAATGTGTTTTCAATTTCTATTCTATTAAACACATATATTAGCTTGGATATGTTATATGTTGTAACTTAATTCAGGAGAATTTAGAGTAATAAAAGGTTGTGGGATCAAAGCTGTTTTAACCTAGAATGCCCTGTGTTTGGTTCTGGTGCTCATGGAAACACCATTATTTCTGTGCCTCAGATATTTGGATGACTGCAGGAAGAAATCCAGACAGTACCAAGGTATTTACAGTATATCACTCATTTAAAAAAAATCACTTAATTCTGATAGAATTTATTTCTGAATAATTACATTTAGGACTACACTAGTGGGAAAAGTAAATTATAGTTATGAACATGGGTACCATTCTAAACTGACTGTAGATTGGGAATGAACACTGCAATAGAGTATTCTATATTTAAAATCCCAAAAATACAACATTAGAGTTAATATAAAGGGTATCTCTTACTGAATCTGAACCCTTTGAAGCTTAGCTTGCTGTTGTGGGTGTTTGTGAGTCATCCCTTTATGTTGATTTTTTTTTTTTTAACATTCTAGAACTTTTAATATAATAGAAATGAAATGATCTTTAACAGTATTGAACCCAATATTGAAGTTGCTATGTACTATATTGCTATGGGTGACTGTGAGCAAAGATTTCTAACTAAAAGTAGGTCCCTCTTGGATCAGGCCATAGACTTATCTAGTCCAGCAGTTGTCAAAAGTATTGAACTAGGCCCTTCCAGTAGATCTGCAAAAACCAACAAATAAATATTTTTAAATCTCTCAGTTTTATTTTCTAATATAGTAAAAATCAATAGATATAACCCGCATAAACCAAAGCTCTTTGGGACTTCTCAGTTATTTTTAAGAATGTAAAGGAGTCCTGAGATCAAAATGTTTGATCATCATTGAACTAGTTCAATATTTTGTATTCTACAATACTGAGGAAGCATATAAACAATTTGCTCCCTAGTAGTTGGTATTCTGTTTCATTCAGGAGACAGTATTCAGCTATCAGAATTAGTATCTGCTGTTACAAATTCTATGTTCTCCAAGAATTTGTCCAGCCTCCATTTAAACTCATTTAATTGTAGTTATTTTCAGCCTTTTTAAAAGCAAATTTAGGTAGCTATGCATGCTATTTCTCTTCAGTTGCCTGCCTCTGTAATTGTATTGCTCCAATTTTTTTGGTCATCACAATCATTTATGTCACAATTACTTTTCCAAGGAAGAGTAAAACCAACAATGAAGCAGTTGTGTAGCTCTTTTTTCTAAAGTCACAGCATATTTATTTCTTATTCTATGGGGAGCCCCTCCCCTCATAGAAGGATTGGGAAAACCCAACAAACATATTTATTTATTTATTTATGAGACTTATATACCGCTTTAAGTGCAAGCACTCTCTAAGCGGTGTACACCAGTAAGCAATGTGTGTGTGTGTGTGTGTGTGTGTGTGTATATATATATATATATATTTTTACATTGCCCCCAACAATCTGGGTCCTCATTTTACCTACCTCGGAAGGATGGAAGGCTGAGTCAACCTTGAGCCGGTGAGATTTGAACTGCTGACCTGCTGAACACAGTCAGCTAAAGTGGCCTGCAGTACTGCACTCTAACTGCTGCGCCACCTCGGCTCCTTATATTTCAGCATCTAGGTTTTTAGAAATGGTATGTTTGGCATAGTATTTTTAACCTGTCTTTATTCTTCTGTCTTGTAAACAGATGGCAATTTAGTGAAAATACTATTGCACACTCTCTCTTTTTCTTATTAGAGTATCATTTTACTCCGTCCCTTCTAAGGTTTAAGACGTTATCCTTTTGGCTCTTGAAACTAAATACCCAATAACTTCCTTCATCAGCTTTGTCCATATACGTTCAGCTTGTCTAAATAGAGAATGTTAAAGTGTCCTTGAAATGCTAGCCCTATTTTTAAAAGCAAATGAGTTTTGTCAACCGATTAATCAGGTTGCTATATAGGTACGTAGTCCTCGATTTACAACCATTCATTTAACAACCATTCAATTACAATGGCACTGAAAAAAAGTGACATATGACCACTCCCTGCACTTAAAACCGCTGCAGGGTCCCTGTGAACAAAATTTGGGTGCTTGGCAACCAGCATGTATTTACAATGGTTGCACCATCCCGGGATAATGCAATCACCATTTGCAATTTTCCCAAGGAGCTTCTGACAAACAAAGTCAATTCACTTAATGATTGTGGCAAAAAAGATTATAAAATTAGGCACAGCTGACTTATCACTTAATGACAAATGTTCCAATCCTAATAATACAATCCATAGAATATATTTATTATTTTGTGTTTTCTGAACCTGTAACTTTCATATAAAATATCACGCAATTCCATTTTTAGATGGAATTTTAGATAAAAAAATACCTCCTGAATTTTAGAGGATTTTGGAGGCTGCAATCTGAGAATTCACTACTGTCCAAGCACTAGTTTCTCCAATCAAGAGAAGACTGGGGATACATTTGGATGGGAGCTGCTGCAGTCTCCAGTACTTAATCAATGTATCAGGACGACACACCCACATTTCTGTAATGAGACTGTAATTTCTTTATGTGGGAATTCCCTGCATACGTGTAAAGGGTAAATCATCCATCATACTAGAAGAATTATATCCACATTAGATGTTCCAGTGAAAGTCATCCTTTAGGGTCTAGAACAGATCACAGAAACAGAAATCTAGATACAGAAAATGCCAATTCAAGTGTTTTGCTCCTTTTTAAAATAATGATTATTCAGTGATTTATCTGCAGTGATCAAGTAATATTATTTTCCTTAATTTATCACATGATTAACTGCTTTAGAAGAATAGGTAATAGAATATAATTTCTGTTTTACAAACATTAGGAAAATTTATTTCCATGGGAAGAATAAAATAATGGTTCAATATATCTGATGCAAGCATCTGAATTATTGGTGGAATTCACAGAAGTACAGCATGGATCAATAACCTTTTGTACAAAGGAGTCACAGAATTATACAATGACAGGATTGGAAGGACTCATAGAGTTGATTAATCCATGATTAATACTCCAGTTCAATTCAGGAATCCACTGTTGTAGCATCCCCAGTATACAGCATAGCTAACCAGACTCTGCTTAAGCACCTCAAGTAAAGCAAAGTTCATATGCTTCTAAAACAGTAGATGCCACTGTTGTGATGTCCAATTGAAATTCATTCTTAGTAACTACAGGGATTAGTTCAGACAATCTTTAAAAGTCAAGGTTGATTCAAAGTCAGATACACATAGTTTCTTCTCAGGTCTTTAACATGCTTTTTGGGCTGGGACTGTAGTGGTTAATGTATTGCTATAGGAAGTTAAGAAAGCCAAATTTGCCTACATTTATCCCAAAACATATACAGTAAGCATGTTTTGATTTCTTATTAATGAAATAAGAATGTTTTCAGTGGCAAGTGACACACTTTTAAAAAGTGTTTATTAAATTTCTCACTGTGCCTGAAATTAAAGATAGGACAATGAAAAAGTAACATTAACAAATGGAACTGTAAATATTAAGAAAAATGGGGGGTTTGAAAGCCTTTGATTTCTACTGTTAGAGAATTTTCTGAAAAGTAAAACTAAGAATGAAGTGTTTTAAAATATTTTCAGCTATATAAATATTTTACAATCTGTGTCTTCCAAATTTGAAACTTTTCAGCTGTTTGACTTCAAGTTTCCTTGTTTTCACTATTGATTACATCCCTTCCAATTGTAAACACCTATCTCTGATCTGTTTCTCTAGTCTGAATTTATTTTTTACCATTTAAAGGTATTTACATAATTTTCCACTTCAATGTACATCTCAAGTGTGACTCAGCAGTGAATGGGATAAAGGAAAGTGGGTAAAAAAATTTGGAACCTCCCTTCCCTCATTCCATTGATACCTTTAAAAAAACTTTAAAACATAGCTATCCTTCATCTTTTCCCCCATACGAGCCAATTATTTTGCTTCCTATGTTTAATCTTACTTTGATTATTGTTGTGATCTTTATAAGATTTTATTGTTACGTATTCTTATTTTACTCACTTATTTTACTGTTAACATTTATGGTTATTTATTCATTGATTGGCAATTGTAGATTGGAAGTATGCACTGTGTAGGCATACTAAATAAAGGAATAAGTGAGATTGATTATGTACTATTAAGTTGGTGTCAAGATTTAGCAACAAAATGGATAGATTTTCTCCATGATAATCTGTCCCTAAGGTGGTCTTTCAGGACTTCTAACAGTGCATTCATCACCATTGTAACTAAATTCATCCACCTTGTTGATGGTCATCCTCTTTACTTCCACCTTTCTTAGCATTAGAGTCTTTTCTAGAGAGATAGGCTCATTTGAGCTTGGTTATTTATGTATCAAGTGAGAACTTGGTGTTGATTTGTCCAATGATCCATTTGTTTGTTTTCTTGTCTTTCTATATATTCTTAAATGTCTTCTCCATCACTGAAGTTTAGAAGTATCAGTACTCTTCCTAGCTTATATATCATATTATATATATTATATTATATATTATATATTATATTATATTATATATATTATATATTATATATTATATATATCAAGGCATCAGAATAACTTTTCCAAGGCCTTCATGGGTGCTGTATCAAGTACTGATCTGTGGTGTGCTTCTTCGCTGTTTAAACTCTTGTTGATGATTAATTTTAAATGGCAGAAGCTATCTACAACTTTTGTAACTTCATTGTCAATTTTAAGTGTATCCAGTAGTTTACCATTGCCTTCTCCCACACAATGTTAATTGAAACCTTTGCCATTGTCACCAAAGTGATCATTGGCTTTCCCCAATTTCCTATATTATTGCTGTCTGATATAGTTGTCTGCTTGCTTTACCTGGTGGTTGGGATGATTATGCCTTGAGTGACCCTATTGGGAATATATACTCTTGGCATATTCACCTCACATTCTTTGTTCATCTCTTCCAGGCACAACCCCCTACCACAATAATGCAGCACAGAAGGACTTAGGACACAGGTCCTCAACCTGTGGCTCCAGAGCCGCATGCGGCTCTTTGAGCCTTCCCTTGTGGCTCCCAGCCTCCTCTGCCATTTGCAGACAGAGACAGAGAGAGGCACTTGCGCTTCTCTCTCTCTCTCTCTCTCTCTCTCTCCCTCTCTCTCTCTCTCTCTCTCTCTCTCAGCCGACAAGCTTACTGGGCGGGGCTCCTGCCTTGGCTGTTTCTCTGCAGGAAGCAGGAAGGGCAGGAGAGAGCTAGCTAGCCCAGCTATGCTGACTCAGGAATTCTGGGAGTTGAAGTCCATGAATCATAAAAGAGTTGAGGTTGCCTACCCTGAGCTTGTTGGAGAAGCCAGCTTGCCAGGTGAGTAGAAGATCGGAGAGAGGGGGAGAGAGAAAGAGAGAGAGAGAGAGGGAGAGAAAGAGGGGGGGGAAGAGAACTGGCAGACCAAGGCAGAAAGAGAGAGGGGGAGAGAGAGAGAGACACAGAGAGAGACCCTTTTGACATCTAAAATGAAGATAACACTGCATATATCCTTACTAAAAATAGGAATCCTGGGTAAATCCATATAATAAAAATAAATAAGTTCGAACACCAGGATAACATTAAACCAACAGCTGTTTAATACAAGTGCTAAGCTTTTGTCGGCCAACAGTGCTGACATCATCAGAGCAGCAACCTTGGAAACTGTTAGCGTAGCAGCAAACACGTGCCCTTTAAAAATAAAACAACTAGAGACGACAAATGGACCAATGACCAGGTCGAAAAGCCAAATGCAAAGTCGACCGGTAATATAAGAGAACTACCTGTAACCTTGCTTTTATGCTCTGATGATGGCAGTGTTGGCCGACATTAAACAGTTGTTGGTTTAATGTTATCCTGGTGTTCAAACGTGTGTGTGTGTGTGTGTGTGTGTGTGTGTGTATGGTTTTATATATATATATATATATATATATATATATATATATATATATATATATATATATATATGTAAAAAAGGATATATGCAGTGTTATCTTCATTTTAGATATCAAAAGGGTTTTGCGGCGCCCAGTGTTTTGTTTTCGGTGGGAAACTGGTCCAAGTGGCTCTTTGAGTGTTTTGGGTTGCCTACCCCTGACTTAGGAGGAAATCACAAATAAGAGTTAACCACAAATAAGATACTTGAGAACTTGCTTCAGAAAATGGGATAATGTAAACCACAATTCGACTAGGAAAAAGCTAGGAAGGAGATGGCTGCCTTGGAATATGCATTTCATAAGGACATTAACAAGGAGTTGAACATGTTCCTATGCTCCCACAAATACTCTGGGAATGATTCCAGGTCAATATATCCTCTGAGAAAGCCAGTACTGAGAAAGATCCTAGCCAAGAAGTGCAAGACAATACATTTCTTGAGTAATCCTTCACCTATTCTGCCCTTGAAGTTTATATAATTATGATAACTACTACCTGATTGTCACACTAGAATAGCAGCTTTTTGTTCTGAATGAATGTTTCATAGCTGATGGTCATAGGTCCCCAACCTTTTGGGCACCAGGGACCGGTTCAGTGGAGAGAGGTTTTTCCGCGGACCAGAGGGTGTGTGGTTTTGTGTGCTGCCTGCATCTCGCAGATGGTGCTTTGCTTGTTTATGCGGCCCAGGTGCTGGCATGCCGTGGCCCGGTACCTGTCCATGGCTCAGGGGTTAGGGGCCACTGTCTTAGGTCATACTTGTGCCACCCCTTTGACCAGTGGCCCTAAAAATAAAACCCTTGTCCCCCAAATACATCTCTTTCTCTTTTATTATCTTTACTGAACAAACATTATCAAGCAACTAAATAACAAGAATCCATGCAGCAAAGACAAAAAAAGATAGGGAATTGATGCTGGGCAAAATTGCTGAATCTCTAATATGCATAACAGATAGGTATTGGTGCCAGGAAAACAATGATAATTTATCACTCTGGAGTTGATATCAGAGATACTATGGTAATTTATTACTTTTTCATTGCTATAGCCAACCTTTTTTGAATGGTTCCCTATTACTGTAAAAATAATTTAATCAGTAAAGTTTGAATCATCTCAACAGTTTCATTTGAGTCAGACCATAATGATTATCTTCATCTGAATATGTTATTAAAGAAGTTAAAGGAGGAATAACCATTTTAAAAACTATGTATTTACTCTTCCAAAATTGAAGTATATTTTAGGGGACAAAATACAATACTTCGTTCTAGGAAAACATTTTGGGTGAAAAAAATACTGATTTATAAAATTACTTGGTTCTAATGGTTTCAATTTGAACCCATTTTTTAGGAGGGTCTTTCATAATGAATGAAGACATATGGCTTAACTGTACAGTTTGATAATAATGCTCAAATTGGATATGCTCCAGCCTCCTTTCTGAGGTCTACATAAAATCTTTCCATGATGACAGAATCCAGCTGTATATCCAGGAATGTGAGCTGTTTGGTTGGATCTTTGCCATTATTGCATTAAACAAAATGATATCCTCATTATGGGTTTGGCTTGGGGAATTATTACTTACTGTAGCACCTTTTAAAGAAGTTTATTTCAATTCTGTATGAGTATATTAATGCCAAAGATTTTGTTCTTTTTAGGCAGGAGGAGGGTGCAGCAATAAAAACAAAACTATTTGTCACATATCTAAAATAGGCTAAGATTGAAACGCTATACTATTACCTTTGTTTTCAAAATGACAAAGAATATACTGGAACCTTTTTCTGGTTTTGTTCTTTTTTAAGTTTTTAGTTTCTGAATTGAATTAGCAGTGCAAACAAGGACCACTTTCAATGTAAGGATTCATTTTTCTTTTATTATTTTTAAAATTACACAGCTGGAACAAAGTATTCCTTTAAGCTTACATTGTAGAATATATAATGCCTGTTTCGGCTTCTGTTGAAAACAACCAGAAATGGACAAGGTCTGTTATAACCTGAAAAGAGTTTTTTTTTTTTTCAATCCAAAACCATGTTGAAGAGACATCAGGCATATAATACATATATTAAACTGTTCTCTCCACCTCATGCATAATATGGGAAACATATTGGGTGGATGGGTGGGTGGTTGTCTTCTTTTAATTTAAATAAGTTTACTTAGATAAAAGGTGAGTTCAGTTAAAGGTTGCAGACATGAGAATTTTAGTAATAGTTTATACATAGTTGTTGAAAGCCAGTAGTAGACTAACTGCTAAAAAAAACTGGTTGTAGGGAAGAGGCCACCACCATATGTTGCATGTGCATGCTCTACCAGAAGAATGGGAATGCTTGAGTGGCCATATCTGAATGCAACAATCTGGAAAACTAGATTTCTGCAAAGAATTCTTATTTCTTGTAACCCTTTCCTGCCACCTACTGGGCCTCCAGAATTTGCAGCCCATGTGTAATAGCCCCAGTGAACATCAGCAATGAAACTAAAAAGAAATTAGAACTCAAGAAAACCTATGTAATAGTTTTTATAAACAGGCTTTCGTCCACTACACACATTATTGAAGATAATAAGAGGAAAATGAGCATGGCATACTGACTAAAAACGTAGGCATAGGGCTTATTCACTTGGGAATGAGAGGCATTAGCTATAGGATATCATAAGCTTACTGTGGTTTCTTTATGTTAGCAACACAGCTTTAAGACTAATATTGACAAATGCCCTCATTGCAAGCAAAAGCAACTTGAGAAGCCAATGGACTCTTCCCTAGCTGCCACCCCAACTATCATAGAATGAACTAAGCTAAATAGCCATGTACTGAACCAGCAGATTGTGCACACTTACCTGCGAGTAAGTCAATTACTACTTATGGAGTAAGTGTCAAACCTTCAAATGCTCTGAATTCAGCCATGCTTCTTCGCTTTTCGGTTGCCACAGCAATGGGAGGTAGGAGATGCATTCTTTTAATTCCCACTTTCTTCTGGGAACCAAGGTCAAGAAGTCTAAATGTTTGGCAGGCTGGAGCTACCATTAGGAAGCCCGCCAAAGGTAATAATTGGGGCAGGGAGTTCAACTTTTACTTTGTAACCTTTTGAGAGGTAACTTTCAGTCTTGGTTTCACCTTTGTTCATGCTGATATTATGTAGCCATTAAAAGTGTTCTTTGAGGAAAGCAATTGCCTCAGAGTACTTATTTCTACTGGTCTTAGTAGAAAAGTGTGATTTTTTGTCCTGATTCCTGTAGACCAGTGGTTCTCAACCTTTCTAATGCCGCGACCCCATAATACAGTTCCCCATGTTGCGGTGACCCCCAACCACTTATACATCACCGGGTGCCAGGGGCATGGCCAAAGAAAAGGGGGAAAAAATGGCGGACATCCTTGTTTGGCGACCCCCATGAAATGGTCGTTTGACCCCAAATGGGGTCCTGACCCAAAGGTTGAGAACCACTGCTGTAGACATTTTATTTTCTCTGTGTAAATATGTGTGTATTCGTATGAACAATAATAATTTGTATAAAAATTGTTTTGATGTGTTTATGCAGTTGGAATAATGTGGAGCGCCTTATTTTATAAATAGTTGATTTTTATCTGTAGTATTTAATTCAACTGACAAAAGTAACAGGCTGGTTTCAAAAGGGGAAGACAACTCAAGATCACATTACAAATGTTTGATGAATTATGAAATAAGCAAATGCATTTCAAAAGGAGATATAATTATGCTTCATATAATGAAGCTTTTGACTGCATTGAACATGAAAAATAATGTATGTATCTGGAAGAAATGGACATTCTAGAACACTTGATTCAGTTAATAGAATAATTTATACAACAACAAAGAAGACAATTCAGAATAACTTATGGAAACATGGACTAATTCAAGACTAGAAAAAGTATTTTATTCTCATCTTTCTTCATTTATACATAGAGGTAATGTTGAGGAACCTTAACATAGATGAGTTGAAATTGGAATGAAATTAGTAGCAGAAACATTAACAAAGATGTATAAATCCTATTCCATTTGCAGAAAATGAGGACATAAAACAACAGGCAGAGAATGAAAAATCTAGATTGTAGTTAAATATCAAGAACACAATAGCTGGAAATGATGGAAATTGTGAACAAAGAAACTGAGTCAGTCCAGGACTTCATTTCCCTAATTCCAAAATCAACCAAATAGGAGACAGAACAGAAACCAAATAAGAAAATAAATGCAGAATATCTCCTGGCCACACTGCAATGACTAGCTTGGAAAAGGTCTGAAAAGCTATTGCTTTTCTTAGAACTAAATATGAGAAGAAAAATCGGATAATAAAAAAGGCAGCTAGAAGAAAACTCATTTAAGTTAGTGGGTATGGAAATGGCCACTGCATAGCTCACACAGCAAAAATAATTAACAAGATTTCAGACTACAATCAGAAATCTCACTGGAAGTTAAGATTACCAAAATATTTTGGTCATACCACTGATTCAAATCTCTTATAAAAATTGGTGAGGAATGGTTTGATGATACTAGAAAATGTACTGGATAGATATTGTCAAGATTCTGATTTAAACCTAGAAATATTACATGAAGGTGTAAAACAGACATGTCAAACTTGCGACGTTACATGATATATCAGAGCTTTTTCCCCATTGCTGTCAATGGGGTGGACGCGGTTTCATCATGATGCATCCGGCCCATGGGCCAGCAGTTTTGACACCCCTGGTGTAAAATATATGGAATAAAGGAGAGAGGCAATAAAGGCTCTGAAAGTCAAATACAATTAAATGGACGAAGAAAGAAATTTAACCCAAGTAATAGTAATTTGATTTTATACTGCCTTGCCCTTTTTCTGGAGAATAATCTCTGATTAGTTGTTTAAATTTAAAACATGTTATGTTACTTAACCTATTTTTCTTGGTCACAAAGGGTATTTGAACCTTTAATAATGATTGATGACTGTAGAAGCACCCCAAACCACATAGCTCTTCCTTTCATGACATTCCAATTCCCCTTTTCAGGAATCGTGCACCATAAAATTGTCAACATTCAATCTTCGCATTTATTGTTTGATTATTGTTTTTATCTTTATTGTTTCCTGTAAGCTGCCCAGAATCATATTTTTTGACCTGGGTGGCTATATAAATACAATGAATAAATAAATACACTGTCATCCAACCCAGTACTGTATTGCATCCAGGCAAAAATTTAGAATATGCACATTATTTCTTGATTAGGTTTTTATCCGAAAGCAAATGATGCTTTATCCTATAGCACTTGATGACTGTCCTAATGCCTTGGAAATATAATTACCAAGCTTCTGAAGCAACTATGTACAGATACATGAATTTCAATGTGGAAAAAAAGCAAAGTTTTGCATTTAGGCAGGAAAAATCAAGGGTACAAGTACAGATTAGGTGAGACCTGGCTCAAAAACAGTAACTGTGAGAGGGACCTTGGAGTCCTAGTGGACGATCACTTGACTATGAGCCAGCAGTGTGCAGCAGCAATCAAAAAAGCTAATTCAATCCTGGGTTGTATAAACAGAGGTATAGAATCAAGATCACGTGAAGTATTACTACTGCTTTATAAAACCCTAGTACAGGTATGTCAAACTGCCGGCCCACGGGCCGGATGCCTCATGCTGAAACCGCATCCACCCCATTGCCAGCAATGGGGAAAAAGTCGCAATATGTTGCACGATGTCACGTGACATCGCAAGTTTGACATGCTTGCCCTAATAAGACCACACCTGGAATACTGCAGCCAATTTTGATCATCGTATCAAAAAAAAAATATTGAGAGTTTGGAAAAAAATCAGAGAAGAGCAACTAAGATGATCAAAGACCTGGAGACTAAAACATATGAAGAATGGCTGCGGGACTTGGGTTTGGCTAGTCTAAAGAAAAGAAGAAATAGGGGAGACATGTTAGCAGTATTCCAGTATTTGAGGGGCTCCCACAAAGAAGAGGGGGTCACGTTATTCACCAAAGCACCAGAGGGAAGGATGAAAAACAATGGTTAGAAACTGTTCAAAGAGAAAAGCAACCTGGAATTAAGGAGAAACTTCCTGACAGGACAATTAACCAGTGGAACAGCTTGCCTCCAGATATCGTGGGTGCTCCATCATTGGAGATTTTAAAGAAGAGACTAGACCACAGGTCGGCACCTGCGGCTCCAGAGCCGCATGCGGCTCTTTGAGCCTTCCCCTGTGGCTCCCAGCCTCCTCTGCCTTTGCAGAGAGAGACAGAGACAGAGAGAGGCAATTGCGCTTCCCTGCTTCTCTCTCTTTCTGTGTGTGTGTGTGTGTGTGTGTTTGTGTTTTTGTGTATGTGTGTGTCTGTGTGTATGTGTAAAAGAGAGTGCATTCACAGTATTCTCCGAGGAGCTGAAAAGCTTACTGGGCGGAGCTCCTCCCTTTGCTGCGTCTCTGCAGGAAGCAGGAAGCAGGAAGGGCAGGAGAGAGCTAGTTAGCCCAGCTAGGCTGACTCAGGAATTCTGGGAGTTGAAGTCCATGAGTCATAAAAGAGACGAGGTTGCTTGTTGGACAACAGCTTGAAGCTTGCCAGGTGAGCAGCAGATAGGAGGGGGGGGGAGAAAGAGAGAGAGAGGGAGGGAGAGAGAGAGAGGAAAGAGAGAGAGAGAGAAAGAAAGAGAGCGGGGGAAGAGGAGTGGCAGACCAAGGGCAGATAGAGAGGGAGGGAGAGAGAGACAGAGAGAGAGAGAGACCCTTTTGACATCTAAAATGAAGATAACACTGCATATATCCTTTTTTACCTGTGTGTGTGTGTGTGTGTGTATATACACATACATATATACATATACATATATACACACACACACACACACACACACACAAACACACACACACACACACACACACACACACACACACACACACCCCTATAATAAAGGTAAAAAAGGATATATGCAGTGTTATCTTCATTTTAGATATCAAAAGGGTTTTGCGGCTCCCAGTGTTTTGTTTTTGATGGGAAACGGGTCCAAGTGGCTCTTTAAGTGTTTTGGGTTGCCTACCCCTGGACTAGACAATCACTTGTCTCAAATAGTACAGGTCCATGGTGGCAAACCTATGGCCTTCAGCTGGGTTTTATAAAACCTTTTCGCTTTAGGCCTCCGCCGCCGTGTGCAAAAAAAAAAAAAGGTTCAATCAATCAATCAATTTCAACTTCTTAACAGGAAAAAAAAAGATCTTGCAAAGTTGGAATTGATTGATTGAACTTTTTAGTCCCACCCAGTCTGCCGTTACCACTGCAGCCACACCCACCCAATGGGCCACGCCCACCCAGCACCCGACGATACATAAGTGGGTTTTGGGTTGCAGTTTGGGCACTCGGTCTCTAAAACGTTTGCACTCACTGGCATAGGTTCTCCTGCTTGAGCAGGGGGCTGGACTAGAAATCCTCCAAGGTCCTTTCCAGCTTCTCTTCTCTTCTCTTCTCTTCTCTTCTCTTCTATTCTATTCTATTCTATTCTATTCTATTCTATTCTATTCTATTCTATTCTAAATTTGTTTCCAGATCTTATCTCATAGAAGATCAGAAGTCTACCATATTTAACTATATCAAAAATACTCCACATACTGCAGAAAGAGAAGTTACATGAGGATGTGCTCCAGCATGAGCCTGAAACCTTGGAAGAATAAACCTTTGATCCTGGTGACCAACTCAGATTGAATCCTGCAACATTATCCTGGGACACGTATATTTGCCTTCATTTACGAGTATCAAACATTATTAGGACATACCTTATGCAAATGTGAATCCATTAAAGTTATCTCCCTTGGATGACTCAATCTTGTTATCTCCCCTGGATGACTCAGTTACAAGCATTCACATTTTCAGTTCTTAGACAGAATTTACAATCTCACATAACCCACTGGACATCAATAGACAGTGGTCAAAAGAAGTGTACAAAACCATGAAGACAAGCAGTTTTATTTTTGAAATGACATGTAGATTTTTCACAGTAGACTTTAGAAGACTCCAGCATGGATTGATTTTGGCAATCTGTGTGTGTATTTCACCCATACACATGCTGCTTATATATAATATCCACATAAAAAAGTGGTGAGGGAAAATATTTTAATATGGAAGTTGACAGCCCAAGTTGGCAAAGCAAGAAACTGGGCAGCATACAAGAATGTATGTTTGTAATCTTTGGGGTGGGGTCATTTTACATTCAGCTGAAATTTCAAATCTGGCTTCTAAAACTGTACAAAAGAAAAGGAATGGAAAAGGATGTAAACTCCAATTTGTTTTTAAATGTTTCAGTTCTTATAACAACCAGATGGAATGCAAATAGTTCTGGTATCATGATAGAATCACTGTTACTAGTTGATGATTAAGAGAGACAAAACCAGCTAACTCCCAATACCTCTGCTTCTTTTTTCTGCTGCCACTTGATTAAACTGATTTGACACTGGGTATGGGTTAGCATATCGTGAATGTAGGTATATGTGCTTTGTTCAGTAAACCATGGTTAAGTAAATCATGGTGTGTAGACTTCTTTTCTTTTTTTGTCACTGGATGGAAACTTGCTTGCTTTAACGCTTTCTATTTATATAGTAGGTCTTCCATTTTGTTATCAGCTGTTCAGTTTTTTTGTCTGTCAGATTCCTCATGGTGTGGTTGACTTGCAGGTGCTTGTCTGTTTGTCCCAGAGCAGTTTAATTTTATCATTTTCTATGACTTTCTCTATTTTATGATCCCACCAGTTTTTGCTTACAGGCAAATGATATTTTTTGCAGCTCTTCCAATGCACCATTGTTGCTACTTTGTCATGTCGCTGCTTGTAGTCAGTCTGTGCAATCTTCTTGCAACAGCTTACCAAGTGGTCCACTGTTTCTTCAGCTTCTTTGCATAGGCGGCACTTACTGTCTGTTGCTGTCTCTCTCATTTTTGACTTTATATGCATTTTCCATTTTAGTCCTCGGTCTCTTTCAATTTTCCTTCTTAGCCATTTTCTTGTTATATCTTTCCCCAGCTATTTTTTTAACGTATTGGCCATGTAGTGCTTTGTCTTTCCATGCCTCTATTCTGTTCTTCATTTGGTCTTTCTTTAGGGCAGTTTGGTCTCTCCAGTAGTCAGTAAGCCTTCCTGATATACTAATTTCAGTGCATCTTCATCATGTCCTTCAGTATTCTTCCAAAGCCATTTTTTCTTCTTCAACCATCTGATGTACTTGTAGCATTCCACGCCCACCTATTTGCCTTGGTAGATAAAATCTGTCAATGTCAGTGCGTGGATGAAGGGCATGATTCATTGTCATTATTTTTCTGGTCTTCCTATCCATTGCTTTTAGTTCTGCTTGAGTCCAGTCCACTATTCCAGCTGTGTACCTAATGACTGGAATTGCCCAAGTGTTGATTGCCTTTATGGTATTTCCTCCATTATTATTATTATTATTATTATTATTATTATTATTATTATTATTATTATTATTGTACTCATTCATTAATTTAAGACTTGTATTTACTAATTCACTTTTTTAATTCTTGAATTGGTTCCATTTCTAGTTTTTGTTAGATACTTAATTCTGCAACTGATTTTATTGCATAATATGGATATTTGTACATAGCTATGTTTTTTAAATTAGAATTTGATCAATTGTTTATCTGATAATCTATTTTAAGGATTTAGTTATAGAATAGTGGAAATTGTACTTTCAGTAAATTTAAAAAAAAATGACAAATTTAACAATTTAATTTTAAAGTTTCACAGGTCATTGAAAGTTTATCCACATTATATGGAAAGGGCTTCAGGTTCAATCCAAACCAAACCATGGAAGACACTTGAAAAATAAGAGAATTTTTGTCCATTAGTGGTAAATAAAAAATGGATCAATTATTAAGTTAATATAAGATTGTTTCTTGTGTTCCTATGCAGTTAAAACAGGCATCAGTTTATTAGTGAATAGAAGAGGGAGGACAGTTACAGTTCTTTTTTATGTTTCAGTTGCATATTTGTTCTTTGGTTGCTTTTTTGCAGTATTATAGTTCATATTACATTTTGCAGTATTGTGAGCCAAGAGCTTCCCTAGTGACATCAGGCAGCATCTCTTATAAACTTGGCCCTTGATCCAGAATGCTAATAAAAATTTGAATGATTAAATGTTGTGACTAGCCAAAGTAAAAAAATTGAAAACTCTTGTGTTTAGAATGGAGCAATTCATTCATCCATCTTTAAGCATTTCTTAAAGAAAACATACCAGTTCTCTGTTCTGGGATCAAACATATCCTATGGTTATGCCAGCCAAATGGGTAATATGTTTAGGAAGAGAAAAAAAAGCATAAACAAGCAGAAGACTCATGAGAAGTGACCAGTATGTTCCCAGGATCTCTGGAATCTCCATGGGCATTTTCATTTGAGCTCTGCCAATTATGTTTATGCACCATCCAGATATAAAAAAAAATAGTGACCTCAGTATGATGAGGCTATATTCTGCATAACAACCTGTGTCAGTACATTTTGCCTACTGCAATTGTACTATGCCAATCCACAATCCTTCCAGCAGACATCCCAACCTTTTATGCTGTTTTATGCTTTAGGAGCACCGGAAAATGAGAAATTATATCATACAGAGCTTATATAGTTCTCAGGATGAGATGCCTCAAAAGAGCAAAAGATACACCTAAGGGATGGGGAAATACCGACCTCTTGTGGGGCAGCTACTCACCTTAATAGCAGCATATTCCATCACACTGGTGGTGAAAAGGGTTATGTTTTAAATAAAAGAAAGGCCAAAGGGTTATGTTTTTTGTTTTTACAAAACACTGTTTAGCTGCATAGTGAAATACTGGTGAGAACTCAAAATAACATGTTCTACTGCATCCTAGAGGGTTGCAGAATTGAATCTCCTATGCTTTAATGTAGAGGAAATTGGATGGAAAACCTGTCCTTGTTAATGAAGGTTAGTGGGTGATATAGGAAGCAAAGGTATTCTCAATGGGCAAGAATAAGATGACTTATGGTTGTCAAGATGCAAAACAATGCAATTCATCAAGCGTCTGTTGATATTTGCCCAGTTTCTGGACAGCATATAGGCATATTTAAAATGGATTTGTTCCAAAAAAAGAAAAAAAACTGCTGGGATTTCTTCTGCTCTAGCTGTGAAGAATAGGCATTGTCTTCAAGTCATATTGAAAATGAGTCAGATGTAGAATTTCCTCAGTTGAAAAATTGATGGGTTATTTTATGGTACTGTATTTATAAAACACCCAGATCGCCAGACTTCAGATTTTGAATACCATGCTGGTGTATCTGAAGTATTTAGCAAGAATATTTTATTTTCCAGAATATAGATTCCAGATAAATTGAGTGATCAATGTAACACTGCCAGATCTGTGATGTAAGATGAAAAAAAAAGATACAAATTCTGTAATAGTTTGCTTCTTTATCTACTAAATCACCACAGAACTATCTGATACAATTTAAACAGTCTTGTTGCAGAAACAGCTCTGGAAATCTTGCGAACTATAAAGAGCTCACGTTTAGGCACCTTGGATGCAAAATAATTGAAACTGAGCTCTTCATCCAACTATGGAGAGGGAATGATAGTGAAGACTTTTGTGGAAGATATAAATGTAATGCCTTTGGTGAGATTGTCTAAATTTTGCACAGTAATAATTTGCCACAGCAGAACTATGAGGTAAATTATGCAATGTTCATATTCGGTAAAATACCTCTATTTTTAAATAAGTGGAAAATTGAAGTTGCAGTTGCCATGGGGTCCAACACTTGGAAAATGATGTAGACACTGACTTCTCTTGGAAAAAGATTCTATATATGAGCACTTGAAGTATATGGTATCATAATAATGGGGTATAGCAATAACAATAGCACTTAGATTTATATACCGCTTCACAGTGCTTTACAGCCCTCTCTAAGCGGTTTTACAGAGTCGGCATATTGCCCCCAACAATCTGGGTCCTCATTTTACTGACCTTGGAAGGATGGAAGGCTGAGATAGGCGTATGTATTGCTTCCCTTCAAACGGGATAATCTTCAATAGAAAGGCAGACTGCATAACTGACCCAAAGACTGAAGTGTTGTAAAAGAGAAAAGATTTGAGCTACATGGTAGAATAGCTTTCTACAGGAATACATAGCAAAAAGCTTCTAATTTAATAAGAGAATGGAATTATGCCTTAGAAGTAGAGGAAATTCATAGAAACTATGCGCATAAAATAATCTTTGGGCCATGAAAAAGCCAAATAAAAGTTGATGGGTGGAAGAAGAAGAAATGATGATAGGTACTTTGCAGATGTGAAAATATGCATCCAACAAGTCTATAGATGTAAGCCAACTTCAAGTAGAAAAGGGAGAATAGAAGAGATCAATATCATATTAAAGAGATGTTGAGGGGGCAATGGCCTAATATGAGTCTACATCCACCATCCTTTTAGGGACTATACAAGCAGAAGCATTATCCTCTGGAGGAATGTTTTTAATCATCACTCTTTTCTGTAAAATGAGAGAAAATTTCTATTCTGATACAATAGTGAAGATGCCTTGATAGCTATCTAAAATTTTATATGTGATGCTGAGAAACAAAAATCCACAGAGTATGACAGTGATGGCGAACCTTTTAGAGACCGAGTGCCCAAACTGCAACCCAAAACCCACTTAGGTATCGTTGGGCGGGCGTGGGCCATTGAGTGGGCATGGCTGTGGTGGTAATGGCAGACTGGGTGGGATTAAAAAGTTCAATCAATTCCAACTTTGAAGATCTTTTTTTTTTCCCACGAGAAGTTGAAATTGATTGATTGATTGAACCTTTTTTTTGCACATGGTGGCAGAGGCCTAAAGTGAAAAGGTTTTTTTAAAAATAAACAAGCTGAAGGCCCAGGGCGACGGCCCGTGTGCCCACAGAGAGGGCTCTGCATGCCACAGTTCGCCACCACGGGAGTATGAGATATATAAATATTTCAGACTCTGTGTGTTGTATTCAACTTAGCTTGTGTAGTTTCAAACCAGGATTTATGGTTTTGGCTGCTGTAATGAAACAGCCAATTGTGGTTTATTATTTAAACCACCATAAAATGTCTGCTAAAGTTAGATGTCAAGATGAGAGGAAGAGAGAAATACTGTTGTCGATGGGCTCAGTTTCTGCCTATTGCTGTAGTTGGTTAAGTAATTGTTTTGCTCTATCTTGTTTGAGGTGCAGATCAGAACTGAGGATTTTGAGAACTTTAGCTTTAGAACTTTAAAGCTAATTATTAAAAATGTTACTTAAGATATTTTATTTTGTGTCCCTGAAAGGACTTAAATAATTTTCTTTGATTTCCCTTTCTTGTGTTCTGTTGTGATAAAGACTTACAATATACATTTTCAGTGTAAGTATGTTTCAGTGTAAGTATGTAAATATTACTGTTGCCAATTCCACTTATGTTATCGATGTATCTGGGATGTATTTCTTAGGGAATTGATATAGCTAGTCTTCCAAAATGTAATGGGATTTTGGCCACATTTGTATTCTTTAGCCAGCAGATTTTCATCATAGAATTTTGACGTCAGTCTTTATGATAAATATAAAGTATCTATTTATTTACTAGACTGGAATTAAGTTTACATTTTCCAACATTTGATTCTATGCCATCTTATGATTTTTTTCATACTTGTTCTGTGCTGCAGAGCCAAGTAGTTAGGCACAATGCTTTCTTTAACTTAACAAGCTTGAATAAGAAATTGGCTGGTTTTGTATTTAATGTTCCTATCCTTTACTGGAACAAAATCAAGTTGTTTTTCATTTGTTTTACACCCTACCATTCTCATTGGTAGAGTTGCAGAGAAATATTTTTCCTCCCAAATAAAAGAAATAACTTCAAGATTAAATCCCATTCCCTTAAAAAAAAGCCTTTTTGATCTTAAATAGTGTATCATTTTAATATGAAAAAGTGGGGGGAAAGAGATACACTATCACTGTTCAGCTCACAATGAACTGGGAATTTTTGGATGGGAATAAAAGTTACATCTAATGAATCTTGTCACCTAGAATCACGGGTAGTCCTTGAGATACAACAGGTCACTTAATGACTATTTGAAGTTATGACAGACCCCCCCCCAAACAGCATATATTCTTGTTTCAAAATTATGACAGCTACAGCATCCCCACAATCATTTGTTCTTATGACTGACCACAGGAATACTGCAGTGCCCCCCATCTCTGTGCCCCCAATCCACCCTAACAGCACTTTGCAGTGCCTAGGCCTGCTTCCCATGCCTCCTGGAAACTGCTGCCATTTGCAACACTCTAACAACTCCTTGTGGAAATGGTGACTGCTTTTGGAGCTTTCTGGGGGACGTGCTTCTGGCTCTTGCTAGCTTTGGGAAATCAGCTGCCTGCATGCAAAAGTGGCAGCTTCAGGGCAAGCTTCCCAATATGTTTCTCTTGCTTACCCCCTTTCTCCCCCAGAAACCCACATTTCTTCAATAAAAAAGCAAAGCTGGGCAGGACAGAGTTGTTTTCCCTCTCCCCCCCTCATTATCTGCTGAAACTAAACTCTCCACCTCTGCCCTCCAATCTCAATCTATTTTAACCACTTAATTTGCTAATTTACTGCATGCCTGGAAAGAGAGTGACAAAACCTGTAAGTTACTTATCTTGATGAGTCACTATCAGGCTGAAGAGAGGAAAGGAAGGAAGCAAGCAAAGAAATCTTTCTGAAGCTTTTTGCCTTTGGGAGGAAAAAAATTCAGCTCTAAGATACATTTCGGTTTGGAGAGATGGATAGATTATATTCAGAATAAATATGGGACTAAAAAGTTCCATTTATTTTATGAATAAATTTAGAATATTATTATTATTATTAATTATTAATAATAATTATTATTAATAATAGTTTAATATAGTGGATTTTTTATTATATTGTATTGTTTATGAATTAGGATTTTAATTTGTTTATATGATTAAGTTTATTTGCAAATTGTTTATTCTGTGTTAAAAGGGAGTTAAAGCGCATTATATTTGTTTATCTACATAGTTGGTTAATGTTAGTTAGATTATGATTATTATATTTGTTACCCTGTATTCAGCTCTGGGAAGTGGGGGAGGGGGGAGGAGGGGAGGGTGGGTGGGTTTGGGGTATATTTTGTAATTTTGTAAAACTTTTTAAATATATATATATATATATATATATAGGTAAAATGTGTTTTAACATGTTCTATTTTGTCATTTTTCTCATCATGCTTAGGACCAGATAACTATAACTATATTTGATATCAAAATCAATATTACTACTTTTCCTGATAATTATCATTATATAACAATTATGCAGTATGTTTAGACAGCCTTATATTTGGTCTGCAAAGTGCAATTGGTACAGCAATAGCATCATCTGGAATATCAAATTAAGGCTTGTACAAACTTCTGTATGATCAGAAAGAATTCAAGGTGAATTCTATCTGGAGTAATAGTTTGTGGATAATAAGCCACATTCGTGACTCTATTGGTGTCTGAATATGTATATAGTATGTATACCAGTGGCATTGCAGTAAGTCATGCAATCATGTAAAATACATCCTAGGTGTAGGTGTAAAATAGCTGCTTATAAACACTGTAAGAAAAAAATGCAATAGCATTTATTTTCACATGTGGGGTTCTCACAATATTAAAATTAAATTGGTAAGATTAAATCTATTTAAACATATAACAAACCAAAACCTTGTATGTTGGCCAAAGTTTCAGTGCTTACTTGTATAATAAAAATGAACAAACCACTTTTCACCCAAAAAAAGAAAAAAAAAACCATAAAATTTAAAAGACCGGCCAGTTAAAGTTAATGTGTTGAAACATAAGGTTAAAACAGTGATGGCGAACCTTTTAGAGACCGAGTGCCCAAACTGCAACCCAAAACCCACTTATGCATCATCAGGTGCCGGGTAGGTGTGGCCCATTGGGTGGGTGTGGCCAATTGGGGGGTGTGGCCCATTGGGTGGGCGTGTCTGCGGTGGTAACAGCAGACTGAATGGGACTGAAAAGTTCAATCAATCAATTCCAACTTTGCAAGATCTTTTTTTTTCCTGCGAGAAGTTGAAATTGACTGATTGATTGAACTTTTTTTTTTTTTTTGCACATAGCAGCGGAGGCCTAAAGCGAAAAGGTTTTATAAACCTGAAGCTGAAGGCCTAGGACTGTGGCGACGGCGCATGTGCCCACAGAGAGGGCTCTGAGTGCCGCCTCTGGCACCCATGCCATAGGTTCACCACCACTGGGTTAAAAGATAGTATTTTACAATAATGCCTTGTAATGAAAATATGAAGATCTGTCAAAGAAAATAATTAATGCTATTTAAGAGGAAGCACTGATAGGGTTGCTTTTAAAGCCATTGTTTTTTTCCATTTTGCTATTGCAAAAATGCAGAGAAGTCCTAATGGCAGTAAAGGGAGTTTTATATCTCTTTATTTCCATTTAGTGGTTATTTGACTTCTATATTCCAGACCTCATAGTCCTAAAATAGGGAATTTTTCCCACACTTCCAAGGAGGTCAGACAGTATTTAACACCTGAATCTGGAGGTAGTATTAGCATGAATGGCTACTGACAAAAATATCTTTTTGGAGTATGATACAAATAGGATGGCTTGGGGTGGAAATCAAGCTAATCATAACTCATACCAAATACCTCATTTGATCTAAGTATAAACGTATAATTATGGACAAAATTTCATTCTAGATTATATACTTCTTGATACTATTTATGCAACTATATCTCCTAATATTTGTGAAACTATAATAATGGATTATTTTCCATTATTTTCTTGAATCAATTAAAAACACTGACAACATTGTATAATTGATTTTAGTTCCCTTCTTCCAGATTTTTTTTCCCATTTGCAAAGTTTTCATATGGTGAGGAGATTTTTTGATGGACTCACATTTAAGGACTACCCAGATCTGACCTTTAGCTTCTTTGAGGTCAGAGAAAGTCTGCCGGATACTGCCACCTGCTGTTAGCTAGTCTCAACAATTTTTGTCAAATTGGGTCCCATCATGTCACCATCCAGTACTTGATTGATGTCTACACCAATAAAAAAAACAAAAACAAAAGAGCTGTTATTATATTTATTATTTACACTAAGATTTAAAATTAAAGTTTCTTTGATTTACCTCATATTTCATCTAAACTGCTTTTATGTCCTACTGTGTTATGCATCCCAGCTGTTGAGAATCATTTCTTAAAGTCATAAAGTATGTGTCCAAACAATTAAACTAAGACTTTGAGTGGAGAATATCTTTTCCAATTCTTTCATGAACACCAGACACCCAAACAACAGGAATAGTTTGGATGGACAAATCTTCATATTAAGTGTACAAACTGATCCCAAGAACAGTACAATAGAGTTCTACTGATAAGATGAACAAAAACATACAAGCAAATGTGTGATCTTAGCTGTTTCTTCCTTTTAACTGCCAGTGGGGGTATGAACTGATTGGGTGGGAGCTTGGCTGTGTTCTGATTGGGTGGAGGTGTGTTCTGATTGGTTAGGGGCGTGGCTGTGCTCTGATTGGCTGGAGGGTTGGCTGTGCTCTGATTGGCTGGGGGGTTGGCTGTGCTCTGATTGGCTGGGGGAGTGTTCTGTTTGGTTGTGCTCAGGTTAGTCTGAGTTGCAAGGGGGTTTAAGATTTTGGGCTGCCTTGCTATTTTTGGCTTCGCGTTCGTGGTCGTGCCTCATCTTCATGGAGGGTGTCAGTTTGCTTCATGTATGGATTGGAGGGGTTTAAAGTGGCTAATGATGCAGCTGTGGTCTGGCTTCTGGTTGTGGTCTGGCTTCTGGAGCACAAAGCTGAAAGCACCAGCCTGAAGATGACGAATGGGACTTCGTCGAAACGTCGCCAAGACACTTCCAATTTTACGCGGGAGAAAACCCGAACAACCAAAGACCTACATACAAACACCCGCGAAAACCTCAGAAAACATATATATGTGTGTGTGTGTGTGTGTGTGTGTGAATACACATACATACATACATACATACATACATACATACATACACACACACACTACATATCTAGCTGGTAATTATACTTTAAATAAAACCTGAAAGCCAGAAATGTAAGGAGATTAAACAAAGGGAAATAAAAGAAGCTCAAAGACACCAATTAATTTTCCAGGTGTTCAAAGTAGATCAAATACAGTGTTTATGTAGGCTAGCACAGGGAAAACACTAATTTAGGAAGCAGAAAAGAAAACAAAATTAAATGTTTTGCATAATACTGGAGACTGCCACTTTATTGATCCTTATTTTGGCTTCGCATTCATAAAAAATTGCAATTGCTTTAGTAGCTATTGGGCAAAAAAAGTTAAACCACGATTTTGTCTTTATGAACTTGTATTAAAAAGTGGCTTGTTTGTAATTAAAGTTATGAATTGGTCTATTTTGTACAAAGTTTGCACTTAATGGTGGTTGATCAAAACATCAACAAGAGCTCCTATTAATCCAACCAAAACTTACAAAAATGTATAAAGCAAACTTTTCTGTAAGATGGGTATTATGTTACATAAAAACATTCCCCAAATGAAAGAAATAGGAGGCATGTTAACAAGGCCAAATGTGTGCCATGGTATAATTTCAGAACTACATTTAACATAATTAAAAACTGACATTGTAACTGTGAAACCATATGTATAATAGAAGAGATCAGTATTGATGAAGAAATTGCATATCACAAGTTTGCATTTGCTTCCCCAAATGTGGCTATATGCTTTGGGCTTTTGATTACTCTTGTTTGGTCCTCCAAGCACAATAGTTATTATTGTACCATGTTTCCCCGAAAATAGGATCTGGTCTTACTTTTTTTTTGCCTCCAAAATACGTACTAGGTCTTATTTTCAGGAGATGTCTTATTTTTTTTCCAAGAGCTGCTCCACAAGCCCCACACCTGCTTACCATGCTGCAGGGCTCCTGTTCCACTGCCATGTCCATGCTGTAGCCACCTCGAGGCGCATCCTGCCACCATTGGCACCGCAGCCATGAGGCGTGACACGCCATTGTGAGGCCTGCCACGCTGCAGCCGCCGCCATGAGGTGCATCCTGCTGTTGCCGCCACAAGGTGCATCCCATTCCCCTTGGCACCAGTGCTGCATGCTGTGACATGCCTCACGGCGGTGACAGCCATGCCATGATGTACCTCGCAACAGTAGCAACATTATGACATGCCTCGTGGCGGTAGGATACATCTGGCAGTGGCAGCAATAATGGTGTCAGGATATGCCTCGCAGCAGTAACAACAGCAGCAGGATATGCCTCCTGCCAGCAATTGCACTGTAGCGGACCTCCCGCCGGAGAGACAACTCGGGGTGGCAGTGGCGGTAGCATGCACCTTGCAGGGCTGGCAACGGCAGCATGATATGGCTTGCAGCGGCGGCAGCACCAGGAACCCTGCAGCACGGTAAGCAGGTGTGGGACGCATGGGGCAGTTCCCCCCCTCCCCCCACCTCACTCACAAACACCTAGGCTAGTCGAAGACAGCTTTGTATATGGTGAACACCCAGTTGTATGGGTCAGTGTACCATCACGCTAAGCCCAAAAATTGGATGAGTAAGCATGACAGAGGCAACCACAGGCAAGCAAATTCTGTGAATACAGTCAGTATACCACCTAGGAATGAATACAGCACGTTATATTTTTTTCTCTTCCAACACTGCTCCTGATTAATTCCTAATAATCTCAAATTTTGGGAGACAATTTCAGAAACACATGCAATCACATTTTCTCCCTCCCTTCCTCTCAGTAACGAGTTTTTAGCAACCCAGACTTAATCCTCACATTTGTAGTCCCTGGGTATTAGCATGGCAATAATGATCTGCCATAGCACAGTGTTGTGAGAATTGATGTCTCATATATAGGGTGGATAGAGCACCAAATGGGAAAACGCTAATTGAATCCCCTGAACTTAGTGAAGGAGAAGCTGCAGTATTCCAGCTATACTATCCCAAAGATACTTTTTCAAAAAGCAACTGGACTTCGTTGTTTTCCTTGAAGATGTTTTGCTTCTCATCCAAGAAGCTTTTTCAGTTCTGAACTGAGGAAGCTTCTTGGATGAAACGAGAAAGATCTTCAAGGAAAAACAAATTGCAGTTGCCTTTTGAAAACACACCTTTGGGATAACCATGTACTCTAGAAAGAGTACAGAGAAGAGCAACAAAGATGATTAGGGGACTGGAGGCTAAAACATATAAGGAATAGTTGCTGGAATTGGGTATGTCTAGTTTAATGAAGAGAAGGATGAGGGGGGACATGATAGCAGTGTTCCAATATCTCAGGGGCTGCCACAAAGAAGAGGGAATCAAGCTATTTTCCAAGGCGCCTGAAGGCAGGACAAGAAGCAATGGATGGAAACTAACCAAAGAGAGAAGCAACATAGAACTAAAGAGAAACTTCCTGACAGTTAGAACAATTAACCAGTGGAACAACCTGTGAATGTTCCAATACTGGAAGTTTTTAAGAAGAGACTGGACAGCCATTTGTCTGAATTGGTATAGGGTTTTCTGCCTGAGCAGGGAGTTGGACTAGATGACCTCCAAGGTCCCTTCCAACTTTTATTATTATTGTTGTTGTTGTTGTTGTTGTTGTTGTTGTTGTTGTTATTATTATTATTATTATTATTATTATTATTATTATTATTATTATTATTATTATTATGGATCATCGCACAGTCAGCCAGATGATGATGATGGATGATAATGATGATCTAGATGACTGAGAATCTCATAGATATTCAGCTATATTACATTTCTCATCAGCTCTGGCCCCTACCCGTACGCTGAGGCAAATGGGATTTGGTATCTTCGGAAGGGGGTGGGATTTCTAAATTTGTAATCTTCCCAGAATTGGTGGCGCGAGTTCCACCGGTGAATTTCATTGGAAGGTTCCCTCCGCCTGGGAAGCGCTGGAAAAGGCCGAGTGCGACTTTTTCAAAGCCATCTTCGCCACTTACCGCAAGGTAAAAGCTTGAGGGGCGTCTGTTTTATCTCTCGGTCGCTCCCTTCCCCACGTTCGCAGCCTCGGACGGAAAGAGGAGGAGGACGCGGGAGCTTTTTCCCCCTCCCCTCGTCTCCGCCAACAAATGGGATATTCACGGTAAAGGGCCAGTGGTTCGCTTTATTTTTTGTATTTTGGGGGGGTAGGCGCTTTATACAGGTGGCCTCGAACGAAGGGGCCGAAGCGGGAGAGGAAGATGCAAGACGCGGCCGCCGCAGCCACGCGTTCGTTGGCCCTGGGATTCCTGCTTCTGGCGGCCGCTCTGCCCTCCAACACTCGACAGCAGCTGCAAAGACCGAGGTAAACTCCCTTACGAGTCCGCTGCTACCGCTGCAGCGCGCGGAAACGCAAGCCAGCCTCGCCTGCCGGCTCCGTTTTGCTTATTTGTCCCACTTTTGCCCGGGTTTGGCACTGCCCCCGGATTTAACGAGGACGAGCCCTCTCCTGTTGCCGCAAGGGCTTATTGTTCGGCAGGGGTCTCCCTCCTGGCTGACTGGCTGGAACGCCCGAGATGCACAGCAGACTTTAGTACCTCAAGGATTACCGTAGTAGCGCCGCTCTCTTGCCCATAACTTTCCTGTGGTTTCTTCTCTGCCCCACTTTAGGACCTCGTCTGTCCTGAGGAGACAACTCACGCCTCCTCCCCCAATCCCGAGTTTCTCCCTGGCGTGCAGTTAAAAGAAAAAAAAAAAAAAAACCTCCTTTAACGTGCAAGGGCAAGATCTAGGGAGAAAGAAGACATTTGCAGCCTAGAGGGTGTGCAGTTTATCTCTACCCTGCAATTTTTAAATGCATTTGGGATTTTTGTCTCTGCTGTGAAAACTGAATATTTCATGTATTTGAGAAGATGAAAAGAGTATTTCTAAACACGTGCAGAGTACATATTCTAACAATAGCAATGAGATGTTTCCAAAGGGGTGTGTGTGAGGAGATTCTAGGGTAAGTGTCCCTGAATTCTTGAGTCCAGTTTCATAAGGATGATTTATTTTGAAAGGGGTTACTATTGTGTTTGTTCTAGAGAAGAAATGATAATTCATACTTATATGACATCAAGGTTTGTTTCATGTTCATCCAGGCGACTGAGGGAAAACTGGACCATACAGTGGATAGTATCACAGAGTCATGCTGTGGCTAGCCACAGTTCTCCAGCACATATTTGCAGATATACTAGTCTGTCTAAATATACAAATGTATTTGTTGCAAATTGCAATGAAGAGATTGTTCATTTGCTATGTCCATGGGGAAGGCCATATAATTTAATAAGGAGTTTCAGAGATGCTTTACATTTCTCTTACACAGATGTATGGAAAACATATGTTCATCCTTTTGTCTAAATTATACAAATCAGTTTTGCCTTATAATATGTATGGAAGCCAATGTTGTTAGACATGCATAAGAGCTACCTGGAAAATACATCCCTTTTCTCAGATCCAATTAGTATGTACTCTTAGGGAATAGTCCATTCAATTCTCCTTTTTTTCTTTTCAAAAGACAGCAAGCGTTCTGAATTCAGTGTATATTTCACTTTTCATTTAGGAGCTCAAGGTGGCATAATGTTCCCTCCTCCTGTTTTTCTCCATAATAGCCATATGTGGTTGGTTGAGTTGAGGGAAAGTGATGGCCCAAAGTCACTCAGTGTGTCTCTGTGGCTGGGAATGGGCTGATTTTGGGGTTTCTTTGCTCCTAGTCCAACTCCTTAGCTATTATACCACACTGTGGTTACTAAGTGAAATCTGTCCTCATTAGAAACTAGTGGTGAGATTGTTCCTATAGGGCAGTGGTGGTGAACCTATGGCACACGTGCCAGAGGCGGCACTCAGAGCCCTCTCTGTGGACACGCATGCTGTGCCCCGGAGATGGCGAGGAACTGGCCCCCGCTGCCCTGGCCCGCCCACCCAGTCTGCCATGACCACTGCGGCCACACCCACCCGGCACCCAGTGATAAATAAGTGGGTTTTGGGTTGCAATTTGGGCACTGGGCCTCTAAAAGGTTCGCCATCACTGTCATAGGGCTTTTTTAAAATTCCTTTCTGCAAGTTCTTGGGAATCCCCTAAGTATGCTAGGGTTTCCTTCTTTTTTAACAAGGCTGGGTTACAGTTTTAGTGACACTACCAATTTCACTTATAAGCAGGATTGGTGTTATTTTTAGTTTTAAGACGATGCAGTGAAGTAGCATCACCATTAACATGCTAGTGAGGGTGTGAATACAGGTAGTCCTCTACTTGCAACAGTTCATTTAGTGACTGTTTGAAGATACAACGGCACTGAAAAAGTGACTTATGACCGTTTTTCACACTTATGACCATTGCATCATCTCCTTGCAATGATAGCCTTCTGCAAGCTTCTGACAAAATTAATGGGGAAGCCAGATCCACTTAACAATTTTGTTACGAACTTAACAACTGCAGTGATTCATTGGCAAGAAAGGTCGTAAAAATAGGGCAAAACTCACTTAATAACTATCTCATTTTTAGCAACAGAAATTTTGGTCTCAATTGTACTCCTAAGTCAGGAACTACCTGTAACTCCTTTCTGCAAATTGTAGAATTCCAAGTGATGCCCTCATTGTAAAATGGTTGGTGGGAAATGTTTCCTGGAATTTGATACTTTCCTATAAAAGGCATATAGTCCCCACACTTAGCAATTTGAAAACAGTCTCTGCTGATCTCTCTTCCCATCTGTATGACAGATGGAAGTAATAGCAAGTGACAACTTGGGTCTGTTTACAGAATCCAGGATGTCCTGACAGGACAGGACTTTCTTTCAGTATACTTCAATTATATGTGTTTCCTCATCTGTTTCCATTTTGGTGCCAAGTTGGCTGCAGTGGTAAAACACATTATTTTGGAGACATGCCTCGGATGAGAAGAACCTGTGATTGAAAAATGCTGCCTGTCCTTCACTACAGAACGGTTCTTGTTCAGGGTCCTAGTCAATCGTATCATCCAAATTTAACTTTCCACCACTCTCAGTCCTGTTTTTCCTTTAACCATGACTCAGTATCCTACTGGACTTCATTGACACAGAACCAGAGGAATTATAGAATGAACTTTAAAAGGTCATTAAGGATTAATGTGAAAAGAGACTGCCAAAAATGAAGAAAGAAACAAAAGCAAACAGGATGTCAGAACAAATTGGAAATTGATGAGAAGAGAAGCTAAAACCAATGAAGACAAAAATGTCAGAAAGGAATTTAATGAGTTTCATAGAACTATTAGCAGAGACCAGAAACAGTAAGCATCTGTAAAGATAATGAAGATGGAAACAGACATGGAAAAATAAGAAAGTCTTCCAAACTTTTTGAAGGAAACAACTGTATATGTATGTGTGTGTGTATGTGTGTATATATGTATATATATATGTGTGTGTGTGTGTGTATGTGTATGTATATATGTGTGTATTCACACACACACACTGACACATCAGGTGTATCTACTGTATGTCTGCTTTTTTGTCTACATATTCACACATGCACAACCATAGCATGTTGAGATAATCGTGACTCAGCAATAATATATTTGTATTTTCCTGATGTGGTTGCTAAGAGTTGAAAATGATTGGATAGCACATAATAATCAATTTAAAGCAACAAAATTGCATTATATTTTAATAGTTTTTAAATGCTTTTTACAAAGCCGTATATTTTGACAGTGGCATATTAAATGCCATTTGTTTTATCTAGACCAGATCATGCTATCTCAAAAATAATTCTTCTTTGTTTTCCAGGGCTTTCAAATGTGGTGGTATTCTAACTGGAGTATCAGGGTTTATTGGAAGTGAAGGATTCCCAGGAGTCTACCCTCCAAACAGCAAATGTTCCTGGAAAATCACAGTAAGAAATCTTGATATGACAACTCCTCCCCCACAAAGAATAATATGCATGCTTGCTGTTGATGGTTTCAGTTATGTGATGAGTGTCTATAATGATACCTTAATATCATATGTAGCAACCCAAGTAAAACATTTGATATTTAATATAAATTAAATCACTTGTAGATGGATCATAGTGATGTTCTTTTATCTAGATGAAAGCTTAGCTGTTCATTTCAATAGACTTTGAACTCTTGCTCTAAACCAAAACCTATTTGAAATATATATGACTTAATGTGATGGCCATGTTTATGCAAAATGTTTAAAAATTCCAGGGTTTCCACAATGTGCTGAAAGCTAACTATCCACATTGAAGTATTTTAATGTTTTTTGAACCCAAACTGTAAGTTCCCTTTTTGCCATGTTTGAAACCTTAAAAGGAAAAGCTTTTGTGTGTTATTGGAAAGGTAATAATAGATTGAAAACTACATTTATGGATATTACATGAAGGAAGGTAATGCCTTCTCTGCTGAGAATTCACATGAAAAAAAGATGTATACATGTTCCCCTTAATATTTTTTTAAAAATACAATATGCAACATGCAAGATAAAGATGAGACTAGAAGCACAATAATATTTTAGAACAAAACAGAATGGATACATACAATGTTTATTCTTTTACACTTTAATAAAATTTGATAAAATTTAACAGCTGTTGTCAAACCTTTACTACACTTTTAAAAATGCTTGTTTGAATTGGGCTTCATAGACAGTTCCATGGAATAAGGAAACTAGGTGTGTTTAGCCCAATGAAGAGAGGTTTAGAGGTGACATAAAAGCCATCTTTCTATACCTGATAGGCTATCACCGGAAAAAGGGTATTGATTTACTCTCCATAGCACCTAACAGTAGGACAAGAAGCAGTGGGTGGAAGCTCATCAGAGGGAGATCCAACCTGGAAATAAGGAGGAATTTCCTGACGGTGAGAACAATTAATGGAACAGCTTGCCTCCCAGAATTGTGTGTGCTCCATCACTGGAGATTTTCAATAAAATATTGGACAACAGTTGGTCAGGGTGTTGGACTGTTATTCTGTTATTCTGAATAACAAGATAGTACATTACAGCCAAATGTTCTTTCTTTTATTTCTCTTCATACTTTTTTCTAACTATAGAAGCTGGTCATTCAGCACGTTGTATTATAGGCTTGACACAATCCACAAGTATAGTACTCCCTGAACTGTTTTTCTTACCATCTCTTATATAGCTATTTGTAGAGTGCAAAATACCAGGCATCACATACCAATGATTTTAAAACATTCTCTTGTCAGTCCTCAGTGATTTAGGAGAAATGAAAGAATACTTAATCTACTCACAGAGCCTCTAAGAATATAACATAACAATATTCAAGTCTTCAAATAGTCGATTTTAGTATAAGCAGTATCTATTACAATTACAACATATAAATATGTTTTGAATTACAGTTACAATTATAACATACAAATATGTTTTGAAAAGTCTTCCTAAGTAATTGAGTTTAATTTTTAACTAGAAAAAGCCTAAACTGTTAAGCGTTGTCTAACATGGTGTGTAGAAAAAGAAGTTGAAAATAATGAAGCTTTGTTCTATTTGTTTTTAACTTTTTAAAATAGATTTGTGAAAGTAATTCCATGAAGAACAATGAGTGACATAAGAATTTGTTACCTATAAAAGGAAAAAAAAACACAAAGAGAGTTATTATCCAGACTGGCATTTATGTGCTCATATGGAAACATCAAAGCTGGAGCAGAGGAGTTGAAAGGAGATGAGAATTACTAATATTAAGGACACAGAATATAAAACATTAATGTGATCTCTGAACTGAGACATTATCCTCTTTATGCAAATAATGCAGAATCAGATTCTGAGTAGATGAATTAAATATCTAAAAAATAAGTTTAGTTTCTGACAGGGTGAGAGCTGTGAACCATAAACACAAAGCTTTCGCTGTGTCTCTGCATAACAGATACAGTGCCCTTGCTGACCTTAATAGGGACACTAAGGAGACAGGTCAAGATAGTTGTGATGATGATAACTCAAATAAGCAGGGGATTGTGGTTTGAGATTAAGAACTTGTTTTGGACAGGGGAAAGTATGAATCAGGTATTACACAGACATCAGTCATGCAAGAAGAACAAGGCATCCAAAAAAAGAAGTCACCTTCTGGTTGGTGATTCAATTATAAGGAATGTAAATTTAGGAAAGGATACAGAGGTTTCAAAAGAGATCGGGTGTCTTCCATGTGCTGCTGCCAGTAGGAGACAATAAGTGTATTTTTAAGATAGTCAAGAATGCCAGCAAGGACTGTGATGGGGATGCTGTTGTACATCTTGGCACTAATGATCTATCCCAAAAAGATGTACTCTGTGCAGAATGATTTCCAGAGCTTGGGGCAGGAACTTAGCAGGATAGGCTGTAAGCTTACTTTTTCAGAGGCTTTACCAGTCTATAAGGAACAAAATGGAAAAGGCCAGTGTATAGCAGAATTCAATATGTGGCTAAAAGAGTGCCGTAAAAGGGAAGGCTTTGGTTATATTAGTCACAATGTCTGCAGCTGGTCCAATGAAAAAGTGTACAAAAGAGATGGCTTGCTTCCATCAAAGAAAGGGATTGAGTTACTCAGCAATAAGTTCACAGATTTTCTGGAGAAATATATAAACTGAACAACAGGGACAGTGAGTTAATTGATACAGAACATTTCTGTCCCCGGCAATCTAAAAATTATAGGGTTATCAGTGCATGTAACATAGAGATGTATGGACAAGAATATTAACCTAGCTGTCAAGCAAAATCAAGCTTTTAAAAGTGAGTGTCACACCAAGTGCACTAATCAAACAGGTAGTAAGAAAATAGGGGAACTCAGGCACCACACAGGTTATGTAGAAAGTAAACACAGGGTCAGTCATAAAGAAATGTCTATACACCAACACACAGTATAAGCAATAAACAGGGTGAACTAGAAATTCAGGTAAATGAGGACAGATATGATATTGTTGCCATTATGGAAACTTGGTGGGATGAAACCCACAAATGGAACACACAGCTAGAGGGATTTAAATTATTTAAAAGAAACAGAACAAATAAAAGAGGAGGTGGATTGCTCTATATATAAGATAACACCAAAGATGTTACAGACTCTAGAAAGAGTACAGAGAAGAGCAACAAAGATGATTAGAGGACTGGAGGCTAAAACATATAAGGAACGGTTGCTGGAATTGGGTATGTCTAGTTTAATGAAGAGAAGGATGAGAAGGGACATGATAGCTGTATTCCAATATCTCAGGGGTTGCCACAAAGAAGAGGGAGTCAAGCTATTCTCCAAAGCACCTGAAGGCAAGATAAGAAGCAATGGATGGAAACTAATCAAAGAGAGAAGCAACCTAGAACTTCCTGACAGTTAGAATAATTAATCAGTGGAACAACCTGCCTCCAGAAGCTATGAATGCTCCAACACTGGAAGTTTTTTAAGAAGAGACTGGACAGCCATTTGTCTGAAATGGTATAGGGTTTCCTGCCTGAGCAGGGAGTTGGACTAGATGACCTCCAAGGTCCCTTCCAACTTTATTATTGTTGTTGTTGTTATTATTATTATTATAATCAAATTAAGCTGGACACAAGATTTCTCCTGGCTGGTATGAAAGTTTTTTTATTGTTATTCTGAAAAAAATAGGTGTTCTTCAAATATTTGTGCTTGCCTTTACCAGATAAGGAGTATTGTGATTTTCTGTATGTAAAGATTGACCAATAGCATCAACATCATCATCAATTTGTCTGTGAGATTTATATCCTGTTTCTTACTGAGTGCCTTTCCAACTATGGAGTATTAAGTCAATTTTCTTGGGGTCCATGTTTTCTCCCCTTCTCTGGAAGCTCACAATTAAATGTTGAATTAAATCCTATAGTGATATATTTGCGGTTTTCAGGATTTGACCAATGTGAGTAAAGCATGCTTTCCTTGCTTTCCCAGGCCATGCTCACAGTATAATATTGCAAAACTTCCTTTCCCCTCCTTTTATTTTTGAAACCATTTATGTTACAATGTAGCAATATTGCTGCTTCGTTTCACTTATGTGTGTGCATGTATATGTATAAATTTCTGTGCATGTGTATGTATACATTTTATTATAATTTCAAGATAAAAGGAAAAATGATGCTATTACAAGTAAACATTTAAATATGGTAACGAAGGAAAAGAGAAAAAAACCAATATAAGCAGTAAAGTATGGGTGGATATAGTCTAATACACCTTTGCAGTTAACTGTACAGGTAGTCCTCAACTTATGACCACAATTGACTCCAAAATTTATCTTGCTAAATAAGAAATTTGTTAAGTGAGTTTGCCCCATTTTATGACTTTTCTTGCTACAGTTGTTAAGTAAATCACTGTAGTTTTTAATAACACGATTATTAAGTGAATCTGGCTTCTACTCTTGACTTTGCTTGTCATAAGGTTGCAAAAAGTGATTACGTGACCCTGAAACATTGCAACCTTCATAGATACGAACCAGTTGTCTAGCATCCAAATGTAAATCACATGACCATGGGCATGCTGCAATGGTCATAAGTGTGAAAAATGATCATAAGTTACTTTTTTCAGTGGCATTGTAACTTTGAACAGTCATTAAGTGAACTGTTGGAAGTCAAGGACTACATGTATAAGACATTTCATATCCATTTTCCAGGTGAAACATAAATCTGTTGAACTGTAAAAAATAATTAATTAGCAAAATTGGAGTCAATCTGAGGAAAAAGAAAAGCTATAAATAATAAACACTTTGTTAAAAGTATATTGCAAAATACAGTGGTGCCTTGATACTCGACTGCTTCAAAACTTGTCAAATTTGGTACTCAACTCATTTTGGCATGAAACTATTGTTCTGGTGCTGATTGTTTGTTTGGCACTTGATGCACTGAAAAGGCAGTGGGGGACAACCACAGAAGGCAGACAGAAAGTTGGTTGTGCTGGGAAGTTCGCTGGAAAAGGAAGCAGAGGACAGCATCAGAGGACAGAGGAAGTCGGGAAGGTCATGCTGGGAAGATCACTGACATAGGAAAAGGCAACAGTCCAAAGAGATTGTAAGCAGGATGGGAAGAGTCTCTGAGAATGTTATGCATCTTCCTCAAACAGCGAGATTCGAAGATGTTATCCAGGGCTGGTACCTGGAGTCCGATAATATTCTGGACAGTTTTAATAATTCTCTGTAGAGCTTTTTTATCCACTACAGAGCTGCTCCCATACCATGCAAGAATGCCGTATATCAGGACACTCTCAATGGTGCTGTGATAGTAGGACAGAAGTAGATGCTGAGATAGATTTATCTTCCTGAACATTCTCAGGAAGTACAGCCTCTTCTGTGCCTTCTTCACAAGCATGTTAACATTCATAGTCCATGAGAGGTCCTCCGAGATATAAGTGCCCAGAAATTTAAAACTACCCACCCGATGACAACTGCAGTAAACTTATTATATGCTCATAAGTAAAAACGTTTGACACTATCCACAATGGAGGAATGGTAAGATGATGGAGCTTGCAGAGGTAGCTAAATTAACTCTTGTCCTAGATCAGTGGTTCTCAACCTTTTTAATGCCGCGACCCCCAACCACTCGTAAGTCGAGGACTACTCAACCAGTCGTAAGTCAAGGACTACTCAACTGGTGCAGCACCGTTTGCAGAATGGGACTTTTGGCGGGCTCAGCAGGGCAGAGACAGCCTGGACATTTCCCATTGGCTTTTGAAAGCCAATAGAATTAGACTCTATTCAAGAGAGTCTATTCTATTGGCTTTCAAAAGCCAATAGAATAAAAGGGAGTAGCACAGCTAAGGAAAAGGGGGAAAAAATGGCGGACTGCGTTGTTTGGCAACCCCCATGAAATGGTCGTTCAATCCCAAATGGGGTCCCGGCCCACAGGTTGAGAACCACTGTCCTACATCAAAGAAACAACACATCAACATTTATGAATTATAGATTTTTCTGCATGAAACAGACAAAAATATGCTTATGATTTGTGGTTTGTTGATTAGAGAGAAAAAATGGGTAATAGAAAAAAGTAGCTTTTTTGTAATCATAGATTAAGAGATAAATTTGTAATTATATTTGCTATAGAGGAAATCAGAAGCTTTGTTTCTTTTTATACTTTCCAAGTGTACTTTTCTTTGTTCTATCTTGTATTATATTCCTGTTTTCTCTTCTTTATCCTCAATTGGAAAGATTGTATTTGTACTCTTGGTTTCTTCACATTTCTGCCTAGGGTCTTGTAGGATCCAAGGATTCTTCTGGTTATATCATTCATCTTGGATCAAAAGAAAATGGATAATTGTTGATGGGTTTGACTTGGTAACCTCTCCATCATATCCTAGATATAGGTCCAAGATAGGCAATATGCTTCCTGCAGCATCATGTCATGTCTATTCCTTTCAAAGGGGAAATCACCCATTGTTTCAAGACTCCTCTTTTTTCTCAGAGAGGCTCTGATTTCTTCCAGCCCAAGAGGCCCAACTCTTTTCTACAATGTTCTGTGTCATTGTAGAGGACAAAAGAGGAGATCCTGGCACACTCTTTATGTCCTGGGCAATGATACTTTCAGAAGCAGCTCAGGCAAATGTCATACACTGGATATAAAAAGGAGGAGAGATATAGCACAGATTTCCAAGATTCTGTCTTATAGCCAATCTCAATAAAGAGCGTTTCTGGCTTTCCTATGCAGTAGATTTCCTGATTGGGTCTATCTAGTGAATCTGACAGGCATGATTTTGTAAGGTTGATTGCCTTAGAGGAGGCTGGCACTGTTCCAAGTTCCATTGGCATCAAGCCTCTAATGTTTTTGCTTCCTTGGGACACATTTTTGCATGCAATTTGCCTCTGCCAAAGGTTTTGCTTTGCTTTGCTTTGCTTTGCTTTGCTTTGCTTTGCTTTTAATTTTCTCTGGTGTTATGTTCACTTCTCTGCCCTTCCTTGAAAGCTTTAGCTTCCTGTCCAGGAACCTCTTGTCCTTCTTGAAGCATTTCAGTGTATCTCTTTGTTCAGTTTAAATTATATTTCATCCTTAAATTTATCCAAAGTAGCTATGATTTGTGATTAACAAATGGTAATGCTTTGAATATGGCTTATGCATATCAATTGTTTGTTGTTGTAATGCCAAAACCCACGCTCTTCCCTTAATCCTACTTTGTTTCCTTATATTGCCCAGGTCTTTCATCTTGCTTGAAGTATGCAAGGCAAGTTGAAAATAAAATTCTTGATATGGCTAAGCAACTTTTCCGGTGCTTTTCTCATCCCTTGCCCTCTTTTTTTTTTCCCCTTCCCCCTTTTTAGCACAATAAAACTTCAATAATGTTTTGTAAATTGGAAAGGGGAGGTAACAAAATTTCTACAGAAAAAAAAGCATTTGATGAAGACTGCTGCATGAGGAGGCTGAGAAAGTAGTGTCTGTTTTATAACAGATAATGCTTAAAATGCAATATAAAAATAGCTTCTATATCTTAAGAGCAGTTAATAAAAAAAAAGGTTATTCAACTCTTATGTCTTTTTCCCCCCCTATAGGTTCCTGAAGGGAAAGTTGTTGTTCTTTCTTTTAGATTCATAGACTTGGAAAGTGATAATCTATGTCGATATGATTTTGTGGATGTATACAGTGGCCATGCCAACGGGCAGCGTCTTGGCAGGTTCTGTGGCACTTTCAGACCTGGTGCTCTCGTGGCCAATAGCAATAAGATGTTGGTGCAAATGATTTCAGATGCCAATACAGCTGGAAATGGCTTTGTTGCAAAGTATTCTGCAGCAGAGCCACACGAAAGAGGTATTTTTCGAGTTTTTAAAGCTGAAATCTTCTGATCTATACTGTATTTTCATGGCAGATTTAGAAATTTAAAAATCATGTTAGAATTAGTCTGTTTGCATAGGATAAGATTGCTGAAATTATATTTTCTAAGTGTGTATATGGGGAGGCAAAGCAACAGCAATGACAAATATATTCCAAGTCTTTAAAAGGGGAAATTAAGCTTGCGATATTCACCAAGCCTCTCCTGAATTTTTTTCAAAAGGGAGTAAAAATGTGGCATCTTCAGAATGACAGAATATAATTTCTCAAAATTGACTAGATATCTAAAATCCAATCCTTTGTATCTGGAGCTACAGTCTTTTTTCCATAGTAGGAAGAACAATAGCATGTACTTTTATCACTTAAAATTATACATAGAAGCTCATGATTTTTAGATTAAAAATATGAATTCAGTTTTTAATTGTTCAGATCCTTGCTAAAAGGAAACTATATTTTTATATTTAAACTTCCTGAGTACAAGAAAAGGAATAACTTCGAATGAGTATTAATAGAGCCCTGACTCCATCAGACATTATCGACCCTTCAGCCCAAAAGTCTAATAATAAATGTGGTCTCTGGTGACAGAAGGTGGAGCATAGCTACAGTTTCTGCTTTAAAATATACTTCACGTTAAAGAAAAAAATGTTAAAGAATTAATAGATAAAAAGACCATACTCTTTCATATAAAGATTTAATAATTGATAATGAATTGATTCTAGGAGTTGGTTGAAACTTGGTGGCTTTTCTACAACTACAGTGATAGAATAATGTAATTGCAGTACATTATTTACTAATGTAATAGGCTTAGATGTACAGTAGATTGCCATGGACTTCATTTGACAGTTGAGCAACTCTGCTAGCTATGTATTTTGTATTTTTAGGAGATCAATACTGTGGTGGACAACTAGATAAACCTACCGGATCTTTTAAAACTCCTAACTGGCCTGATCGTGATTACCCAGCAGGGGTGACCTGCTCCTGGCATATTGTGGCTCCAAAGAACCAGGTGAGCTGTATTTTAAAAAAAAACTAGTTTGATCTAGTGTTAAGTCTAGAAAGCAGGAAGCTGTGAGTTCTAGTCCCACTTTACGCATGAAAACCGACTAGATAATTTTGGACCTGTCACTCTCACTCAGTCCAATTCACTTCTCAGGGGAAAATATGAGGAAGAAGGAATATAAAATATATTTATCACCTTTAACCTTCATCTTTATAACCGTGTGTGTGTGTGTATCTATCTATCTATCTATCTATCTATCTATCTATCTATCTATCTATCTATCAGCTTGTTATTGAGTGAAGAGATCATTTCTCTTCATTCAATGCATCCAAGCAAGCCAAAAAGTTGGACACCCTTGATTTAGACTAGAGCAAGGGTGTCAAACTCGATCGCGTGACATGATGTATCGTGACATATTGCAATGTTTTTTGCCTTTGCAGAGCCAAGGGTGGGCATGGGTTGCATGTTACACATCCATCCTGCAGGCTTCCAGTTTGACACTCTTGGTTTAGAGCAGTGGTTCTCAACCTTTCTAATGCTGTGACCCCATAATACAGTTCCCCATGTTGTGGTGACCCCCAAGTGGGTGTGGCCACCAATAAGAGGGAGTAGGGCAGCTAGGGAAAGGGGAAAAAAATGGCGGACAGCGTGGTTTGGCGACCCCCGTGAAATGGTCATTTGACCCCAAATGGGGTCCTGACCCACAGGTTGAGAACCACTGGTTTAGAGCATCCGTAGCTTCTCTTAAGTGCTTCCTATCAGTGGCCTTTTATCCCAGTCCAATTTACAATAAAGGCCTCTAACAAGCAGTAGGAATAACCAGGGGGAACAGGAGGAAGAGTTGCAATCAAGACAAAGGTTTGATAAAAGAAATTTGAGTTTGAAGCAGAAATGTAACTTGAGAAAGAGGCTCAGATTTGACTCTCCCTAGTTCTCACAGTTAGGTGGGGGTGGGGCAGGAAGCATATTCAGACCTGCAGGACTCAATTACTATAACCTTATAATAAAAGTAATACGAACATTCATAACTGGTTCCCTAAGTTGGTCTGTTTTGAAGGGTTGACTCAACTTCTGGTATAGTTTGTAAGTTACTATTAATTTATCCAATTAGAAGATGTGGCTGCTTGCCTTCACAAAACTTAATTGTTGTAACAAGCTAGTAACTCTGTTCTTCGATTATAAGGTCATTGTACAGTATACAATGTTGGCTATAGTGTGGATGTAGTAAAATATTAATGTTAATAACTGTGACATCACATGCCTAGTAACTGCATTGATACCCAAAAGATCTTCAATTCTTGAGCACTTCAACAAACCAAACATTGAAGATGTAGCCAGGAAGAACATACGCAACTTTGACAAATAGCAATCATTTAAGTTATGTTGCTAATCCAGTGAGCCATCTCTAGAATAGGTAATGGAACAAGTCCAATCCACGTGGATTAATATTCTGATTTCTGAAATGCATCTTCAACAGCTTTCAAGTTTGCCAACAATGCACTAATTGTAACTGAGTTCAGCCACCTTGCTGCTGATTGTCCTTTTCATCTCTTTTCTTCCACCTTTCCCAGTATTGGATCCAGAGAGCTGGATCTTCACAAAATGAGTCCAAAGTCAAATAATTTGAGCCTGGTCATTTGTTTCTCAAGTGAGAACTGTGGGTTGATTTGTTCAAGTGTACTGATGATTTTACCTGGTATGATAATGAAATGTCTGTAAGAAAAATAACCAAGCTTAGAGAGCACTAAGAACTCCATAGTTCAAACCTGAGCTACAGTTATTCTCTTCTATTGATATATTTTATTATATTTAATTTTAGTCTCTATTCGCTATGCTCTTTGACTTTTACATCTACATTGTCCTCTTTAATGTCTCCAATTTTGGCATTCTAGCCTCCACAAGGAACACATCTTCCTTGCACACTCTGTGACTTTCTGATATTTGGTGACCAATGATATTTGGTCAATGATTGTATTGCAGCCAAGTACTGTTTTTGCTATGCTGTTTCTAACTGTAAAAGCAATACTGTTTTTTTTTTCATGTCCTGAATAAAAAACAGTGTAATTCTCTGACTGAAAGTGTCCCATCTGAGTTTATCTCATTTCGCTGATGGCTAAGTTATCAATTTGCAGTCGTTTCACTTTTATCTTTCATTATGTTGAGTTTTCCTATATTTATATATTTGTTAGATTCCATATTCTTACTGTATTTCTATCTTTGTGGCTTCAGATTTTTATCCTACATCAGCAACTAAAGCCTTTAATCTAGCTACTTCATAAACACCAATAGTATTCTGAAAGATCCTTAATTCTTCCTCCATATTGAGTGTCATCTAACCTGAGGGGCCTATTATCTGGCACTATATCGTCAATCATTTTGTATTTTCTGTCCCAGTGGTTTTCTTGGTCAAAATGCAGGAGTGGTTTACCATTGCCTTCTCCTGTGCAATCTGAATTGATAACTTTACAAATGCACAGCCATTTGTCCGAAATGGTATAGGATTTCCTGCCTGAGCAGGGGATTGGACTAGATGACCTCCAAGGTTCCTTCCAACTTTATTACTATTATTACTACTACTACTACTACTACTACTACTACTATTAACCGTTGTCTCTAAATTGATCATCTGCCTCTGGCATCTTCCTGTGTCACTGCTGACCAATATAAGGTGCCTGCCTAAAAATAACTTAAGCAGTCTTTCATGTTTGAGTAGAAATGCAGATTAATGACTAAAGACAGATACAAAGCTAAATAATAGCTTTGAGATAAAATAATATTTTCCAGTACAGTCACAAACTTATAAAAAGCTTCCATTTATTTATATAACCACATACCAGGGAAAACATCAGATTTACTTCTATTCAGTTCATATTAAATATATGCCAGTAGAGGAAGGTGATTCCAAGACCTATTTAGTTTTATCCTGCACCAAATGTTTTAATTTTTTTCTACAGATTTTATGATTAAAATGATTAAAACAAAGGTAACAACACAATGTAGATTTAAAATTCTTGTGGCTTAACAATGGCTTAAAATAATATAGGTCAGAATATATTTAGATTTCAAAGAGATTTTCATACTAATAATTAGCAAGTGTTTTAACAGATCAATCATTATCTTGCAGGTCATAGAATTAAAGTTTGAAAAATTTGATGTGGAGAGAGATAACTACTGCAGGTATGACTATGTGGCAGTGTTTAACGGTGGCAAGATTAATGATGCCAGGAGAATTGGGAAATACTGCGGAGACAGCCCACCAGCGTAAGTAAGCTCATTGGCTAAATACCTTTTAGCAAATGCCACAAGAGGGATGGGACAAAGTGATGGGTATTCTATATTTTTTATGGAAAGCCTGTTAGAGCCCAGTTATCTATTCAATAACTTTCCAAATTTAGACATTAAAACTGATTTTCTCTTTCTTAAAAGTTACTGTAGCTTCAATTTTGATCAATAGAGTATTGTTTCATTACAATACTGATGACTCACATTAATTAGAAATAATCCTGTGCTATTTTTCAATAGTCTAAATGTGCAAGTTTAATAAGATTAAAAATAACAGATAACCACCACGATGTAAATAAGTGTATGATAAAAATACAACAGAAGCAATGGGAAGAAAATGTGCTCCTATTATCATGCTATCTTCTCTACCACCCCACTCCACCCCACCCCAAAATATCCTAATTTTGGACCTCAGTGTTCAAAAAGATAGATACCAAATTCTGCTACTGCAAGCAACCAGTATCTAAAATACACATCTAAATATTTTTATTGTTTATCCCATGTTATTCAGTGAAGAGCTTTCACAGTGATACAATTTAATACCCTGTCTTTAGTGGCCCTTACAGATAGATATCACAATATTTCTTATCCAGGATCACCTCTGCAAGAGCTCAGAATTGCTTGAATCTGTGGTGCACAAGTTATTAAGCTGATATCATACTGCCCTTGTGATCTTACAAGTCACCGTCTACCAGTATAGAATTGTTGCTGTACTGAAACATTCAAGATCACAGAATTCTAGCTGTGGATATGGCTATGCGAGTTTACTCAACAACTAGCTGTGCCCAGGTTCTTTCCTCTTTATTTCTCTTCCACCGTTCCCTTCATCTCCCTGTTGCTCCCATCAGTTTTGATATTGTTAATAACACTTTATTCCAACTGAGCTTGTCCTAAACATTATGTTGGCTACATTGGAATAAGAAAAGGAAGGTTCCAGGTTTGAAAGTTAATGCTGAATTTAGACTCAGTTACATGAGTCCAAGTGTGAATTTCATTCTTCACCTCTTCATTTACATTTTTTCTTGATCACTATTGATATATTACCACAGAGACAGAGGTACTTGAAATACTAGTAGAGTATTTCTGAATTAACTATAGAACTTGCTCTAAATGATAAACACATACTGAAAATTTGCATTTTTGAACACTTCCACTTTCTGTATATGGATCCATAAGTACATTTTAGCAGTTTGTCTTAGAGCCACTTATTGTCTCTTCTTCCACTGTTATTGTTTTCCTAAGAGCTAAAGTAAGATTTGTAGACAGATTTATTTAGGAATTGTGAAGCTTGTTTTTCTATCAAAGTAAATGTTTATATTCCTTGTGGAAATTCAGTTTCATTCAAAATATTTATATGTGCAGGATATTTATTTACTATGGTCTGCAGAGTTATTAATGATAAAAACATTATTCTCTTTTAGGCCTATTATATCTGAAAAAAATGAGTTGCTTATTCAATTTTTGTCTGATTTAAGTTTAACTGCTGATGGATTTATTGGTCATTATAAATTCAGGCCCAAAAAATTACCAACAACCACATCACCAATCACCACCACAACTCTTCCTACTATCACAGGTGAGTGTGGGGCCTTCATTTAAGGAATGAAGGAAATAACATTCAAGCTATATTGTAATGTCATTTTTTTCGTATTTGCTATACTTTAATGTAACTAAGTGACCAAAAATAATTGTTTTGATTAAATAGAGGTGACAGAAGCACCACATATGAGTATTGCTTGTCTGAAAAAAAATTGTATGTCCATACTTAGAAAAGTGGCCATATATTTGCTAATTCATCAGCTCTTAGAATTGTTAAGGATAGAGATTTTATTCTTCATTCAAGAGCAAACTTTTTTCTCCATAATGCCCCTCCTATAATCCTGATCATAATCATGAGAAACATCTGGATTCATAAAAAACAAATTAGACTATTTTTGCCAATTAGATGTTGTACATTCTTTCAGAACTGAATCTAGGTACATCATCTGTGCTACCATGAATTCAGGCACTACTATTCTACATAATTATAATTCATACAGAGCTAGTATATAGAACATTGGTTTATTAAAACTTGGCTTGTCTAGATTGTTCAGAGTTTTGCTTTTGAGTGACCTTTTTTTCTGTAACAACATAAAAAAAGACATTTTTAGAAGAGTTCTGAAACACTTTTTTTTTTTTTTCATTTTGGGTCTCTTTGGAAAGCCTTGAAACCTACAGTCAGCCTGTGCCAGCAAAAATGCAAAAGGAGTGGAACTCTTGAGAGCAATTACTGTTCAAGTAACTTTGGTAAGATCAGATTTCTTCTCCCCACCCCCAAAAAAGTGACTTAGGGATGTATGTTTATAGAAGAGGTTTGGAGCATTTATCTGTAAGCTACCATTAGTGCACAAGGAAATTCTTTCAGCTTATACAACTGTAGCTCTTGCACTGAACTCTATGACTTAGTTATATTCCTTGAGATGTTTGATGAGAAGACTGAATTTTTTTGTCAGAAGAGTTTTCTAATCTAAACACAAATGACTGAACAGAAGGAGACTGTTGCTGTATGAACGTTTTGATTTAGTGACAACATCAGCATGTTGTATTGGAAGGCTCTTTGGTTTTTTTTTTTATTCAAAGTGATAAATTCATAGTACATACTGCTTTGCTCTTAATTCCTTGCTATCTTCTGAATATGTTTCTTTAATATCATTATAGTTAATGATGCTCATACCCCCTTTTTTTTCAGTGTATCATTCCTTTAGCGCAACTGACAAATGCAATTTGTATGCCATGTATTAACCCAGGACAAACAAGTTTATTTATCCAATATTCATGGTTAAACATGGATATTTAAGCTGCAGTTCTTCCTTTTTACCAAAGTTTTGTTTTTCCTGTAAATAAAAACTTTATTGCATTATTCATAACATTCCTTTATGTATTATATTTTCTATTTATGCTTGTTCACTGCTGAATGGTGGAAAAAAACCTGCTTCATTGTTTTGCATAATTATTGCAATCTATTCCTCCTAAATTGTCCTTTTTAGTAATAACTGGATCTGTTATCACAACCAACATCAGAGGTGGAAGTTTATATGCAACTGTATCAATCATTAATGTATACAAAGAAGGAAATTTAGCAATTCAGCAAGCAGGGAAAAATCTGAGTGCCAAGATTATTGTTGTCTGTAAACAATGTCCTGTTATCAGGAGAGGTAAGTAAACTCAAAGTGGAATTCTGAATTTTTCAAATGACATTTGTCTTTATAGTTTTTATGCTCCTATTTTTCCCAGAAAACTATATTTAAGTTGCTCATTCACCGAACAAAATACAAAAACAAATTATTTAAATTAGTAAAAAAGGTGAAATGAGTGAGAATATCCAGAAACTGCTTACCTTAAAATCTTTTCAGTTTTTGTATGTATTATATGTTAATAATATAAGTGAGTTGAAACAGGATGATGGCTTAAGCCATTTTAGCCCTCAAAAGAATCTGTAGCTCCATAAACTAAAATAGGCATACATTATTAGAAGGCATAGGCATGTTTGTCCAACAATTAAGATTTGAAATGGTTTTGCTTATACTTAATTTTTAGACTATGGACTTCTGTTTTAAATAAAACTAGATGTTAAAATCATTTTATTAGCTCTCACAATGTTGAAATGACAATAAAAAGCTAAACATTGAATGAATACTACAAAAATATTTATGTAAATGGGATAAGGATCCCTGCATCAGTAAGTGCAAAATCATACAGGGTTGGTTCTACTTGTGAAGCTGGCCTTGCACAGTTTTTCTCATTCTTCTACAGCAAAGGTCCCAAACCCATGGACTGATACTGATCCGTGGCCTGTTAGGAACCAGGCCACGCAGCTGGAGGTCAGCAGCTGGCAAGCAACTGAAACCAAAACCATCCACCACTGACTCGTGTCTCCCATGAAACTGGTCCCTGGTGCCAAAAAGATTGGGGACCACTGTTCTACAGAACAGTCCTTTTTACTAAGCAGGGTTCCTTTATGCTCTGGGTATCAATTATAAGAATGTGCGTTACTGGAGGGTTTATCAAGGAGACTGGGGCAATGAGAATTAAGGAATGGTGAATGAGAATTCATGCTTTCTCATTTGCCATGGTTGAGTTTACCAACAAGATACCGTATGTACAACAAGAAGCCTATTTTTTAGAATGACATTTTCTAAATAGGTACTACTGCTAACTTTACTTATCTGATTAGTGGCATAAAACTATAGAAATGCTACATGGGTGTTTTACAGATAGTCCTTGACTTACAGCCATTCCTTTAGCAACTGATCAAAGTTATGACGTTGCTGAAAAAAGTAACTCATGATTGATCCTAGCACTTATGACTGTCATAGCATCTCCACAGTCACGTCATTTAGATTCAGGCACTTGGCAACTGGCTCGCATTTACGATGGTTACACTATCCTGGGGTTATTTGATTGCCATTTGCAACCTTTCCAGCTATCTTCCAACAAGCAAAAACTTTAAGATGTTGAAATTCACTTAACAACCATGTGATTTGCTTAACAAATACCAAAAAAGTCGTAGAATCAGGCATGATTCACAGCATGGTTTAGCAATGGAAATTCCAGCTGCAATTGTCATAATATTTTATCAAATGTTATTAAATGAGAGATCATACCAGAAAGCAACTAAGCAATAACTACTGGAAAATATAGCCAAATAAATTTATCTGAAGAAATAGACAAGCTGCTATTTTTAATAGTGAACAAAACATTTGACCAATATTTTCATTTGACCAATATTTTCATGAGTGTATTGATTCCATAGGATGAGTAACTTGAGTTTTCTAAAGTCTTGTTTGCATTTGAAGAATTCAGTAGCCAGTTGAACTATATTATTCTTAGGGATATAAAGCAGAATTTATCATTTCCTTCTCTTTCAATAGGTCTAAACTATGTTATCATGGGCCAGGTAGAAGAAGATGGCAGAGGTAAACTCCTGCCCAGCAGTTTTATTATGAGTTTCAAGACTAAGAACAAAAAAATCCTGAATGTCTTAAAAAACAGAAGGTGCTGATGTAAGACTTTTTGAAGCCATTTCTTACCATTTTTTTTAAATTTTCTTCATACAGACAAAATTTGCACTTTCCAAATTGGTATATTTTTTGGGATTTTATAGCAATATAATCCTAATTGATTTATCTATCTTGCAAGTAATCAAAGTAAAAATGTATTTCAAAGCTTTCAGCAACTTGAAACAATACATTTCTACTATACTGAAACTCTTAATTTATACTAGATTGTTGATGTTACAAGTGCAAAATTTATAATTCATTTTAAAATTGTTTCATATTAATCATAAAAACATTTTTATTAACAAATACTTTTTTAAAAAACTGTTTTTCAAGCTTATTGCTAATATTTTCTACAGTAGGATTTTGATTCAAAGCATGCAATAAGGGAAAAAAATCATGTTTGGATCCACTGCATTTACAACTAGGAAACATTCTGGGAAGAGTGAAAAGACTAAAAATCCTAAGACATTAAGGCCCACAATTATGGTGCACAAGAACAGTATTGTTTTTTTTTTTATGATCACTTGATGAATAGAAATTTTCCAAACAGTGGAAAGGATGCTGTCATCTTTATACATTGAATCCATATTTTGAACCTGATTTGTATCATATTGCTTTAAAGATTTAGTGTGCAGATTTGATTTTTAAAAAATTCTATTCTGGCGTTTCATGCTCAAGATTGTAGAATGGCTCTAAGCTAAATTTAGAATTATCAGAAGATTCTGATTCAAATATACTTTGGACTCTGAACTTCAGTAGAATCTCGAATAAGATCAGTACAACTTTGCAGGATACTTATTCTTACAGTTTCTAATACATAAGACTAAATCAGTTAAGAAGAACCAGTTTGGCCAATGATGATTTTATTGAGATTTGACAAGTGATTGGCTTATACATTTTGGATACTAGTTCTATCATATTAAATATATAGCTCAAAAAGATAATATTAAACGTATAATTCTAATCTCAATACTTTTGAATCTGAATATTCCAAATTCTAGGATGCTTAAACATGAACCATATTATGTTGGACAAAGCAAGATCATAACTTACAATGTTTTGCTATTTTGCTATTATTTTTAAATACTATTCTTGAATATCTTGCTTATATAATAGATGCAAATAAAATACATCATTGCTGAAACCTTTGAATTAAGGCAGACCACAATCAGTCCCTGTGGAGTTGGCTCCATAATCCAAAACTATCAAGTGAAGTTGTGCCATACTGGATTTGCCATATTGTAAAGTATTTTAATTGACTTCTTTCTATTTTGCTTTTTGAGTAATCTATTCCAGTATTGTACCAGGTTTTGTTTATTTTGTTATTCAATAGATTTTCTGGGAGTAGAAAACAGAAAATATTCAGATTATTAGATCCTGAACAAATTGTTAGTAAATTCCCTTTTAAAGGTAATACAAAGTACCAAAAGAAAACCATTTACTAGGTTCAGTTCATTTATGTGATGAAAGCACATTATTTATGGTTTTGACTGAATGGAAGAAAATGAAAGAAAAAATAGAAAAAGAAAAATTATATCACAAAACAGCTTTTGTTTTTCTATAATTACACTGTTTCTAAGTTATATACCTTTTTATGATATTCATAATAATAAAATGAATTTTTCTGAAATAAACTTGGATCAGACATTAAGAGTAGCATTACTTTTTTAGAAAAATGCCAATATTTCTATACTGTGCTAGCTGACAAGATACACTATACAATACAAAATGGTGTGTTTCATAAGTAAAAACCTTCAATTTCTAATCGAAAAATCCACCATCTTCTTTTGTGGGATAAATTCAGGTGGGGGATAAGTTTAGGTTGTTATACAAATGGAATATACAGACAATGCAAAAGAATCATCAATTTTATAATCATATCACTTTTGATAATTCTGTGGTGCAAAAATAGATTTGTTTATGGATGTATGGGTGTGGATATGTAATAACAAAGCCTCAGGAAAAATATTTTATTTAAATTTCATTCTCTATTTCCTTTATTTTTAGCAATTACTTAGATGACCAGCACCTGTTAGCCATAGTTTGCAGAATTTAATAGAAATATTCAATTAGTACATTTAGAAAATAAATAAACATAATTAAACAGGGTATCAATATATACATTAAGAAACTCCAAGGTAAAGTATATTTTAAAAATAAGTATGAGATTAAAACAAATGACTTCAAACAGTATTTTTTTCAAACATGGAGAAGGTAATCTGCCTAAATATGGTGTGCTTTCAATGAAAACAGTGAAAATACATTTCTTGCACTTTACTTGATCCATTACACTAGTAAAGTGTTTTACTATAAATATTTTTAAGAGGATAAAATATTTCAAATATTTCAATATTATTTTTATAATGAAGATTAATTTTTAATACAATCAACAGAAGTACCATGTGTACAGCTAATTCTGTTGAATTATCTACAGGAATATGAATGTTGAAATCCATTATTTCAAGTATTGCATCTTGGAAATAACTTGATATAAATAGGTGCTGGAGATATAGATAAAAATGGCACCTTCAGATTATCTCTAGGAAATTTTAGCCATCATTTTACAAAAATATAAAATAAAAATAAAACCATAAAGTCAATTCCAAAGTATTAATTTTTTTGATATCATTCATTAGTCTCTGAGGACCAAAATGTCACAGGGATGGTAATATGGCCTTTCAATATTATTCCAACTCCAAAAGAATTCTTTTTAAATGGTATTATATGAAACTAATTTGATAGTTTTTTTCAGAAATGTAGCTTTTAAAAATATGTTCCTAACTGGTTCATGTCTATATTAATTTAGAAAGGTACAATTGTTGAAAACATGTCAGAAATAATTTGTGCCTTCATTTTATACTTGAAAGAGAAAAAAATTAAACATCATCTCCAAAGTGCAACAGTGTACACTTAAATTAGTCATTGTCTCTATGATAATATCAAATCTGACATATAACAAAATATTTCCATTTAGCTGACTATATACAGTTTACAAATTATATACATCAGAAGCTTCACATTAATTCAAAATCACCAGTTACTGTTTCACCACAGAATCTGGCAACAGTTTTTCCATTGCATTTTAAAAGTATATTAATAAAATTACTGCTTTTGAACACACTGCAAATATAAGTGCCTGAGTGGAATCATTAGAAAAGTTTGAAAATTAGTTTCTTTGATAAAATATGGCATATTTTGATGTTCGAAAACCAAGCAAGTCTCTCATTTCATTTCGGAATTTGGATAAATCTTGTCTAAGTTCATTCAGGTTTTCTACTGTTGCCTGATCAGTACTTTGCATTCTCTGTCTCATGGAAGTCAAGTAACGATGGACTAAACAACACATCACCTTTTGGTAATTTTCATCTCTCTTTTGCTTCAAAATTCTCCATTCCTTTAAATAAATAATGACAAATTAGATAAATTTGTGTAAAATCATTTTAGAACTGAATATTAAGCTAAATTCTTGAGATACTCAAAACATCACGAAATCAAACCCCGTCATAGCTAGAGGCTAACCAACCAAATAACAGTCCTCCAAAATGTCACAAATTCCATGAATAAACTGCAAGGCAAATGATGCCGTATAAGACTTGTCAGCAGTTGCATCAAACAAATAACTCAGTTGCAACCTCTGATTTATCATTTAACCATTTCCTCTGGATTAATGAGAACTTTTGACTAATTTTGTTGTTTTTAATTTTTTAATGCCTATAGCAAACATACTATAAAGTTTGTGTCACACAAATCATTTTATCCCTATTTATATTTGCAAATAATGCCAACTTATTGAACTCAGGCAGTATATGGATAGAACATGCATATTGTTCAAAATTCCAAAATTGTGCAGAAGCTACTATGCTAGCAACCTCTATTGGTTTGTCTATTTCACTTGCCTCCGTGGCATTTGAACAAGAACCTGCCCAAAATATGGGGTTTTCTACAGATGTAATTTCTAGAAGTTTGCCCAGCAGTATCTGCCACCAGCTCGAACAATCCAGTTGAAGTCCCAGTTTAAGAGTGTCCTGCTATGCCTCTGTGCATATGCATTTTTGTGTCACAACAACATATGGCCTTACTGTGAATAAGGCCATATTGGATTTGTAAGTTTGCTCTGCTTAAAAGCAATACTATGGATTGTTTGGGTTGATTCAAGAAACCTGACAATTATTTTAGGATGCCAATTGGACTGTGACCTGGTATACATCCTAATCCAGTACACAGTTTGCTTTACCATGGTTGTTCAACAAATGTTTCTGAATAAACAATATTGGTTTGGTTTTCAAAACAAAAGCATACTGCCTTTATGATCACACCTACATGGGTAAATATCTTTACAATATCCCCTAAATATTTACAACCTTAATACTAAGCTGCCCAGATATAAATTGTTATATATTGTCTTTGTTGTTCAGGCATAACTGACACATATAAGAATCAGACAATTATCTATGTGCTAATATGCATCTACTTACCTATACTAATAAGTATATATAATCAAAAACTAAGTACAAGGAAGTTACTTTACAATCTTGAGTAACAACTGATTAGTAATCTGGCTGGAACTGATGTTTTCCAGTACTTGTTAAAATATACTTGCCCTAAAAACAAAAATACCTCTCTTTTGAGATACAAAATGATTCTTCATTTTTTTCCTTCCCAAAAGTACTATAAATAATTACTAGTATAGGCTATCATAATTATCTTGTCCCAAAGACTTGGGAGAACAACCAGGTCTTATATAAGTATTCAGTATCATTCCCAGAGAAGACACAATTCATGAGATGACATTCTTTAACAGAATCCAGAGCATGCCCATCCTGCTGAACTGTGCTAAATGTGCAGAAACTATTGGAGACAAGCAATCCCTCAGATTTTTATAGTATGTTTTACAAACTGAACACAAATTGCTAGCAGAAAAAACATAAATGCAGTTTAGCATTATATTCATAGTGATAAGTGCAGACTCAGCCACTGAAATTTTGGAGACTTTGATGTAATATATATAGAACTATACTTTGTTTGCTAGGAGAAAACAATATCCTCATCTAACACTACTACTACAACATAAGCTGCATTTCCTCCCGAAGGATTTCTGTGTATAATTCAAGAAGTTGATTTCACCTACAAAGCTCTATGTGGTCCAGGACTGGGTTATTTGCACAACTGCCTTTCACCAGTTATTTCTGTGTATTGACGCACTTTACAGGATAGGCAGGCTCCAGATCTTCTCTTGAAGTAATGACTTAGGAGGCATGCCTTTTCTATTGCAGCGTTTTGTTGCTTATTCTTTGGAAATATCTCTCTCCTCCTGCCCTGAAATTGGATGGTTCTGACCTGTTAGCCTTTAGGAATGCTTCAAAATGAGGATTTTCTCTAGGAAATGCACATGGAAAATCAAGACATTATATGAACCCATATCCTGTGAGGTGGAATGTGCAATTAATGAGCCTGGTTATGTTTTGTTTGAGGTGTTTGTTTATAGGTTTTGCTTTTTGTTGATATATATATATATTTGCATGACATTAAATGAGAGAGGTCATTTAATGTACATTGCCCAGAGTTATGATTAAGTTATAAGCTATATAAGTTTTCCAAAGTAATGAAGGAACAATAAAAATTAAACGTACGTGATAATTATATAATCAATTCCTTACCTTTAAACTGTTCTGCCGCTTAACTTTGCCCGATGATGTAAGAGAAGAAATCCATTTACTGAGACTGTTAAATATGTAGCAGATTGTTTTGTGAGAAGGAATAATATTGAAAGGTGGAGGTAGTGTGCATTTGTCATCGAAATAGCTAAGCCACAGCTTCGCACGAGCAAACTTCCATTCCTTATCCTCATGATTCTAAATTATTTAATACATAAAGATGTCAGAAATTTTGATAAATTATGATTAAACACAGCTTTGTGTCAAGATATTGTGTGCTACCTCTATGTCATGTCCCTTTTAATATGTGTCACACAAAAATAAAAGGGGCTCAATTACATAGTCATGATTTTGATTTTTTTTTACTCCTCCCCCCACTAAAGACAAGGTTTAGCTTATGAATTATTAATGAAGATAAACGATTCCCATCAGTGTTTTTCAGGCATTATAATCTATACACCAAAAATAGAAAATTCCACATCCTAATCTAGAAGACATTATTCAGGCTTCAAATTTTGTTATACAGGGGATAAAACAATAAACCCTAAAAATACTCACTGCTATTAGCTGAAAACTTTTATGAAGCATCGCCACTAAAAGTTTGGTAAGAACAATCACAACTACTATGTTGTATGTGCCAACAATAACAGCACCCACAAAAGATTGCAATTCTTCACCATAATTAAATCTGGTGACAAATACAGCTACATGTGCAAGGGAGAATATATACCAAAACAGAGCAAAGCAGGTGCCAATAAACCTAAGGATAGAAAAAAAAAAAGCTTTGATTAGATAACCCTTAAGAACACATAAGGAAAGAGTTCATTTGTTGTATTGCTCATCATTTTTAAAATCCAGATTAAAACAATGCTATTCTAATTTACTTCAATGTTTAGGTCTAAAATTGTATAGGAGCCCAGTGAAAGAGAGGAAGCACCTGATAGGTATATAGTAGGGTGGAAATTAGTGTAAAAATGGAAATACTCTATGTGTTTTGATTAGATATTCAGGATAAAAATGAACTTTATATATAACTTCATTGCAACTTCATGGTTTAATATATGAATTGGATTTTAATCTGCATTGGTTTACATACATCCTTTTGATCTCACAATATATGTAAACATTTGTAAATATATAGTGAAAAATAAATATCAAATTACAGAAATAAATACAAATACATTAATATAAAGCCATGCAAAAATTTAAAGTTCTGAGATTAACATAAAAATAAGATGGAACAGAATTATGAGTAAACACATAGAAATTGGCATGGACATCCATGCTGAAGTATTTAAGAGACAACTAAACATATTTGTTTCAAGGATGACTGGCTAATCTCTTTAAATGGAAGAGCTATGGTATTACACAGTATAAGTAGAAATGAAAGAGGAGGTGGTAGAGGTTTGATATAATTTTTCCAGTTATGAGTATGAGAGAAATCACAGCAATTTGTAAGTTAAATTTTTCAACTCACTATTGAATGCATTTTGACATCAAATACAAAATGTAGCATTATGATTGCTCTATAGCAGGGGTGTCAAACTGCCGGCCCGTGGGCCGGAAATGTCATCAGGAAACCACGCCAACCCCATTGCCAGCAATGGAGAAAAAGCTCCAATACATTGCACGATGTCATGTGACGTCGCAAGTTTGACATGTCTTCTCTATAAGGTTTATTATATAATTAAGTAAAAGTACTTGCTTAAACAAGACTCTAGTAAAATCTTTTGTAGAGTCAATTACATGCTCAATAAATGCCATTTATATGTATTATGGAATCAATGAAAATTTTAAAGTAAGTAATAACAATTTTATTATTAGGCCAACAACACAGTTAGACAATTTCTAATAATTAGCATATGCCAAGCAAGGTACAACAAAGCATCAGCAGTATGCATGGCTAGAGAGCACTGAAACTTACGAGTGGAATGTGTCGTTGCTTTGCTGCTCACAAAAAATCCCAGTGCAGTCCTTCTCTTCATTGACAGTAAATCCTTTATCATAAAGTTGAGTCAACCCAATTGTGAATGAGAACAATACCAAAAGGAACATACCAAGAAATTTCCCAAAATCTTGCAACATCTTCCCCATTGAAATCTGTAAAATACATATTACTTGACATTACTTAAACTAATACCAAGTGATGGCAATTTTTTTAAAAAAAGACAGAAGGAGACAGTGAAAAAACTCCATAAAATTACAAAAGAGCGTGTTTCACTAAGAGCAAATGGAATGTTTAATTTTATTTTATTTTGATTAAAATGAAAAAGAAAAGAATATCCTAAGTAAATAGTTTAAAATAGCAAATATTCATAATGTAATGTAATGTAATATACTATATACTATTCTCTAAAATTTAATTCCTCAAAATTTTTGAGACCAGATAACAGGAAGTTACCTATTTTTAAAAAATATACATTTTTATTGTTTACTTAAAAAGTAAATCTACAGTGAAGTAAAAAGTGCAGACAATAAAACAATATTTTGTAGATATTATGAATTTATGCACAATTCACATTTATTTACAAATTTGAGTGTTCAGCTATAGAGAGGAAAAATACAGTGTCTCTTGATACAATAAGAATTACATAATCAATTACTTTAGAAAATATAAATGTTACCAATTGAATCACGTGGAATTTATTCTAATTTTGTTTCTACAACTTTGATTCAATGAAGCAACCACACCTTACCCATTTAGACATAAACGTGCATAGCTAGTTCAAGAAATGATAGGGAGGGCAACTGTGAATACACTCAAATATTTCAGTAAGTTTAATTAAGCCAAGAAGGCCTATACTTGAAAAACTAAAGACCTACAGTAAATCTAACAACAGTGGTCATATGCTACTATCACACCAATGTTGATAGTCATGTAACAAGATACCTGAAGTGGACCCAGGATGGAGCTTGTTGTATACATGAAGAACAGTCGGAGATAACTGAGAACATTAGCAAAAGCAAAGAGTCCTTCAGCCACAAGTGTAGGATGGAAAGCATCCCAATCCTTCCTCTCAGCAAAATCATGGAACTGGAATTTTTAAATAAAACTTATCATTACTTCAGTTATAACTGATGAATAGTTCAGCAGTATATCTCATGAAACATATTTCATTATTTAATAAGTTACTACACAACAAAGTACTTGCTGAAATACGTCTGTGAAATATAGTATGTGTATACAAACACATACAAATGGATGATTGTAATCAATCAGTTTATTACTATATATTTCTTATATTTAAGAAACAAAAACCAAACTATTGGCATGTATTAAGCATTTATAAGGTTATTTCTAATTAATTTTGATAATACAGTATATGCATAATACCTATGACTTATTAAAGTTAGTATGATAATTCCAGATATATCTTTGAACAGTACTGTACTATTCCTGTTATCTGACATTGTATAAAATGTATTTTATTCATATATTCTGTAGTTATTCCCAAAATAATTTTAGCAAACAACAAAAAACAAACAAGAAATACTGAAAGTTCTTTACATTAATTTAACATTTTTAGTTGTTTTTATGTCTCTTTTAGTTTTGTGTTTTTCCAGAGTCCACTGGAAATGAACAGCCAATAAATTTAAATAATAAACACATAAATGCATAAATAAAATGCCTACTTTCTGTAGCAGCATTAAATATATACAGACATTTTAAGAATGAATGTCTTAAGACTTCAGTTGTTGAAAAATACAACTTAATACTCATGTTAATATAAGAATGATTATTTACCTTATTATGGGCAACTACTTTGAGAGTAAAAGTTGCCAAATACAAAGAATTCATGACAAAACTAAGTTGATTTCGTGATTCTTCTAAAAAGTCTTCCAATCCATTATTCCAAAGTCTTTTAACATCTGACCATACCATTCCTTAGAAAAGAAAAAGGGTGTTCAATCTCAGTATTGTCTAGCTATAATTTTAAATAACTGAAAGATCAGTCTAATAAAAAACTACTCATTCCAAGGAGTTTTTAGTGACAAACACAGATTACAGTATTATAAAATATGATAAAACAATACCTAAACTGAACGAATTAATATTCAGTATATTCCAAATAAAAATCAGTTACCTTATAAAAGTTTTCCACTATAAACATATAATTATATTTAATAAAAATATTATACAATATTGCTTTAGGATAAGAGGAAATTGTTGAGAATATGTGTGGGTTTTGTCTCCTCCCTAGTTATTTTTCAACAGCTTTTTTTCCAACTATTAAACCAATGAAAACTTTTTGTAATATATTAGTATTGGAGGTAAAACTCCTCAAATGTTGATAACAACATGTTTGCACAATATGCTAACTTAAATCCTGGTACAAAAAAAATGGCAAACTATTTAGCCACTGTCAAGCAGTAGGTAGGACAACTTAACAAAAGAATTCATATCATCTTGTGATAAGCCTCATTACCACAGTGGCCATTTGTTCACTGGCCTATTTTTAAAATGCTGAATATACCTACAGGCCAGAATACTGAACTAATATAAATGTGACAATAAGCTGAACCATTATAGGTGGCTCATTATAAAGTGCTCCATAGGTCATGCTGTAATGGGTCCAGGACAGGGATGTCAAACTGCTGGCCCATGGACCAGTTGCATCATGTGGAGGCTGAGACCACCCAGGTCTGGCAATGTGAAAAAAGTCATGATATTTTGCAACATGTCACATGATGCAGTGAGTTTGACACCCATGGTCTAGGATGGGGTCCCCAACCCCTGGTCAATGGACCAGTACTGGGCTGCGGCTTGCCAGCAACCACTCCGCACAAACAAGCAAAGCAAGATGCAGGCAGCACACAAAACCATGCACCTTCTCGTCTGTGTAAAAATCTCTTCATGGAACCATTCCCTAGTGCCCCAAGGGTTGGGGACCTCTGGTCTAGGACAACTTGCCATGGCCAAATTGCCGTGGCTAACTCACCTCAGCCAACTCCTGCAGGACAACTTACCACAACCAACTCGCCATAGGACAACTCACCGTCCGACAATTCAATGTTATATTAATTATTACATTCAGTTACTTTTATTATTGGTAACCATGTTTTCATCAAAAGTATTGTAACTCTTGTATTTCTGGATTGTCTATTTTATTATTATTGGCCACAGTTCTGTTGAAATTAATTTAACTTTTATATTTGTTGAATTGTCCTGCAGTGAGTTGGCCGCAAGTTGTCCCATTCTGTGCTGTAATAGCTTAGTTTTGTGGATTTATTTACTTCTGGGCACTCTTCTACATTTATATTTTTTTCCAATATCATCACAGCGTGATTAAAAAGAAGTAATGTTTAAGGATTATAGATCTCTTCACATTTTACCATGAAAAATAGCATTTCTGTAACTGACATGACTTCCTAATATTGCTCTTTCAGTAGTAGATGTCTGAAGATATTTTTAATCTTAACAGGTAATCACAATAAAAAATGTTACTTCTTTAGGGTTATCAAATGCTTGGAACCACAGCTACATAGAGAAAATGAATATACCAAATGTATCAAGCAATCATTATTTCATAAAATTATATCAGTCTTAGGGGACCAAAATATGATTTGCAATTTTATTGATATAAAGAAAATCAGACCAAAGGTTGGTACATTTACTTTAAACAGCAATGAGTAGTGCAAAGTATTAGGAAAAAGCATTTTACAAAGCAGATTAAGTCAAACAAAATAACCTATCATTTCATATGACACATGAAAGCAGGCACATCCTTTGGAAAGCTTGCATGGCTGTTTCATGTATCTGCATGTATAGCTATTTTGCTGGCAGTTTCAACAGAAGCAGTCTCCATGTGCACACAAGCACACGTTTAAAAAGTTCTTCCATAGCTGCTTAATGCTTTGAGGAGGGTGTTTTGCTTCTGCTAATATACTTTTCAAAATTCTGCATACTTTACACAGACTGAAAATGCAATGATATTGAGAAATAGTTTCTATTCCACTGCTGGTTCTACTATCATATCAGATAGCTGATTCCAAAATGTATCCACTGACAAAGTCAGAATTTTAACCATTTCATATTCTTTATACTTACCAGTGAGCCACAGTATTAGAAGATAGTCTATTCTCTCCAATGCTGGTCCCATTGTGTTTTTCTTATCTTCATTGTAGACAAGTGAATACAGATTAAGCAATAACAGAAATGTAAAATAAGAAGCGCCATGAATGATAAATTTCATAAAAGGAGTATGAATTATTCTGCCTATTTGAGATCTTGGTGCCAGTAAATAGCAAAAAGATAGTAGAGGCCAAAAGATGCCAACTGTCAAGACTGTCAAAATCTTCTTAAATGTATGCTTGCGGCGATAACCAGCCATTTGTCCAAACCAGACAGTATTGAGAAACTGCTGGCAATTAGATTGAGAAACAAACTGTAATAGAAAAATATTTTACATGAATAAGCACTTTCTAAAGGAGCTAATGATTTACATTCTTGGTTTAAAAGAATAACAAAAGTAGGCAGAAGTAATTAGCTGCAATAATAGCATTGGAGGGTAAATTCATTTTAAACATGTAAATTCTATATAATTAAGTATAATCAGTTAATTAAACTTCATTGTATGTTTAAAGCATATACACAATCTTTCTCATTTTATTGTTTTAGTATTGCTAATACTAGATTAACTGTAAAAAATGTTTGTGTGGTGTCCACAGCCCCAACTACTGAACTGGTGATGATGGCTGCCTTGTACTATAAGCTCCACCTCTTTTGACCATATTTTTTATGTCACATCAGAATATACGTATACAAAAGGCAAGGTTTGCAATGTGACAGTGCAATGCTGCTTTTGTTGGACTGACTAGCTTGACACACAATAAAATATTTAAAATCTTAACTATTATAGCAACTAGATTTCATAACATCCATTATTTTGGTTTGTGCTTTCACAGAACAATGTGAAACAGATTTTCCATTTTACAGAGTAATGCTTTTTAAATACACATACATAGACATACGAAGTACTAGAGCCTTGTCAGGTTTATAAACTGGCAACATATGATTTTTAAATCCAACATAAGAAACAAGAGGATTGTAAAAAATAGTTACTTTAAGCTATGAATAATTGGAATAATAATAATAAAAACATGACTGGGAATGCTGTACAAGAAATTAAACTTCAAAAATGGCAACGTGAAAAACAGCAATATGAAAGTATTGTTTACATTAGTGCCATTCATCTCCTGCACAAAACCTTTCAACATATTTTATAGAGGCAATTAACTTCAGCAACTACAGTATCATTATATAATACCAGCCACAGAAATTGGATCAAGTAAAATTGAAAACACTGTGTCACATCAGATGTACGAAGAACCAGAGCAGCAAAACCAGTGAATCTACTGAGCTGTAATAAGGAACTCATACTAATATGGAATTAATTCTTCCTTGCCACTCAGGATCTTGCCCCACAAATACATTAACTATTGTCTTATAGAAAAAGGCATTGTACTAGGCTATTTTATATCCTATGTATATATCACAGATAGCCATTGACTTTCAACCATAGTTAAGACCAGGAAATTACATTGCAATTGTAATTGTTGAGTGGTGCCCAATTTAAATATGTTTTGCCATGGTTGTTAAGTGAATCATATAGTTATTAAGTGAATTTGGCTTCTGCCATTGATTTTGCTTCTTGGAAGCAGGTTGGGAATGTCACAAATGGTGATCACATAATTATAAATACATGCCGGTACCAAGAGCCCAAGTTTTGATCATGTGACCATAGGGATGCTGCAGTGATTGTACAGTAGTGGCCAAAATTGTGGAAACCTTTTGGGAAAAGTGTATTTTTGAGGTTTGATGGCTAATAACACCACTTTTTGGGAGTAGTACCATAAAATTATATATCAATGGAAAGATAATTTAATCAAGAATGTAATGTAACAAAGTTTGTTCAATTATCTGTACTGTATTCTATGAAAGGTTACAGCCAAATAATCAGAAAAAGGAAGCACAACTTGCATAGGCTGATATCAGGTAGCTTTCCTTCATCTGATTGTAGCCAATGAACATGAGTGTTTGGAGCAGTGGTTCTCAACCTGTGGGTCGCGACTCCATTTGGGGTCGAACAACCATTTCACCAGGGTCACCAAACAATGCAGTCCGCCATTTTTTCCCCCTTTTTCTTAGCTGTGCTACTCCCTTTTATTCTATTGGCTTTTGAAATCCAATAGAATAGACTCTCTTGAATAGAGTCTAATTCTATTGGCTTTCAAAAGCCAATAGGAATTGTCCAGGCTGTCTCTGCCCTGCTGAGCCCACCAAAAGCCCCAGTCTGCAAACGGTGCTGCAAGTTGTCTGCAGCGAAGGCGAGCTGTCTGGAAGCTTCCACCCCCTCCCTGCTGAGCAACTACTAAAAATGTAAGTAAAAGAGGGCCAGGGATGGGAGGTGGGAGGCCGGCGGGCGCAGGGAGGGTTGCTGGCACGCGTGGGGCCCGGCGGGTGCCTTACCTTCCTTGGGCTGGGCCAGCTGATGGCCCAGCCGGTGGTCGCCCTGTGCCATTGCTGCCCCTTGCCAGCTACGCCTCGGCCAGCGCAGGGGCCGGCACCGCGCATGCGCGGTGCTCCCAGGCAGGAAAAGTCCTCGACTTATGACCGGTTGGGTAGTCCTCGACTTACAACCGGTTGGGGTCGCGGCATTAAAAAGGTTGAGAACCACTGATTTAGAGAGTCAATCAGATGTCATCTTGTTTTGGCAATGAGCCAATCAGATCACAGTAGGATTCAGTTATTGATGTCATGTATTGAAGCTGAGAGGAGGACATTTGTCAGTGTGTTATGTGATTGCTATCAAGTTGGTTAGGGGGGGTTGTGTTCTTTCATTTAGTGAGCTTGTAAAAACGTAATAAAATTAAAGTAATGGTGCAAAGAGTTGACTGGTTGCCCAGAGAGCGATGTAAAATAGTATTATTAAGTGAACAAGGCTACAGTTATAAAGAAATTAGAAGAAAAATTGGTGGAAACTTAAGCAAAGGTGGCATTTCTATTGTGCACTTTTCCCAAAAGGTTTTCACAATTTTGGCCACTACTGTAAGTGTGAGGACTGATCCTCACTTTTTTCAGTGCTTTTTCATACGATCATTAAACAAAAGGTTATAAGTCAAGGACTTCCTATAGAAATTTAATAGATTGTATTGAACTAGTACTACATTTTTTCTAATTATTAGAAGTTGAAAACTTATTAAGATACATATCTGTTTTATCCCCTCTATTTATTACAGGATTCTATATTTAATAAATCAAAACTGACATACTTCCTTTTGGTTATACTTAATGGCAAGCTTTAGGCGACTCAAATTCATTCTCTCTTCTAGTAATCCTCGTTTATCCACATGTTCATCATTTGCAGTATGATTCAATATAACTTCAAGCTCCCGGGAATTCCGTGCCTGAGCAAGCAAATCTTTAGCAAAAGTTTTGCATTGCTGGGCCAGTTCTTCATAATCATTTCTAGGAAATACACAAAGCTAATTTATTATAATTCAATGCTAATTAGATTTAATTTAACCTAATATAAACAAAAAAGAAGAATAAAGGTCCTTCCTGAACAAAATTGATACCAGACTGGAATAAACTAAAATCAAGTTGATTCAAATAAATTATTCAGTCACTAAAAAAGGACAAACTTTTAAAAAATAAAAATGGTATAATAGTTAAGGTGCTGGACTAGGGCCAGGGGATTCAGGTTCAAATCCCTCAGATATAGATGACTTTAGCTATGGGGAAAACTGGAAGAGGGAATGCTATATATCTTGCCATCCATTCATAAGAAATGAATAATTTAAATAATTTAGCTACATGGTCATTAAATATCCCTTAAAACATATTTCATTTACTAGATTTATGGCTGATTTTTATTATATACATTTTAATGTATTTCGGCATGGAGTTTTATTGTACCCTTTTTTAGAACTGAAATAGATTATAAATATTGTAAAAACAAATTAATAAAATGAAATAAATGTTAGGGATAGCAGCAGTACTATGTTGACTTTTATTAAATTTGAAGCTTAGTATTTGGATGATACCACCAAGAAATGAGCTTTAGGCTAATATCTATAAAGGCATCAGGAATCAAGCCTGACTTGAAGAAAACATTATCTTTTTAAGGCTTCAGTGATGCATATGGATGGATTGATCTAAAAATTAAAAAAAACATTTCATTGCCATGCAGAATGAAGTTATGTTATCAATACAGAGAATAAAATATTCATGAATGCAACCTTATATTTTTCTTGGCAACAGGTAATTTGTCACTGTGATCTCTGATATATAACCAGAGTAATTATGTTTGAATCAAGAAAGGAACAGCACGATCCTGTGTAGATTTTGCCCTTAACTAGATATTTGCTATAAATCATTGAAATATATGTAGTACCTTCTAAGTTAATTGCAAATCTATGGTCTTAGCTTAAAACAAGTTATTCTTCATGAAATATTTGTATTTAGTTCTTGCTCCTTAGTAACAACATTATTTATATTATTTATTCCTCAGTATGTCTACCTAGGAATAAGAGCTATAGAATGTATGACTTATTTCTCAGTAAACATTAATGAGTTTGCTTTAAGAATTTTCTGTTTCAGCATGTACTGTATATAGTATTGTTAGCCAGGCTCACTTGTGATATGCCTGCATCTAATTATATCATGCTGCTGAAATTACAATAGTAATACATATTATCTTACCTGAATTCAACTTCTACAAGGCTTAATTCTCTTAAGTCTGCACTAAGTTCAAAGGCTCTCAGAATTGGATCCTCTTCTGTCAACATTATTAAGGCAGGACTAGCCAAACATCGATAAATATCAAGACGAAATCTGTGGTGCAATGTTAAAGAACACATCTTAAGACAAACAGTTTTTATTTGATTAAACATTTCAACTCATCATTTATATGAAATCTATTTTAGAAATCTAACATATATCATTATTAGTAAACAAAAGAAATTCCTCCAAAGCACGTGTTGTAAGAAAGTTTTTAGATGTTTTTAGTTTAAATACTGATAACAAAATCAATTAAAGTCTTGCTTATAAAATGTACTGCTATCCATTATTGTTCAAAAGAGAATGTTTTAGATTAAAATTCTCAAAACATGCAAACCCATTAATCCTACTCAAAACAACTTTGCCAAATTGGGATACTATATCCACCATTGTAATTTCATAATAATAATAAAAATGTTGTTATTATCTACACTGGAGGTTCTGAGCAACTAGATGTCGATAGCAAATAGATGTTATGCAACTAGATGTGCAAATATTCCTTAAACAACAGAGATACTTTTTCTGTCTTGACAATCTGATTTAATTTCAGCTCCTGTTTGATTCTGGGTGCAATGTCACTGTCCCTGAAAAAGCGGGTCAATAACTGGGTATCTTTCTGGATTCAGTTTCTGCTTGATGAATAGCTTAAAGTTTTGGCCAAAGGGACTTTTATCCCAGCTTCTGTTTTTGTGCCAATTCTGGGCAGAAGGAAGCCTTTGCAACAGTGTGTTATGCCCTTATCATGTATAAAGTGGAATACTGCAATGCATTCAGTTTTGGGCTGCCTTTGGAGACCACCCAGAAGCTACAGCTGGTATGTAACGCTTTGCCTGCTGCCTGGTGTAGGCCACTACAGTTAAGAAACAAAAGTTGTTCTAGTGCTGTCTTAGTTGCCAGTAAATTCCCAAGTACAATTCAAAATGCTGGTTTTGACCTATACTGTAAAACCCTACATGATTAAGCTTTCAATTAATTTCAAAGCTGCCTTCTCCAAATAGAATCTCAGCTGCAATCTATTTGGGAATAGGATATGCACATTTATGGAACACTTTGCACCCAATTTTATATTGGCCCCTGAGTTTTATGTTTTAGGAAAGCAGTGAAAGCAAACATTGGTCTGCTATTTTAATCCACATTAATGAATTGTTTTATCTGTTTCTATGAATAATGTATTTTAAACTGCTTACATATTAGCAATTTATAATAACGTAGAAGAAAAAATAGTTCCTTGTTTACAGAAGTCTCTTTCCAGGACAACTAGGTATATAGTACGAAACTAATTTACCACCAGCGAGGTCGCTAAACCATTGTGTTCTCTACTATATAATGATCATAAGCAATCATCCAAATATTTTTCCCAATTCTACTAAGATAGCAGAGATTAAATCTAACATCTTATGCATGCAAATCTATACACCCCATCAAATATATCCTTGTCATGAGCATTCATTTTATTCTAAAATATAAACTAAACACCTTTATGATTATTACTTAAAAATGGTGGAAAAACTGCAGGTACGGATGAAGATCAAATTATTGTAACCTGGAGTGTCGTAGACTATCTTTTTTGTTCTTGGCTATACACAATGTACATTCACACCCCACAGCATGAGGTTTGGGTAGCGACACATCCTGTTTTAAGAGCATTGTAAGAATTTCATAGTTGTTACGGTGAGCAGCTAAAATGACAGGTGCCACATCCATAGTTGTTGAGTATTCTGGATTCTGAATACGTTCCATTAATTTCTGCAACAAACAGACAGAAATCTGAGAAAATAAGTTAAGCTTGATGAATTACTAATACCGAGATGAAATCTAAGACATCTGATTTGAAACCAAAACATATATTTTAAGATCTTAAATATTTTTAGTTTCAAAATTACTAAACTGGATGCAATGACTGACAAATGTTAATTAAGTACATTTTGTTCCATGAAGAATTATTTCCTAAAATGAAAACTGTATATATGGCTCTAAAGTACATATGTTATTCCTCATATTTCTAGGGGTAGGATACCAAGAAGTAGAATGGATAAACTCAGTTATGCTTCTTATCCTTCTTAAGCATCCAAAGTTGAAACACACATTTATACAATAGTACTTAAAGTGATAATATTAAAAAATAGATCAATGTATACGTGATAATTTGATGAGTTACTTCTAGTGATTATCTCAATATTTAAAAAATTGTAATAGAAAAGACTTTGTGGTATGTATTGAAGATAATAATTACACTATTAAATTTACATACTGTAACAATTCTTATCTTTTTAGTAATGTTTATAAAAACTAGTATTAGAATTATTCCCTTTTATAATGTATATAGGTAGTCCTTGACTTACAACCACAAGTGAGCCAAAAATTTCTGTCATTAAGTGAGACGTTTGTTAAGTGAATAATGCACCATTTTACAACCTTTCTTGCCACAGTTGTTGGGTGAATTTGGCTTCCCCATTGACTTTGCTTGTTAGAAGGTTGCAAAAGGTGATCATAAGACACCGGGAATTGCAACCGTCATAAATTTGATTCACTTGCCAAGTGTCTGAATTTTGATCACAAGACCACGGGGATGCTACAACGGCCATAAGTGTGAAAATTTTCATTATTTAAATTCAAGCAGCAGAATGCCACAAAGGTTAAACTAATATTTTTAAAATGTTTATCCTTTATAAATAATCAGTAAAATAGCTTCAAGTCAGCCCCAGCCATAGAAGACCACAGGATTGTTGTTGTGGGGAAAAGTGAGTGGCAGAGTGCTATATATGTCCATGAGTTCCTGAATATAAATCTAATAAATAATTAGAAATAATGAATATATATGCCCTTTTTCAGATGTATAATCAAAAACTTTTCAATTGTTCTCCAAAGCTGTCAAGATCAAACTTTTCCCATTATCAAATACATGCTTGAAGATTTGACATCATGAGATGCACTCTCAAACACAAAATTAAAGTAATACTAACAACAATTGTTGGTCTACTGGATCTCTTTGGTCGATGATTAAGCAATATATCAACAGCTCCCACAACTTCTGAGTCAATGGCCACCAATAATGCATCTGTAGACTGAAGAAAATTAAAGCACAAATAATAGCAATTTTCAGACCGTGGAAGAAAATATACATTGTTAAATTATGAAATGACAATGTTCTAAGGGCAAAAAGAATAGAAATTTCAAATTTATACTTATGTTATTAGTAGTACCTGACAGCCATAATCCAACAGAAGCTGTAGAATGTCTAGATTCTCATTTTCAATAGTTATGGTAATAGCATTTCTCCCAAGTACATCCACACAATTTATGTTCATCTCACCAGTACTATTCTCTTCTAAAAGCTTCTTCACCATGTAATAATCACCTAAACCAATAATATACAAAAACCTATTTTAGCAATTTAGATTTTAATTTTTAATGACTTTCTTTAATATTTATTAAATTCTTTGGCAAGACAGCCATATGCAAATTTTGATTTAAAAAGCAAACATTCCCTGAAAACTACCCTCTTCCCCCTTTAAAATATAGAAATAAAGAAGAATGGTCAAAAGCTGAAAATAATCAAATAAAACTACATGTTATAACAGGGTTACTTGACAGTCTAATAATTAATTTGGGCTTGTTAGCTAAGACCCTTCATCAACAAAGCTAACAAACGCACATTCCCATAAAAGGGAAGGGAGGAAAAGATGGGAACTTTAGATGCCTTTTGCTATTGTTCTTGGTCATTACAAGGAATGTACATTACTCAGTGGGTCAGAATCAGAGTGCTACCCCTTTTTACGAATCACACATTGATTATTCGGATTGAGTTTCTCATCCTAGATACGTTCAGGAATAAGGAGCAAAACCTCGGCCTCTGCCGGCTCTGCCAGCTTGGATGCTGGGCGGATTCATTGATGAAGGCCCGCTCCTGGTTGATAATGCGGGTCGAAAGAAAACAGTTTCCTTACGGAAATGAAGGAAAAAGCAAAAGGCTGAGGTCTACCTTTGTCGCAGGCCAGCAGGAACAGTTTTTCGTCCAGGGTAGTCTCCTCCTTCACTTGCCGGACGTCCTTCAACGCCAGCAGCTTATTCGGGGAAGCCGAGGCCGATGGGTCTGCACTCTGGTATAGAGCAGCCATAGCGCCGGCCCCGCAGTAAACTGAGGGTCATCGGAGAGGCCGTTCTGAAACGCCACCTTCTTCCTCCTCCTCCTCCCTGTCCCCCAGACCAGCAACCCCGCTGGGATACACTCCAATGAGGCGCTCCTCACGTGCCAGCCGAAGGGAGAGCGAACAATGCACAGCTGTCAAACGCGAGCGCGAGCAATCGAAGGCTCCGCGCGCAGGCGCAAAACGCTTTTTCGTGCTCTTCTGATTTTCCGCCGCCGAAGACCGTTAAACGGTCACTCGTTCCACTGGAGACGCAAGCGAGCGGTTTCTATGCCGTTGTTTGCCCCGGACGGCAAAGAGGATTGCAGCAGAGACCACGTTAGTCGTTTGCAATTCATTGTACAATGGAGTAATCAAATTGTAAGTGGAAGAAATATAAACTTGAACCGAAAAGCAGGTCTTATTTTCAGTTTGCTTAGAATTTCCTCTAGGATCCACGCCCATACTCAAGGTGGTCTTTAACTAGTTCTCTTTTTCCCTGTCAAGTCTCATCCAACCTTCAACCCTTTATTGATTTCTACAGTGTATATGACTTTGACCAGAGCATTAATGGGAGATTGAATATAGTGGAATTTAATTTTGTCTGTCAATCCGATGCAGCACAGAAATATGGCAAGGAAAAAAATAAAAATCGGTAAAGGTTCTAACCAAGCTGTGCTGGCAAATTTAGAGAAGGGCACAGATTTGGTAAACAGATCAGAAGAGGTCAATCTACATTTCAATACCAAATAAAAGGAGATTTAATAGTGTGCAAACTATCATTATATCCTTAATGTCGCATTCTAGTAAAGATCATGCAATGCAGATTAAAGCCCTGCATGACAAAGAGATGCCAGATGTTCAAGTTTGCTTTAGAAAAGTATGAGGAACATGAGACATTATTGCTGGTGCACACTGGATAATAGAGAAACCCAACCCAACCCCCAAAAGAAGTCAATATATGCTTAATTGATATTGAAAGGCCTTTAACTATGTTAGTCATATTAAGTTTAAAAAATTGGTAATCCTACAACATTTCATTGTTCTCATGAGAAACTTTTATTCAGGTTAGGAAACTATAATGGACAGAATATAGCAAAACAGACTGCCTCTAGATTGGCCAAGGCATGAGGCAAGACTGTATATTCTCCCCTTATTTATTCAGTTTATATGCTGAACAGGCATTAAAGGAAGTTGGACAGAAGATGAGCTTTGTTGTAAAATTGGAGGAAGAAACATCCCTGACCTGCAGTGTGAGGATGACACTACTTTCATAGATGCCAGTAAGAGGATCTGCAAACTCTAGTAATGAAATTCAGGGAGTGAGAGTAAGAGCTCTATTGGTTTCTCTTCTAAGCAGAGAGAGAATGATTTGGAAAGAAACAAATCCAACTTGCATCTTGAGGGTGAGTCCAGCTGTAGTGCTACACACCATTAAAATGCCAGGTTTTTGAGATGTAAAAAATCTCTAACTAGTGGCAGAGTAGAAAAGGAGAATCGTAGGCAAACTTTGCCTAGCTAGGAGTTCAATTCTGACCAGTTCAAGGTTGACTCAGACTTCCATCCTTCCGAGGTCGATAAAATGAGGACGCAGATTCTTGGGGGCAATATGCTGACATTGTAAATTGCCCAGAGAATGTTGTAAATTGCCCAGTATGGGATGGTATATAAGTTTAAGTGGTATTGCTATTGATAAAAAAATCAGACCAAGATAAATCATTTCAGAATTTTTTCCATTGTTAACATATAAACTATACAATTCAATTGAAAAACAAACTGAAATCTTTTAGGGGAAGGAATAACAATAAAAATGTATAATAACATGGCTGCATAAGTGTGCATAACTAATGCTTTGTTGTTTTTTTCCCTTCTTTTCTTTTTTTCTTCTCTCTCATTTCCATTACTCCCAATCAGGGCTTTTTTTTTTTTTCTCATAGAACACCCAGAACAGAGTTCCGGCACCTTTTTTGGATGGAACCTTGTAGGGTAGGCAAGGCGGGTTGTATGATGTGTGTGAGTTCCGGCACCTTTTTTTTTTTTTAAAGAAAAAAAGCACTGCTCCCAATCCAATAGGTAATTCGTCTTTTCCACAATGTCAGCCAGGATGCTATCCTGGATTTCAATTCCTTCAATAATTGGTTTGATAGTTGATTAGAATAAATAGGGTTTTTTGCCTAAAAGGCCTAGTTTTTCATTGGCATTTTCCTAATTTTAATAAACTTAGAGAGGGCTTGGGAAGGATTCCATGGATGAGAATCCTCAAGGGCAGTGGTTCTCAACCTTTCTAATGCTGCGACCCCATAATACAGTTCCCCATGTTGTGGTGACCCCCAACCACTTATACATCACCAGGTGCCAGGGGCGTGGCCAAAGAAAGGGGGGGGGGGAAATGGCAGACTGCGTTGTTTGGCGACCCCCGTGAAACGGTCGTTCGACCCCAAATGGAGTCCCGACCCACAGGTTGAGAACCACTGCTCAAGGGGAAAACAACTCAAGAAGCTTGGGAAATTTTGAAAAATGAGATAATAAAAGCCTAGTCTAGCACAATACCAACAAAGAGGAAAAATAACAGCTCTCAAATGAAACCAGCATGGTTGCATAAAGAACTCTCTGACAAATTGAAAGATAAAAAGGACAAGTATAGAAAGTGGAAAGAGGGGCACTTAACTAAGTCAGAATATCAGCAAATAGCCCGAGCCAGCAAAGATGAAGTGAGGAAAGCCAAGGCTCAAAATGAACTAAGGCTTGCGACCAAAGTCAAAAATAACAAAAAAGCTTCTTTCAACATGTAAAAAACAAGAAAAAAGTGAAGGAAATGATTGGTCCATTAGTGGGTGAAAGTGGCAAGAAGTTGACAAGCAACAGGGAGAAAGCAGAACTATTTAACTCGTTTTTTGCATCTGTCTTTACACAAAGGGAAAAAAACAGACCAACCTATCAAAAATAGTGCCATAAAAAACAGAATAGAAACACAAGTTAAGATAAGCAAGAAAATGGTAAGTGAGCACCTGTCCAGCCTAGACGAGTTCAAATCACCAGGACCAGATGGATTACACCCCAAGATTCTCAAGGAACTGGCAGATGTGATCTCAGAACTACTAAACTATATTTTTCAAAGATCTTGGAGCACTGGGGAACTACCAGAGGACTGGAAAAGAGCTGATGTAGTTCCCATCTTCAAAAAAGGAAAAAAAATGGACTCAGGAAATTACAGACCTATCAGCCTGACTTCAATACCTGGGAAGATCCTGGAAAAGATGATCAAACAACGAATAAGCAAACACCTAGAGGCAAATAAAGTCATTACTAAAAGCCAACATGGGTTTGTCAAAAATAGATCATGCCAGACAAATCTTATTGCATTCTTTGACCAAGTGACAAAATTAATGGATCAGAGGAATGCTGTGGACATAATTTACTTGGACTTCAGTAAGGCATTTGATAAAGTAGATCACAACCTACTACTTGACAAGATAGAAAAATGTGGGGTAGACAGCATCACCACCAGATGGATCTGTAGCTGGCTGACCATCCATGCTCAGCGGGTGATCCTCAATGGAACCACATTTACATGGAGGGAAGTGTGTAGTGGGGTGCCCCAGGGCTCTGTTCTGGGCCCAGTGCTCTTCAACATCATCAACGATTTGGACGAGGGGATAGATGGGGAACTCATCAAATTTGCAGGCAAACCCACCTGGCAGGAATAGCCAACACTCCAGAAGACAGGCTTAGGATACAGAAGGATCTGGACAACTTGAACACTGGGCACTATCTAACAAAATGAAATTCAGTGGTGAAAAAAGCAAGGTTCTACATTTGGGCAATCAAAACCAAATGCACAGGTATAGTATAGGGGGTACCTTGCTCAATAGTAGTAACTGTGAGAGGGACCCTGGAGTCCTAGTGGACAATCACCTAAATATGAGCCAGCAGTGTGCTGCAGCTGCCAAAAATGCCAACACAGTGCTAGGCTGCATTAACAGAGGGATAGAATCAAGATCACGTGAAGTGTTAATACCATTTTACAATGCCTTGGTAATGCCACACTTGGAATACTGCATCCAGTTTTGGTCACCGCGATGTAAAAAAGATGTTGAGATTCTAGAAAGAGTACAGAGAAGAGCAACAAAGATGATTAGGGGCTGGAGGCTAAAGCATATAAAGAACGGCTGCTGGAATTGGGTATGTCTAGTTTAATGAAGAGAAGGACAAAGGTTGGACATGATAGCAGTGTTCCAATATCTCAGGGGCTGCCACAAAGAAGAGGGAGTCAAGCTATTCTCCAAAGCGCCTGAAGGCAGGACAAGAAGCAACGGGTGGAAACTAATCAAGAGAGAAGCAACCTAGAACTAAGGAGAAACTTCCTGACAGTTAGAACAATTAACCAGTGGAACAACCTGCCCCCAGAAGCGGTGAATGCTCCAACACTGGAAGTTTTTAAGAAGAGACTGGACAGCCATTTGTCCGAAATAGTATAGGGTTTCCTGCCTGAGCAGGGGGTTGGACTAGATGACCTCCAAGGTCCCTTCCAACTTTACTACTGTTTTTTTTATTATTATTACTACTACTACTACTACTACTACTCTTCTGCTGCTTCTTTACTTTATAACCATTGTTTCTGCTCCTTCTGAACCAGGCTTCTGTGCAAGAATTTTGCCATTCATAAATATTACTAGTAGAAAGCAGGAAAAGGCAATTGTGTTTTAAAAAAATTAAAAATAATAAAGCTGCAAATTCTCCAAACTCTCCCCCAACCTTTTTTTTTGGCTCTACTTTCTTCCTACCTCCACCTCTCCTGTTGCAAATTCTTTCCCCATTTCTCTCTACTGTCCTTGCCCCATCTCACTTGCATACATAAACTAGATCAGCTCCAGGATCATACATAATTCAAACATGGCTATGTTTCTGCTACCAATATAACCTTTTAATCATATCATCTAGGAAGCCATGGATATTCCATCACAATGAAGTGTGGATGCTTTTCTCAATATTCCATCCTATTAACAATGGAATGCTTTGCTTTACAATAGAAAAATACATTTTTCTTTGTTTAAACATTTATCTCATTTGCTCAAAATGTGTCCATGACTCATTTAGATTTTTCAATCCCAAAATGTATAACCATCTGTCTTTCTGTTGTTCAGGATCCCCATTTCTTATAAAGCAGACACCCAGTGATCATTGAATAAAATTTAGCCATTTCTCTCCTGCACTATGCTCCTTCCTTTGGTGAAAATTCCAAAACTACATTTAAGAAGTTTAAATTATTTGGGGAAAATATAATTCTGGGAATTGAAGTCCGCATACCTTCAAGTTCCCAAAGCTGAGAAATACTGGTGGATGGACCTAGAGAAGGTCCTCATTAACAGATCAGGTAGGTATACATAGGATTGGGTGCTCTTCCAGTTTACCTGATCCTAGATCACTAAGGGCTTTAACGGTTAAAACCAGCACTTTAAACCAGCAGCATATGTTTGTATTGACCAGTCTGATATAAGTCTGTTCTTCCTGGTTTAGAACAACATGCAGATACTGGTAATGATTTTCCCTCTGTGAGTTAGGCTGGTAACTGGCTTTCCTCAGGGTGAAAAAGTTTTAAATTTTGATCTTTATGGCGGGGTTATATGTGAGCTTATATAGCTTCAGATTTTGTAATAGCTATTGGCCAGTAATAGGCATATAAATCATTCAAACATCCTCCTCTAGTATGTAGGATAGCTACGCTTGAAGAATCCCAATAAAGATAAAACTGGTTCCAGTGTCTCCTACTGCTTAATACAATAGTCCTCAGCTTATGACCAGGTGATTAACAACTGTTTGAAATTATAAGAGAACAATGCTTTACAGCCCATATAGCACTTCTAGCCATTGTAAGATGTTTTGCCACTGTATCCATAATCGCATATTTTGGGTGCTTGCCAGCAGACTGGCATTTATGACTGGTTCAAAACTAGACTTGCTATTTTTTATTGATTTTTTAATTTGGTATTCTATTAAAATGTGTATTTGTATTCACACACACAAACACACTGCAAGTAATACAATATACATACTATTTCTTGCTATCATTAAACATGTTTTAATTTTATTTTAGACTGCAAACCCTAACAGTTTGATTTTTATAGTATTTTTTGTTTTTTTTATATAAAATTTACAAGTAATACAGAAGAAACATTTCTACAAAAAAATCTCAGAAATGGAATCTGTAAGTTCAACAGCACAAGTAATAAATTTTAACTATCAGTGTAACAAATTTAAAAACATTTTAATTCCCAATATTTAATTAGTTGATTACCAGTACAATCCTGCATCTAATGTATAATGGTTATCCTAACAGTAATAGAGGCATTCAAGCACAGCTATGAGAATACACCAATTCCTTTTCTGTATCAAAATATCTTCATTTTGTTACATTCCTGACTGCTTCATAAAGATAACTAACATTCTGCCATACTGTCTATAAATTCTTTTTTCTGAGAAGTTGAAATAGAAAACAGTTTACAATTTAATTAACAAAAGTTAGTATTCTGGAGCCATTGTAAATGTCTCTTTTCATGACTATGCTAATGGGATTTGAGATTGAAACACTGTATTTTCTCTCTTCAGAGCAAATTTTACTGATTCTTCCCACACCGGCCTCATCAATGGTTAAGGTTTATTTACAGTTTGTACGATCTGTCTATGAAGTTGTTTTCCAACAAGCAGTCTAAAGAACAGTGATATTCACATAATAATTAACTATAATTTACACCAGCAAAATAATAAAAAAATATGCTTTGGTAAGGGAACATTTTCTTTTCAATACATAAATCATAGTTGAAATACAAGATTTGTTACAGCTTAAAACATTGTGGACTCCTTGGTCCCGTTAGATCAGGGGTTGGCAACCCAAAACACTCAAAGAGCCACTTGGACCCGTTTCCCACCAAAAACAAAACACCGGGAGCCGCAAAACCCTTTTGATATCTAAAATGAAGATAACACTGCATATATCCTTTTTTACCTTTATTATAGGTGTGTGTGTGTGTTTGTGTATGTGTGTACACACACACACACACGTACACACACACACTAAAAATAAAAGTAAAAATATGACTCTTGGGAATATCCATACTATTAAAACAATGATCACCAAGAGAATGCTTTAAGAGAATAAAATTACATACACACACAGGTAAAAAAAGGATATATGCAGTGTTATCTTCATTTTAGATGTCAAAAGGGTCTCTCTTTCTGTCTCTCTCCTTCCCTTTCTATCTGCCCTTGGTCTGCCACTCCTCTTCCCCCACTCTCTCTCTCTCTCTCCCTCCCTCTCTCTCTTTCTCTCCCCCCTCCTATCTGCTGCTCACCTGGCAAGCTTCAAGCTGTTGTCCAACAAGCTCAGGGGTAAGCAACCTCGTCTCTTTTATGACTCATGGACTTCAACTCCCAGAATTCCTGAGTCAGCCTAGCTGGGCTAGCTAGCTCTCTCCTGCCCATCCTGCTTCCTGCAGAGACGCAGCAAAGGGAGGAGCTCCGCCCAGTAAGCTTTTCAGCTCCTCGGAGAACACTGTGAGTGCACTCTCTTTTACACACACACAAACACACACAGAGAGAGAGAGAGAGGCGCAATTGCCTCTCTCTGTCTCTGTCTCTCTCTGCAAAGGCAGAGGAAGTTGGGAGCCACAGGGGAAGGCTCAAAGAGCCGCATGTGGCTCCGGAGCCGCAGGTTGCCGACCTGTGCGTTAGATTGTTTGCTTGCAGACATTTCATTACCTGACTAAGTAACATCAGCAGTGTTAGTATGGACTTTGTTTCCTGTTTATATATAGTAGCTTGCTTTGCTACTGGTTTGTTGGTGTGGTTTCTTTTAAGGAGTTCTTTGATTAAGGTATTGTTTTCTGCTTCATTGTTTATATGGTGTTAATCCCTGCTTATCTGGGTATCAGCTGCTGGAGAGGATGTTTTCTGGTCTTTTTGTTTCCTTAGTTTTTTTTTATTATCTCTTGAATGGTGCAGCAATGTGGTTTATTTCTGATAGCTGATTTGTCTGACTACTAAGCTCAGAGGAATTTTCTAGTATTTTTGAATTTAGCTTCATCTAGGATACTCAGTTTCCAAGTTGCAACTATAGCAGAGTCTGTCTATATAGTGTGAGATTAAGGAGTTTCATTGTGTCTTCTGATTGCTGGTTGGTGTTCATAAGATCTGCTCTGTTGTTTCTCCTATATAGTGGTTGTTTTGGTCCTTACACTATATGATGTAGGCTTTTTCTTGGGCCACTGAGTCTTTTGGTTTACTTAAGATGTTTTGGAGGGCTTTAGTTGGTTAGCGTGCTGCGAAGATACTATGTGGTTGTTATAGAACAATGTTTCTCAACCTTGGCAGTTTGAATATGTGTGGACCAATTCCCTGAATTCCTTAGCCAGCATGTCTGGCTGGGGAATTCTGGGAATTGCATTCCACACGTCTTCAAGTTACCAAGGTTGAGAAACACTGTTATATAGTATTAGCTGTTTCTGAGATGTTTTCAATGTATGGTAGAGTTATTTTCGTAGCTTGTGTGTTTCCTTTTTCTGGTGTTTTGGTTACTGCAATGTTTGTATTCTTCTGAATAATGGTCTTACACAGCAACTATTGTAGGAGGTTAGGTTGTTACTTTGGTAATGAGTGCTTGGTTGGTGTGGATTGTTTTTGATAGACTTGTGTTTATAATTTGTCATTATTTCCTCTGTTGATAAGGATATCCAGGAACTACCATGGAGAAAATCACACTTCCACCAACACTGGCAGGATATATACTGACACTGTATATAAACAGTGAGCACTTACTAGTACTAACGATGTTACCTAGTCAGGTAATGAAACATCTACAAAGAACCAAAGTCACAGAAGACCAAGGACTCCACAGTTCAACCCTGAGCTACATATATTCTCTTTTATTGAAAACATTGTGTCCTTATTTTACAACATAGCAAGAGATGTTTACCAGCAACAATTGAAATCTATCTCATCGAACGTTTTGACTTTATAGTATTTCCTAAAATAGCACTTTACAATCTTGGGAAGCTTTGTACTGAGAAAAATCATATACAGATTTAAAAAGCTGCTGAATATAGTAATATTAATTACAATTATTGCAATATGTTAGCAATGTTAGCTCACATACTGATGTAATACACATTTCAAATGATAACTAAAATCATTTTAAATAATCTCTCTTTTCCACATATATATAAATTATTTGCTTTATACTAATCTGTAAACAATGAGGCATTCAATGCGTTTATCATGGCAAAAAAAGTGTTATTTTATTTTATTTTGTTTAATCCTCTTCCCATTAAACATGCAAACACTGTCATGACCATTTTTGGCTTCACTTCTACCAAGTCATCTGGTAAGGCATATATACAAGCACCAATTTTCCGAGCAATAGAAATAGCATACCTTGGAAAGGAAAAGGAGAACAAAAATACTCGTTTAGCATTAATTGCATTGGAAGTGTATCCAATGATGATTCCTTAGTAACTTTAGTCATTGCTAATGGGACAATAATTTTTCTTCACTCTTCTCTAGTCATAAACTATCACAATCCTACATGCTATGTCCCATTCCAGATAGTTCCCCAACTCTTAGGACTAACTTTTCAAAGGAGCTATGAACAATATAGTTATATTTTTTTAAAAAAGAAGTTGCAGTGTATTCTTTTCACTGCAGGGTGTCAAACTGCTGGCCCACGGGCCAGACGCATCATTTGGAAGCCACACCCACCCCATTGCCGGCAATGGCAAAACAGTCCAGATATGTCTCACGATGTCACGTGATGTCGCAAGTTTGACATGTCTGGTTTACAGTCATAAATATTAATTAATATTTTAAACAATTTTTGTCTTTTCAACAGTTATTATGCAGTATCTAAAACATTGTGTACAATATTATTAAATATAAATTTCCCAGAACATTGCACAGTTTAAAATGCAATACAGAAATAAACAAAACAGGATATGCTGTAAAAATATGTATTTTCTTAGAAGTTTACCAGAAAGTCTAGAATGGATATCAGTACGTTGCACTGAATTCCAGTGGGTCCTTTTAATCTGACTTGATTGTAACAGAGATTTTAACTATTTTAATAAGATTTAGTATGTTATTTTACTATTTAGTTGTCTTGAGTGCTATGGGCAGAAACATTGGATTTAAAACATATAGTTAAATAATGTGGTAAAACCCAAACCAATTCAGAATGAAGTAGAAAAAAAGGGGGGGATATACACTAATTCCTAACATTTAAAAAAAACATCTTAAGAAAACAAACACTTCGTTGCTTTAAAAAGGATAATGAGACCATACTGATTTATCATGACAGGGAATATCAAAGATGCATGCCTGCATCAATTCTCACTGAAACTGCCTTTGAAAATAGGCTGGAAGTTTGCTATACAAAATGACAGTAAAACGTAACAGACTCTACAGTCCACTCTTCAGCTTATATAAATGCTGAAAATACATTTGAGAGAGAAGGCTGTGTAGATATTCAGTTGTCGTTTTCAGACAGCTTTCAAGGATATCATTGTGGAGACCCTATTATAATCTAATCTCTAACTTGCAAAAACCTAGTGACAATAGCAAGGCTTGTGTATTCCAGTAATATCTACAGCTCACAGGGATTCGAAAAACTCTCTATTAGGCCACTATGATTCAGAAGTGTTTCCAGTCATAGACATAGTATTTTAGAAAGTATGGCCACATTCATAATAACAGATATTTCTAAAACTATCTGCCTAGTAACAACTTTATGAATTCAGTTTTATTGAGTGTACATTTAACCATCATGGTATACATTATCTCAGATCCCAGATATTGATTCAGGAAAGCAATTTTGTTTTTCAAAATTGTGAAAGAGGGACATTAGAGCTTGGTGTAATTAACATACTAACCACAAATAATAATCCTAGTTTACTTTAATGTTTATATTTTAACTTTTATGTTTTATATTTTAAATTTTATTTCATATAGTATGCCTTAGTTTGATTATGATGCTTCTGACACAAATAAACAAATTCAATTACCCCGTATTGTAGATTAAAGCTGAACACACTTCAAAAATGATTTTTTTAAAAAAGTGCTTCAGTCCTCTAGTGAGGACTGCTGCTAAATCATGCATATTTATTTTTCAGGCTTCCACATAAATCTATAAAAAGATGTTACTACATTAGTGTATTGATATCAATGTAGAACATCTTTAATGTGACTCATTACAGATACATTAGAACAGGAGGTTGCTGGTTGCTGCTATGCCATGGACCATGCAAACAAACGAAACCCCATCTGTGGAATGTAAGCAGCATGCAAAACCACGCCCCCTACAGTCCACAGAAAACACTTTCTCCATGGAACCAGTCCCTGGTACCTAAAAGGTTGGGGGCTGCTGGATTAGAACATTTTCAATGCAACATGTTACAATTACAATGGTCCTACTTAGATATTATTTCTTAGATATTATTTCTACTATTAACTATCATTTGATTTATGTTAAAAATGTCATGCTGCATGTAGTCTATTGAGTGGGATTCTATTCTTTGCAGAAGTAAAGAATGTTGCATCATTATGTATAATGCAAATCTTTTTCCAGTGAGGACTAGTCATTGAAGAAGGATATGTTTCCCAGGTTTAATATACTTTGTTAGATGCATGAAATATTCCCAGCCTTGGATTTGATTTTGGAGCCTCTGTTGTATTTTAGTTTGACAAGGCTGTTTTGACTGGGACATTATGTATTGTCATGTTTTAACTGTTTTATTGTTAATATGTTCTGCTAATATGTTTTAACATATTTTAATATATTGTACACAGCCTAGATTATTTTAGAGTAGGCAAGCATAATAAATTTAATTACTATCACTACTATAACATCAATAATCATAATAGTTGAAAGATTTAGATTTTGTATATTTCTCCCATTTGAAGCTTAATAAAGGTAGCTTTAGCCTATACTAAAACATTATTCTTTAAAATGCCATGCTTCTATAAACTATGGCACTTTAAAGAATTGCTTGTTGCTTTCATTCAACAGGATAGTCTTCTGAAATATGCTGCAAGGACTTACTTAGCATTATTTAGCTTGTCTGTTGGTGTTAGATCTTCTCTCTTGATCATTTCTGGGCGGATTGCTTTTGGTGCGATAGCATCTATTAAATCTAATATTGGCAAACTAGTGCTTATAGATTGGTCCTGAAATAAAATACATTAAAGTATTAATTATCAATAATGAATTATTTTCTGTTATCATAGCTTGTCATCTTTAATATGGTTTGTCATATCCTTTTCTCTTTTATCCAGTTATTGTCCATGATACATCAAACAAAAAGTCCTCAACATGTTTCTTTGGACCTCAAAGGTTTTGCTTCCTGAACACTTTTGAGTATATCTTATAGATTTTTGTCTCCTAATCACAAAAATAACTTGTAATTAATGTACCATGTACTGTTTTGTAGACATTTATTTTTACACAATGGCAATGTACACCTTTCAGTTCCTGTTAGCTATGCTGCATACATGAAAGAAACATAAAAACATGAAAGTGTTGTTGAAGCACATCCAGTATTCCATAATATCTATGGAAATCTAAAAATATCTGTTCTGCTGCATGGAATGTAGTTTGGTTAAACCAAGTATATCGATGGTATAGGATCTCCTGCTTGAACAGGGGGTTGGATTAGAAGACCTCCAAGATCCTTTCCAACCTTAGAATAACATATGTTCTAAGTACTGTTGTTACATATGCAAATAGGACAATTGTGCAAGATATTTGTATTAAATTAAAAAGAAATGGCTGCTCCATTACTATTTCCTTCTACATGCTTATAAATGGTATATAGTACTCTGATTCTTTCTGGAATCTCTTTATGAGATGGTCAATGGTTATTAAATTTTATTTCTGGGATTCTAAGATGTACTTCTGTCTTAAAATAGCAGATGGTATTCCTGTATTCAGCATCCTTTTAACGGCTCAAGCAGATGAGTGTTCTTATCCATGACATCAAGTTATCAGCAGGAGGTGCCCTAGAATGATGTAATTAGCTCTCCTTTAAGAGTTTCACTGTGGTTTTCTTGCCAGGAGATTAAAGCTATGGTTTCAGGATTGGTTCATCCTTTTTAAGTTCCACGATGAACACTGTATTATCTAAAAGCAGTATTTTATTATTCCTTTTGAGCTACTAAGTTGATGTTTCTTAATACAGTGATTGGATATAATTATAGATCATGTTGGCCTGTTGTAACTCTGCTGTCCCTATTTTTCTTAAGTGTATCTCTTGTACTCCATTGTTAAGATAAAAAATGGCAAAGGAAAGCGGAATTTCTGAAAAACATTTTGGCTAACTGGTCATAAAACTATTTTCTATAGTATTGCTGGTGTTTCCATGATCCGTATGCACTTTAGAATACTGTACTTGTTTAAGGCTGATTGAAGATGTGGCAAAATTTAATCTGTGGATGGAAGTAAAAATTGAATTGAAGTAACATTACTTCAGTTTGCATGAGAAAAGAATATTTTTGAAACTCAAGGATCTGTTGGTAAATGAATATTTGAAGATATTTTTACCAAGTTTTTTATATAAATTGGTTGTTCTCAAAAAAGTTATGATAAAAATGCTTTCTCTGAAGAATACTTTTGTTACTTTTAATACTTTTATGATGCATAAACTGCCTCTGTACTGTATTTGACTATGATACAACAACTGTAACATAGGTACAAAATTTTACTCTTTGATAGAAGGTTCTTCCTGTTTTTAATCATGTATAATCCTCATTCCTTCTACAAAAATATTTTTCATCTAGTTCTACAGAAAAATAGATATGATGGTCCATGACAAAGATAGTAATATATATGCACATATAGTTATCCAGAATCTCATCTGTTTTTACATTTTAAAATCTAGTATTTTAAGCATTTTTAAAAAGTGTTGAATTTCTGCTATAAATTCATTCTCATCCAGGTTTTCTCTATGTATTTAATATAATATTCCCTTTATTTGATAGTCTTATTACCTTGAAGCTAGATATTGAAGTGGTCTTATTTGCATTTGCAAGAGTTTGATTCACCCATTTAATGATAGTTTCATCATTTACTTTCTCCCCTTCTCCAAGGTCTGATAGTACATTCAGAGTAAATCTGTAATAGATAGTATATGTAACTGGTAAGAATATTCCTTGATTTATGACCATTCAAAGTTACAACAGTGCTAAAGTGACTTACAACTGGTCCTTGCACTTACAAGTGTTACAGCATCTCCATGATCTTGTGGGAGATGCTAGCATGCAGATGCAAACTCAAAGTTGCTTGGACTGATGGAGGAGTCCTGTGCTGATGGGCAGAAGGAATTATGGAGAAATATGTAAATAAACTCTTGTAGTGTATGTGGGACTGGAATTCACTGCCAATCTCTTTCACCCAATCTTTTCCTCAGATCTCAACTTTCTCCTCCATTTTATCTAGCATTTATTCAAATTCTGTGAAAATACTAATGTGGAGTACAATATGCAGATGGTACCAGTTCTGCATATATATCCCAAAAAATTGATCTGGAGTCTATATGTTTCTGAATATTGAGAAGCAGATATACTTACCCCAGTAAGATGAAATACCTGTTGATTCAGAAAGCACTATCATTGATTTGGGGACAATAACATCTGTAATTATCAGCAGAGTTGTGCAATTTGAATGTTCAGTTCCTGATGAAAAGGACAGGATATTTGCCTAGCTCTAGTTGATATGTCAGTTACGACTGTTATGTTCTTGGAATAAGAACATAGTAGTAAATATGCTCTCAACACATCACAAATAGAAGTGATAATGTATCCTATGTGGTCTATTCTAAAGGCAACCCAGAAATTGCAAATAGTGCAAAAATGAAATGATCCACATACTAATGGGAATAACTCAATATTCCCATAAAACACCTTTACTGGTTGCTGAACTAATTCTGCATGGACCTGAAGGTACTGATTATCACTTTTAAAATGCTAAATGGTTTTGGACATTATCTAATGGCAACAGAATCTGCTTGCCAGACTTCCAGGGAAGAAAGGGTGTAGGTGCTTGATCACTGGAAGTTTTTAAGAAGAGACTACACAGTCATTTATCTGAAATGGTATAGGATCTCCTGCTTGGACTGGAAGACCTCCAAGGTCCCTTCCAGCTCTATTCTGATTAAGTGAACTGCAAAAGGCTCTGTTGAAAAAGGAGCTAATCACATTAAAATGAAGAGATGGCAAGTAGATTGGCTCTATTGATGAAAACTGGAATCAGAAAATAGTAGCCTCTCCTAGGGAAGAAATGCCAGGTTGAAAACAGTTCCACAAAAAGCAGAGCTAATGAACCCAGTTGAATGACGAGACAGTGAATAGATTTCCTTTCAGCAGTTCCTCTTTGGACAAGGAGATGACTTGAGATTGTCCATAAGTGCTCTAGACAGCAGCTGCTTGTGAGACCATAAGACAATGGTTTCTGACACTTTTAGAGTGCTGGTGTTGTGGTTCCGGCTAAAGATAACCCTTAAGAGCTGGAGGATGAGGCAATTATGGCTCAACTTGCAGTTGGTACCTTTGAAAGGACACTAAATTCACATACTTTTTCTAATCACTTTCATAAATTGCTTGTTAACTGCTTTTCAGCTATTAGGAACCTTTGGATAGACAAGGCTAAAAACATCAGGAGAGGCTCCTTCAATCCTTAACAAAAGAACCTTTAAATATAAGTTTAATAATAATGTTGGAAGGGACCTTGGAGGTCATCAAGTCCAACCCCCTGCTCAGGCAGGTAACCCTATTCCATTTCGGACAAATGACTGTCCAGTTTCTTCTTAAAAACTTCCATTGTTGGAGCATTCACCACTTCTGGTGGCAGGTTGTTCCACTGGTTAATTGTTCTAACTGTCAGGAAGTTTCTCCTTAGTTCTAGGTTGCTTCTCTCCTTGATTAGTTCCCATCCATTGCTTCTTGTCCTGCCTTCAGGCGCTTTGGAGAATAGCTTGATTCCCTCTGCTTTGTGGCAGCCCCTGAGATATTGGAACACTGCTATCATGTCCCCCCTTGTCCTTCTCTTCATTAAACTAGACATACCCAATTCCATCAACTTTTCCTTATATGTTTTAACCTCCAGTCCCCTAATCATCTTTATTGCTCTTCTCTGTACTCTTTCTAGAGTCTCAACATCTTTTTTACATCGTGGTGACCAAAACTGGATGCAGTATTCCAAGGCATTATAGAGTGGTATTAATACTTTGCGCGATCTTATAATAAAAGCAGAACTCTTAAATTCAACTTACAAATATAGAATGAAGCAAAATATTTCAACATTGGACATATTGAAGGATATTTTTGAACAGTGGGCCCCAAAATTAATTTTAACAGTGTCTGCCTCTATAGATTATGTTTAAAAGATGTTATGAAAGAACAAGTGTTACCTGACAAGAGTCAGACTATCTGAAAGTGAATCTAAAAATGACAAGCTACAAGAATGACATGGGAAAAGATGTAACACTGGACATATAAAAGTAGCTGGCTGATGTCTTGATGATTAAAGAAATATACAAATTACAAACCAACAGATTGACCTGGATAATTTTCCAATATTGGATTTCCAAAAGAGTCGTTAAAATTTTCAGGAATTTTGTGAGAAAGGACAAAGAAAAATGAAAAGAAATAAAGTTTTATGACATTATTTAAAGGCACCAAAAATCAAGATTGTTAAAAAGAAAAAAGAATATAAAGTTGGTTTATTTAATCAAGGTTAAAATAGATATGTTATATCTAGTAGCCCTTTTACTGACATCAAGATTGAAATGATGAAGCTCAAGGATTTATTTATAGATAAGAGATGGGATCGGGGAAGAAGAGATGATTAGTTGTATTTTTAAAAAAGGTGGTAAGTTACTAAAATTGTTTATACTTATTTTGATGAAGGAGGAAATTACATATATATTTCTTTTTTCTCTCTCCTATATTCATATGCAGAATATTACTTTTCCTTTTCTGTTTTTTTTCTATTTTTCTTTTTAGCTCTATTTTTATTTTTTCTTTAGTTTGTATTAGTTTTATTGTTGCAAATGTAATTATTAAAACAGTTTATAAAAAGACAGAATCTGCTATTAAGCTGTGTCTACTAAGATTGCATGCTGAGATAGACTACTATGTATAAATTGTGATAATTGGGGAGGGAAGAATTTTCAGCAGGAGCTCTTTTATATAAAGTCTTTGAAAACTTTTACATGGTCAAGAAATCCAGGCTCTGATATCAGAGAATTGCCCCAAGACTCTGAGGCAGATCAACCAGTTCTTCTTGAAGGCTATCTCTGATTTATATCAAAGTCCAGTAGAAGGTAGCTCTAAGGGACCCAATTGTGTGGAATGGGAAAAAGATAACTTGAGGGTGATGGTGCTGCAGCATCCCTGCAGTTGGTTGTAAAGATGAATTTTGTTCATGCGATCATAGAGGTGCTACATTGGGTACAAATGGTAAGTCCTTTTATTCAGTGCCATTTTAATTTAGAACAATGCTAAAGGAATGATCATAAGTTGTTGACTACCTGTAGTGACAGCACTGGAGTGGCCACAATTTCGCCACATTTCAATCCCACAGCAATTGTGTCCTGGATTTTGAGGGAGTTTTTAAGTTAGTCCGTTTGAACTACACTGATTCAAAAATTATTGCCCTACGATGCACCATTTTGCTCAATTGAAGATTACAAACAATTAAACAGACATGAGAATTTTAGCAGTGTATAGATATATGTATGGTTTTCTAGATTTCAACTATTTTTATAAACTTATAACTCCTTTGTAACATGGCAGACATGAAAAGCAGCATACTGCAGATTTATTGTACATTTTTAAAAAGGCATAAATGATAAAGTGGGAAAAAACCTAGAGTTATCATCTGGATTTTAAACTGCTGGTTGAATAAGTGAAGAACACTTATAGAAAAAGTTCTGGTCTAGTGGTTAAGGGCTTAGGATAAAAACAGGAGACTGCGAGTTCTAGTCCTGCCTTAGGCATGAAAGCCTGGGGGACTTTGGGCCAGTCACGCTTTCTCAGCCCAACCTACCACATAGATCTGGATTTTTTTTCTTTTGTGGGGAAAAATAGGAGGAGGAAGGAGTATTAGGTATGTTCATCACTTTGAGTTATTTATAAAAATAATAAAGGCTGGATATAAATACAGTCTACTTAAGCCATTGGATTTAGTGAGATGTAAGAAAGCCTCACCTTCTCATTAATTGCCAGACAAGTGCCAAGGTCAAGGTTGGGTTGCCTTCGTTGAGATCTTTTCCACCAATTCCAACCAATGAAAATCTGGCCTTTGTCTTTCCCAGTTCTACTGCATAGTTACAATTTTCAATCTAAAAACATTTGATTATAGATACAAATCACAGTTATTATCCAGATTTTTTAAAAGCAGATTTTTTGACCTGAAACTTTTCGAAGGAAAAAAATACCTCAAGGAATGCACATTTTTACTTTCTTTAATGTATTCAGTTAGAAAACATTTTGAATAAGGTATCATTTGGATTTGCCAAACATATAGGAAGTCTCACAGGGAGACATTAGTATTTAGTTTCTAATTAATTCTTTAGATTAAATTGCTATATTTTGTTATGCAATTCTGCCCTCACATTTACTATGTCTCAGAAATCCAAATGATTTAAGTTTACATTAGAGGCATGTTTCTGCTACGGAATGCATAAAAATTCTTTATTTCCCAGAGGTATCCTATTTGAAAATAATAAATTTGGCATGTGACATTATTAAGTAAGATGTTCAAAACCGGCTATGAATATGTACGATTGACAATTGCTCTTTAGCTTTCCTATAAGGTTTTTAAATGATTATGAAATAGTGGAAAAGTTGCCAGAGCTCTGGTTTGCCTGTAGACTTTTTAACAGTATATATTTTCATTATGATATGCTAATAAAGAAAATCCCAGCACTGTATGTGAACAATATATAAAATACTTTGTTATTGATCAAAGAGTAATTTAAGCTTCTCTTTTTTAATCTTATTTATGGCTATGTAGATTATATCCTGAGATCTCTCATCAGTCAGCCACCTGAAGGTGTATCACTAAACATGTCTTTACTGTACACTGCTTTTGCTAATATCCATGTTATTAATGGTGGTGGTCTATTGTTTATATGTCAATGCTTGGATATTAGTCAAATAGTAACATGGAAGGTACTTCAGTGCTTAGTTTCAAAATTAAGTTACAAATTTCTACTTGGCTTTGTGAATCACAAATAGAACCATAAAAATTATCAGTAGAGATATTAATTTATACATATGCTATCTATCTCTACTATGTTTGCTTGTAACTGAAATAGATGAATATAAATTAGTGGTGATTTTATAGGTACCAGAGTTCCTAACACAGAAATATTTACCAACCTTTTTCATGTTACCCCCAAGTGCAGGATATGGTGGTTTGTTGACATGACTCCATTCTACAGATACACGGACCATTTCATAGAGTTGAAAGATTACTAAACCATCAGCAAGGTCACTGGCAAGGTGAGGGAGAGAAAAGTTCTGATTAAAAGCAAAACAATTATCCTTTAATTAATCAGAAAACAGATATTTTTACTGCTTCTACATTTTTGAAAGTTCCCATTTAAATTATCCATTAAAACCATTACAACTCACAATACTATTTTAATTATTGTGATTGGTTGCAGTCAGTCAGATGTTTACATTGGATTTGGCATTTTTATCCACCTAACAAGTCCTTCCCAGGGACATGGGATAGGCAAATGTGGATGTTTAACAGTTTTACTGGTATCATTGCATGATGTAAGCTGTTCCACGTAAAGCTGCCTTTTGCAATTAATGAGAAATTTGTCAATGCTGATGGTGTTCAAGTGATGCTTCAATTGTTTTAAAATTGCATTTAAGGCAACTATTACTATGGTACTACCTTAGCTTTCTTTTGCCATAGTTGCTCTATTTCTGTTTGTAGGTCTTTGTATTTTGTTATCTTCTCCAGTTGTTTCTCCTATTCTCTTGTCTCCAAGTATTGCCATGTCCATTACTGAGACTTTGTCTTTGTTATTGACAAGTATGAGATATTATGTGGCAAGTGTCGTTAGTTTGAATTCTAAAGTCGCAGAGCACTTTAAATCCTTCATTTTCTATTTTTCTATGTTCCCACCAATTCTTGCTTCCAGGCAAATGATATTACTTGCAGATCTTCCAATTAATATTATGTACACAACAATGTGAATTCAGAGCTTCCAGTTCTTTAGCTGCACAACGAGTTCTTTCCAAGAATTTAGGATGTATAATATATAGGCATAGTAGATCCAAGCAATGAATACTTTGTAATTAATAGATGGAATGCACAGATTTTCTAAATGCCATCCAAGATTTGTGCTGATAACCAATGGGACCACTATGGATGATTTATGCCATAATCTTTCAATTTTGATTTTTAGATCTTGATACTTTGTGTAATCTGGTATGCTAATTTAACATTTTGTATTCAAAAATCTCACAATATACTGTAACAATAACACATATTGTAATATATTGTTATTTATCACAGTCATACGGCAGCCCATCTCACACAGGATGGCTTTGGGTGGCGTTGTTGTTAATTGCGAAGTCGTGTCCGACCCATCGCGACCCCGTGGACAACGTTCCTCCAGGTCTTCCTGTCCTCTACCATCTTCTGGAGTCCATTTAAGTTCACGCCTACTGCTTCAGTGACTCCATCCAGCCACCTCATTCTCTGTCGTCCCTTTCTTCTATTGCCCTCAATCTTTCCCAGCATTAGGCCCTTCTCCAGTGAGTCCTTCTCATTAGGTGGCCAAAGTATTTGAGTTTCAACTTCAGGATTTGGCCTTCTAAAGAGCAGTCGGGGTTGATCTCTTCTAGGACAGACCGGTTTGAATGCCTTGCAGTCCAAGGGACTCACAGGAGTCTTCTCCAGCACCATAGTTCAAAGGCCTCAATTCTTTGTCGCTCAGTCTTTCTTATGGTCCAACTTTCACATCCATACATTGCAGCTGGGAAAACCATGGCCTTGACTATACACACTTTTGTTGGCAGGGTGATGTCTCTGCTTTTTAGTATGCTGTCTAGATTTGCCATAGCTTTCCTCCCCAGGAGCAAGCGTCTTTTAATTTCTTGGCTGCAGTCCCCATCTGAGGTGATCTTGAAGCCAAGAAAAATAAAATCTGTCGCTACCTCAATTTCTTCCCCATCTATTTGCCAGGAATTGAGAGGGCCAGATGCCATGATTTTGGTTTTCTTAATGTTGAGTTTCAAGCCAACTTTTGTACTCTCCTTCTTCACTCACATCAAGAGGCTCTTTAGTTCCTCTTCACTTTCTGCCATTAGAGTGGTATCATCTGCATATCTTAGGTTGTTAATATTTCTCCCTGCAATCTTAACTCCAACTTTTGATTCATCTAGCCCTGCCTTTCTCATGAAGTGCTCTGCATATAAGTTAAATAGGCAGGGCGACAATATACAGCCTTGCCGGACTCCTTTCCCAATTTTGAACCAATCAGTGGTTCCGTGTCCGGTTCTCACTGTTGCTTCTTGACCCGCATATAGGTTTCTCAAGAGACAAATAAGATGATCTGGTATTCCCATCTCTTTAAGAACTTGCCACAATTTGTTGTGATCCACACAATCAAAGGCTTTAGCATAGTCAATGAAGCAGAAGTAGATGCTTTTCTGGAACTCCCTAGCTTTCTTGATGATCCAACGTATGTTGGCAATTTGATCTCTAGTTCCTCTGCCTCTTCGAAATCCTGCCTGTACTTCTGGTAGTTCTTGATCCACACACTGCTGGAGTCTATCTTGTAAGATTTTAAGCATAACTTTACTAGCATGTGAAATGAGTGCAATGGTGCGATAGTTTGAACATTCTTTGGCATTGCCTTTCTTTGGAATTGGAATGTAAACTGATATTTTCCAATCCTGTGGCCACTGTTGAGTTTTCCAAATTTGCTGGCAAATTGAATGTAGCACTTTTACTGCATCGTCTTTTAAGATTTTGAATACCTCAGCTGGAATACTGTCACCTCCACTAGCTTTGTTGTTGCTCAGATTTCCTAAGGCCCATTTCACTTCACATTCTAAGATGTCTGGCTCGAGGTCAGTGACCACCCCATTATGGTTATCTGGGACATTAAGTTCATTCTTGTATAGTTCTTCTGTATAGTTTTGCCACCTCTTCTTAATCTCTTCTGCCTTTGTTGGGTCCCTGCCATTTTGGTCCTTTATCATGCCCATCTTTGCATGAAACGTTCCCCTCATATCTCCAATTTTCTTGAAGAGATCTCTGGTCCTCCTTATTCTGTTGTTTTCTTCTATTTCTTTGCACTGTTCATTTAAGAAGGTATTCTTATCTCTTCTAGCTATTCTCTGGAATTCTGCATTCAATTGGGTGTATCTTTCTCCTTTGCCTTTCACTTCCCTTCTTTCCTCAGCTATTTGCAAAGCTTCATCAGACAGCCATTTTGCTTTCTTGCATTTCTTTTTCTTTGGGATGGTTTTAGTTGCTACCTCTTGTACAATGTTGCGAACCTCTGTCCATAGTTCTTCAGGCACTCTGTCTATCTATTTAATTCCTTAAATCTATTTGTCACCTCTACTGTATATTCATCAGGAATATGATTTAGTTCATACCTGAGTGGCCTAGTGCTTTTCCCTACTTTCTTCAATTTAAGCCTAAATTTGCAACGAGAAGCTCATGATCTGAGCCACAGTCAACTCCTGGTCTTGTTTTTACTGACTGTATAGAGCTTCTCCATCTTTGGCTGCAGAGCACATAGTCAATCTGATTTCTGTGTTGACCATCTGGTGATGTCCATGTGTAGAACCATCTCTTGGGTTGTTGGAAAAGAGTGTTTGTTATGACCATCGTATTCTCTTGACAAAATTCTATTAGCCTGTGCCCTGCTTCATTTTGTACTCCAAGGCCAAACTTGCCTGTTATTGTTCTGTTCCAGCCTATTGCCGTCCTTGTTAACTTCACAAGGACAAAACCCCTGCTGCTGCAATAGGCTGGAGACTTACAAACAAAAACAAAAACCCCTTTTAATATTGTAGACAAACCTGTCAAATACAGCAAACTTAAGTCCAAAAGAGCACGATGAAAAACAAACAAGAAATCACAAGAGAAGTCACAGATCAAGATTCCAAGACGTGGTTTTCAAATGGTTGCCTTCAGCAGCCAGCACCACCCACACCTCCTCCCTTTAATTAGCAGACCTAAGGCAGTGCCTCCCCTTGCCGTTTCTTCTTACTTTGGAGGTGCCTCATTGACCTCTGTTTCCTTACTCTGGCTAATTGACGCCGCCTGCGTGCATCAATTAGCAAGTCCATCTGTTGTGATTCTTCCAAGTCTGATTCATGCTCCTCACCCAGCTGAGCTTCATCAGAAACACGACTGGAGGGCCCAGGCTCCTAGCCTGTATCTACTCCTCAAGCAGAAGTCTTGAAAGTAGAAAGAACCCCAGATTGCACACTGGGTCTGTCTGGACCAGTGCCACCCCATCTAGCACCAAAGATGGTAAAATACCAGATCCTGAAGACCCAAAATAATTTAGTTTTATTGTTACCCTTTCAGTCTCACAGCCTCCAGGCACCAAGACAAGACATCAACAGCACTGCTTAATTTACCAGGGTCAGAGATATATAATAATTCCATGGCAACAAATGATCTCACTGAGCAGTTTCATGTAGATGTTAAATAGGAAGGGGGAAAGTTCTGAATTTTGCAAGGGTCATGAGCAGAGCCTTTCACTGCCAATCAATACCAACTAATGCTGGCCCCATAGGAAGGAAGAGAACCAGCCCAATATTGTGCCACCCGCAATAATTGAAGCTGATCCAGATAAATACTATCTGGTATTGAAAGTCGTTGAGAAGGCAAGAAAAGCCAGGATATCTACCTCTACCTGATCCCATCAGAGATCATCCAAATCAATGCTGTTTCTGTATCCAGAAACACGTTCAGGTCTGGATCCTGACTGAACCTGCTTTCATGAGTTTCCCTAAAACAGGGAATTCACCCCAACAAAAACTCATTCAATATCACTCCTCCTCCCCCCCCCAGCAGTCTTAGCCAATTATGGGGGTGCATGAATCTCATGAGCAAGTGGTCACATGGATCCTTTCTACTTCCTCAGGGCCAACAGATTTGAACTGTTTCATATTGAATTATCATTATTACATTTAGGAGGAATCCAATATAATGTAATGTAATAATAAACTATTACCATCTTTATTTCATTATAAAATAGTACTGTATTGAAACAATACTTATTCAAGAGTTATATCAGAAAGAACATGCAATGTAGGCTCTCAAATTGCTCCTAGAATTGATAGTTGTCTGTTAAAAAAAAATCAACTTTGCATTCTAGCCATCAGTTCAATTCTCCAATATCTTTAGGGTCATATTCAAATCGTCAATATACCTAAAAATAATACTGCCCAAACTGGCAACAGTTTTGAGCCAGATAGAACAACCTTGCCCTTGGATGCACATAGAAAATAAGCATTAATTCAAATAAGCTTAAATGAATCAGCACAGGTGTACTAGGAAAAATGGTGATTGAAGTTGGTATTACTGCATTACCACATATAATTTTATATCAAACCTTGAAACAAAGGAACAATCTAAAACACTTAAGAGCATTGGTATATTTCAGCATACTTTATCTGAGGAAGGTTTGCTCAGGATTTATTTTTTTACCTGTATAAACGATTAATATAAGGAGTTACACCCAGTGAATTCATCCAGTTTCTAAATGTTCTTTCTTCCTTACTTTCACCTACAGTTCAAAGATGATAATTGAATTATATTCTGATTTTTGGTCTATTTTTAAAACTATTGAATCCCAAATAGAAGGTATGATATCACAAAGCAGGAGAGAAAAGTGTTATCGTAAAGTGGAAAGATATATAAATGGGTAAAGAATAAACAAATCTGAATTAAATCAAACTATAAAAGGATACTTGCTGTGCAACAATACTTAAGAGCACAGTAATAGCAAAAAAAGACCATCAAATTGCATGTTTGGGGTCTATATGACTCTAGATCTTTTGAGTCAAAGCCCATTTCAGCTGCCTATAATACTGGCCAATAGAATTGGTCAATGGCACAGTTCAGGAAAAACCTATATTTTCTTTTGCAGCCTTCATTATTCGACATTTCTTCACAGTGTACCAGTTCTCATTAAGATCATGTATTAATTGTGTCATTATTTCATACATATATGTTGAGAAATATATATATGTGAAATGTTATCCAATTGCTTATTCACTAACCTTATTATATAAATTGGCACTATAATCCCTTTTGGGATTAATTATTAAGGTTTGTTTCAAAAGGTATTTCAATCTGTAACTGAAATATATTTTGAATACTTCAGAGTGATTTAACATGCTCCCTAGAAAATTGGTTATAGAAAGAAGGGATGCTAAAGGGTACATTTGGCAAATTCACAATAAAAATTAAAACTTCATGCTAAATAATGCAGAAAATAACATGCAAGCTGAAAAAAATCAATTCTGACTGAAAGAACTGTGAAAGTAAAAAAAAGGTTATATTTAATATGCCACTCTAAAATCAAATTCTTAAACTTCTTCATTACCACCTACCATCACTATAACTTTCATTCTTGTTCAATGTTTAATAGATACCTTCTCAAGAATATACGCGTTTGCTTTCTGTGGGATAGGTATGAATAATAGATAACCAGCACAAACTGGAACATGGTAATAACATGCCTTGTGGCACTTTTCTTCTGTAATCGCAATGTTGGGTAGCAATAAGCATAAATAGAGATCAGAAACGGATATGATCAAACATGTTGATTATTTTTCACTTTCTCAAAATAGAAAAATGCTGAATATTTAATTTTAGTCATCAAAATAGGATTAACTTCAAATTCATTTTGCAAGGAAAATAAATCTATCCATCTTTAATCATGACTGTATTGAGGATAAGATATATTTCTCCATTGTGTTTTATAGCCATGCAGCTCTCAATACCGCCAATCAAAACAAAATTCATTTTGTCTATCTTTTACTCTTATTGTATTATTTCTAATATTTGAATATTTTTATAATAAAATTAAAATGGAATTACAGGTAGTCCTCAAACTATCCCTGCATGGCCAGAGATATTTCCAAGTTAAGACAGCACTTGAACCAATGGTAGTTACAACCAGTCCTTGGAGTTCCAGCCATCCCAGCAACCCCATTGTCACATGATGTCAACCTGGGTAATTGGCAACCAGTTCATCATTACAACTGCTTGCCAAGTTTCCTGAAATCATGTCATCATCTGCAATCTTTTCTGCTGGTTTTCCCAGAAAGTCAAGTCACTGGGCATGTCACCAAACCGCACATCCTCCCCCAGCCCCACTGCACGTGTACTGGCTGGCACCCTCTCAACTGTGTGGCACCTCTTGGGCACCCTTGCAGATCTGAACAACACCTCTCTTGCATCCTCCCATACCTGTACCCTGTTTCTTGCCATAGCCATACTGACCTGCATGGTGCCTCTCACGCATCCCCTCACAACCGTGCTCCATCAGTTCTGGCAACCTGTGCTCTGCTGGCCCTGCCACTCCCAGTTGATTTTTGCTGTTTTTTCCTCCTGCTGCTGAGGAGGCCAGTAGAGTGCAGGGTGGCAGAGTTGGCAGAGTGTTGGTGGCCAAAATTATAGAGATGGGGGGAGACAGGCAGCTGAGAAGAGTTCAAAAGGAGGCAGTCTTACCCATGCTTACTGAGGCTCAGAGCTGGGAAATACCAACCCAGCAATGGTTTGGATTGGGATGGGTCCTTGCCTAAGGACTGGGTAGGATTTGTTTAATGATGGCAATGGGTACTAAGGGGATTACTGTGACTAAGCAATCATGTGACATCACGTTTTTTGACCAAATTGCTTAGTGATGGAAAATGTGATCCAAATTCTGGTTAACTGAGGACTACCTGTAAAACTATAAGAACATCACCTAATCTAAGCCTTATCACACAAAATAGGACTTATCTGATGGGATGGCACAAATTATATCAGCTTAAATTTCTGCCACAGACTGCAGATATGTCTGCACAGTTGTGAGGGGAAAGCCCTTGTGTTTTCAAGAATTATCCAGGAACCATTTCAATACACTATGCTAAGAAGAATATACAATGCCATATTATTCTGTCTATCTTTGAAATGTTTCCAATCCAGGTCATAGTGATAACACTACTAGCAACTTCTAACTTTATTACAACTGTGAAAATTACTATAAATCTTTAAAAACTATGTTTATTTTTTATGTTTGCCTTGTTTTTTTCTCCATAAATAGTTGAATTTAGGGAACAGAATTTTCACTCTTAACAACTTGATCTTTTCATTCACATTTGTGAGGTTTCATATCATGACTCCCAAGAACTCAGTTATGTATTCAAGTAAAGTTAATCTGGCATTTTATATGAGTTTAAAATAAATGTCTAATACTAGTATTTTTACACAGCTGTAATGGCATATTAAAAGAAAAACAACAGGTCATAAAAGCAGGACAGTTACAAAGAGGGCAGTCATAACAGTAATAGAATGAAAGGGAAAACAGACTTCAAAATATACTTTGACAACCAAAAGCCCTCAACTAAATACAGTACCTACAGTAGGAGGAGTCAAATCTGCATTTTTTGAAGAAAGATTGGAAAGTTATGAAACACAAGATTAAGCTTAATTTCAGTATTTGAGTGTGCTTAACTCCTAAAAAACACTTTAAGATCCAAGATCTTAATGGGATTGGAACTCCTCCCCATCCACATACCCTATCTCCAGAAATAGCTATTTCTTACATTCAAAAAAGCAGAGGAACTTCAATTATACAGGTAGTCCTTCCCTTATGACAATTGAGACCAAAATTTCCATTGCTAAGCAACAGAATTATTAAGTGAGCTTTGCCCCTTTTTACATCTTTTTAGCCAGTTGTTAAGTGAATCACTGCAACTAAGTTAGTAATTTGGTGGTTAAGTAAATCTCACCTCCCCGTTGACTTTGTGAGGTCATATGAGCCCCGAATACTGCAACTATCATAAATACATGTCAGTTGCCAACTGTCCAAATTTTTATCACATGATCATGGGGATGCTGCAATTGTCATAAGTGTAAAAAGTAATCATAAATCATTTTTAGTGCCATTGTAACTTCAAATGGTCACTAAAAGAATTATTGTAAGTTGAAGCCTACCTGTATTGGGGAAATCTTTTCCATTCTTAACTTTTGCAATTAGATTTATAGGTGTTTGTGTGTGACTCCAAATTCATGTAAAATTATATGGGTGGGAGCATGGTTGGAGAAAACACTGAACTAAACTTTCAAGTGAAATAATATAATCATTTATGTTAGAGAACAAGGGACTTGATGTTAGGGAAACTTTCCACAGACAAGATGGAGTTGTTACTAATACAGAAGGTCGACTTCAGGATTTGGGGAAGATGCCTGCTCTGGAAAAGTGTACATTTTCCATTAAGGATCAGATTTGTAATTTGGGAGTCCCTTTTGAATCCAGCATTAAATCCTGGACAATTAATAAAATCAAAAGATGCTTTTATCGACTTTGGTTGATAAACCATGTCCATAAGTGAAGAAGAAAAGCTTATACACTGGCAACCAAAGACTGCAATTGTCTTTATGGAATGATTTTGAAGACAGTCCAGAAACTCAGCTGGCTAGAATTTGGCAATACTTCACTCTCCTTAGGATTTAGAAAGAAGCTCAAATCATAGTCAAATCTTTTAATTTGGTTTAGCATTTGTTTTAACTAAACCGTTGCTGTTTTAATTGTATTGCTCTAAGCTGTCCTAAACCATTAAGGGAGAGGCAGCAGGCAAGTACACTATTAAACAAACAGGAAACAACATCCCCATTAGATTATTTAAATTAAGAAATAAAAAACAACCAAAGACAAATATTTCTCTAATATCCCAATTAATATGTGTTAAAAGTTACTTACCTTCTAATAAATTGAAATCATAAGAATTGTTTTTAGGCTTCTGTAGGGCAGGGTAAGTATTAAAGAGGTTTGCAACAAAGGCTATATTAAGTTTAGGGTTGCCTGCAACCACATCTGTAGGAGTCACAAACTGTTTGCAACCCAATTTATCTGCTTGTTGAAGCATATATTCAGCCCTCCTCAAATCATTTGGTTCCTGGGGAAAAATAAATTACAAATTTAAAATAAAATATATGCATCCAAGTTTGCACTAGGCATAAAATTCTAGTTACAGAAGCAAACCAGAAATTGTTTGGAAAGAAAATCCTGATTTTGCAGAATTCCTGATTGCATTTAAATGCATTTAGAATCTCATTTGGATCAGTTATAGTAATTCACCATACTCTTCCCTTAGAAGATCTAAAGGAAACAATTGTTTTCATTAAACACAAAATAACATTCTCAGAGGTTTCTTATATAATCTCTAAGAACAGACTCTGACTAGGCAAACACAATACGGTAATCAAGAATATATTATGAAAAAAGAAAAGCAGCCTATACAATGGTGAAAAGGGTAACATGCTTTGCTGTTATATTCCTAGAAGAGTTCTGTTTTGTTTTCCTTTATTTCAGATATGTCAAACTCACGACGTCATGTGATGTAGCGCAATGTATCGGAGCTTTTTCCCCATTGCCGGCAATGGGGTGGGTGTGGTTTCCTCATGACGCCTCTGGCCTGCAGGCCAACAGTTTGACACCTCTGCGTTTATTTTCTCATTTTCTACTTGTTAAGGGACTGTTAAGGTTTTACAAATGTTTCAAAACAGGTGCCTCTAAACGTATGGAAACACATTAAAAGCATAATGTTTGAATAAGCAGCCATGTCTTTTTCAGATTTACATGTCTGTTTGGGAAATTTTTCAGTCTCAGAGCTTGAAGCCAGATTAGATCAGATCTGAATAGTTAGGATTATCTAAGTCTATATAATGGTAAAAAAGTCATAATTGGCTCTACCATATAAACGTGAGACAAAAATAAATTGAAATAAATCTTCAACTATATATTTGAAGCATATTCTATCGATTTTCAAAGTATCTCCCAACATTAAGAGTCATTATTAAATTATCACATCAGCTGGATGGAATACGAATTTTTTTAAAGTTCATCGGATCATACAAAACTATTATTTTTAAAAAAAGGATTGACTTAAAAGTATCATTGTTAATTATCCATTCAATCATACTCTTTAATTATCTATTCAAGAAATCTGATAGATATGTTTTGTAGAAATGCTCTAACTTGGTTCTCCAACCTAGCCACTGTTTGTAATCTGAAAAGTTTAATGGAACACTTACATTAAAGCCTGAAAGATCAATCACAATGGCTGTTTCTCCATTGTTGCCTTGTTTGGGTGCAATTTGATTCAAAAGATGATAGTAAGCTTTTGAGTCCTGAAATGAACAATGTAAATTTTAAACAAAAATTATTCACGTACACTGATCTGATGCTGAATTATTGGAATTGTTATATTAATATGCTGCTGTCATATTCTATATAGGTTCTGTATAGAACAGTGGTGGCAAACCTATGGCAAGGGTGCCAGAAGCGGCACTCTGAACCCTCTCTATGGGCACACGTGCCGTTGCCCTAGCCTTGCCTCCCCCCGCAATCCCCTCACCAGCAGCCCCCCAGAGGAGAGTCGCCCCCAAGTGTGGCCCACGTGGAGCAGTGCAACCAAGGTCATGGCAGCCAGACAGTGTATACAAGACTCTGCCCTCATGCCCCATTGCGCACAGTTGATGCTGCAGAGCGCGGGCAGAAGGCATGGTGCTGCTGGGCGATCTGCAGTGAGCCCTGGAGGCAGTGACCCTGTGGGCAGGCAGGCAGGGTGGGGGTGGAGTGGGGGTGGGGTGGTGGGGTGGAGCAGGGTCGGGGCCAGTTTTTAGGCACTTGGTCTTTAAAAGGTTCGCCATCACTGGTATAGAACATAACTTGTTACTGAATTTTCATCTCTCTCTTGGAGGATACCCTTCTCAAAAAGACAAAGTATAGGATTATACTCGGGATGTATCTGCAGATTTATAGCAATAAAAAGGTGTCTGGATAAACTGCTAAAAAATACAGGAGTTGATCTTGATGGAGATCATCATCAAGTATTACTGGCTCACAACAGAGACTTTGCAGAACCAGAAGGACTCCTCAGCTTAAAGTTCAGCTTATACATGAATTGAATCTCTATGTACAGGTATCTAGGCTCACTTGTTTTCCTCTGGATCCAAAGTTCTAAACAATTCCAGTTGCAACTGTCCCACTTTTCTGAATACCAGAGCTTTTGGGAATTGTGCTACGTACAAGTTTAATGATATAATAAAAAGTAAGGAAATTATGTTATTTCTTTATTTTATGTTTTAAGTATTAATTTGGTTCCATAATTCTTGATTCTAGAAATGATATTTTTCTTATAATCATAAGACTTAATTTTATATGTATTATTCTTCTACAAGTTTTATAAATGGCTTTTTGAAACCATGGAATTCCTTATCTGTTAGTCAAGTTTTATATACTCAATTCCAATAGAACTACACCTCCTGGAGAATGTAGAATCACTTCCTAAACCACTTATTAGCACACCTTTATTTATTTAAGAATTGGTCTTTCATAAGTTGGCGATGTTTGGCAATAGTATGTTAGGTTCAAAATATTTCAATTAGTGTACTTTTTATTAAAATGCAACAGTAGAATAATTTATGAAAACTTTGATTAGTTTCATTTTTAAAATTCAGATTGTAATAATTGCTTTGTTTACTGTAAGTTTAAATAAGATACCTTAATGTCTTGACCAAAATTGCTTATTTTCTTCCACCCAGCATTATTCAAATGGTAGTTAACCCAGCGTAGCAGAAGTTCTTCTGGAGACAATTTCATTAATTGTTCCAATTCTTCCCCATCATTTAATAAACCAATAAGAGCTGGAAAAGGTTTTCAATAAATATTATTCTGGAACTTCAAAAGAAAAACAAAAGAATATGCTTAAGCTACAGAATTTATTATTCCTGATAAGTGTTTAAAATTCTCACCTTCATTTCTGGAAATCTCTATATCAGAAAAAAGACCAACTTTAATAATTTGCCATAATAATCCTAACACCAAATGTGGCTTTCCATCTATTAGATCTTGTGATCCAATGTTAACTACTGTACAGCCAATAGCTGATGCAGAATTTAGTGCTAGATCTAGATTTTCCTAAAAACAAAGCAAAAAAAAAAAAAGTTAGAGAGGAAGAAACAATGTAAAATTAACAGATTAAGAAAGCATTTCATAAATCAGCTGACATGTGAACTTTTTAGCATATTTAAAACATTGAAAATCAGCATTTAATAAGTTATTCTATAATATTAAGTATTTAATTTATTCTTTTAGTAACTTAACGATATAAATGTTACCATCATAACTCAGAATATGCCTGTACTAGGGTTTTCTAAAACTTGCTATGTTACTATGATATCAAAATAGATATCATAAGAAAGATGTAAGAAAAATGGAGGTCTGAAAGCTAAATAAGGCCTTTTGAATCAGATGAATACACACACATACATAAAATGTTTTGAATGGAAAAATATATGCTGAAACAAAAGGTTGTTTGGTAGGGGGAAATGTAAAATTGGAGGTAGTTAATAGGCATAACAAAAGTAGTACTAGAACAACTCAAATTGATATGTTCTACAAACATGTTACAAATGTATTACTAATAGAACTATGTGCCAAATTATGTACTAGAAATGAAAAATTGAGTCATTAGCTTTGCAAAAAAATTTTCAGAAAGCTTCCTAAAACTGTTCTACTCAAAGCTCATATATTATGGATTTACTACAGCAATGCAGTATATATAGAAAGTTTAAATAACTAGAAATATTACAATTTATTGCCTTCTTTTTATATGTATTTTTCCATCTATAACCAGAAGAGAAAAAATATAAAAATAAAATATAAGAAATATAAGAAAGCAGAAACAAAGATAAAGAAAATACAGAAAAATATTGAAAGAAATATTGAAAGTAAAATGTATGTTCAATACTCTTAAGTATAATTGAAACCCAGGTCTCAAACAACAAATTAAACTTTGGCTAACTGGAGTCATATTGATAAAACTTTATGCAATAAAAAGCTATTTCCTATATTGAAACCATTTTTTATTCTATTACTTCCCACTGGAGTAAAATCATCCAGAGTTGCCTCAGACAGTGAGATGGGAAGACATATAAATTTAATAAATAAAACAAAATAATAAGTAAAACAATCTTCTTAGCTACACCCTATGAAGGATAAATCTCCTTGTATTTCATAAGGTTCAGAGTCTAAAATTACTAAAATGTCTTCAGTTGTATAACATCTACAAAACATAAAATCTCTGTCATTTCTAAAATGGAGATATAGAGATTGGAATCTAACCACTTATTTTCGGAGTGCCCAATAAACATGAAAGAGAATCCTCTAGAATTAATTGCATTCTGAGATCACAGAACACTTAATGTAACATTTTTAAAATTCTAATATTGGTTTGTTGGCACTCAGTGCAGTTTTTTCTATATGTATCTTAGTACAATTTTTCAGTTGCAGATTTAGATTAATTATATAATCAGAAACTTCCAAAGAAAATTTCTGACAATTTTAATAATTTAGGAGTTTCAGATTTTCAGTTTCGCACATCAGGCCCAAATTGTAAAATTAAAATACATTTCAATCAGATATGGTATATTTCAACTCAGCAGTATTAAGCCAACCAAATTATTTTAAATGTTTTAAAATAATAATTAGCTATATGCTAATTAGCTATATGGGATTAATATTATTTCTTGCTCAAAATTTTTGGCTTGGACAAGAAATTTTCAAGTTTGCATTTGCACCATAGTGTAATTTTACATAAGAGCTATGATCAAATTTTAATCTTCTTCCCAAACATCATCCATATATGTCTTGCAGCTTACAATTTGCCTTGTTCATCTTCTTAATTGCCATTGAACTAGCTAGATTTTGGCTATGGTTTACTTACTGATCTAGTGAATGCAGTAAGCTTCTTCTTATTAATTGCTCTTTCATCAATTGTATCTGGCTGAGATAAATTAATCATTTTGCTTGAAAATAAAGAAAAATATTTGTTAGCTTAATCTGAAAGAAATAAAGTGTGAAGTGATTTAAAAGATTGGCAGATTAAAATTCTCCATAAATGTGAACACATTAAATAGCAACACATTTAATAAAATTACGGAATATGGAAACTTATGGAATGAGTATTTTGTTTCCAGAAGTGGAATAATGTAAGTAACATGCATAGTTATAATTTATTTAGTTTTTTCATATACTGTTTTCAACTGTTATTAACTGAAGAATCTGCTAAGAACATACCACAGAGGAAGAGGCATAAGCATATGTATATGCATGTTCATGTAACATAATTTCCTCCCTGCTAAGATGTAAAATAGCAGAACTGTTTTTGACTTAGCATGGAGAATGAAGACAATAGCTCTTAGAAAACAGCACCATGCTAGAAGCAATTAGCTTAAGTCTGATTTTCAAATGCTTATACTTGGATAATTTCTGGGATTAGTATTAAAGCATTCCATATACAACCAAGGCTGCTGTTAAAAATAGCAGTTCATTCTTATCCAAGGTGGATATGAATGGTAGGGGAGGTAAGGGAGAATGGACATTTCCTTCGTAAAATTCCTCAATGAGACTGCTAATAGCAATGCAAAAGCAGCAATTTTGAAGCATACCATGACTGGAGGATTTGCCTAATGACAGCAATTGGACTTGAAAAGACTGCCTTCATAAGTCAGGCAGTCACATGACATTGCACTTTATGACTGTGCCGCTTAGCAGAATTCCAAATGCCAATTAATATTCATAAGTGAGGACTACCTGTATATGGTTTAATTTTATTGATTTCAATGAATTCAAAATTTGCTTAACTTTCCAACTAAAATAAATAGGGCTAATAGTATCAAAATTAAGCAGTGTTAATGTCTTAAGAACTCACCAGCCAGTATTTTGATAAATATTTTTTAAAAACTGAACATACCAAAGAAGGATACCATCAGCAAGTGAATTAAAAAGGCTATTATTTGATGGGTCCATAGGGAGACAATGTTTGCAGTCAGGGTCATCTTTAAGAGCTTTATTTATCCAGTTAACAAATGCAACCTTGTCTTCTTCTGGAAAATACAAGAGGAAAATATATTTTAAGAGCAGTCTAGCAATACATGTGCCACAGACTCAACCTTGCTGTCTTTGCAGAATTGTAAAAACAATCCTAATAGGGAATAGTATGTTATATATCCTTAGTAATCATTGAAAATAGGACATCAAATTGTGTCAATGTGAATACTTTTCTTTGTGGAGTATGATGGATCTAAAAACATATTTAGATATGAAATATATAAAGGTATTTAAATATGAGATATATAAGAATGAGAAAATTTTGATTTTTTGAATATCAAAGTCCAATTCTTGTTGCTTAAGCTCTGCCAAAACTTTTAATTAGACTTCTTTATTTAGAGGTATAGCAATTATAAGAAAATAATAAGAAAAACTGAAGTTTATATGGTTTTTCAAAAAGATGATAAAAATATCCAATAGCGTACAATGAACCAATGATTCACCCTAGCATTTCAATTGGCAAAATTTCAGCCTAGCCTCAGAAATGACATAACCAAGTTCCAAATAGGAAAATGCATTTATGGTTTATCAAGGGACAGGAAGAATAGCCTTTAAAAAGTTAGACTGAATTACTTCTAAGGTAGAAGGTCCATATAGCTGCAAAAGAACTCTATGTAACGTAATTTGACTGCTGTCCCATCAGTTTTACATCTGATTTGCATAAAAGTATTCTTATGCAGCAACAGTATCAGTTCAATAAGATGATGGTCAATGGAAGAAGCAGCTAATTTTCTTCACAATCTAATACGTTATTAGGAATGGTTAGATATTATACTGTTTTATTCCTATAGGTAGTCCTTAACTTATGACCAGTCACTTAGCTATCATTCAGACTTACAATGGGTCTCCCTGGGTACTTGCTACCCAGTTCTAATGTTCCAATTACTGGGTCTCTCCCTATGATCATATGATTACATGTCAGATACTTGGCAATTAGTCCCTATTTATTATCATTTGCAGAATCTCGCAGTCATGTGTCTACATTTTACAATGGTTTTGCTGAAAACAAGCATTTACTTTCGGTTTTTGAGAAAGCCAACCCATAGTGAATCATTAGTTCAGTTAAAGACCGTGGCATTCACGTAACAACCACTGCAAAATATTGTAAAATTGGGTCAGTCATGTGGACTAGGTTAGGGACAGATCATATTGGAGAAAATCTACTTATGTAGTCATTAAGAGTTGGCATGATATGATGGCATATCAACAATCATCAATCCAAGTTAAAAGGCAGTGGGGCCTCTACACAATTTCAGTAAGATGTCCCCAGGAGGAACATCTCACTCTCAAAAGCTGCTGAAATGGATAAAATCTATGTTCTTCATTTTTCAGTCATTGTGCAAGAAAGGAAGGAGACTGTCAATATTACAGAAATATTAGCTCCAGTGGGAGATGGAACTGTTGAATAAGGATCTAGTGAGTCAATAGGGCACTAGAGGACAAAAGTTTATTTATTTTGAGCAGGTCATTCTCTAATTATAAGAACTGCATAAATCTTAATCTTGGCATTACATTCAAAAAAAGGTTTCTTTGAATAATACTATTTTTTACCTGAGTAAGAATGCTGAGTTCCCTCACTAGAACTGGATGATGTTCCTCCAATTGCAGTAATTCCCGGTTTCTTGTTTATGGATTTTCGAAATGATTTGCTAATATCTTTACTTTTCAGTTCCTGAATAACCTGGAACAAAACAACATCAAATAGAACAAAAAATCATCAAAGAGCAGCCATGTCAAAACAGTAGTATAATTGCTGACTTTCTTCTTCCTGTTTTCTTAGCACATCTACTTAATTGTTCCAACTAACTGAAGCATGGAAGTTATACCATAAAGTAAATCAATTATCTGGAGAAGGGGTGGGAGAAAGAAAAGGAACAAATCAAGGACATTTATAATTGTGAACCAATTCTTTATTATTTAATTCATTCATATTTGATCTTTTTAGACTATAAGAAAACTAAATTATTTGGGATATATATCTATAAAGAATATACTTTTACACTTATACCAATAAAAAAAAATCAACAGCTTCTAATGCAGCCTCTAATTGAATAAGGAGCCCAAAAATACAAAATAAGAAAGCTATCTGTTAAAGAAGTCTGTACCTCTTTCCAGAATCTAATGGCAGGGCTTTTTTAACAGACTACCACTTTTAGGATATGGCAATATTCTAGTACCACCAGTCATCTAGCAAAGTATCAAAAACTTGATGACCAAAAGAAAAAGGAAAAAAGTGATAAAGTACAGGTAGTCCTTGACTTACAACAGTTTGCTTAGTGACTGTTCGACGTTATAATGGCATTGAAAAAAGTGACTCATGGCCATTTTTCACACTTATGACTGTTGCAGCATCCCCAGGGTCATGTGATTTACATTCAGATGCTTGGAAACTGATTTATACTTATGACGGTCACAGTGTCCCCGGGTCATGTGATCACCTTTTGCAACTTTTTGACAAGCAAAGTCAGTGGCCGCGGAGGAGGAGGGGTGGCCAGCTCAACATTGCTCAGGTCGCAGGGCTCCTGTGGGGGGGCGGGGGGGCTGTGGGGAGATCCATGGGTCTCTGATGGAGGGAGGTGGGACTGGGGCATGTTCCACTAAAGAAGCCTCGCTGTCCCTCTTGGGCTGTGTGGGGGACTCCCGGACAGTGGTATGGGCTGCCCAGAATCCTGGGCAGTGGAGAGCAAGTGCCCAGCCTGGCCCTTGAGCTCTCGGGCATCAGGACCCTGCAGCCCAACCCACTCCAGCCCCACTTCCCTGAGGAGGCTCCTGGCTGTGCTTACCTCCTCATCAAGGCTCCTGCTACTGATGTGTCCACTCTCCTTGGGCAGGTTGCTCATGGTGCAGGAGGGGAAAGTGCTTGGGTCAGAGGGAGGCCCACTTCCTCTTCATGTGAAGACACCAAGCTTTGTAACCAAAACATCCTTAGTGATAGGATGGGAGACCCTCAGGATAGGCCAGGAGAAGGGGGCAAGGGGATGGTGAAAGGGCAGCAGGTCGGCTGGTGGCCAAGTGCTAAGGCAGGACTTCCCTCAGACCCTCCTCTCTCATTCCAATCTCCCTCCTTCCTTCCTTCCTTGCTCCCTCCATCTCTACCCTCCCTCTTTCCCTGCCTCCCTGCTTCTCATTCCAATTTCCTTCCTTCCTTCCTTCCCTCCCTCCCTCTCATTGTCCCTTCCTTCTCATTGTCCCTTCCTTCCTTCCTTCCTTCCCTCCCTCCCCCTCCTTGTCCCATCCTTCTTTCCTTCCTTCCCTCTCATTATCCATTCCTTCCTTCCCTGCCTCCCTTTTTCATTCCCATCTCCTTCCTTCCTCCCTCCGTGTCCAGGAAGGGACAAGGGGGAGGGAAGTCTGCCAGAGCGGCTGGTGGACATGCTGCCAGTGGACATGGCTTGAAAGGCCACTGTAAATTCTTGGACAAGAGCTGCACAGCCTTAAGAGCAGAGTGGCGGGAAGATATTTGCGATGAGGGAGGGAGAAAAACAGGCAAGAAACACAGTGGGGGAAGGATCCCCCTCTGTGAGGAATGAAGAAAGGCAGCATCCCCTGAAGGTGACCAGCAAATTGCCCTCACCCACTTCACACACCTGGCTCTGTGGGCTCTTGGGGAGAGGACGGAGTGAGTCCACATTACTTGTGCTATGCCACCCAGACCTCAGCCTGCTTGGTTTTGGCAGTCAGCGGCACACTCTCCTCACCACACGGAGAGGCTGGGCCAGGCAAGGCAAAGCTGGCGAGAAACCAAATCTGCTTGGGTGTGCACAGAAGAGGCGGCTGGCACCTGGCATCCTGGGTGACTGTTTTGCCCTGCTGGCTGTGTTCTGAGCGCTTCCCTTTCATCCAGGACGCTAGATGCCATGTGCTTACCTCTTCTGCTTCTCGCCAGTTTCGCCTCGCCCGGCCCAGCCTCTCTGCACAGTGTTTGTTTCATATATAATTACTTAATACCAATCCAGTTATATTCAGGTAAACATATAACCTAAGATATTAGCTTGCTTACTGAGACAAATTCTTCAAAATTGATTTTGCCATCCTTGTTACTATCTGTGACTGCTATAATTTTTTCCACAATTTCACGAACTTTATAGCCAGGTAAGGGCAGGCTTGCTTCTTTGAAAAGATCTTGAAGTTCATAATCACTGACATATCCACTATTGTCAATGTCTACAAATTAAAAAACAAAAGTGCTTTGTTACTATTGATATTTCAATTGCTGTTTTAAAATAATACATTTTTATTTTTTTGTTATTACGTCTTGAATTTAGGCTATCTTTAGTAATAGATAATATATATTTGCTGAACTATGATCATTTCAAATATTAACTGAGAACCTATTCATATTTTTACTGGTCTTCTGTGGCTTGTGTGTGTTTTTGTGTGGTTATTGTTATAAAAGACTTTCTCATCACTACGTCTTATGGTTCATTCATTCATTCTTTGCTTTCTTTTGCTTTCAGCACATTTAAGCAACCCAAAATGCTAGATAATTGTCTTTCTTCTAACCTTATCCCACTACTTTCATTTTTCTGATTCTATTCCTTGTTTCCAAGATGAAGTCGTGTTAACTTACTTTGTTAATATCCTTTACTCAGCTTCTTTGTAACCTGACTATTTAACCATATTGGCTCTTTAGACGTCTCTTAGTTTTCTTCCTCATTAGTATTTTCTGACATTGAACGATCCTTAATTTCCTTTTCAAGGTGTTTCAGCCAATTACAGCATCTTTAAGGTTTTCTTTTCATATTATCTTTTATCATTTCCATTAGTTTACTGTATTAATATTGGCCATTTTAAAAAACCATGATTTCAGGTGATATTTTCTTTCAAGTTCTTGTAAATCAAAAAGTCTTAACATGTAGGTCATTGCATTCAAACTTACCCTTATGTAGTATCTTTAGCGTTTAGTAAGAGACAAATTTAAGGTAGTAATTGCCCTACCATCCACCATAATTTTGTCTTTGGAAAGAGAAAATTACCATCATCATGAGTAAAAAAATTATCAGGCATTTTATGTTTGACAAAATTAGTCCTTCAACTCATATTTGTTTGTTAGTCAACTGCAGTTCAGCATTTAACAAAATCATTCTCCAGCATCAAGTAAACAAACTGGGCCTTTTAGGTTTAAACACTCCTTTGTGCAACTGGATTCTTGATTTTCTTACCAAAAGGCCCCAATATGTGTGAGTTGGAACAAATACCTCTAATACCATTTTCTTGAGCACAGGTTCTCCTCAGGGTTGCGTCCTAAGTCCGCTGCTGTTCGCCCTGTTGACCCATGACTGTTGTGCTAGATTTGCCACCAACCATATTGTGAAGTTCGCAGATGATACAACAGTAGGGGGCCTTATTCACGATGACAATGAGGGTGCTTACCACAAGGAGGTTGAGAGGTTGGTGTACTGGTGTAAGAAAAAGGGGCATTGTCTTACCTGAACTCCTTTTCTCAGTACGGAGATAGAGAATCCACCAATGGGTTTTCTCTGTTTGCCTGCTCTTGAGACCAAGTAGCCAAACTTGACATGCCCCCTCTTGCTAGGAGATCCCGTCTTGACGAGGGCAAAAGTGACTGATGCAAGGACGAGGCGTTGGCTCTCAATTCCCTAATAACGGTCTAACCATAAGGTGGGTGTGGATTCTCCATCTTCATACTGAGAAAAGGCGTTCAGGTAAGACAACGCCCCTTCTCCAATACAGGAGATGGAGAATCCACCAATGGGACATACCAAAGCCTCACTGTCCCAGTGGGTGGGAAACAGATAAGGCCGAATCTACGTCCCTGGAGACCACTTGCTAGGGGACCCACTGACCAAAGGAGGCGTCTGCTGAAGCAAAGCAGTCAATCCTATAATGACGTCTAAAACGGGAGGGCGATGATCATGTCGCAGCCCTGCAAATCTCTTCGATGGATGCCTGAGTGGTCCATGCCGTAGATGTCGCAGCGGTGTGAGTGGAATGGGCCGTAATATGACTTGGAGTCAGTAAGGAAGAAGATTGGTACGCCTCTGCGATACAAGACCTGATTCACCTGCCGATAGTGCCAGCAGATACCTTCTGTCCCAGGAAAGCCGGACGGAAGGAAACAAAAAAGGGCCCCAGATCTGCAAAAGGGTTCTGTGCCCTTAATGTAACGCCTCAGGGCCCTGCGGACATCCAACGTGTGGCACTGCCGCTTCAAGTCATGGGAGGGATCAGGACAAAAGTCAGGCAAGATGACTTCCTATGTTCTATGGAAAGGTGAATTGACCTTGGGCATGAAGGTGGGATCCAACCGAAGGACCACTCGGTCTCGGTGGAAGGTGCAAAGGTCATTCCTGACCGAGAGAGCAGCCAGTTCTGAGATACACCTGGCTGATGCGATGGCAATCAAGAAGGTAACCTTAAGAGATAAAAGCCCGAAATGGTATAGTAGCTATGGGCTCAAAGGGCGGTTTTGTTAGTGCGCGAAGCACACGAGGCAGCTCCCAAGAAGGGTACCTGTGTACCACGGGAGGGCTAGTGTTGTAAGCCCTCTTGATGAAAGCGCGTATCCTGGGATGATGAGCTAGAGGAACTGAGTCCAAACAAGTGAGCAATGTCGATAGGGCCACTACCTGCCTACGAAGGGTCACAGGGGCCAGGCCTCTGTCCAGACCATTAAGAAGATAGTCTACGATCTGGGGAATAGTTAAATTATACACATCCAGTTGCCACCTTCTGCACCAATGGCAAAAATTGTTCCATGTGGAATCATAAATGCGATTGGTCACCGGTCCACGAGAAGCCTGAAACATGGTTATTGCCCGTGGAGAGAATAACTCTTGTGTCATGATGTTGCGCTCAAGCGCCAGGTGACTAACTGTAACCACTGAGGGTCCGGATGTTGGAGGACCCCCTGGAGTAAGGACATGCGATGTGGGGAATCCTCCACGGAGGAGAGCGGGAGAGATTCATGAGATCGACAAGCCAGGGTCTCTGCGGTCAGTATGGGGCCACAAGGATCACTTCCGCCTGCTCCTGAAGCAGTTTGTGGATGGTCGCCAGAATGAGCGGAAGGGGAGGGAAGGCATAAAGAAGGCTCCGCGGCCACGGAGTCCGCAGGGCACTCATCCCCTCTGTTCCCCAGAAGATACTAACGGGAGAAGTACCTGGGGAGTTGGGCATTGCTCGATGAAGCAAACAGGTTGATGACTGGATGGCCGAACCTGCTGAATATTCCGGAAAAAAGATTCGGATGTAGTCCCCATTCCGAGGGGTCTATCGTGGAACGACCAGGAAAGTCTGCCTGCTGGTTCTTGACCCCTGAGATGTGTTCGGTCTTGAGAGAGGCCAGGTTGGGTTCTGCCTAGTATCCGGGCCTTGGACCTAAGGGAGTTGGACCTGGAGCCAGCTGCCGATTCACGTGGGTCTTGTCCGTGAGGATTAATATGTGACGTTCCTGATCCAGTGTCGGAATCAACGGAGAGCCAAGTGAATGGCCCTGAATTCCAGCCAATTGATGTTGTGTCTCAACTCTGCGCAGGACCAACATCCCTGCGCAAACTGAGACTGAAGATGGGCTCCCCAACCGAAGAGGATGGCGTCCATTGTGATGGTGAGGCGGTCCGGCTCCTTGAAGGAGACCTGTTGGCTACCGCTTGTGAGAACCACCAACGTAGAGACCTGAGGGTACTGACTGGGAGTCTCACCTGCTGGCTGGATGCTGATATTCAACTGCTGGAATGGAAGAAGGAACCATTGGCGCTCCCGCTGGTGGAGTCTGGCCCAGGAAACAATGGCTATGCAGTTTGTGGTGTCTATGATGGCTTCCAGGTGCAGGAGCCTGGATGAGGGAACCGTCTGGCTCTTTTGGAAGTTCACCGAGAATTCGTGCTGCTGGAGGACCCGAATAGTTAGTTGCAGGTCCGACTGGGCCGCCCGGAAGGAGGATACTTGGATCAGAATATTGTCCAGAGAACATTGGACGAGTACTAGTACCTTCCACAAGTGGGAGGCCAGAACAGCCAGGATCTTGGTGAACACCCTGGGTGCCGAGGAAAAGCCAAACAGAAGGGCCTCGTACTGGAAGTTGAGGCCCCTGTAACAGAGCCTGAGGAACCATCGGTGTTCTGAATGGATGGGGATGTGGAGATACGCTTCCGTGAGGTCTATTGATGCCAGGAAGTCTCCTTGTCTGATGCCTCCCAGAATGGACTGGAGGGATTGCTTTTTGAACTTTTTGTAAGCAATGTAATAGTTCAGACCCTTAAGGGCTAAAATTGCCCTCCATTCCTCTGAGGTCTTGGGAACCACAAAGAGGACAGAGTAGAATCCCCTGCCTACGTGGTCCGGCGGAACTGGTTCTATGGCCTAAATCTCCAGGAGATGTTGAATGGCCTCCTGCATGGTCCCTTTTTTATCGGATCCCGAGAGGTGGAATAGGAGATGAAGTGACCCGGGGGACTGGCCAGAAATTCCAGGGACAGTCCAAACTGGATTGTTTGTAAGACCCAGACGTCCATGGATGTGAATTCCCACTGATGGAAGAAGTGGGCTTCCCCCTATGGGGAGTGTGGAGGGAGAGTCCTTTGGAAGGGATGTCCTGCCCCTCGAACTGGCCTCTTAGATTGGTTCTGCTGCCTGGGGCGAAAGCCCGGTCTATCATATGGAGGGTCATATGGCCTGTCCTGCTGGGGTGTGTATGAACAGGGAGCTGGGTGGCTGCTGAACCTGCTGCTGTTCGAAGGAACTGCCTGCGGAAATATGGATTGGCACTTTTGTCGTACCGTCTAGTAAGGTGTGCCATAACCTTCCATTTATCCTTGTTCTCGACAAGGCACGGATTCAGTACCTCCCCAAAGAGATTGTTGCCCAGATATGAGGCAGTGGCGAGACGCCATTTGACTTTGGCGTCAGCCTGCCAGTGTTTCAGCCATAGCATTCTTCTGGCTGTGATGTTGGAGGTAGGGACCTGGAAGCAAAGTTGACCGACTGAAGAGCCGCATCCGTGGCATACTCAGTTGCAGCCACCATTGTACTTAGGTCCTGGTGAGTCCGAATGTCCTCAGGAAGGACCCTGGCCTATAGCTGGCACAGCCATAAGAGGGTGGTCCGGACAAAAAAGGATGCCCAGGTGACTGTTTTGATAGTCCATGCTGCTGATTGATGAGTCTTACGGAAAGTCTGTTCCCATTTCTTGTCATCCGCTCTAAGCTCCTAAGACATATCCCCAGCGACTGCAGTCTGGGATACCAGTGTGGTCCAGGCCTCATCCACCTTGGGGACCTCAAGGGCCTCACTTAAGTCTGTAGAGGTACCAAGCATCCTTTTTTTCTGACTTGCTTATGGAAGGAAATGAGGAAGGGGGGACCCATTGCTTTTTAATCCCCTTGAGAAATATAGAAGGAGAGGGAGCGTGGTGCTGGCCTGTCACCATTTGAAGGAATATTGGATTTGGACTGAAATCCAATGTGGCCTGCGGTTGAAGGGACTGATCCAACCCAATATTTGCAGTTGAGGTGGCCTTGTGAAGCAAGGGAAGAAAACAGGGCCGGATTGAATAGACCTCCAGATGGGGAGGGTTCAGGGGGGAGTTCCTCCTCCTCTGAAAAATTGAAGTCTGGTTGGTCTTCACCCCTGTGGAGATGAGTATCTTCTCATTCAGGAGTGTACGGGAGATGTGGGCTCCTGAAATATAGGGATCCCTGCAGGAGGAACATAAGGCTGCACAGCTGATGTGGATACCCCCTGTTCAGGTGGATGGAGAGATCATTCTGCTAGAGTGCAATCCACCACCTTGGTTAACAGGGCCTCCATTCGTCCATCGGAGAAAATATCTCCGGAGTCAGAACTCCTGAGCCCTGCTGCAATTGGAGTAAATATAGCCTCAGGGGCTGAACCTGAGTGAAGTGAGGGATTAGTAACTGTATACTGAGGTGGTACAGAAGGTGTGGTGGGAGCTGTCAGAGACCACACGCCCTGAGCTGAGGTCGAAGGACTTAAAGGAAGGTCAAACTCAGGGGCCGCCAACTTGGAAGTTTTCCTGAGAGTGCCCATAACCTTGGTTGTGGGCTTGCCTGCTCCCTCCGAATTGGAGGTGGTCTGTCGGACATAACGAGAGGATGGAGGAACTGTGCACATGGGTTGAGGCCCAGTGGAGTCCTCCATCCTAGGTTGAGCTGTCTCAGGGAAACTGAAGTGAAGCTCTGGCAGGCAAGCAGTTGGCGGAAGCGAAATTGGAGCAAGTAACAAGGACTGCTCCCCTGACCACCTGACCAAAAAGGCTTGGGCTTGGTCACAGCAGTGGCAGCTAATGCCAAAGGCACGGTTGGGGACCCGCTCTGGGCTCTGCCCAGAGGCCTTAAGTGGCCAGTCAAAGTGCACCAATGAAGGGTGCAGAGGGCCTGAATAGAGGCCAGGCAAGGAAAGATGAGGATCAATAGAAGCTTGATTAATTTAATGTATAATATTACGAAACAAAACGTCCCTCAAAAATCACTCAGGCCTTTGTGACTATAAGGCTCTGCCCTGATGAGGTCTAAATTTTATTTTATTTTATTCTATTTATTTATTTGTTCATTTATTGTTATTTGTGGCACTCAAAATGGTGGCCATCAGAATTCAGGTGGAAATTAGGGACTCTAGAGCTGTGTGATCTGACCAGGGACCAAAGATCCAGGAGGCAGAAACAATTAAATCACAGGAGGAAGATTAAACAGCCTAGGTGCCAGGAAATTTTTTTACTCTTCGTTGTTTTAGCGGTAACAAAATGGTGGCCGCCACTTGTTCTGCCGCTGAAAACAAATACTGTGACCACAGGGGGGAAGTTTCCCCAACGTTGGGAAGGTCCTGGCAGAAGCTAGTGCACTGGCTGTGGGAAATTGCTCCAATTTGTCTCCGATTGTGAGAAAGGAAAAAACAGAGCCTTGGGAGTCGTTTTAAATTTCGCTGCCTCAAACGGCACCCAAAATGGTACCCGCAATGTCCCAAATGGCTCCAGAGGTCTGGGAAGTAAAATAGAATCAATCTGAGGTGGGAACGCTGTTCCCTGGGTCCTAAGAGGGGAGGTGACAATCTCACCTAAGGCAATTTGTGAGCTGCTCATAAAAAAACAATAAATTCCTTTCCCCCAGAGCCCTGGGAAAAACGGAAGGAATCAAAGGCAATTGTCTTCCCCCCCCCATACACACACACCCTGCAGTTCAAAAGCCTCCGATTTAAGGCAGCACTGAGCCCAACGCCGCAGGGAACTGTAGGAAATGATTCCTAGATTGTGAGGATTATTAAATTATATTGAGGGATATTACTATTAAAGGGAGAATTCACCAATGGTTTACTACCTGCTAATCTGCTGAGAGAGCCAACCCTGACGCGTCTTCAAGAGCTTGAGACCAATTCAAGACTGGATCTCCTAGCAAGAGGGGGCATGTCAAGTTTGGCTACTTGGTCTCAAGAGCAGGCAGGCAGAGAAAACCCATTGGTGGATTCTCCATCTCCTGTACTGGAGAACAGTCTAGTTTTAAATACTGGGAAAACCAAAGAGATCAATGTCGATTTCAGAAAAGGCAGGCATAGCCACACTTCTCTGTGCATTAATGATTCACCTGTGGAGATGGTTACCAGCATCAAATTCCTGGCTGTGCAGTTAACAAGTAGGCTGGCTGGTCGCTCAACAGTGAGACACTGGTGAAGCGGGCACAGCAGCGCATTTTCTGCATCGCATGAGAAAAGCACATCTTCCTTCTGCTATCCTCGCCACTTTCTACAGGGGGATGATTGAGAGCATCCTGTCATACAGCATCTGGTTTGGAAGCATCACTGCTTCAGACAGAAAGGCGCTGCAGAGAGTGGTGAGGATGGCCAAAAAGATCACTGGCAGTTCCCTCCCTCCCATTCAGGACATAGCGCGGAAGCGTTGCTTGAGCAGGGTCTATAAGATTATCTGGGACACTACACATCCTCATCACCACCTGTTTTCCTTGTTACATTCTGGGAGGAGGCTTCGTGGTATCCGAAGCAGAACATCCAGATTCAGCCATAGTTTCATTCCATACAGCATTAACCTGTGAACTCTCAAGCTTCCTCCTTCTGTTATATATTCAAGATGGACAGTGTTTAATATTTATTTCTTATGTATATGTAGGGGTGTGACTCTATACATATGTTGTATATAGTATGTTTAGATATGTGTCGTGTATGTGTTCACTTTGAGAGTGGGCAACTAAATTTCATTTTTGATGTGTGCCATTGTGCCCACAGTAAAAAATGTCAATAAAGGTTATCTTATCTTATCTCATCTCGTATTTTATCTTTTATCTTATCTTTCTGGATATATCATCACAATTACTTCATGATTTTTTTTGAAGCTTCAATTATCTGCTTTATAAAATTATCATGTACCTCTAATGACTGATTTGGTGGTATGTATCAGACCCTTAGGAACATAGCACTTCTGTTAGTTTGCCATTTCAACTTGCCATTTCAAATAACACTTGTTATTTGAATCTCTGTATGGATCTCTGTATAGGTAAGCTCATTTCTTGTTTATATGTGTTGCTTGTTCTTCTGAAATAAAGTTTACCTATCAAATCCAATGCTCTACTGGTGGAATTCATGTTACTATGTTTATAGAATCCTTTTTGTATTACACTTGCCTTTATGCCTCATGACTTCTAGCTCATCTTGCTTGTTTAAGCCATATTTTATGTATTAGTGTGGAAACATTCAATATAGTATAATTGATTGGACTCAATCTCTTTTCTTTATATCTGTCTCATATTTATTTTTTGCCAAACTAATTTTTATAAGATTTTACTTTGTTTCTACATTCAGTGTATTGTATGCCAATTCATTACTCCCTAGTTATTTTACAAATCCCTATCAATATGAAATCACCCATCTCTCTTTATAACAGTCTTCTGATGCCAGAGATGAGTCCATAGATAATTAGTTGAGTTTTCCAAGCACGTATCTCAGATTGTATAGCAGTTGTTTGCAGAAAAAGAAGAATTTTGCTTTATTTCACTAAAAGATAGGTTTCAGAGTTTGGTGGAAAAACTCACCTCTAAAGAAAAAAAACGATTAAAATGTTCCAGTTTCTTTATTAAACTAACAAAGAAATAGAGTAATCACTGCATTCCCAACAAGCAAAACCAAGACCCAATTTCGATGCAATGCAGATCTTATATTGTTTTACCACATTATGTCATATAGCATACTAAGAACAAGTTATTTGATTAATTGTTTTATAATCATCAGGATAAGGAAATCAAAGGAGTCATCTGGCACTTGATTGCCCAGAGCAAAAAGGCGACAACACATTGGCATCAATTCATCAAAGGAACAGATACCAAGTAAATTACATATACAATATGTATTAACTTATCAAAGATATGGAATGCCCCATCAATTATTCCTTTGTGTTGTAACAATGTGGCTCTCTTGTGCTATAAAATGGAAAAGCCTGAATGGTTTTATTATCTATTCTTGAGTAAATCAATACAATGGAAGACAGCTAACCTACATATCAAAACTTCTCATGACCACTGAGAAGATGCTAAAATGTGAGTCTTGCTGGTATCAGGAAGATTTGCTACTTTCACGGCAATCTAACTATTCTTATATATGAAGTTTATGTATGAAGCATGCCACAGAGTACCGTAATCAGTTTATTTGGATTGCCAAACATCACAGCTTTTCTTTTTTCTACACAACTTAACAAGTGTAGGGTATACCTTCTAAATAGTCCTCAAATAAAATTTATTTCAGGCAAAACATATCTAGGAAATCCTAGCCTTTGCATTAATACAACTGTTCAGATTTCATTGTCCCCAATCTGTATAATTTTCTTGTTCGAAGATAAAAATCTTTGTGACATCTATGCTTAACCATTCATGAAATGCCCCTGATCCACCAGTAGCCACAAGAGAAAGATACAGTGAAGTCCCTTGAACTTTCCCACCTGCATTGACACTTGGACTGCAACTGATTAATTGGCCTTTTTGGAAAAACAGTGTGCACCTCAAGATAAGGGAAATCTTTATTACAATACTGCACCCCTCAAAATTTCACACCTAGGAACATATCTACACATCTAAGATTGCATACCCTATAGAACAGTGGTTCTCAACCTTTCTAATGCCGTGACCCCATAATACAGTTCCCCATGTTGTGGTGACCCCCAACCACTTATACAACACCGGGTGCCAGGGGCGTGGCCAAAGAAAAGGGGGAAAAATGGTGGACAGCCTTGTTTGGTGACCCCCGTGAAATGGTCGTTCAACCCCAAATGGGGTCCCGACCCACAGGTTGAGAACCACTGCTATAGAACAAGAAACAACATATCCTGGGGTAGGAACATCTCTACCCATCTAATATACTTAATACCAAAATACATACTCCATGATCAAAGCCCATTAGTACTGAAATACTACCATGCTCAGCATTCTAACTTCATACCCTACTTTCAATTGCTATGCTCCATGAAATGTAGTCAAATAAAACTAACCTAATTTTCAAGCCGCTGCCCAGCATGTTTTTTGTGACCTGGCTGAATTTCAAACCCAGGATTTTCTTCCAATACTCTCATGACATGATAATATATACTGGGGATCAGCAGGACTTATGTGATTATAGCAAACTTCTGGCAATATAACATTCCATGTGGCTGGGAAATTGTGGGGGTTGATTCACACATCTTAAAGTTGTTAAAGTTGAGAAACACTGTGTTATGGAAACTTACATGTGAAACATTATTACACATAGAATCTATTATTATATTATCATGGCAGATATCTTGATACTATCTTTGAAAGGGACAGCGTTATGAAATAAAAAGTAGTAGATGTGATCAATTTTTAATCTTATATCCTCAACAAGGGTTAGCTAAAACCTTAGAAAACTTCAGCAAACTTACCTATTTTACTGAATGCTTCTTTTAGTTCTTCCAGTTCCTCTCGAGAAATTGTTGTTATGTTATTTTCCATCTTGATTGCTAGGTTTTTATGTCTGAAAATAATCAACTAGACATATTTACAAAGTACAATAAGGAAAGACATATTATTCAATTAACTTGAAATATTTTTTTGTGATCCATTAGAATTTATACTATTCTGAACATTAGGTATATGTTTCTTTTTTCTAAGTATAAGTTCCACATTATGCAAAAGTTACAGATTTTGGATTTATTTCTCACTAGACAAAAAGAGTTATATCAATAACAATTGGGCTTATTAATTTATGCGGACATAAGACAAAATTCTGCTTCCACCTGCATCAAAATGGAAGTGTTCAGTGGTATCAATGAAGCTTCATAATGACTAGAAATTATAGGATTGCAACCCAACATTTGTAGGCTTGATACCCAATGCTGAAAGACTAAAGGGAGTAATTTGATGTACTGTATTTTGTGCATCCCAACAATACTGAGTAACTGAGAATATTATTCAAAATTTTGAAGAGAAAAAAATGAAATGAATAAAATAAAGATGATCAACAAGCCTAAGGAACAATAGAGAACAAACAAATGTTTAATATTATGTTGCTGCTTGAATTTTTATTTGTGAGATTTTTTTTTTAAATTTGTATTGCTTATCTCTTGCTGTTATATACTAAGTATGCACTTGCATGAACTTTTAGTAAGAGTTTTTAAAGCTGTTTACATATAAGCTGCTATTAAAATCATGAATTACAAGCAGGATGTATATTTTTATACATATTACAAATGCTAAATAATGTGAACAACTCATGTCTTGATCTCTATATAGTTAGATTACTGCAACACATTCCATATGGGGCTGCCCTGGAGATAACCTGATCACTATCAGGTTATATATATCAAGCCAAAACCCTGGCCCAAACTCTTTATGGAATTCCCATATGGATACGAGGCTTCAAGGACTGTATTGAAAGTACCCAGGCTGTTTTTCTTAGGAAACTTCTGGGTCTTCCTCCCTTTGTTGGATTTGCTTCGATGTACCTGGAACTGGGCATTCGTTCAGTCGAATGCATGGCGTGGATTAACACCTTCAAATGGTGGTTTCGGGTGCACATTTCGGCAGCCCCTGGTAGCTACCTCTCCCTGGTGTTTGCTGACTCTCATACTTCTCGTTGGGAGAGGGAGCTGACGAAGAAACTCCACTTGCTAGATTTTATAGGGGATGCTCTGGGAGATTATGGTCTCAAGGACGCCCAGTTTAGGGTAGTCCAACGGCTTGTGGATATAGACTTGCAATACTTAAGAGCCAGATCCAACAAAACCTGCTCCCCTTTGATCTTTAGCTATTCTAATAATTATGGACTGAGGATGGCCTTTTATTTCTATACTCTAACCATCCTCAAGTATAGAAGAGTCTTTTCCCTAGCCCATTTCAATGTCTTGCCCTCAGCACTACTCGATGGGCGATTCAAGTTGCTCCCGTTTAGTGAGCGATTATGCCCCTGTGATAGGGCTGAAGTTGAAACTGTGGAGCATGTCTTATTATACTGCCCCATATATAACACAGCCAGAATTAAATTATTGTCTCTCCTTGTCTCACCCCCCTGACAGAGATGTCGGGGGTGTCAACAGAAGGGACTTCTAAAAGGGAAGCAAACGAAGAAGAAACATTGAACAGTTTCTTCTCTGAACTGTTGGGAGAAGGAGGAGTGGCCAGGGAAGACCACTGTTTTTCCACTGTGGTGCGGAAAACCTGTGGACAAGAAATCTGCTTGTCTTCCACCAACTGTTCTGCGAACAGAGGATTAGCCTCCTGACTGATGGAGATAGAAGGTTTCTTCTCCTGTACCGAGGTGAGGTTAACTGTAGTAATGGCCTTTAACAGTAAAGACCGGAAGAGAGAATGATCAAAGAGTCCCGAAGTTGGCGCCTGCTCAGGTGCTGCCTCCTCATCCTCTGACATGGGCATGTGAACTATCTCCAGGTCAACAGACTCCTCCTCTCCCAATTGGGAAGAGGTCTCTGAAACACCCGAAGCGGGAACTGTGGTACGCCCTGTCTGAGATAGGGCGACAGATGGAGGTGGTTGAAAAGGTTGTTGTCCCCTGGAAGACATGAATTGTGTGAATGCATTTTAATGAAAGACTGGAACTGAGCTGACCATATGTCACTCTGCTCCATGTAACAGGCACCAGCCTCAGCTGGTATGTACATGCCCTCAGGTCCTTAGTGAGCCAAAGATGATGAGGAGCGTTGGGGCCCAACCTGCTCAGTTTCCCCTGAGGAGACCAAGCCCTTGTTTCATCATGATAAGGAACAACAGGAGGTTCAGATGTAGCGGGGGAAACCATTTCCACTTCACTGGACCTGAGCCTTTGGGCTTTGGAGAATTCCCTTTCCAGTGCCAAATGTCTCCTCGAAGCCTCTCGCTCAGATGATTTAGAGGGTTCCTTGGGAGAAATATGTTTAGTTTTGGCCTTCTTTTTTCCCCGATTCCAACTCAGTAGTTCTGCGCTTTGATTGAGAGGGGGGAATCCCTGAACCTTGTGATGCCTGAGGTGAGGAACTGTTCGCCATTGCAATCCAGATATACCGAGTAGGAAATATCCAGATGGTGGGGAGAGACCAAGACACAGATCTGGTTGACAGAGATGGAAAACCGATCCTCGCTCTGCACAATAGCAATGGCAAGGAGCACTCAGATAGTTCCCTATAACCGTCTATCTAGGCCAGTGACAAATGCCACACATTAAAATCAACAGGTGGATTAACTATGCCCCTTCGCTCAACTCACCCCAATGGCCAATTGGAAATTCAGTAGATCTGCGCTTTGTGCAGAATCACAGTAGGAATGTATCATCCAAATGATCCACAATAAGTATCTGAGATCAGTTGTATAACTTCCCCCCAAGTGAGGACTGACAAGTCAGGCCTGAAATCAAGGATCAGGCCTCTATGCCTGGAAAGGCACACCGAGGCAATCCAAAATGGCTTCCTAGTGCAAAAAAAGTCCCACTCAAGATGGCGACCATTCAGGCCACACCCAAAATGGCAGCCGTTGTTTCTGCTGGCTTCAAAATGGCGGCCGCCTGCCTCCCATGCGGTTAAGATGGCGACCGCACCTCCCTTATAGTCTCCCGAGGAGGACAATTACTTAAGGAAAGGAATTGAGGGAAAAATAATCCCCAGCCAGAAACCGATCCCAAGGCAGAATTAAAGCAATAATTCCCCGAAAACTTGCGGTTAAGCGAATGCTTTCTGCCGCTGCGATCTCGGGATCCAAGTAGAAACCTCGTGTATCCGAAGCCGAAGGGAAGCCTGAATCGTTTGAGACCCTAGGGATTCCGATTGCCGAAAAAGCAGCCGAACCACTGGCCTGCGGCTTCGCTCTTCACTGCCTGAGAGCTGAGACCTCAGCCGGAAAAAAGGGATTTGCAGCTCTCCACAGAGAAGCCTGTGGCTAGAAGCCAGAAGGCTCCAAATAAATTTTATCTTGAAACTAGCCAAATCACGAAATTTAGATCCAATTTCAAATGACTACCAATTGAAAAGCCAATTACAATTTAAAGAAATAAATAACAATTAGAAAGAATGCCAAAAAAAATTAAATTAACCTAGCCTGACTAAGAGAGACAAATTTTTTGCGCCCTATCGAGCTCAAGACTAAGTCAAAACTGGGAAGACACACGCTGAGGGAGGCGTAGCCAAAGTTTTGACCTAGTCTATTTGAGCAGGAAGGCTGAAATAACCCATCCAGTGGATTCTACACTCATCATGCTGGAGAAGTATTGATGCACCCTTTTAGGAGTGATATGATTGTTGATTTTTATTGTGAGCCATTTAGGTTTACTATATGTAAGACAGGTAGTCATATACATTCTATAAATAAATTAATCAGCAGCAATGGTTATTTTCTTAATTGTTCCACATACTGAATTTTGGCATATACTGAACAAATGGGCCTATCAAATGGTATGGTACCATTTTAGCTGGTAGATACTCTATGATCTTTTGTTAGCAATACCTCTGCCCTTGGAGTGGGGAAAAAAAGTAATAATGATCTATTTTTCCTTCTTACAAGGGTAGAAGAAGAATATATGTTAGGAATATATTTGAGGGGTTATGATTTCTTGAGGAAATTTCTATAAAATGAAGGCAAACTATAAAAGGCAATTACTGAATTCCTTGGATCTCTAGCTACTAAGAAAGAGATATCACTTTAGATTTTAAGTTATTTTATTAATACCCAAATTATAATAAAAGTGATGAGTAGTAATGAGTCGATACAAAATTGAGAACCATATAAAATAGGATATCATGTTATATAATAAATATAAATTGCCAGATGTATTGTCTGTAAGGAATGCCAATTGTTTCCATTCTTTCTTCATATGCATAAATACATATGTATATAAAAATAAGATTTTTGTCACCTCTATTTCAGACCAAAAACCAAGAAATCTGACTTGGATATTTTGTTTTTGCAGAATGTACTTTAATAATACTTTATAATTTATCATCAAGATAATTTTATTTATTTCTTCACTTATTTAATCTGAACAAACTGTATTATGTTATAATTATCAAAATGTCACAATCCAATAAAGATTTGATAAATAAAACAATAAATTGGACGTGTGCAATTACATTTGTTCCTTATTCTTTGGTCTTATGATTTCTGGTCATAAACTGCATGTTAAGCGTGCTATAAATAGGTTTAGAGGAAAGGGAATGTTAGCATATCCAATGAGCCAAGGATAGAAATTACATCAAATAGCAAATAACAATAATAAAAATAAAAATATTAAACACATTATAACATATAATTTTCAATTTAACTATTTAGCTGTCATACTTATTTTCATAGTTATATTGCTTGCTGTACATGAACATCTTTTGATACAACTAACAGTGACTTGAAAGTATTGCATAGTACTGTAAGACCATGCAGTAATCCCACAAGGTTTAATGTATATAAAAGAGTTGCAAATGTTAGCATTCCATTACTAATAATATCTCCCACTTGTATATATATATTTCTGTTCTTTGCTATTTTAAATTCTCACAATTTAAACAACTAGTAACATGGCTGATTCATATATATTATCTGGTCATAGTTTAGTTTACTCATGGTTGAATAGGCCAGCCTAGTATACAAACCATAAAATATACTTTAAGATAGCACAATCTCTATAATTTTGCTATATCAAGCCCAGAAGCATCCATTTTTAAATTATAGTATAAAGATCAGATAAAATTACTATTCCCCTGTTGCTTGCTTTAATGTGTCAGCATATATTACAATTTACAATGTTTAATATAGTATAACTTTTACTTAAGCTATTATATTTTAAGTTAACCATATGGATTTTAAACTCTTTCTCTACACCCAAACCACTGTGTCAGAATGATCTTCTGTCTTCTATAGCTTGAAGGTTAAAGATGCAGAGCATGGCAATGTTCCCTATAGTTTGACTCTGGTTGTTTCACCTTTAATATCAGAAAATATCATATATGTGTTATATGCAATTACTATTCAAAGCTTTTAGTGTAAGTGTAGCCTATGAAGTATGAATTATATTTATGTAACACTTATTTTTAGAATGTCAGAGTATATTTTCCCCATCTCTTCTTTTTTCTGCTTAATCCTCTACATTATCATCTTAAGTCAAATAGTTCATTAGTTAAAATCTTCCAGTGGACCTCCCAGCAGACCTCAAGATGTTCTACTGTAATGAGATCCACTTCCATGAAGGAGGTGAGATAGATCTGTACAAGAGAGAAAGCTTTTTGTGTGGTGATTCCCATTTACAGAATTTTCTTTCAAGAGAGGTTCAAATGGCTCATTAGCATTTTGGTACCTGGTGAAAACCTTTCTATTTTTCCAGGCTTTTTAATTGGCTTTTAATTAGTTTTTAATTTGCATTATTGTATTAATTATTTTGTAATTTGTATTAATTAATGTATTAATTTGTATTGGTTTAGATTTGGAATGACTGCATTATTGCTGCCTTGTGTATATTATGCTTTCGTTTTGCATTTTGTTTTATGTTATTGTATTTGTACAATTTAGGAATCTGACAGCCAGACACTCATTGACTAAACCATGGTATTCCAATGAGTTTTGGGGGTATCTGCAGTAATGGCCAACATTCCAGCAATTGTGATGACTAGTGATGTATAAGAGACTCCTGCCTGTAGACCCATCTTGTTTTTGTTGACACATCTGATCAAATACCAATGAAAATGAAAAACTCAAAATGTATTCTTTTTATGTGGATTTTCTCGGGTATCTATATCAGGGCTTTTCAACCTTTTCACCCATTGTACCACTTTTAGGATATGGCAATATCGGAGTACCACCAGTTGCCTAGCAAGGTGTCAAAAATGTGATGACCCCCCCAAAAAGGAAAAAAGTGATGAAGTACAGGTAGTCCTCGACTTACAACAGTTCGCTTAGTGACTGTTCAAAGTTACAATGGCACTGAAAAAAGTGCCCCCCAAGCCACAGCCGAGCAAGACACCTGGCTGCCCACCCGGCGGTGCTCTTCCCTGTCTGAGGTTTTCATTGTTGTGAGCATTTCTGTTGAGGATTGGCAGCGGGGGTGGGGTGGGGGGTGTTTGGTTTTTATTTTGCCCATCTGCTGGGTGGTTGCAGCAGGTTTGGGTCACTTCACATGACCATGGGACAGTGTGACCGTCATAAATATGAATCAGTTGCCAAGCATCTGAATGTAAATCACAAAACCCTGGAGATGCTGCAACATTCCAGCTGATCGGTGCTTCTTCTGGGCTCAGCAGAAGCACCAGGATCAGCGCTGAGCTTCAGCTGGAGCCTGGCGCTGATCCTGGCCCTTCCACTGAGCCCTGAAAGCCCTGCAGCTCCAGCCATCTCTTGCTCAGGCTTGTGCAGTGCTGCCACCAGTTCAGCTCATTCCCCTCCCCTGCTACCACTTTTCTAGGATGGTCGCGTACCACCTGCCAGGTGCCAATGTACCACAGGTGGTACCCATACCACTGGTTCAAAAGCCTTGATCTATATCACAGTACAACTACAGCTATGGCATAGCAAGGGAGATTCTATTATTTTTTCCCCAACTATTTGAGGAAGGATGAAAATAAAGTTTTTTAAAAAGATAAGTTCCTAAATTAGTGCCATTTTGCAGGGTTCTTTTTATTGTAAACAATGCTTTGTGGTAATAGAAAAAGAATAACACTCTTTTTTTCCTTGTTGACTTGACACTGTCAGCTGATATATGTTAGCTTAATTTCAAAGTATCCTGTGCTGTTTTGAACTAAAATTTGAAATAAAATCCCACCTAGAATATAAGATGACTGAAATTCTATTCACACCAACTGTGTTGTATGCAAAGAACAGAATTTATCAATTGTCACTGTATTGTTATAAGCATCACATTTTTTACTAAAAAAATTGCCATGACTTATAAATTGGAATTAATGGCCCTGTTTGTATTTCAGAGAATGACCTAGCAATCCCTTCCCCCAGGCAATTCATTACCTTGTACCTTGTTACAGCAAATAATACGGATTACCGGGTGTGTTTGGGATTATATCTAATTTCCTCTGGATTAATTGGCTAGGTTTTAGAGTCTGTGTATATTTCCTTCCCCATGACCTAGTTAAATATGTCATGCAAACAGAGGAAATAAGTCGAATAAAACATAGATATAAAATTTACTTATTTCTAAATAAGATTAGGTCTTGTTAATTTATTTTATTTTATTTAAGTGCAATATTAAAATACATCCACTCATTTCACTTATAGTTTATAAAACTCATTTGCTCTCATTTCATTTTAAAAATGCAAGGTTCTGCATTCTGCATTCCCATGAAGTGACAACTTCATGAAACTAAAATACAGAAAATAAAAAAATTCCATATACAAATGAGGGCTACACTTGTTTTTATCTACTGTATATCTACTTTGTGAATCTGATTATTCACAATCACTTTGCCAATCCAACTTTTTTAATTTTATTCATCTCCAATCTAACAGATTAGAAATCCACACGTAATCATGCCTATCCAACTATCTGTGCTTCTGATTCCACGAAGCATGTATCTGATTACATAGACTGTGGCCTACAAAAGCACATACCATAATCAAATATTTAAACTCCCTAAATTTCATTGTTGCGTTTGATGTAATAAACTATCATTTTAGAAACTTTTAAGAGCCGTGGTGGTGCAGTGATTAGAATGCAGTATTATAGGCTAACACTACCCACTGCCAGAAGTTCGATACTGACTGGCTCATAGTTGACTCAGCCTTTCCTCGTTCCAAAGTCGGAAATGAGGAGCCAGATTGTTCAGGATAATATGCTGACTCTGTAAACCTAGAGAGGACTGTAAAGCACTCTGATGCGGTATATAAATGCTATTGCTATTGCTAAAATGATAAAGCAGCGTGTGTTTGTTTGTGTGTTTCCTTTATGACCTTGATTGTTTTTGAAAATGTAAGTAGCTTCAGATGTGATTAAGTCTTGGATGATAACTGGCATGATAACTAATAATCATTACTTGAAATATGGAGTCCTATTTGCACTGATTTTTACTGTCCAACTTTCTGTGATGATTTATGCAACATTAGAAACTTCTTATCTGTTTCATTTATTTTATCTCTTCAGTTTTTACAACTGCCTGTTCACCAAGTCGCTCTCGGCATCTAACAACATACAACAACACTTTAAACATGCACCCTTAATCACAATCCAATATATACACATACGGTATATACAGAGCCGAGGTGGTGCAGCAGTTAGAGTGCAGTACTGCAGGCCACTTTAGCTGACTGTGTTCAGCAGGTCAGCGGTTCAAATCTCATCGGCTCAAGGTTGACTCAGCCTTCCATCCTTCCGAGGTAGGTAAAATGAGGACCCAGATTGTTGGGGGCAATGTAAATATATATATATATACATTGCTTACTGGTGTACACCGCTTAGAGAGTGCTTGCACTTAAAGCGGTATATAAGTCTCATAAATAAATAAATAAATATACTTACCCTTACACCTATAGCGTTGAGCACAGTAATTCACAAAAAATTAATCAATACATACCGATGCCTCGCACAAGAGGCCAAAAGAAAATATCCAGCCAGCTTGGGAAGCTAGCTGGGTTTTTTTCTCTCTGCTTTTCCACTGTTTAACCTTAATTTTGCCCTCCCTCTTGCCATGAGTGCCTGGCTCCTTGTAATTATGGCATGGCGTGATAGATCCCATCGTCCCTCTTCTGGCATCTGAACCAAATTTTGGAGCATGTTCCCCTTTGCTCAGCTGCAGAGCCAAGATCAATTAATGGTTCATGTGCAGGCTTGCATTTTGGCCATGAGAGTGAACTCCGCAGTGTTTGATCCAATGCAATTTTCCTCCAGCTAGTGGAGGAAACTTATGTACAAAATTTGGTCTGGCTTCCGATTCTGCTGTGATTAACCAATTATCTGCATTATTAATTTGGCTATTAAAGCAATCTCATCCTAGAACCAGCAGAACTGGCATTAAAACTGGATTATATGAAAATAAAAATATTAATGAATAGTAATGTCCTGGAGAAACTTTAAAAGAAAAACATTGGTTGAATTCAGAAGTTGAATTATTTTAGGTCCAATATTAGCTGTCAGGTTGTCCAAATTGCATGTTTTATTATCTTGTTCATTTTCACAACTGCTAAACAGTAGTTAAGAATGGTTCATTTTTCCACTGCAGGCTGCTCCCTACTAGCTTTCCATCTATCTTTTGAACTTATCAGCTGTCCTAATAAATCACTCTGAGAGACAGGTGGTCTCTAAATTTGATAAATAAATAAAAACAATATAAAATGTTTTTAACAGGAAATTTATAAAATAAATATTTAACAGGAATGAAATTGGCAAGAATTCTTTTTTCACCTTTTTGCAAATGAATGGATATGTGGAGTTTCAGATTACTTGTGTTTTTTAAATTATTTTCTTTCCCCTTTTTAAAGAATGGATGATGACATTATTTTAAATTGTGGTATAGAACAGAATGGAATGAAAACAGTGGTGATGTGGATCTGAGCTTACAAGGAGTTCTTGCAGCCTTAAAACAAAGCTAATTTGATTCATGTTTACTGTCCTCTTTCTTCCTTTCCTACTTTAGCCTACAACCATGTTTAGAGATATTTGCAAACAAAACAAAGCAAAACAAAAAAACCCAATAACTCCCTTTTTACAAGCCTATAATCCCTTAATTCAGCGTAGAGTGGTTTGTATGTCTATTTTAAACTGCTTTAGAGGGATTCAGAAGTTGAAACTGCTGTGTGAAAGTACTTCAACAGTCCTTGCTTTCTGTGGCTTTATGACTGACTTGGCAGCTATAGAGAATAACAGAGATGGAAGGAACCTTGAAGGTCTTCTAGTCCAACTACCAATTCAAGCAAGAAGCCTTATACCAGAGGTCCCCAACCTATGGGTCACTATCGGGCTGCGGCCTCTTGGTCACCGGGCTGCGTGAGTAGCTGGGCAGTGCATGTATGTGTGCTCATCACCATGCCACCATTGACGTAAGTGTTGTGCAGGCAGAGGCTAGTATTGCGCAGACAGCAGCAGTGTCACAAGCAGTAGATAGGCCACAGCATGATCCTTGCACGGGGCAGGGGCGCGAACCTCACACAGGGGGCGGCATTGTTGCGAGCCACAGTGCGAGCCTCATGCTGATGGTAAAATTGCTGCAAGCCTGGAGGCACCGCCGCCACAAGCCTCATACAGGTGTCGCCGTTGCTGAGAGCCTCATGCACATGCTTGCAGTCCCATTTGTATGGTGTGCATGCTTGCAGCATGTTTGTACATGCATGCACACGTATGGCTACATTCACATTTGTGTATGCATGCCTAAGGCACCTGCCCCTCCCTCTCCCACTGGGCTGCCAAAACAAAAAGGTTGGAGACCCCTGCCTTATCCATTTCAGATAAATGGGTACTCCTCAACTTATGATTGCTTGTTTATTGACCATTTGAAGTTATGGCAGACTTTAAAAAAGCTTCTTACAACCAGTCCTTGAAGTTAAGACTGTTGTCTCCCCACCCACCCCTCATTTCAGGCATTTGGCAACTGGCTTCCATTTTTGAACAGTGGCAACACTCCATAGTCACATAACTGTGATTTACCATGTTTTTCAATGTCTTAAATGTACAATGTACAATTATTAAATAACTTGTACTGCTTGATTAATCAGGCAGACTTGTCAAGGAAATGCAGAATGAAAATTATATAAAACATATATTGAAGATATTAGCCCATCACAAATAAATTTCTGCATAAAATATGTGAATCTATAAATTAATATTTGTATAAATAGACATATGTATTTATTCAAGGTATTTATTTAAATTTATGTTCTCACTGGTGTTGTGTGTATATCATTAATAAATCAAGTCTAGGTTAAAACTAGTTTATATTATACACTTGCACGAAAGGAAAAGTGATCCATGACTCAGTTATGATTATGAAGATAGCATTAAGTATTATAAGGATTTCCTTTTTTTAATTTGCTTGGTTGGATATAGAAGCCTTCTGATACATAGATTTGAATAGCAAATTATTCCTTAGTCCGTCTTGATTACAAAATTGCATAATGTGCTTTTTCTACTTCTTTTGAAGAATAGCCATGATAGTTTAAACTCTAAGTATGATGTACACAGAAAAAATATTTACATTTTTCCTTGATTTTAGTTTCGTCAATTATACTTATTTTTGCTGTGGTGCTTGTAGGCTGCTTTGAGTGCTGAAAAAAAAGTTGGGGTAAAAACAAATAAAATTTGTTCATTCCATTTAAAATGGAATTAACATAGAAAAATCAAGAAGAATGTTTTCCCCAACAGTCATGTAACTACAAAATTTAAAGAATGATTCAACTTTCTGCTAGACTTTTACTCCATCAGTAAAAATTAACATTTCATTGAATAGTGAACTAGAAACTTTTAATCATCAACAGCCTGAAGTCTTGCAATAAGTGAAGACTAATTGGCTACTTTAATAACTCTCCAGAAATTAATAAAGTAATAATTAATTAATGCAAATGTGCAAATGCACTGAATTAGCAAGCAAATTTTGTACCCTCAAAAGTTAGTGATAATTAGAGGCCTATTTATATTATTAAAATATTCAAAGGCTTCCTCTCCTAATATTAATTATACAGGAATATATCCTTTGGTTAGTTTTTTAATTCTTGGCAAAACTGTATATGGCTCAAAAGACTATTAGATTAGATTACTAAAATAATCTACACCAACCAAGACAGGATTTTTCCATCAATGAAAGAATTTAATTTTTGTACTTCAGAGTTTAATTTTTTTTTCTTTTTTTAAACTTCGATTGCAATTAGTGTTTGGAATTTTCATCTTGGAGGGAAAGCATAAAACTGACATAACAATTAGACAATCACCCTCACAGACATCTGCCAAAACCAAAGAACTGTTTACTCGTGAAGTTAATTCAACATAACATTGTGCATGCCTGTCTGACAAGGGATTAATGAATTTCACAGCACAGTACACTCAAGGTATGCATCTCTAAAGCAACATTAAGTCCATATGAAGCTCATTGTCAAAAGCCAAGAGTAAATTAAAATGAAACTGAAAATTTTAAATACTAGCTTTCAAATACTGATGTTGACTTTTAACTTGGTTAGACAATCACAGATCAAACATGAACTGATAATTCTTACTTACCTAGAGTTCTATTAAAAAGTACTCAATCCTTTTAGCTTTTTCTGAATTTTTGCATAACAAAGTTATATTATACCATTTTGATATGTAAAAGGAGCATGACTTGACCAATAGCAACATTAATTGCTTTTTTAAATTTATATCATACATAAAATAAACCAATATGCAATGTGCTTGTGTGCAAAATTAATTGCCCTTTTAAATGCAGTATTGAACTGTACAACTTTTAGCTACAACTATGTATCGGTTCTAATTGGTGACCAATCTCTCACACTGTTGTATAAGAATTTTCACTAATTGCTCCATAGCCAATTGCTTTAGCCCAATAACATTTCCAATCCTGCCACAGCGTTTCTATGAAATATAAGAGTGGAATGACTTAGCTATTTCAAATTACTGAATATGTTATTATACTGCTATTATCTGGCAGGCACCCATTTTTTATTTTTTAAGAAGTTTCTCTCTTTTTTTGAGTTAAGGATTCCTGTTTAAAGAATATCATTTTGGGTATTTCTCCAAACACCCCAAAAGATGAACAATAGGAGACACTCATATAACTAAATTTTTCTCACAAAGGCAAAAGAAATGTGTGATGCAAACCCCAGGAAATTTTTTCTCCATGATAGATTTAATTGCATTTTATTTATTCATAAGATTTCTGGACTGCTTTAATCTTAGAGGACTTTCCCATGCTCTAGGGATAGTAAACATAGTTGAACTGCAAGACCAAGTAAGGCAATGAACAAATATTCTTTAAGCACACTTAATTTATGACAATACTTATAATGTTACAGAATAAACATTTTACTCATAGCAATGTCATATCAGTCTCTTCTGGATAGATGACAAATGCGCACACCACCTAATTCTTCAGACATCAAAGGTCAAAGATAACACTAAGGATGGGACTTGTAAATCACAGCAAAAGAAATGGCATTATATTATAAACATGGGGTAATTTAAGAATTCAGGGGCTTCTATTATTTTTTTTTAAATCTTTATAAGCGGTTTTAAGAGAAAGGCTCTTTCTACATTTCCGAGGAAAACTCTAAAGTTTCTAGCAACCATTCACCCATTCCTAACCATTTACAGCTAAAACATTTTTGAAGAAAGTCACATTCAGAGTTTTGCTATCACTAAATGTTACACATTTTGTTGTAAAGTGAGAGCTGTTCTCTTCCCAAAAGGATGTGCCATTCCCCCGCTAGCTTAAAAGAGACAAAGAGAACAGCAGAAACTGTATACCCAGCACTCTTGGGAATGTGGGCCCTCATGTTTCTTTTTCTCTCTTGACCTACTTTGGGAGAAAAAGACAGTAGAAGCATTGACTGGCTGTGATCAAAATCTGCCACAGCAAATGCATAGAAAGATCATGGTGGGGAAGAAAAAATAATAGATACACAGGGGGAGGAGAAAAGAACATCTGTGACCCAACACACCCTGAAGCTACCAGCATGCTTGTAAATGAAAGCTATTAGGAAAATTACAGGCTTACACTTCTAAATCACATGATTCTGATGAAGAATGCATTTGGCAGCAAAATCTGAAAATGCTAGGAACTCTGGTAAAGTCACTTAGGATAAAGAGAAAGAATTACTAATGACAGGGAAGAGTGTGTAAAAGAAATCCAGAAAGAGGTTGTCTTATGCATATAAATTACACACTGAGTCTAAGAATATTAACTGAATGGCAGTGTGCCAGATTTTGGACTGAAACATTTTAAAGGATTTAATTAGTCAGCAAGTTCCTGTAATTATACCAATGTTAATGATCTAAAAACTTCCCAAATGTTCTATCCCCATCCCTCATCCACTTTACACAGTTTTCATTTGTGCTATATTATAAGCAAAGATGAACTCCACTTCTCAAACTTCTTTGTTCAGAACAGAAATTACTGTAGCATTCTGGCTAATAAAAAAGCATCTTGTTATTTTAGCTATTTTAAATTTTAAGACTATGCATTGTCATATCCAGCACTCAATCAGACAGAAAATGTTTACACTGAGGAGATTTATATGTGACAAGTTAAGTGGTCTGAGCCATAGTAGATTAAGATATCATTCCAATGGCACATGATTTTAAGAGTGATTGCTCTATTGCAGTGGTTCTCAACCTTTCTAATGCCGTGACCCCATAATACAGTTCCCCATGTTGTGGTGACCCCCAACCACTTATACATCACTGGGTGCCAGGGGCGTGGCCAAAGAAAAGGGAGAAAAAATGGCGGACAGCCTTGTTTGGCGACCCCCGTGAAATGGTTGTTCGACCCCAAATGGGGTCCTGACCCACAGGCTGAGAACCACTGCTCTATTGGGACCAAAAAGGTAGCTGTTGGGATACATGAGGGGATAGGTGAGAGATGCAATAGGACAGGGGTGTCAAACTGCCAGCTCGCGGGCCAGACGCGTCATGCAGAAGCCGCGCCCACCCCATTGCTGGCAATGGTAAAACAGTCCTGATACGTCACGCAACGTCACGCAACGTCGCAAGTTTGACATGTCTGCAATAGGAACTCCTGAGTGATCCTTTCTCTGCAGCTGGCCTACTTTTTTCAGGGGTATATTGACCTGATTCATATCATGTTAATTGGACAGGGATCACATGCTATGCCATTAAATATAGCATAACATATGAAATCAGCAATAGAGTATATGTTCCCAAGAGGCAGATGTTCTTATGATGCTGCATTTCAATATATACTATACATCCAAGAAGTAATTTCCTTTGAATTAAATAGGACTTATTTATGAATAAGTATGTATGAAACTGTGCTGATAGTTTTTTAAAAGAATCTATAGTCCTTTTCTCTAAGAAATTTAGGATTTTCTGGGAAAAAGAATAACTGTAGAATTATGTGACATAAAATTGAACTTGAAATTAATAGAAATGGCCAAGATTAAAATTAGAAACAAGCCAGGACTCTGAATTATATGTACCTGAATGCTCAATCTTTCTGAAAATTAAATCATTCAGATGAGTCAGATTTATTTATTTATTGCAGGACATTACAATTTCATTATTTTCAATAATTTTTATAATACAATACATACTTTGAAAACATTTTAATATATATAGCAACTAGGACAGCCTAAAGCAAAATCATAAGTTTACATTCCAAATAATATTTAGATTATAATTAAATTAATATTAAATAATAAATTAAATGAAGTTGAAGATTATGTTTAAGAGTAAAATGACATAACAGCTATAAAATAAGCAAAGAGCATAGAAAATAATTTTCATGTAAATAGTCCTTTCATTGTAAAGGACTGCCCTAGGGTAAAGGCTTTTATGGATCAAAACTATTCAGGTAAGTTATTACTTGAACAATGTAACAAATAACTATACAATTCAGAAATTTTAAAAAATAAACTGTTTTTATGATAAAACCCCCCATAGAATTGAGAAGAAGGACTGAAATTTGAGATGGATAGAAATGTAGAATATGTCATTTCTCTGAATTTAAATTTCCAAAATCAGAGGTTTTATTATCCACTCCTTTATTATACACTCCTAGGATAATAAAGATACTTGCTTATATTCTAGCTAAACTCTTATGTAATATTTTTGAGAAATTTTGGAGAACTGACAGAATGGTTATCACAGAAAGATTACTGTACTATTATCTTCATCTTCAAAATGTGGGTAAAGGAATGTGTAGCAAACTACATACTAATCAACAAGCATGAAAAGATTCTGGAGCAAATCATAAAATGTTCAGTTTTGAAAAACTTTGACAACAATATGATAAATGATCAGAAGTCAGCATGGATTTGTTATTATTCTAGCAAGGTTTGTTCTTCTCATGTTTTTGTTTAAGTTACTTCTTAATAATTTGTGGGAATGCTACAGACATCTCTTGACTTTAGTAAAACATTTGATTTTTTTAAAGCTAGCTAACTAAATATAGGCTGGATACATAACAATTAAATAGATATATAGATGATTAAAAATCATTGCAGCTCATCAATAATTCCTTACCAATCTGGAGATAGAGACAAAGTGGAGTGCTATGAGGAGCAGCCCTAAGTCCTCTACTGTATAATATTTTCATTAATGACTTGGATGAATGGATGGAAAGAAGTCTTATCAAATGTATGGTTGAAAAAAATAGAAAACTTAATACCAGAAATTTAAAATTATTTTGATAAATTAAAGAAATAAGTTGAAAGTATTAGAATGAAATTTAAGAAAAACAAGTGAATATTCCTCACTTAGGAAACAAAAATCAAAGAAACAATATAAAATGGAGCATGTATTTACGTGTGTTCCTGGCTTGATAATGGTGTAAAAAAAAAAGACTGGAACAGTAGCTGTATGCAAATAGAACATGAAATCAGCAATGTAATGTTCTGAGAGAAAAAAAGGCAATACTGATTAAGAAACGTTAAACAAATATAATTCCCACATCACAGAATGTAATTGTTTCAATTTATTCTGCTTTCATCATGATTTATGTAGCCCTTATTTTTTGTACAATATATAGTTTTGGGCATGACTTTACAGAAATTGAAACAGTTTCAGAGGAGGGTAATGAGGATGATCAGGGAACAGATGAACATCCTATGAAGAGATATTGGAAGGGTGTATATTTAGCCTTTTAAAAAGATGACTTGGCTGGAATATGATAGCATTCTTCAAATATCTTAAAGGATGTCAAATAGAATAAAGTCAAGGCATTTTTTTTTCTCATTTCAATTGATATTTTTTATAACTTGTAAAATTAGAACAGGAATAGGAGTAGGAGTAGTAGAATAGAGTAGAATAGAATAGAACAGAACAGAACAGAATAGAAACTTTATTGTCACTTTGAACGTACACTAATTGGCATACATTAAAATGATATTTCATTGCATACAGCTCTCAAAGGGTCACCACCTCCAAAACTGTTATAAAAGCAGTTTGACATGGAGCCAATTATTTGAGGGATGATGGGCTCTTTATCACAGGATGTGCCTAAGCAGATAGTCACTATTCATGAATGCTTGAATTTCAATTTCTGCATTGAATAATGCCTAAAATAACACCTTCCAACTCTTTTATTCTTAGGAGTTTATGTGAAAACATTCAAAGCTCATTTCAGAGAAGATTCCTTCCTTGAGAGAGAAGATGTTAGTTTGGGTTTTACAATAATAAATTAACTTACAAATATTTCTTGATTCTTTCACTCTTTTCAGCCCTTGCAAAGTCTTTCCAGAAAGTTAATTGAACTCTCCTAAAGAAAGTGACAAAAGAGGAACAGAGAGACATAATCCAAAAATCAGGCAATGCTTTGCTCAGCTTTCTTCTTCTCTCTACCATGTCTCATTCTACATTCTCAATGAGAAAACTCCAAGTGCAGTTTTCATACAGAAGTGGATTGATGCATATTTACGCTGGGTGTGCAAATTATTGCATATTTTTCATTTGAGAACTATGAAATATATTTAGTATCTGAAAATTGTTGGTAAAAATAGCAATCTCGGTGCCAGATATGTCCCTAAAGATCCAAATCATTCCAAAACAAAGAAATTATCAGACTACTAATTTTATTTCATTTTTGCAAGGTCCAAAGGAAACAGGATTAAAGTTTGTTCTAAGCAGATAAGAGAAAGCAATGTGGTCAAAGGTGAGTGACATAACATATTATTTAGGAGGCCACTTTCATTACCATATATGGATACAAATGCAAGTGATAACACTGGTTATTTAGCATATTACAGTACCCCCATGGCAGAGATACCCTTGCAAAGACACATTTACGATACTTTCACTTTTTACTGACTTTTTCCTGCTTGCTTCTGGTCCATATTGCTGAATTAATTACACTGCATTATTGAACATAAGTTCACAAGCCCTCTCATGCTTGGCCTTACTCTTCCTAAATTTCTTGCCTAAAACATCTGACTGTTCTGTAACATTATTAGGAAAAAGGCTGAGACTCAAGATTTGCTTCTTACATACTGAACCTATACAACTTGGCTGTACTGAATAGATTTCCTGTCCCTTATATCAAGGGTTCCCAACCCCCCAGTCCGTGGACCAATACTGGTCTGTGGCATACCAGCAACCGGTCTGCACAAACAAGCAAAGCCCCATCTGCGAGATGCAGGCAGCACACAAAATCACACACCCTCTGGTCCACGGAAAAACCTCTCTCCACGGAACCAGTCCCTGGTGCCCAAAAGGTTGGGGTCCTCTGCCTTCTATAATCACTAAGGTCATCAGAAGGGTTCTGATGCATGGCCATGTAGGTTTTAAGTTATATAAATCTATCCTCACTTTTAAATATAGATTTTATTAAAAGTTTTTCAAAAAACGTAACTAATACAAACTAATAAAAAGCAAAAGAAACAAAAGAAAAGAAACTGTAAAAAGAGAAAATGAAATAGAAAAAAGCTTCTGATTTCTTTTGCAGCAAAATATGTATATTTACAGTATTAACACTTACTTTATGATTAAAAAGAAGTCAGTTTTTTCCTATTAAACAATTTTTTCCTAATCAAACCCACAATCATAAGTGTATTTTTTCTGCTCAATGCAAAAAGTTTATTAGGGATTTCCAGTTAAACCTGAACGTAATTTTTTTCTCTAATCAAAGAAATTATAACTGGTAAAGAGATGAAACTTGCAAAGATGGCTAATGGTTGAGCCTTTCTGCTTTAGTCAATATAATTGTTCTGCTGTGATTATCATATATAAAAACAAAGTTTCTTGTCCATTACTCCCAAAAGTGAGCTCTGATTTTAATTGTACATTAACCTTACAAACTTCTGCATTTGTATTCATTTTTTAAGCTTTTTAGATGCCCACTAAACTTGATAAAATGTCCCTTCATATGATACCTCACCCTACATCCTATTCTCTAGGATGCTCTCACTCTTGAATATTGATTCTTTTCCCACTATGTTTTTAAATATCTATTGAACTAATTCTTCATTCAAGACTTTCTTGGGTGAATATTATGGATGAAAGTTTCTATATTCCATTTCTTTCCTCCTTTTTAATCAGTATGTGTTTACATTGTTTTAAGTTCCTGCATTTTGCCATTGCATTTTAACAGTATTTATTTATTTATTTATTAGTATTTATTTTAATTTGTAAAGCTCACATTTCAACAAGTATTATTATATTTTGCCTTTAATGTAATTGAGGCTTACTGAGAGATTATGTCCTAAGCCTATTAATTCTTACAGTGATATCATCTCACAATATAAAATTTTAAAGAAAGATGAAAAAGAAAGATATAAAGATGGATGGGGATATTTTTCTCTTAAAAATATAAATTAAAAGTTACAGGCATCTAAAAGGGAGGCACTATTATTGTCTTATTTTATATATATATATATAAACACAACTATATAATAATGTTTTTTATTGAAATGATCATGTAGCCCTGCTGTTTATAGTGTGGAATGTCATATTGAATGGAGACATTTTGATAAGATATTCCCCCATCTCTTATCTACCTATCTACCTACCTACCTATAATATGTACATAAAAATTGCAAGACAATGCAAAGAAAAAGAAAAACAATTCATAATGAAAATCTCTGATCAGAAGGAAGAACAAATTTGCTCTAAAAGAAGTTTTGAATTCTTAGAATGAGAGAGAAAAAAGTAATAAAGAATTTTGGAGAGGCAGAAAATTATTAACTGTGTTTTTAATATAAAATAGGATCCTTTTCTACATTCCTATGGGAGGATACATGTTCAAATTCCAGCTTCAATACATAAATTCAATGCTATCCTAGAATAAATTGTTTTGAGATTCAACAGCATTTGGAGTCACAATGTTATATCAAAAATATTTGCAACATCTTGGCAAATTCTAGAAATAGATACATATTTAATCTCTTTAGAAAACAATGGGGCTTTTTAGTTCCTGGGCTGTACTAGGATTAGATTACTACATGAATTTTTTATTCTCCTCCATCCCTATCTATTGTAATGAGCAAGAAAGATCCTAAAGTTATACATAAAAAGTAAAACTAATGTCATGTTTCATAGTCTAGGGTTGTTCCAAATTTTTCATATACCAATGATACATCTCTAATCTTTAAAGTAAGGCAAGAAAGAATAAATTGAAATTTACTGATTTATGTATATTTTATAGTTTACTATGAATGAAGAGACGATTGCCATTTTCAGCAGCAATTCTAAAGACTATTATCAAAAATAAGTCCTCAATTTACAGGACTTGTATATTTCTGAATTATGCTTATTTAGAATTGCTTGTTCATCCATCTTATTTCAAAGGAAGTGCTAAAATACTGCCTTTATTTCAATCCTGAACAGTTTCCTTCATAAGATATATGTTTACTGTCAGAAATATAATTTGCTTTCATACTCAAATGCATCCTCGTGCCCTACCCTTGAAAAGGAAAAAAACATATTTCATTCTTTTTTAATTATCCTGCCTAAAGCTTATACAATTGCACTTTGCACCCTCATAAGATTAAGAATAACGACACTGTAAATTGCTCTTTTGTGAGATTGAGATTCTTGGAAACACACCTTGTGCTGGAGGAAATAGTTATGAATGGCAAGCTTGTTTTGTATTTAATCAAAGGTTCACTTATCTTAAAGGGTCTATTTACACAGAAGCCTTGGGTGTGACAGTTAAGAATTCTAAAGTAAAACTCATGCAAGTAGCATGACAAAGCCTACAAAGCGATTAAATCTGTCTAAAAGCAAACCGTCCATTTGAAGAACAGCCTCTCTTATAAATAAAATGAAATAAAAAATCGGTGCTAACCGCCCTACTGCCCCTGAAAGAAAGGTACTTGTCATACACGAAGGATCCGGACTCACCTGGTTGCTGCAGCCACTTCGTAGCTGGATTTCGTCGTAGCTCCACTTTCTGGACTAAGCTTTCCAAAGTACTATACTGGAGAACACCTGCAGCCAGCCGCCGCTCCCTCCCTCATACCGCTATTGACTGACAGCTATAGAACTCAGTCCCTTCGTCTTCCCGGCAGTAGGAGGCGGGTTTATAGCACAAACATCGCCGTTACAAAGGACTCGGGGGGGGGGGGGAGCTGCTGGGATCAAATTTCAGCCGCAATTATTCCCATGAAAACGAAACTAATTAAATTGCATGTTTGTTCTGAGCTGGTGACGGGTCTGATGAGTTTCTGACGAGTGGTTTTTACCTGGTTGATTTATTGCGCAAAAAGTAATGTGATTTTAAAAGTTTTACAGAGATTGAGACTCCCTATCTTAGAACAACTTCCCCCAATTCGATGACTCCAAGGTATTACAGTTCCTACAATCTCCACCAATCATAGACAGAGGCTATCGTGGCTGGGGATTTGGAAACTGATCCTTCAACCTAATTGAATAGATCTTAAGGGAATGTAGTTAGAATGGGAGCTGAGCTGACTACAATAATTCCTTGTACAAATTCATTTCTTATGATGAGTTCTGGAGATAATAACAGTAATAATAATTTATTAAATTTATGTTGCACTCAACTAATAATGACTGTGAGATGTTCAACCATGGGGGCCCCTTACGATGATGGTAAGCGTTTGCTCTTGGTCCTGTATAAAACACTATCCACTGCAGAAGAAGGAATAACCTGACACTGAAGTTATTTACAAGCAGTACTCGACTTACAAGAGTTCATTTGGTGACCATTCAAAGTTACAACAACACTGAAAACAGTGACTTATGACCATTTTTCACTTATGACTGTTGCAGCATCCCTAAGGGTCACGTAATTTACATTATGCTTCACAACTGAATCACATACCATTTGCAGTGTCATGGAGAGTCATATGATCTTCTTTTGCGACCTTCTGACAAGTAAAATCAATGGGGAAACCAGATTTACTTAACCTTGTTACTAATTTAAGAACTGCAGTGATTCACTTAACAAATGCGGTGAGAAAAGTTGTAAAATGGGGCACAACTCACTTAACAACATAAATTTTGGGCTCAGTTGTAGTCCTAATTTGAGGACTCCCTGTATTCATCCCTGCTATCTAAACATGCTTCATGGGGGAACTGCAGTCAAGAAGCATAATCCAGTCAACCACTAATCCAGTCATAGCTCCTTACCAGTATTTTTAGCACTTGAGCATACTTGTCTTTTCAGTTCTGATATTGTTAAAGAGGATCCTGTCTGTCCAAACGTTGTTTAGTGTTCATACTGAATTTTGTTAGTAGAATTGCATGCAATCATTTTATGTATATGACCAGGCTGCTAGGAAACAGCACAAGTTTGAAGTGTCGGAAGTCGTTTACAGTGACGTATTTCTGCATGGACACATATGACAATTGTATAGAGACAACTGGGAATAATTTGAAAAAAAGCTACTGCATCACTCGTGCAAACTTACAAAATATACAACATATAAGAATTAGGAAATAAACTCCGCCGAGTTCAGCCCAAATAGAACTCAAGTTTCAAAAGTCAAGCGCTGTGTATTACAGCGGGTTATTGATAGGAAATTTGGCTCAAACGAGCCACCGTCCGTAAATTTCCTGCCGGCTAGGAAAAGGGGTGGAGACAGCGAAAGGTCGAAACGGAGCTGGCGGGAGAGTCGGGAGAATCAAGGATGGCTGACCAGGGGCTCGAAATGGCTTCCGTGATTCCAGCCCTCCGGGAATTGGGGAGGTATGTGAGTCTGAAACCAAAGTGCTTCACCCTTTTGCTGCTTGCCTTCTTCTGGCTTCTTTCTGAATCGCTGTATTTACTGCACGTAATCAAGTTTTCCTCCCAGGAGCTTGAGATGCTCCGTTTCACCATTGTCTTTCCCGGGTCGTGTGGAACGGTAATTCAGAGACACGTCTGGTAAAAGTAGGGAGGGGAAGGTAGCTCTTGAACAGAATTATAGATCCAAAAAAGTTTGCTCTTGTTATTTCTTAACCTTTAGAAAAACTTCAAAATTAGCACATTTTATTCTGCTATTTTAATTAATTGGAATTGAATTTATTAATTACTATACCTTTGCTTTTATTACACAATAAGTATACTTTACAGCTTATGTTCACTCTTCTCTCACTTATTTCATTTCCCTTAATGAACAAAAAAATGATAAATATGGCACTATCCAATTTGCTGGGATTTAGTACATTGGAGGTCCCTGATACATTCTAGGGAATCTAGGCCCTGTTGATGATTAGGAGACTGGAGGCTAAAACATACAAAAACCGGTTGTGGGAATTGGGTATATCTAATGAAAAGAAGGATTGGGGGTGACATGATAGTGTTCCAATATCTAAGGGGCTGCCACAAAAAAAAGGCTGCCACAGAAGGCAGAGCAAAAAGCAATGGATATAAACTAATCAAAGAAAGAAGCAATCTGGAACTAAGGACAAATTTTCTGACAGTTAACAAGTAATCAATGGAACAACTTGTCCCCAGTGTTCTAACACTGGAGGTTTTTAAGAAGAGATTGGACAACCATTTCTTTGAAATGGTATAGGATTTCCTGCTTGAGCAGCAGGTTGGACTAGAACATCTCCAAGGTCCCTTCCAACTCTTATTCTGGTATTCAGTTGGGGATGGATTTTTGAGGGTCACCAGCCTAGGAAAGTGTGTTATATGAGGGATAAATATATGGCTAGAGCATCTTATACTTAAAACATTTTAGTATAAACTTTACAGTTTAGAGGCCATTAAAACGTGTGAATAAAGTGTTCTCAGTTGGAGAGCACATACACACAGAGACCAGAAAAAATTGAAATGCACAATCTTAACACATTAACAATTCTAATTGTATGTAAGTTCTTATTCATAAAATCACTGATAATGGAAGGATACTTTACATTGGTAGATTGGTTCCATCTCTGATTGAATAACATTCTTTTGATATGTTTCACAGGCTACTTAAGATTTTGATACCCTGAGCAAATTGATACCCTGAACAAATTTAGAAAATTCATTTTCTAAAAATAGAGCTTCTTTCCCTAAGAGACTTTAAGCAAAATTATAAAGTACCGGTACTTGAAATTCAGCATTTTAATAACTGCTATGTGATTAAATAGTTCATGTTGTACTTTTATTTGTTTACCAGATGTGCAAACAACTTTACAGTACATGGTTGTGTGTATGTGTGTGTATTAATTATATATATCACTATTCTGGTCTGTGACCATAATAAATACTGGATTTGATTTTATGTATTTCAGTATCAAAGGTAGCTCTCTTGATAAAATAACTTTTAAATATATCTTTTATTTCAGTGCTACACCAGAAGAATATAATACCGTGGTACAGAAGCCAAGACAAATACTCTGCCAGTTCATTGATCGAATTCTTGTAGATGTGGATGTTGGTAAGTAAAGTTAGTAAATGGCCTAGATTTAAACTCAAACTATATGTAATTTCTATTACATGTTATTCCAACCCTAAATCATGGTCCTGGACAAAATCCCTAACATTAAACAGTCTTACAATTGAATAATAATACCATAGAGGGAAAGGAGTAGGTACAAATATTCTTTGTTGCTAAATGAAATATTAACTGTCACGTTGGTGGAAATAATTCTTAGATGAGGATTGATTAAAATATAAATCATTTTTCGTTAGTCTAGTTATGCTTTGTTGGGACATTGTAGTTTGAAAGAAGCCCTCCCTACAGGTAGTCCTTGCTTAGTGATCATTCTTTCAGTGACTGTTTGAAATTACATTGGCACTGAACGAAGGGATTCATGACCCATTACAACCATTGCAGTTCCCCCATAGTCACATGATTGTGATCTGGGCACTTCACAACTTATTTCCACATGATTGGTTACCAAGCACCCTGTGATCATGTGATCTCCATTTGCAATCTTCCCTGCCAGCTTTCCTAGAAAGTCATTGAGAAAGTTAGCAAAGAAGGTTGCAAGCTGCCTATCAAGAGGACTCTCTCTAGTTTGGGGGCTGGCTGAAAAAAGTCTGTCCTGAAATTCACACAGGATTTTGACATGGACTGTTTGCAGCATGGGGCATTTGCAGCCAGCTCCCAGAGACAAGAGCCCACTCTAGAGCAAAATGGCTTCCTGCCAGAGGAATTCAATCCCAGAGGGATTCAGCTGTGTGTGGGGCTTCCAGCAAGCAGTTCTTTTGCTCTATCCACTTAGCAACCTAGGGGATTGCTTAACAACCACAACTTCAGGTGTCAGTTATTGACTGAAACAGTCACATGATATCTCGCTTAATAACCACTTCGTGCAGTGACCAAAATTTCTGGTCTCAATTGTGATTGTAAGTCAAGGACTACCTGTATTTTATTTTCCTGTATGTCTTCTTTTAAGAAGAATTAGGAAAGGAAGCTGTAGACCATACATGAGAAGCAAAACATTTAACTTCAAGGAATCCATTTTCAATTTGTAAAATTGAAAACCAAACTTCCTAAAAGAAGTCATACTTGTTATAGAGATCCAAGAAATGCTGTGTTTTTCTTGAAATAGGAAATAGGGTTTGAACTCCTGTTTAGATTATGCTATCTTTTTAGTGGCTCTGGAACTTATGAAGAAGACTGAATCTCAGCCAAGTTCTGTAATGTTGCTTGACTTTATTCTTCATATCATGAAATCATCTCCACTTGTGTTTGTAAATGGAACTGGAGTTGATCAGCAAAATTACACAGATTCCAGCTGTATTGGTGAGTTTATTGAAATATATCTATTGGATCTATAATTCAACCAATTATAGCAGATTGAAATATGAATTATATATTTTTATATCAGGCCATAAATCAACAAAAAATTAGCTGAAAAAAGGCTCTCTTTAATATCATGTACACTCTGAAATGATTGATATCCTTCTAAAATCTCAAGTTAAATGTATTTAATAAAAATTAACATCCAAGTTTGCACAGATGTAGGGAAATAGCACAATTAATTGAGTTACCAGATACAATCTGCAAAAATCCAAAGAATCAATAGATTTAAAAAGAAGCTCTCTTACTCTTGGATATTTTTAGCCCAAACCAGTCCTAATTAATATTATGATCATAATGTTTTCTTTTTTCTTTTCTTTAGAATTCAGCAATTGGATTATAGCAAGACTTTTGAGAATTGCTGCTAGTCCAAAATGCCACATTTTACATGAGAACATTAGTAATGTGATTTTTTCTTTACTCTGCCTTTTCAAAGTCAAAAACTGTGTCTTGTTTAACCTGGTAACAAAAGAACTGCTGTATCTTCTTCAAGATCTTATTTCAATCCATGAAAAAAATATAGAGATGATTTTGACATGGCCTGTGATTGTGAGCAGATTTTCTTGCAATTCCACTGTAAATCTGGGCAATTTAAGTTCTATCCAGCTACAGTTAAATGGAATGAATAATGTAGAATGCTTGGAAATAACTTCAATAAGGATTCTTACTCGTATAGTTTCTTACATGTATTTCAAACCACAAGATATTATCCTTTTTGGAATAGGTTGCTCCCTTTTGGACTATGGTAGCCCTAAAGTTAAAATTTTGAGTATGGTATTTTTAACAGAACTCCTAGAGCTTGGAGGACTTCCAGAAGATCTAGCCAATAATTTCTTCTCATTTCTATTTGGAATTTTGCAATCCATTCCTATAATGGATTCTACAAAGCTGGAATTATATGAAGAACCACTCTTAATATTAGTGAGAACTTTATTTCCTTTTCAAATTCATTCCCATGAGACTTTTGAACCTATTTATCTAAACATACTACTAGAAAAACTTCATGCATTGTTTGAAGCTGATGCGCTCAGGTTTCTCCAGTCTGTGAAGATAAAAGAAGTATTATGTCACATACTACAGTATTTCTTGATGTATGTACCAGCTGGATATGAATCTGCTGTTATGGTTAGAAAAACTTATATTAACAACATTTGCAGATTTTTCATCTCAGCAATTGGATGCCAGATAGAACAAGAGGTAAGTGTTATTAAAAAGTTAACAAAGGTTTGGCACAAAATGTTAAACAGATTAAGAGAAAATTATTTTGAGGAAATTATTGGATTTAGTGTTAACCAGGCTAATGCCATCAGGTTTTGTATCAGCTTCTGTTTTCTATACCGACACAAGAAAGAATAACTTACATTTTAGTGGTCTAAATTCATGAGTTTACACTGTAACCTCAGTATAGGATACTGATTTAGTGGAATTTATAATTGATTGGTACATATTTAGCTTAAAATTTTAAAATGAATAACTGTATACATATTACTGTAATTACAAGGAAGTATATATGAGATTTTTATGACTTTTATTCTGTTTAAATATGAATTTTATGAAGATGTTATATAGTATAATTTCTTCTTTTTGACTCAGTATCTGCTGAGTCCAGTCTATGTAGTGTTGAAGTCTGTGACAGCAGAAATCATCCAGGAACTGCACTGTAGGTGTTTTCCAGAGACTTCTGATACTGATGGGGGAAGTAGTAGCAGTAGTGATGATGTTCCACAAAAAAGGCTTCGTTTATGTTTATCCTTAAAACATCCTAAAAGGTTGCCAGCACCACCAGAGTAAGTAAATGGTAGCATTTAAGAACCAATCTTATTTTCAGATCTGTTTTTAATGTGCTTTTTGTGTCTCAGGACATTATCAAATGCTTGCTGAAGTTAAGATATACACTATAGTACTGTATTCCAATGGTCAAGTAAACTGATGACTCTACTAAAAGAAAGACAAAATTGCTTTGGCATGAGCTGTTCTTGATAAACCTATGCTGTTTCATTACAGCCAATGTATTTGGTTTTAAATACTCACAAACTGCTTAATAATCTTAATATTTCTGTAAAATTTATTTTGTATTAACTTTAAAAGAAATACATTTCATACTTTTAAAGTACCTTTGTCATTATATTTCAGTTTCTTATTCTAGAGCTCTTGAAAAATAACTAATATCACTTTAAAATTAACTTGGATCATTTAAATCCATATTCTAATACTATAATAATTCAGGACTTTTGGACCTTGCTAATGCATCTGAATAAAACTGTTTAATTAAGAAAGGTTTTATTTGTACATAAAATCCACATTCCAGCTGCAGGAGCTCAGATGAGATTTGACTGGTCGTACTTTGATTTAAAGTATTATCATCTATAATTGTCCTTGGAGATCCAGTTTGTTATAGTTAAGACATCAGGCTAAAAATCATAAAACATGAATTCTAGTTCTACATGAGGTACAAAGCCAGCTAAATGACATTGGATCAATCATTCTCTCTTAGCCCTGGAAAGAAGGCTTCTGAAAAAGCTTGCCAAGAAAACTGCAGGGACTTTTCTTGTTGTCGCCAGGAGTCAAGAGCTGATTCAAAGGAAGCAGTAAAATAAAACTCCTTAACTGCCCCAAAACATAAAAAGGGTTTACTTGCTATTTTAAAATTTATTATCTATAAAATGAATTTGTCATGTAAACACAGGTCAAAATTTTATCTCTGTCCCAACTGTTTCTTAACATACCTTGAAGCTTTTACTGTAAGAAATACAATAGCTTGGATAAAAATGGAACCAAGCTCCTATCATGATTTCCGAGGAGTCACACAATAACTTTCCAATTCTGCCTGCAGTTTATTTTATCACAAGTATTCCATAAAGAAGCAAAAATCTAAATATACTTAAAGGTAAACCTAAAAATCTGGACAATTAAAGCCACAATTCTTATATATATTATAGCATAAAATAAGGTCTGATATCTATTTTGTCTGATGTCTATTTTGTTTTCTTAAATGTGTTTCTCTCAAAATGAAAGATTTAAAACAGTCTTCGTCTAATTTTACTATTACCAGATATTTTATTTCACTTTTAGTTTTATAGTAAACTTACTATAAAATGCTCTAAAATGGTATCCAAAATGTTGATTCAAAGGCCCCACATCCTGAACATGAAAATGAAGAGCAAGTTGTGGAATTTGATATGCCAGAAGGCAGACTCTCTGCTGTCACTTTTGGAACAAGACAGTCTTCCGGTGGAAGTTCTGCAGAGTGTAGAAGGAATTGCTTTAATAGCTCAACTGGCTGCAATGTGTACAATCCATTCTAGAGAACACTTTAACAGGTAAAAGAATTAAAGTTGTCAGTTTCTGCTTTATTTGAGCTTTACAAAAACTTCTGAAGATATTTCTGAAATTGTTTTTGTAAATACCCACATGCCATTGCTTCAGTTAAACTTAAAAAAAAAAAAAAGCACCGAGTTATAATGGCAACTGTCTTACCAACTAGGAGCTCTCTAGAAACTTGCCCACTGCTTATTCCTAGGCCAACATTTCATTTTGCAAATAAGCATGATGTAGTAGTGGTCTTCGTTCTGTGGTGTCAAGAAATGTATAACTTGACAGAAATAGTTTTTTTAAAGCTCTTGATGAACTGTAGAATAATTGAGTTGTTTGCCGAGTTAAGCAGTTTTTGATCTCCATTTCTGAAAAATAAAAATTTAAAATGTTACTCAAACTCTTTTAGTTACCAGTTTTATTTTTTTCTTAACAGAGTAGATCATCAAGTTGCTCATCTGTGTAATTTATATAGTCATGAAAATGGTAATGCTTCAGAATCAAGAAAACATATACAGTTAATATGGATTTCTTCAGAATTTATTATGAGAGCAATTAGACTTTGTTGGAAGCTTCTGGATCCTGCTTCACAAATAACTGACCTGGAGCCAGTGATTCAAAAAGTGGTGAAAATAATTGATGCCTTACTTTATATGCAAGGTGAGATATCTTTTTAAAAGGTTAAAAAGCAAAAATAGCCATATTGATGGTGAAAATAAGGCAACTTACTGGAGCTGCTTTTGCAACATATTTTCATGTATTGAATTTCCATAGCATAGCATTAATTCAGTACCTGATAAAATCCAATTTACATATACTCAGAATTTTAAATTTGACTATCATTTTTTTGTCAATATAAATATTATCACAAAAATATAGCCTTCCCATAAAGTAAAATGACGATGCTGTTCTCTTGTTAATGCATTTAACTCTTTTGTAACTTATCTCAGTAAAAATGTATGTACATTTCTTCTACCACCTAAAAGTTAAATTCCAGTTTAATGATGAGGTGTTTGACAACTTGTTTGGAATACTGTCTTTGCCATGGATTTCCAGCCATTCAGATGACTTTCCATCCGTGCTTCCTGGTCTTAATTTGGATCTTTTGGCCTTGAGTCAACATCTGGCAAGCCATTTTAGTAAGTAAACAATTCTTATCATATCTGAAATTTAGTTTTTTTTTATTTTTTTATTGTTCAGTCTAAGTCAGTGATGGCGAACATTTTAAAGACTGAATGACCAAAAACTGGCCTTGTCCCCGCTCCACCCCCCTGCCCATCCCCACTTTGCCCCCCATCCCCCACCCCGCTTGCCCAAAGAACCACTCACCGCCTCCAGGGCCCGCCCCACATTGTCCAGGCAACCCAGCAACACTATGGCGGCCACACCCTCTGCCCATGCCCTGCAGCATCAACTGCATGATGGGATGTGAGGGCAGAGTCTTGTCTACACTGCCTGGCTGCGCTGCTCCGTGTGGGCCACACTCGAGGGCGACTCTCCTTCAGGGGGCTGCTGTAAAGGAGGGGGTCACGGGGGAGGCAAGGCTGGGGCAACGGCACGTGTGCCCACAGAGAGGGCTCCGAGTGCCGCCTCTGGCACCCGTGCCATAGGTTCGCCACCACTGGTCTAAGTGTTTCTTTAGTGTCTCAAGAGTGGATTTTTACAAGCTGCTTTTATTTAATCTAAATATTTCTTAAATGTTTTGCTCTCAAGACTGCTTCCCACTTTTTAAAAAATATGGTGGACCCCAAAAGAGCTTTTGGTTACATGAATTATACTGATAATTACTATATTAAATATTAAAATCAATGCATTCATTGAATTTTTATTGAATCATGTCAAAAATATTAAATCCATTGGCTATTAACAAATAGTTTTCTTGGGAAAAATGCTATATTTTTATAACAAATAAAAATATTAAAATATTTGAATTTTTTTCCCTACATTTAGCAAATAATTTGTTTTTCAGATCCCTAAGAAAATATTAGGAGACCTTGGACCACATTTAAGAAACACTAGTCTAAATAATTCTTTACCTGTCACTTAGAAGATATGAATGTTTTTGGGTAACCCTTTTAAATACAGTATTTCAAAGTCAGGATGCCACAAATAAGGCCTGATCTTGGATCAATATCAGCTTATACCTGCAAAAGATAGAGATGTAATCTAAACCAGGAGTCCCCAACCTTTCTGGGTTGGTGACCTGGGGCAGAGGGCATGGAGGTGCCTTTACGTGTGTGAGCACGTGCACGCGCAAACGGGGCCATCATTGTGCGTGTGACGCAAACATGGGTGCCTGCGCAATGCTTCGGTGACACTAGCACCTGCGCAATGCTGCGATGTTAGTGCGAGTGAGGATGTTGTGCTTGCAGCGATGATAGCGCTGGCATGACGCCAAGATGCTAGCGCGAGGGAGATGCGCTTGTGGCTACACTAGCACCCGCCTGACCCGACATTGCTAATGCCCACATGATGCCACGATGCCAGCTTGAGTGGGGGGCGCACTTGTGGCAATGCTAGTGCTCACCCAACCCTCACAGTATTACTAGCACCCGCGTGATGTCGTGACGCTAACGTGAGTGGGGGGTGCGAGCATGCACGTGCACTGGCCAACAGCCCAGTAGTGGGTCATGGACACAGGTTGGTGACCCCTGATCTAAACAATCAAAAGTTTATGCTGTTCAATAAATTAAATATTTAGAAATATTTTGAAAATATTTTTTCTAGTATGAATGCAGAATTAAAAGACCATAGAATTGCAGAAGGTACACTGGTATAATATTTCATTTGGCTATCTGTATAGTTTAAACTAATACCATATTCTTAAAACGTTAGCTATAATGTTTACAGATCTCTAATCATCTGTTGTGGTGGTCCTTAATTTTCAGTGATTCACAGGACAGAGTATGTTTGCAACAATCAACATTAAATTCATTGATTTTCTTTATCTTTCCCTTTAGCACCTGAAATTCGTTCAAATTGTGTGTTTCTTCTTTCTCTGCTTCCAAAGAGATTCCATCTGAATTGGAGGAAATCTGTATATCAGCATGCACTTCAGAGTCCCCATGAAGCTATCAGAACTAGTTGTATTAAAGGCTTTCCTATTTTGCTCCACCAATTAGGCATAGAAGTCTGCGCCACGTTGCCTACATGTCTTTTGTATGTACTATTTGATAATTCCAAATAAACTAATGGTGAAGAAGAATGTCTTGATAAATACAATAGGATATGGTGAAAGTAGTAACAGAAGAATGGCCATACCACAGGTTCCTTTTGAAGACATATAATTTTAATCTTACTGTGAGGGCTAGGGAGGAGAACTGGCCTCTAAGCCTCTTGCCTATATTTCTTGTTCAGGGCAAGATGATATTGCTATTTAGATTTACTATGGAATCTATATAACATTTTGAGAAAATATTTCTGAGAAATCATGCTTGACAGATTTGCATTGACTTCTGATAGTATAGCATAGCTGATTCTCTATTTTTTGATGGTAATTTGCTTTGAGTTATGGGTAAAAATACCAAGTCAATTTCTGTTCTCCAATACTTTTGGTAGCTATGAGAAGAGAGGTTTTCTCTCGTCTTTTCTCATAAAAGCTAGATAAGTTACAGTAATTTTTTACTTAATTATTTATCAACTTCTTTATTATTTTGATTTTGAAAAGGAAATATAAAAAAGGGATTTTAAAAAATGAATCTTCCAAGCAATTTTCTAAGGGAAGGATTCTGCAGTCTCAAGAAACTGAAGAGCAAGGATTTGTTAAAATTCAAAATGCAGCATGTATGTGTGACATGTATGTTTTTAAGAAAATGATACACATTGCTACATATATGCATTTGTATTGGCAGATAAACCTACCTGAGGCCTGTAATTGCTGCTTCTGTCACAGAAAAAAGCCAGGAACTTTATAATCTAACTAGGAATCTATAACTATTGCTGTTTAAACAAATAAAAGTACACAAACCAACACTAGACTAAGATGTCATACAGTGTTCTGAACAACTGGTTCTCAACCTTTTCTTCATCACAGACCCCCTTTAAATACATTTGTGGCCACAGACCATGGCCATAGACCACCAAGACTCAAGATTTAAAATACAACATTTTTTCAAGCTTTTGAAAAGGCTTGACATTGCACCCTCCCAGGGGTCCGAGGAACACAAGTTGAGAACCACTGTTTTAAACCAATGCTTAATATATTTGAAGGCTATTAGTTTTCTAGTTCAGATGTTTCAGGAAACTAAAATTGAGGAAAAAGGGAGCAAAACCACTGCATAATAGTTGTACATATTCTGATTAACAAGTTAGGTTTAATCATTTGAAAACTATGACATACAGTCATACAGAAAATTACAATTGAAACTTGTTTTATTTTTATTCCAGAGATCACATACGGGATGAATCTTTACTAGTTCAGAAGGCTTATGCTGGTATCATTGGAGATCTAGCTTGTTGTCTTTCTGGCAGCTTTAATTTAAGGCCACCCTCAGCTGAGTTTGGTAACCAGTTGAAAATTAATTCTATCCTCTGTAGCAGATTTATTGTTACTTCTCAAGGGGAAAAGCATACAGTGAAAGCTGATGTGTTTAAACCTTTCTTATACCTTCTTGAAAACAATATACCTAGCCCAGTAAAGCTTGGTAAGTTACTTAAAACATACTTTTAATGTTATTTCATACATACTTCCTTCTTTAATAAGCAAGCATTTATTAGAATGGGAGAGGTCCTATTTAGTACTATAATCAGCCATGTTTGCTGTACAGTATCTCACTCCATCACCCCACCCAGTCTTTTGTACTCCTTCAGTAATAATCATTTTGTGGGCATGGAGCATTCCTTGATAGGCTATGTTTTGGGTATGGATGAGTTTACACTTACAGCTTTTTTTCTATGTTTATTTCTGGAAACCCTGAATTTTTCCCAGGCATCCTAATACTTGCACCCTTTTGCAGCATCCTTGTTTTGGCTAACACAGAACTTCCGTGTGTCTGAGGTGTTGCTCAATAATAGAACATATTTTGCTTTCAAGATGCCCCAACTTCATGCCCTAGAGTCTCCAAACACAAAAGGCAAAACAGCCTGAAATCTGGGACTATAAAGATGTTTCCCTCCCACTTCCTTTTCCTGTAGGATGGATTTCTTTTATAAAAATAAAAATTATTTAAACAAAATTGGTAACTGTTTCTAAATCTTAGATACTTATCTATGTGTTTATACTTGTTATGTATATCAGAGTTCCCCAACCATTCCGGGTTTGTAGACCAATGGGGGGGGGGAGAGGAAAGGGGTGGTTCCATGCGAGCGGCCAGCAAGCGCATGCACATGTGCGCAGCTTATGCATGTGGGGATGTGTGTGAATGCTCGCCTGTCACTTCTGCGGCCTGGTTCTAAACAGCTCACAGCCCAGTAAGGGGCTGTGGTTCAAGGGTTGGGGAGCCTTGATGTATATAATTCTAAGGAATCTTGTCTACAGTTTCTATGAGTTTCATGTTTTTTTCCTCTCCTCCCCTTTTTAACAGCTGAATTGCTTACATCAGTTTAAATTACAAAATTTAGTTAGCCCTGTTTTTCACTGCTTTCCCAAGTTTAGAGAAAAGTCTTCAGCCTGAGTTCTAGCCAATGTTCGACCACCCAAGAATTTTAACTGGTTTTGTGGCTGACTGACTTGTTTGGATCTTTCAGCCAACTGCTTGTTGCCTTTTTTCTAGAGAGCCAGTGTGGCATAGCAATTAGCATAGTATTAGGGTAGGGAGACCCAGGTTTTACTCTTCCCTTAGGTACATAAGCCAACAGAGTAATTAATCGTGGTCCAAGCACTCCCTCTCAGTTCTAATCAGTGCAGTTGACTGATAAACAAAACCCTTGTTGCATCATATATTGATTACTGCACTGTAAGAATTAAGTGAGGGCAGTGCAAAACAAGTGAACATGCAATCATGTGGGACAAATGCTAAGAAAAGCAACTGTTTGCTTCCTTCATATGCTGCTGCAAAGACTTCGGCATTTCCGAGTTTCTTAGTCTTTGTTACCAACTGGCTGCTGCTTACCACTTAGCTTTTGGCTGCTTGTACACCTGATTCTATGCCCCTTTTTCCATCTTACCAGTTGCACACTACATTGAGGCAAATTATCCTGCTCTTTCCGTCCTATTTCACATGCAACCTTCTCTCCAATTCAAAAATGCAAACTCTCCTCTCAACCCAGACCACTGCACCCAAGTGCAGAGGAATCTCTTTTTATAGTTGGAATAGAACTGTATTAAATCTTAGTGCGGGGAAGAAAAGAGAACTAAAGGACTCCTAGGAGACTGTCTTTCCATAGTGTGGCAAAAGTGTTATCATGTTTGTTACCTGCAAGAATTTTCCATTTATTCTTCTATACCAAAAGGCTGGTAGAAATGGTTATTTGCAAAATGTGATGCGTGGAAGGTTTCTGATTTGAAAAATGAGCCTTTGCCAATTCAGATCAGCAATCTCCACAGTAATACTGAGGCCTCCAAAATTAGTTTTTAGCAGCACAGGAGATTATGGCCGCCGTTCAATGCAGTGGTGGTAGGAAAAACAAAAGATTGCCTCCCATGTTTCAAGGATGAAATTTCATTGCCTGCCTCTTTCCCCCTCTCCCACAAGGACGATCTGTGGTGCTGCTCTTCATGTATAGATTTAGTTGCAGAAAATAAAAGGGGCAGTATGTCTTTGCCTCCAAACATAACACAGGGAGAAGTAGCTGGGCTTGATACTGCATATAGACTCTGGGAATTTCTGGGCAAAAATAAACAAGATGATATGATATTACCAGTTTAACATTTAATGTTATGAATGTATTATCTGGATTTGGAGACCTACATCTTAAGGAATAAATTGTAGGTTAATCTGATAAACAGAAATGAACTTTATCTAATCCTTCATGAATAATATTTTGTTTAACAGTGATATTGAAACAATGGAATGTGCTTCCATTTCTCTTTTATATCATATTTTTAGATTTAATAAAGAACATTCCTTTACTGTGCAAACATCTGGACTTCAGAAATGATAAATTGAATGTAAAAACTGTTGTTGGAGCTTTCTTAAAGCTGTTGGAAGATCCAGATAAAGATGTAAGAGTATCCTTTAGTAGTCACATCAAATATATATTAAATGCTTCTGACTCTGAGGAAGAATTCATCAAAGAGGTAAATTTATTGCGTGTTTAGAAATAGCAAAGCACAATTTTAAGTTGCATTTGCACCAATGACTATAATACTTTTTTATTTTCCACTTCAGCTGTTTGTTTCCAGAATGAAAGAGGCTTATACAAATGCAAAAATGTCAAGAAATAATGAGCTGAAAGATACACTGATTCTCACTACAGGAGATATTGGAAGGTGATGCTTCTTAATATATTTATTTTCTGCATCTATAAATATTTCACCTGAAGAAGACCTTACATGGAAAATGGTTAATTATTGATAGTATTTACTGAATAAAAGCAATCTCACTTCAGTTGCTGAGAAAATAAACTGTTTAGTTATTATATTTGTTTATGGAGAAGTTAGTATATTGTGTTTTCCCATGTATTATCTTGTATGTTTTAATATTACATTTCCTTAATATTGATTACTATTATCCTCTATTAGGTCGGCAACGGGAGATTTGGTACGCTTTGCGCTGTTACACTTACTGCATTGCTTATTATCCAAGTCAGCATCAGTGGCAGGATCAGCATATACAGAAATCAGAATGCTGGCTTCTGCCAAGTCTGTAAAACTGCAGGCTTTTTTCAGTCAGTACAAGAAACCCATCTGTCAGGTGAGAATCATCAAAATTTGTGCACGCATGGTGGGGTCAAAGATGGCTGCAACCTTTTCTGCCAGCTGCTCCTTTGATTTTGCTGGTGGGAAGTTGGCAGAGAAGCTTGCAAATGGTGATCACATGATCATGGGACGCTACAATTTTTATAAGCGAACAGTAGCCATTACTTATTTTCCCATATTTTCTCATAGATTATTAATATTTATCAGTGGATATAGGAAAGGGGCAATTGGGCTTTTTCTTGACACACTTGCTGCTACAGGTAGTCTTCAATTGGCAATTACAATTGGGACTGGAATTTTCATTGTAAGTCATTGGGGGGTTGTACGTTAAGACGGGCCCCATTTTGTGACAAATTTTGGTAGTCATTAAGCAAATTACTGTAGCCATTAAGCAAAGCATGTGATTCTCCGTGGATCTTTTTTGTGTCACATGATCATAGGATGCTGCACCCAAATTTTGATCATGTGACTCCTGGGTGGTGCAACAGTTGTAAGCACAAATACAGATTGTAATTCACCTTCTCTAAGGCTGTGGAGCTTTGAACGGCATTTGAACAAATGGTCATAAGTCGAGCATTACCTGTATTAAACTTGACAGGTATGAACATTAAAATGGCAAATGTGGCTCCATGTAAGCAAGTGTGGTGCATTGTGGGTCCTAATTTTCCCGTTCATTTATTTGTATGTTTTGAGCTAGTGATAACTAAGTATTTAAGAGATTTTCAGCTATGATAGATTACCTAGTGTTATGTTGGGCCATTATATAGCTGCAAAAAAGAAGTTGACAATAAATAAAAAGGGAATAGCATTACCAAACTTGGAATGCTAAATATAATGTTCACTTATGCTAAGATATTAAGAGCTGAGAAAGGTAAAGAAAAGGGGAACTAAAAATACTCTATGAAGTCACTCAAAACACTCCTTTCTTTTAGTTTGGAAAGAAAGCATGTAGGACAATGTGATCATGTGGAGTAAAACTAAGTGTGATATAGAGATGGAATTATTTTCTAACCTTCATAATAAAACCGGGGTCATTAAATGAAGCTTATTTGTGTAAGTTTTAGAATGCAAAGCAATGCTGCCCTGGGATATGATTGCTATCTTTTATAAGGCTTAAATGAGAGTTAGAATTATGGGGGGATATACAGTAATTGCTTCAAATATCTGATATAACTTCTATGGAGCAAGAATGGGAGGGTGCTATTTTTTTCATATCTGCTTGTAAGCTTCTGATTTGTACATGGGTGGCCATTGTGGACCCAAAATATCTATGTACATATTTACTTGGTTCAAAAGAAGCTCTTACATTTTTATTGTTGGCAGAATTATGCTTACTCTCATTCAAAACAATAAACAGTATTAAATTCAAGTATGTTAAATACTTTGTGTGCTTATACTATCACTGCTGGGTTTGGGGTGGGGGGTGTTAAAAGCACATTGTTTTTTGATTGGGACAAGACTTGTTTTCTGCAAAAACTAAGAAATGATTCTAAAATTGGTGGAATAATATGTTGATGTATCATTCTTAACTAAGAATGCTGGTTTTCAATTGACTGAAATAAGAATAAATGCATTTCTCATGGTTTAGTTTTTAGCGGAATCTCTACACTCCACTCAAATGGCCCTGCTTGCAAACATTCCCCAGCAAAGCAGTGAAATGCAGAAGCACGAGATTGTTCATCAAAGAGACATGGTGCTGGACATGTTATCTGAAATTGCTAATGTTTTCGATTTTCCAGACCTCAATCGTTTTCTTAGTGTAAGTGACAATTTAAGATTTATTGAGTTTCTGTATTTGTTCATCTTGGGGAAAAAATAAGCTAGTGAAATTCTGGAATTGGGATTCTTGTATTCTTTTCTGTTAGCCATTCTAATTCAGGCCACGTTTTCCCTGTGGCCTTCTCCTTTGACCTCTTCCCAGATCTATTCAGGGAAGCTTTTGCTTGAAAGTACATATGTTTTATGAAGGATTCTTTCAATTGTAGCTTAATGTTCCTTGAAATGTTCAACCATCACTGGAAGGGGTTTTTTTTTTTTTTTGTAGAAAAGAAGTTCTTAAAATTAAAGAGACTCACCTGGAGACTCAGGATGGACTATACCCTCAATCTCCTTGCCCTTGTACACTGTGTTAACTACTACACCTCATTTATTTCTTTTTGTGAATGGAATGGAATAGAATGGAATAGAATAGAATAGAATAGAATAGAATAGAATAGAATAGAATAGAATAGAATAGAATAGAATAGAATAGAATCTATTGATTAATCATTTGACTATACCATATAAAACTAATATAAATATACAAATAGATACAAAGAAAACAATAGGACATATTTATAATAAGTTTCTTTTTATGTGAGTAATGAGTATCCACATGCGTTTATAGTTTGTCATGGCAAATTCAGGAAGCTCTACTCGCTTCTCATTAAGTGAACATTAACCTGCAATATCCCTAATCATAAATGTCTCAGTGGAACAAAGCAAATGAAAAGTGTTGAGTTAGGGCAGAAACATGTAGTCTAATTGGTAATGATTATGTGGATGTATTTTTAAATAATAACTATTCAAAATTTTCTTCACTGCTGATAAATAGTTGTTTAAATTGAAGTGACCTTTTTCATTTTGGTTTCCTCTAATGGGAGAGTCAGTCTGATGTAGTGGTTAAGAAAACAGGCTAGAAACTGGGAGAGTGTGAGTGCTAGATCGACCTTAGGCACAAAACCAGTTGGGTAACTACATCAGTCACACTCTATGAGCCCTAGGAAGAAGGTAGTGGCAAAGTACATCTGGAAGTCTTGTCAACAAAACTTGTCCAGGCAGTTGCCAGGAATCAAGACAGACTTGAAGACACGTGCACACAAAACTCAGCCCTCAGTATTGTGACCTTCATTGGTTATGCTGGCTAGAGATGATGAGATTTGCACTCTGCAATATGTATAAAGTTGGGTTAGAATGATTTAGCATTGTCATTTTGAATTAGAAGGAGTAAACCTACATGTATACTTTTACTTACATGAAAGTCTAACATTAAAAAAAACAGCCATTTCTTTATTTTTCCAGCGGATTCTTCAAGTGCTTTTGCCTGACCTTGCAGCCAAGGCTAGTCCTGCAGCCTCTGTACTTATCCGAATGATAGCAAAACAACTAAATGTAAACCGCAGAGAGATCCTCATTAACAATTTCAAGTACATCTTCTCTCATTTAGTTTGTTTCTGTAGTAAGGATGAGCTGGAGCGAGCACTTCATTATCTTAAGGTAAGGTTAAACTTTATAGAACAGTGTTTCTCAACCTTGACAATTTTAAGGCATGTAGACATCAATTCCCAGAATTCCACAGCCAGCATTGCTGGCTGTGGAATTCTGGGAGTTGACGTCCACGTGCCTTAAAATTGTCAAGGTTGAGAAACACTTTTATAGAAGAAAATTCAGAACAGTAAGAGTGATCGTGTTTTAGAATGTGTTGAAAATTGAATAAATGGCATGCTGCGTCACTGAAATCAAGATCCTTTTTGAAATAAACCTAATCTTCAACAAAAGAGCCAAGTCTTAATCATCTATCTCTGTTTCTTTTGGTTACAAAACAAAAACTAATTTACAGATTAGGTTTTTCCACTGAGGATAGTCTAAGCATTTATTTTCTCCCTTTAAAAACAATGGTGTTTTCATTTAGCAAATTGGCTCATCTCTATTCGCAGTAATGGGAATTATTGTACTGTAATATTTTTATGTTGTGTGCATGCTTGTATAATGTTCAAACCAATACATTTTTCCCCATGGTGTTTTATAGAATGAAACAGAGATAGAACTGGGAAGTTTGCTGAGACAGGATTTTCAAGGATTGCATAATGAATTATTGCTCCGATTAGGGGAGCACTATCAGCAGGTCTTCAATGGATTATCAATTCTAGCTTCATTTGCTTCGAATGATGATCCATACCAAGGACCAAAGGACATCACATCTCCTGAACAAATGGTAAGTAGCAGTACTAATTTCTAGTTCCTTCTGTTCTCCTAAGAGAGAAAGGAATTGTTCTAGTAACCTTTGTAGAAGGAGAACCTTGTTAATCTATGGTGGCAAACAAATCAGGAGTCTGGTAGCACTCTTTCTGACTAACAGATATTTATGTATTTATATATGTTATAAACATTTGTAACCCAGTTAACTATATATTATTACTATGATGCATTGCCTTTTTTCAGTGTTTTTAGGAGAGGTGTCTTTCAAACACCTTATGATCTTTCGTGAAAAACAGAAAAAATGAACTTACAGATCTGTGGTTTTTATGATTAGATCAGGTAGATTATAGAAAGAAGAGTCATAATATAACTTTAGAGAAAAGAGCTAAATCTATACTTATAACTGATCTAAAGAAGATTGGAAGCCACTTCTTTTTCTTTTATATTTTTCTTACGTCTTTTCTCTTTTTTTGCACTTTAGTTTTCTCTTTTATTTCTTCCTTTCTGTTTTTTTCCCTTCTTCACTTAACAATTTAGTTTGTATTAATTTGTACTCTTGTTTTTAAAACTTTCAATTATATTTTAAAAAGAGAGGTCACTTTCATGAATTAAAGTTATGAGTGATGTGGTGGTCATGTGGCAGTGTGATGTGTGACTAATGAGATAGGAAGTAGAGATCATTATTTATTAGTCACAATTGGGACCAGCAACTCAATTGTTAAGTGAAGCAGTTGCTAACTGAAACAGTGACGGTGCTTATGATCTTACTTCAGCTTTCCTTTGCTTTACAGACCTGTAAAGGTTACAAATAGGAGGATTGGTTGTAAAGTTACTTTTCATGACTGTTGTAACTATAAATGAACATTAAATGAGGCAGTTGCTAAACAAAGACTACCTGCAATTTGTTCTGAATGTGGCCTGATTATGTTTTTGCAAGCATTAGCTAACTGATAAACCTAGACCAACACTTTTAGAAGCTCTGTTGGAATTGTATATTCAGCTCACCTTCCTTTAAGCTCTTGGAGTAGAGAGATAAATTAACTTAGGTATTTTTACCTGATTTCCATACTTCTTCTTGGAGGGAGAGAAGGAATTTCTCTATTTTTACACAGCATATATCCTGTGCAGTATTTTTCAGTTAGATGGTGTCTCCTGGTGGTCAGTGTATCTAAAAAATACCATAAAAAGATATACACTGTTTTCTAGAGTAAATCATGAGAACTGGTACTGCTCTTATTACTGAAGTAATTTTTTTATCCATCATCAGTCAGGATGAGGCTGAAAGGAAACAAAAATATTTTACCTTGTTTTGTAGTTTAGACTAAATGTAACTTATACATAGGACTAAGTATGTTGCCAGATATTATTAGTACTGTATTTTAAATATTTTAATATCTTAGAATGTATGTTTTATTGCTATCTAGGCTGATTATTTACAACCAAAATTGCTAGGCATTTTGGCCTTTTTCAACATGCAATTG